>NC_083367.1:61529642-62191785 GCF_030254825.1 Meriones unguiculatus
CCACAGGGCAGCCGCCATCCACTGAAGTTCATTTGAATGTTACGGATACAGAAGTACCCAAGCAAACGTCACTCAATCATGTTTGCTCTAAATTATGTCTTTGTGTCCTTGTGATTAATTTACTATTTGAGTGAAATCAGAAAATACAGGAAGCTGAAGAGTCAGAATGAATTCTTTGGAATTGTATAGGGGAGCTAGAACCCTGAGTTGAAATTTGCCCATGAGCATTTTGTGGGTAGTTATAAAGTGGAGGTGTAAGCCACTTGAGCTGGGTTTCATCAAGCACCCATCAATAGGATTTACTACTGTCCTCTGATTCAATGTGTCACAGTAGAATTTGCAAGTGAAACTGAGGTACAGAATGTCTTTCAGCTCATAGCAATGGTCTGCTGTGAGTTATCCTGGATCCTGGACTCTCATTCCCATGTGCTGCAAGCCAATAGACTTGCTTTGCTGGTGGACTTCTCTGAAAGGCACATTGTCTCAGAAATCACTGCATTAGGGACACCGATGTACCTCGAAACCCCAGCACCTTATTCATGTAGGACCAGAGTAGTTAGATGAGACACAGTTGGCAGTACATTAAGAAAAAAATCGAGCCAATCAGGCATGTATGTATGTGTGCATGTGTTCACAGGAGTGCAGTTGACCCCGGTGGCAAAAAAAAAAAAAAAGAAAAGGCATCAGAGCCAGGCCTGGTGGAGCATGCCTTTAGTCCCAACACTAAGGGAGGCAGAGGCAAGTAGATCTCTGTTCAAGGCCAGACTGGTCTAGGCTACACAGAGAAAATCTGTCTTAAAAAACAAAACAAAAAACAAAAATGGCATCAGGTCCACTGGATATGGAGTTACAGGTGGATGTGAGTGCTGGGAACCAAACTCAGGTCTTCTTCAAGAACAGTGCATGCTCTTAACTGCTGAGATATCTCTTCAGCCTCAAACCAATCAGTTTTTTAATTTAATTTAATTTTATTAATTACACTTTATTCACTTTGTATCCCCCATAAGCTCCTCCCTCCTCCCCTCCCAGTCCCACCCTCCCTTCCCTCTTCTTCACACATGCACCTCCCCAAGTCCACTGATAAGGGAGGTCCCCCTCTCCTTCCTTCTGATCTTAGTCTATCAGATCACATCAGGAATGGCTGCATTGTCATCTTCTGTGGCCTGGTGAAGCTGCTCCCCCATCAGGGGGAGGTGATCAAAGAGCAGGACAATCAGATTATGTCAGAGGTAGTCCCTCTTCCTATTACTATGGAACCAACTTGGACACTAAACTGCCATGGGGTACATCTGTGCAGGGGTTCTAGGTTATTTCCATTCCTGGTACTTGGTTGGAGTATGAGTCTCTGGGAAGACCCCTGTGTTCAAATTTTCTGGTTCTGTTGCTCTCCTTGTGGGGTTCCAGTCCAGTCCAGATCTTACTAATTCCCACTTCTTACATAAGATTCCATGCACTCTGCCCAACTGTTGGCCATAAGTCTCAGCATCTGCTTTGATAGTCTGCAGGGTAGAGCCTTTCAGAGGCCTTTTGTGGCAGGTTTCTAGGTTGTTTCCTGTTTTCTTCTTTTTCTGATATCCATTCTCTTTGCCTTTCAGGATGGGGATTGAGCATTTTAGTCAGGGTCCTCTCTCTTGATTAGTTTCTTTAGATGTACAGATTTTTGTAGGTTTATCCTATGTTATATGTCTATATGAGTGAGTATATACCGTGTGTGTCTTTCTGCTTCTGGGACAGCTCACTCAGGATGATCCTTTCTAGGTCCCACCATTTACCTGCAAATTTCATGATTTCCTTATTTTTCATTGCAGAGTAATACTCCATTGTGTAGATGTACCACAATTTCTGCATCCATTCTTCAGTTGAGGGGCATCTGGGCTGTTTCCAGATTCTGGCTATCCAAATAAAGCTGCTACAAACATGGTTGAGCAAATGTTCTTATTGTGTACTTGAGCCTCTTTTGGATATATGCCTAGAAGTGGTATGGCTGGATCTTGAGGAAGTGCTATTCCTAGTTGTCTGAGAAAGTGTCAGATTGATTTCCAGAGTGGTTGTACAAGTTTACATTCCCACCAGCAATGGAGGAGGGTTCCCCTTTCTCCACAACCTCTCCAGCATGTGTTGTCACTTGAGTTTTTCATCTTGGCCATTCTGATGGGTAAAACCAGTTAACTAGTATTATACTGAATGTGGCTTAATAGCCCATGTCATAATTTGAATTTTCAAAAGTAACAAAAAAATTGTCATAATATCATAACTCTTAACTCTTGCCAGATGTTAGAGTTTTTGGTTCTTACTTATGAGCAGAAGTTGATATTCAAACTGGAGGTGTGTTTCAGTAATTGTGTGTCTAAAGCATGATTAACTCAGAATTTATTGAATGTATTTCTCTCTCTCTCTTTCTTTTTCCCTCACTCCATCCCTCTCCTCTCACTCTCTCTAATCCTGTCTCTCATCTCTATCCCTACTTCTCTTTCTATATCATAATCTATGTGCAAACAAGTTATCAAGTTTTAAAGAAATGTTAGTATCTACCCAGTTGACTTCTTCATTCAGCCTTCTCAAGGGTTCACTTTGATGTAACCATTACCAGAACCAGCTGTGTGTTCGACATGATGAGCATTCTTTCTTGTGAAGTAGCTGTAGATTAATAAGAATGCAGCTAATGTTTATTTGGAATCATTTCCAAACCCAGACTTTACGAAAACTGAGTGACTGGTAAGAATTTGTTAGACAGGGGAGGAGTCTGAGCAACTTGAGGGAGCAGCATTCCTGTGGGATATTGGGAAGGAAGAAGTTGCCTTAGGCATTCCTGTGATATGACCTCCACTCACAGTGAGGGTTTTACTACTGCCCTGCCCTACCTTGCACGGCGTGCCTCTCAGTTATTGGCAGTTCCGATGTCAAGACACTGAGTCCTTTCCCTCTATGGGAAGAGGCCAGCCCAAGATGATAATACATAAGGGAACACCCGTGGAGTTCAAGGTTTCATATGGAGCTGACAGTAGACCTTTAGAGAGGGGGAAGCAGTGAGAGACCTTTTTTGTTGTTGTTCTTTATGACCGAGACAATCAACAGTCTACCCTAAATATAATATTCCTTCAAAAATCTTCCCATTTTAAAACAGGTTATGTTCTAGAGTCTAGATCTGAGTTCTATAATTCTTAAATATCTGGCCAGTCACTATATTCTTCAGCATTGCAGAGAGAAAAGGCCCTAAACTGGGAGGTCCAAAACATCTTAGAGATTTGTGTGAATGCAGGCAGCCATGAGACCAGGGGCTCTCATGTTGTCTAGTTTCAGCTGGTTTTCTGAAATCTGTTCTTCACCTACAAAGCGTGTCTGTTGTCCTCAATCCTGCCCACCTTATAGTATCATTACAGGGCTGTATCAAAACACTGCAAGTGTGTGTGCGGTGGACTCTAGCCTCACCATGAATCCCACATTCCCGAAAGAGTACTAGCTTCCATTTTAGTCATCTCTTGGTTGCTGGTTTCGGATTGATCTCAAATTTTATTGGGGCTGTTTCCTTCTTGCCTGGCTTCTTACCCAATCAGGGAAGAAAGCTACAGTTGCAGTTGTAGTTACCGTATCTCATCACTTAAGGGAAGGACCATGATGCAAGTTGATCTCAAGCACCCAGGCCCACAATGAGAAGCATTGGGCTGAGTGGGCAGATCTGCCCTACTTTGTCAGCATCTCATTCCTCTAGTGCCCACACCCCTCGCCCTTTCTGTACCACCCCTCTTGAAAATAAAAGGGGAAGCCCATCTCCCTGTTTCTCTAACAATACTGCTGCAGGAGCTTGTATTAAGTTCTAACACCCCATATCTCCTCACAGCTGCCTGGCTGCATTCAGGACACCAAGTACACTCTTAACACCTGTTTTCAAAGAAGATTTCTTGAAAAGATTTTAGCAGTATTTTATAAAAATTGAACAAGGGGTAGAGGGCAGAAGATACTCAGGAGTGTGGATATAGCTTTCTACTCTTGCCACATCCTACCAGTGTAGTTAAAGGCTTAGTGTTTTACATGAAACTCTTTCTTCACATGTTCAATCTTAGGAATATACAATCAGTACAGGAAAGAGTCTGTTGGATTCTTGCAATCTGAAAAGACCATATGGATTTGAAGACTGTTTCTGGTAGAAGTTTTTAGAACAAATGCTGCAAAAGCACAGACTGGAGTCTTTTCTTCCATGATCACCAGTGACTCATTGATGATGGAAACCAAAGCAGATGGAGGAGCGAACACTCAGGAAGCAAATGCATATGCACCTAAAATACAGGCACACAAAGGGCTCTCCTCCTTGAGGCAGAAGTAGGCACCCCCTGCCATGTAGGTGGTCACAGAGCCTGAGGATGCCCCTCTTCTGCTCACCCATGCTGAGAGTGGGGTTCATTGGCCAGGCAGCATTGCTGTGGCTTCACATTAATATGATGCTCTGGTGTTGGCATCCACAGAGAACAGCACCTCATATAAGCATCGTGTGCAGGGAGAATAAAGATTCAAAGATACTTATGTTTCTGCTTATATAAATTGCCTTTCTACTCATGTTTTCTAAAATGAAGGCAGGCGTACGAGAATAATAGATTGGAAACACTACAAAGAATAGAATCACATTTCTCAGTGCTCAGGAGCTCTCTATTTGTGCTCTCAATGTACATGTCTAAAAATATAATTATGGGAGGATATTCAAATATGGAAATTTTTACCAAAGATCTTAGCACACATTATCTACACAAAAGGCACACATGCCATAAGCATATGCCATATAGCATAAGGGATTTTTCCTTCTTGAATGGTTTTTGCACCAAAAGTACAAAAATATTGAAACTCATTTTGTATTAGCATTTTTAATAAGATATTTCAGAAGCAGCTATCTCCACATTTAATGTTCCCATGAATGTGTTCTAAAATTAAACATGAGAACACAAACGTGGTATGTTTGAATCCTAAGCCCCCATTTCTGCCATGCATGGCAGCAGACTCCAAGCCTCTCTCCCAGGGAGACATATATTTTGACAGAACTTCCTATATTATCTGCATTTCCATCTCCTCCTTGTGTGCATATTTCTGAAATGGAGAAAACAAGAGAAAGCAACATGCTGTTGCTAAGAAGATATCCTACAGACCCGAAACAAAAACGAAGAGCTTCAGAATACACTGCAATTATGTAAATGCTTGCTTTCACTTTGATTATCTAAAATTAAAATCAGGTTAGTAAGGAGTCTCTAACAGACAGTTACCCAAGATGGTTTCCAGAGAATTGAATTTGTACCTAAAATGAGTACATTGTTCTTCTTTATAAGTTCTCATGTGCTAATCATCAGGAAAGACTGCATCCCATTTCATGGAAATGTCAGAACGCCATGCACAATCTCTTTGGCCTGGCTGGCTCCAGCTGTCTTTTGCTTGTCTTCTAGGAGATTTAACAGTATGGTCTCAGTGTTCTTGATCCTCCAACCCTTGTTTGATTTTGGTATGTGGAGAACATTTGGGATGCATGGAGCAGAGAGCTCAGTTAATTAGCAGCCATGGAGCTTCAAAAATACAAATTCCAGAGAGAAACTCCAGAAATATGGATACTGTAAGATCTGGAGTGGAATGCAGGAACCTATGCTTTAAACACAGCCCTAGGCAAATGAGAAAGAGAGAGAGGGAGAGGGGGAGAGAGAATGAAAGAGGCGGGGCAGAGGGAGAAAGAACAGCAGCTTTTCCTAGGGATGGGAAGCCACAGAACCTCTGGAATACTGTAGCGAACAGGATTAACTGACTCCACAAATCTGTTGTGTATCAGCAACCTTGAATGACACTCATGACTATATACTCAATGGGAAATGCAGCCATATCTTCACTAAAGCATGCATAAGGCTTTACAAGGAAGTCATTTAAAATAGCAGAGATGAATAACATATCAAACACATCCTTCAATAAAATGATAGATTCATAAATAATGTCCACCCTTAGGTGCTTACAGCAAGACTGACATATGGGTGGGATCTATGAATTATGCAGGACCTGACCTTGCAAAGACTATGTTTGCTTATCTGCTAGTGGCTAATCTTCCCTTTTTTAACGAAGAGACCTGCATTTTCATTTTGAACAGAAGACTGCAAGTTGGTGGTTGGCTCTGCAATACAGTAACCTTTCACAGTATGATGTGAAAACAAGCCAAGCACAAAATAGTGCCTCATCTTGGAAGGAAGGAAACATGAGTCTTTAGAGCTGAAATCAAGCATGGTGGCTGGCTTTGAGGTAAAAAGATACAGTGATAGGAAGAGCCCACAGAAAGAGATCTGAGATGTTTGTAACATTTCATTTATTGATCCAGTTACTAGTTATAAAGGTAAGTTCCTATTCAGAACTTTATCAACAAAATATTCAGGATTTATGTTTCTATGCATAGGTCATATACCTATCATTGACATATATGTATTTCATATTACATATTTTATACTTATGTATTATATATAACTATATTATACATAATTATCTATATATATTTTATATTCATATGCACATATATATTGGAAATATATAATTTTGGCATGGAACAAGACTGGAGCAATTGGCCAGGTCTAATCAGAAAATGTGTTTCACTCTGATTTTAAAGATTTAGTCTTTTTATAGTCTGAACCCATTTGCCTCATACCTTCTCCATCCAAACTGCATTGCAAATCCATGTGATGTTTTAAATGAGAATAGGCTCCTGTGTTTGAATACTTGGTCCCACTTGGTGGAACTGTTTGGGAAGGACTAGGAGGTGTAGGTAGCATCATTTGGAGGTGTGTCACTAGAAGCTGGCTTTGGGATTTCAAAAGACTAGCACCGTCTTTATTATTTTTTCTCTACCTTCTGCCTGTGGATCAAAATGTGAGCTCTAAGAACTACTTCAGCTATCTCCTACCACATCCTCACCCCACCATCATCAACTCTAGCCCTTCTTTTACAAGTTGACTTTGTTGTGGTGTTTTATCACAGGCAGTAAGTAATGCCATCCCATTCATTCAGAGACCAGGTAAGACAGAGAGAACAAATGCCAGACATAGGCTTGCACCTTGACTGCTTCTACAGCCTGCCACCAATTCCATGCCAGTAGTTTGCCATGGTTGTTGCATTACTTGGATGTGAAATTAACTTAGTTATACTTTGTCATTCATGGCCACTCTGGTGTAAAAGGCCTGTTACATTCATGTGGGGAGATTTGGTGGACACTGAAAGGCTATCCACTTCATATGCTAAGAGCTGCAAACTCACAACTCAATCATTTTCAATTAAAACAAGGATGAAAATGCAATTTAGGGTCTCTGTGTCAGCTTTCAGGCATGATTTAAAAGATCAAAACGCAGGTCACACAGTAAAAATGTGACAGGCATGTCACTAATGGAGTCTAGGGGAGGCTTGTAAAGCAGTTCAGGCCACTTATGAAGTGAATGAAAACTATTGTCATCTGGAAGGGTAAAATAAAACACGCATAGGCATGTGACAACCAGAGTACGGAACACAATGGAGTGGGAATGGATTCAGGGTTTCACGGTGTGCAGACTCAAATTACAAGTAAAGACTTGGGAGCCATATGGCCTGATCAAGTCTCCATGTTCATATCAAGCTTAGGACACAGATGGGATCCATCCCTCAGGTGAGCTGCAGCCTTTCTAAAGGCCCATCCATGGTGTCTTAAAAATGGCCAGTTGCCTCAGCCTGGGTCCTTTAGATTTCAGACTGGGATTGTGAGATAGCCAATAATAAAAATGTCAATGAATACATTTCAAAAGGAATTGAGTTGTAATAAACTCTTGAAGTCTTGCCTTGAGAATGAATGATTTTGATGGTTCCCAGATGGTATTTTTCAGAAGGATAGAGGGGTCATTAGCAGTTTTTGATGTCATCGGTTATTGAATGAAGCTTAAAGAATTCCACAGATGTCAGCTTTCAGAAAAATCTAACTATGATACGAGAATAAGAAAAATTAATCATAAAATAAAAGTATGACTATAGAAAAATCCTAACTGAGTTCTAAACGTTCTGGTTCTAATGTAAAATGACACTAGGTCCTGCACATTTTTTGAAGAAGAAAAGTAAAAATAAATGGATATTATTGATGATCTTTAAAGTAAAAAATAAAAAGCCCTGCTGGAAAGCCTGCAGTCTCAAAACCAAAGGTGATGAAAGATATTAAACAATGTATTTTACCCAGAAAGTGGGTGTAACAATCAATAATAATCAATGTGACTCATAAGAAGGCAGAGGTGCTGAGGCACTTGAGCTATTGCTATACGTCATCCTTCTTTGAGTCTTTCACTGGGGATATACATCTCAGGTTATAAAGCATGTGAGAGAGGTGACACCACTGATTAAATGACATAGCACTGTGTAATAACCTACCTGGGCCAGTCCCTGAGTGAGACATCAGTGGAAGGTGAGGTCAGGCTTGTCTTCCTATTCACTTACAAATGAGCAAAGTGCAGAGACATTCCCTCTGACCAGGCAGACGAAGGATGACAGCAGTCCTACCCATGGCATCAAGACATTAGGACCTCAAGTGAAATCAGAAAAATTCCTCACATATGAGAGGTGTGTCTTGATCTCCCATGTCATTCAGCAATAGGACATTTCTGAGAAGATGTGATATTGTCTATTGCTGAAGCTATTGTATCAAACAGAGTTTCTGGACAATCATAAGGGCTGATGAGAATATGCTTGTGAAAAAAAAGGGCTCTAAAATCTCTTAAAAATATTATCTAGATATGAGAAATAGTCACACAGTCTCTAGGACATTTTCAAAGCTTCCTAGAAAGTATATGTCTAAGGCAAATGTTGTAACAGACAAAGAGGAGTTCTGGGAATGGATTCAGTGAAAGAGGAACCTCTTTTGACAAAGGCTGTTTCATTTTCACAGTGACACCATGTCTTAGTTACTATTCTATTGATGTGACAAAACTCACCACCAAGGCAACTTTTAAAAGAAAGAATTTAACTGGGGGCCTGCTTACAGTTTCAGAGGGCTAGTCCATCGCCATCACGGCAGGGAGCATAGCAGCAGGGAGGCAAGCATGGTGCTGGAGCATAAGAGAGAGGAAAGGTTAGTGGAGGGGGAGGTGGTATGGACTTTTGAAATAAAGCCCACCCCCAGTGACACACCTCCAACAAGGCCACACCTTCCAACCCTTCCCAAACAGTTCAACCAACTGAGAACCAAAAATCCAAATATATGAGCCTGTGGGGGCCATTCTCATTCAAACAGCCACACACCCCTTAGTAATCCAACACCTCAGTCATCAGGTTAGACTTTTATACAAAATAGTTTTCTTTCTACCCGAAGATTTCCACTTCTCTACCCACCAGTGTGTCTCGTGGTTGCTCTGCATCAGACAATGACTAAGGCTTCTTCCCTATCTTCTGGAAGTTCTCAGGGATGGTTAGGAGTATGATTAGCATTTAATCACATAAAATGGCGTACATGGGATGGAGAAAGGAGAGTTCTTCCTGGTTCTTTCTCATGACTCTGTATTATTATTATTATTATTTGCCCACATGGTTTTCAAACAGTACACATTAAAATTTACAGTATATAATGTCACCCTTAGGTTTAAGTAGATATGAAGGAAATGGAATTTGGGAGAATTAGTTTCCACAAAGACCCAGAATGAGGGATGGAGGAAAGGTCCCACAAAAATCCCTAAACATTAAGGGGAGGGATGAGTACTAAAAGGGACTGGGATTGTGATGGGAATTCGGGGTAGTCAACGTGGAGTTTTCTAAGAACTTGATTTTATTTCATTCTGACTTGCAGCTGATTCATTTTATCGATCTCCCTTTCCAGAGCCCACTGCTCTCTCTCTCACAGCAGCGTTGTGACTAGCCTGTCTCTTACCTAATACTCAGCAGCAGGCCATCTCACATCTAGATTTTTTGAAAAAGCAATTACTATATTTCTTTATAGTTCTCAGTTTACAATTTGGCTGAAATTGGTGGTAGCTTCTTACTAACTCTCTAGAGAGTAATTCTATTTGAGACACCAGGACAGTGAGAGACCAAGACAGAACAACATGGCTCCAAGGCCTTGGTAATCTAGGAGAATCAGAGCCTATGCTCCCAAGAATCAGAGTCTGAGCCAAGAGCTCTCAGTCTCACCATGAAAAGGCAGCAGTGTGGGACAGAAGGATGAGGGGAAGAGACAAGGAAAGTGAGGATGCCTCCGAGAACTGGCTTGACTCAACGGAACACTGTTACTTATCATGGTTACCAAGATGTGCCATGGGGGCAGGGAGCAGCAAATAAGATCAGCCTAAGAGGCAAAGTGCTGGACTCGACTGTGGCGGTTAGAACCAAGGAGGTCTAGGATGAAAGGTCACACACAGTGAAGAGAAGAGCAGGACAGTTTCATTCAAACGTTTGTCATTTGATGCACTGGATAGAATATGAGAAATATAAAGATCTATGAGTACCCAACATACTATATGAATTTTTCTAATAAGTATGTAGCAACATATGTATTCAAAGTGCTACAAATGTGTGGTCAGGAGTCATCTACCTGCTATAGCTTATCTTCTCATTCTTTCAAGTCTACCCAAGGAGTTAGTTTTCAAACATGTCCTACAAGCTAGCACCCCACCACTTGCTCTCTGCCTCTATGATACCCTTGGTCCCTCAGTCCTTATATATCTTCCTTGTGGGTTTGTCATAGCATGACATCCTATTAGACAGTTGATCCTATGCTGTTTTATTTTCTCTCTTCCCTTCCTGGATATAGACCAAATGTGCCTACAAGTCTGTCCTGAACATCGCTGTGGCTCCAGCCCCTGGAAAGCACCTGACAAAATTGATGCTCAGCGAATTAGCCCTGAAGCAGTAGAATGTGTAGCAATGGGATTATTTTTGCATCTTCTTGTAACACTGAGGGCATTACAAAAGAGCCCTGCTGACACTCTGCACTCAGCATTCAGAAATTCTAGAATTTTCCTTTGTTCCATTTGTACTCATGTGCAAATGTGGTAGTATTCCGCAGTTATGGATAGATTCAGGGTTCTGATCCGAGACCAGACCAGCAGGAATCATGCACAGCAGACTCATGAGGATTTTCCCAGCATCCACAGGAAAACGCAAGAACACATTTTACATTTTATATGTTCATCAAAAAGTGTCTTCAGGTGGTCATACTTTTGCCCCCAAATCACTGTGGAGAAGGGCTCTCTGCTATAAACAGCAATAAAATTGATTCTGGCAAGCCTCATTCTACTGGCCACAAAACCCTTGGAAATATTTGTCTTCCCTGTCAGAGGCTTTTGGGGACCATCTCTAAAAGTGAGGTGACTGCCATTAGGAAAGTATCATGATAGTGTAGTAAACTTTCCAAAAAAAAGAAGTGGTTGAAATGTGTTCCAGTAAAGCACACGGCTTACTGAAAATTATAGAACTGTGTATACATTGCTAATTGACTCTCTGAAAGTCAGAGTGGGGAGACCTTGACATCTCTGATGCTAACGTAGAATCTGTGATGCTTGTGCCATTGGCTGGCTGTAGACGATGGCTTCTACTACCACACATGCATCCTTTGTCATAGACTGCACCTGCTTTCCCTCATGAAGTCTGATGGTCTCTTCTTAACTGCCTCTAATCACACCCTAAAACCAGGCTATAGATCCTCTTTTAAGAGAAAAATAAGCGTCTTTCCTATGCTTTTTTCTGGGGGAGCATTAGAAGGGAGATGCCACTGCTCCTTTTCAGGCAAAGGTTTCTGTCCAGGCTTTGTTTGTATCCAGAATGGCTGCCTTCAACATTCGGGTCACAGAGGGACACACCAGACATCTCTCTCCCACCTCCTACCCACTCCCCAGGCCAAGGAAAGAATGTCATGCTGGGAAACCAGTCCAAGGCCTTAAGCAGAGCTGGACCTGAGCTTGGTTGTGGCCCAGCCCAGGGAGATGGCAGGCCTGACCCTGTGTTCCTTCAGATACAGAGGTGAAATATCTTAGTCTATGTCCTGGGCAGAAGATAGAGTGCCTGACATTCCATGTGCCCTTGATAAGAATCACTCCTGTCAAGCTCTCGGTCCATCCGTGCTTTGTACCATATCTCCCAATACCTCTCTACAGAGCCCCTGCATGGCAGCAATCACAAAATCAGATGAGCAGCACTGGACTGGCCTATCGCAGCTTCAGAGTTCAGCGGGGTTCAGAGCTTTTTACGAAGGAAGTGTGGCCTTTTCTGTTCTTCGAGAAGTTTCCATATGAACAGCATGGCTGTCTTTTTCTCTCTCCCTGCTCTTTGACATTGTCTTTTAGTATTTCTGAGGGAATGCCTGCCTGAGTTATAAAATCAAAAACTCAAAAACTTTTTCAGTATTCTCCCCACAGCTGTTCAGTCAGACAAAAGGAATATCCTGTGAATCGCAGCCTAACTCTTCAGAATTTTCCAGTTACCTCTGGCACTGCCCTTTACAGAAGCCTGGTAAAGCCATGTGGGAACGGAGGGAGAGGAGATCTATGCAGGCATCCAGCACTGTTCCTGGCACATAGTCTACTATCAATAATTAATCATTATTGATTAATAATTAAGCATTCATTTCTTATTGCATTTCCTTCACAGGCCATCGGGGTATTTTAAATGGTCCTACTGCTATCTTTTTACTGCAATTAATATAAAATATTGATAACTGTCTGATTATGAAACATTTTTAATATTCTTTTTCTAATTGAGAAGTAAATAAATCAGGCTATATTTTTACAGGTGACCCTGACTCTTGCCAAAATGGGTGGAGGTAAAAGCACAAAAAGCTAAACAGACCCAGAGATAATGTTGTGACATGTGTCTGACATGGGGATGTGTGACTAATGTTATGGAATGACTTATCTCACGTTTTTGTGTGTGTGGCCTAATAGTGTGTTAAGTTCCCATCTCCTGTGGCATGGAACTTGGAAAACATTAGAATGCAGACACTTTGTCTTCACTGTGGCTCACACTACTTGCAATTCATGTTGCTAATTTGGCAGTGGAGCATGTGGAGAGTCATTAGTGGCCAATATCCTCGTCTCCTTATACTCCCAATCCAACCATGGGCTTGTTGAGCACAGGGTAACATTCAAATACTTGCGGGCTGGTACTTTCCTTAGTTTTATTTGGACACAATCACATTCTCATCATGCCTTTATTGGCTGGTTGATTAAAGAATGAGGAAAGGAGAATAATAAAATGGGCTGATACCACTGTGTAAGCTCATGCCAACTTTGTATTTTGCATACAGTGTTCTCTGTGCAGCTGGTTATCCTGGACAAAACCCACTTAAGATCCACCTTGAGTCCTGCAATTCTGAGAACTTTTGGAGCCTCCCCTGTGTCACAGTGCCTTCTGCCCTGCAAAGGAGATGGGGACGTGGCCAGCGGGAAGAGGAAATCCAGAGGGAAGCTTTGGAGTTCTTTCTGAGGAAAGACCCATAGGGTGTGGTGACCAATAAGACAGACTGAGGGAGGGGACAGAGGTGATGATACTGGGCTGGGAGTGAGGGATGTGAATCTTGAGATGTGACAGCACATTCTGGGTGGCAGGTCAAGCTGGGCATGTTCACAGTGCAAGGGGAACAGCTGCCCTAAGGGAATCATGGTGACAGGGCTGGTCTTGTCAGGCTTCATCGTACAGTCAGCGCAAGAGGTTTTCAAACATGTGCCTTCTCCCTTATCTTTTTAGTGTTTTCTATTTTGCATCATGTTCTACTTTAGAAAATGTGAAAATGTGGTTCAGTCTCAGTGAGCGCTGCATTATTATTTATAGACTATTTATTATGCCATTTACAGGGCCTGTGAAATGTTGGAGAGTAAAATTTCCCCCAAAAAGTGTAACTATAATTATATTATACTATAACATGCAGCTCATCCACCATTAAAGTCTGAATCAGTAGACATCCAGGACCTGCTGCGAGGGCCCATCCCGACAAGCGCTTTTGATGACAGCACAGGAGGCTGTGCAGCCAAATATTTCTGTCCTCCTTGTAATTGGCCTTCTCTGCTGCATAATTTATATTTGACTTTGGTTTTATACTTCTTCGCTTTTTTGAAATGCATGCTCAACGAGGATAAGCTGCAGCTCGTTGATGGGCTTAAGGGCTGTGCTTTTCCATAAACACCAGCGCTTCTCACACAGACTCACCGTCGACTGTACCAACGGCCTCTTGACTTACCGTCTTACCTCTTGTACTTGTGACTCACGTAAGGTAAACAATAAGCAACATTAGAGAAGAGGGGAATGGAGCGGTTACAAACAAAACTGGGGCGGTCAGTGGATGACATGATGGTAGAGGTTTTAAATTTTGCTTCCATTATTCTATATGTGGAAAGCTGAGATTAAGGAAGTTAAAAACAGGCTGGGAAGATGACTCAGCTGATAAGGTGGCCGGCCTACAAGTGTGAAGAACTGAGATTGAATCCCCAGGATCCATGTTAAAAGGGAGAGGGATGGTGATGCATGTCTGTAACCACAGTTTCAACCAGGTAGAGACAGGAGAATCCCCAGAGCTCACTAGCTAGCCAACTAGCCAGTCAGTGAGCACCACCTTTAGTGAGAGACCTTGTCTCAAAAGATAATGTAGAGAGCTACAGTGCAGGACACCCAACTTCAACTTTTGGTCTCCACATGTACACATACATAAATATATCTGCCTGCACGCGCACGCGCGCACACACACACACACACGCACACACAGATTTCTTCTTAAGAGGACTGAAAGGATTGCCTAGTTCTCTTGGCCTTACCTGAATCTCTCATTACAGTGGCAAGCATTTGCTTGTTGATGCAATCATTTTCAATAGAGTTTGTCATTATCTGTACCTTCTATTTTTACTCCCTTCATTGTGATTTCATATCTTTAAATACTACACTGCTTTTTCTACATGTTTGTCAGAGATAAGAAAATTATGATCCTGTAGCTAAAAATGGCCAACATCCATTTTAATACAGCCTATAGGCTAACAATGTATTTTTACATGATTAAAAGATTATAAATTTAGCTTCCTTAAGTGTACAGATTTTAGTGTGATTATCCTATATTATATGTCTTATATCCACTTATAAATGAGTATACCACATATGTCTTTCTGCTTCTGGGATACCTCACTCAGTATAATCATTTCTAGATCCCACCATTTGCCTACAAATTTCATGATTTCTTTGTTTTTAATTGCTGAGTAGTATTCCATTGTGTAAATATACCACGATTTCTGTATCCATTCCTCAACTGAGGGACATCTGGATTGTTTCCAGCCTCTGGCTATTACAAATAAAGCTGCTACAAACGTGGCTGAGTAAATGTCCCTGTTGTATACTTGATCAGCTTTTAGATATATGCTTAGGGAGGACCCTGGTAAGATGCTCAATCTTCATTCAGAAAGGCAAACGAGATGGACATCAGAAGAGGTAGAAAACGGAACAGGACAGGAGCCTATCATAAAGGGCCTCTGAAAGACTCTACCCAGCAGGATATCAAAACATATGCTGAGATTCATAGCCAAACTTATTGCAGAGTACAGGGAATCTTATGAAAGAAGGGGGAGATGGAAAGATCTGGAGGGAAAAGGAGCTCCACAAGGAGGGCAACAGAACCAAAAAATCTGGGCACAGGGGTCTTTTCTCAGACTGATACTCTAACCAAGGACCATGCATGGCGATAACCTAGAACCCCTGCACAGAAGTAGCCCATGGTAGCTCAATATCTAAGAGGGTTCCTCAGTAATAGGAACAGGGGCTGTCTCTGACAGGAACTGACTGGCCTGCTCTTTGATCACCTCTACCTGAGGGGGGAACAGCCTTACCAGGCCACAGAGGAAGACAGTGCAGCCAGTCCTAATGAGACCTGATAGGCTAGGGTCAGATGGACGGGAAGGAGGACCTCCCCTGTCAGTGAACTGGGAGAGGGGCAAGAGAAGAAGAGGGAGGGAGGGTAGGATTGGGAAAGGATGGAGTAGGCGGATACAGCTGGGATACAAAGTAAATAAACTGTAATTAATAAAAATAAAATAAAAAAAATTTAGATAAAAGATTATAACTTTAAAATAGAGCTTGTGAGGAAATGATACACGATTCAATAGAGTTTTATCAGAGCAATATAAAGTGAACATGTGCAAGCAAATTGGATGAGCCTCATTCTTAAAGCACTTACTATCCAGCCTTTCCCAGGGATTTCATAGAAACAGTGAAAGCGCAGCAATAAGACAGTACAGGGGCTGGACACATGATGGTTCAGTGGCCAACAGCACTTGGCTAGAGGACAGAGTTTGGTTCCAGCATTCCACTTGGGCAGTTCACAGCTTTCTGTTACTCCAGCACCCTGACACCCAGTTCTGGCCTCTGAGGATGTATGCATATGCACATATGCAGACATATAAATGAATCATGAAATAGTCCTTTTAAAGAAGAAACTAAATTATGGCAGACTTTCCAGGATTTCACAATCTCCAGTTTGAAAGCAAGATAATCACCCCATAACATGGAACAGACCTAAATGCTTACTATAAAGACTGGTGGAGAAAAGAGGTGTGTGCCATCCAAAGACTGAGCCAGTAAGTGGCTTAAAGCCCGGGTTACAATCAGGACCCATCATTTATTCCAGGTCTGATCACAGACTTGAAGAGAATCTGCTGTGCTGTGGCTCCAGAGGGAAAGGTCCCATACTCAGCCACTCTTGGCAGGCCAGGCTCCCTGAGTGCCTTCCTGCTCTGGCTCTGGAAAGTACACAGTTCAAAGTATTCGTTAGGTTGCTCTCCCAAGTCTCGCTTTCTCTGGCTTTCTCTTAGTGTGGAGGCAGGTGGTGGCAGCCATCTTAGACTGCCATCTTAAAACCTTACTGTGATATGGGGTTGATTCCGTCCCCTGTCTCTTTCAGGACATACCATGTTTGAGTCTGGAAATCCACATAGGTAAACTGTTTTCCATAGCTTATTTTGACTGAGGCATAGAACACTATTACAAACACACTGCACAGGAGAAAGAAGGTCCACTTGTTAAACATAAACTATTAATTTAAGTTAATTCTTCCTATGTTTGTCAGTCCTGAGCAGATTGATCATTAAAAGAAAAAAGGAGAAAAACTTACATATAACAATGCAGAACTTTCTTCTTTTCTTAAAAAAGCTGACAAACAGCAATGATAAACAAGAAGGACATCTGTATGGAGCATATGCAACACCATCTTGTGAAATAGTCTTTCTATCATTCTCTAACCTTAAAAGTAGGATGTTCTTTTGGGATAACTTTGTTAAAGAAAAAACACAATTCCAAAAGAGCTGTAATAATTGTGAACAAAGTGAGCATGGCCTTGAGTGTTCAAGCTTCTTCGTTTCCACTGATCCTTCGATTCCATGGAGATGCCCGTGAATGGTTTAAGGCTGGGGGCACCTTGGTTGTTCTTGGTGTCCACACTTCAATCAAAGCCTTTTAGCCAGAATCATTGCTTGGTAAAATTAAATTATATCACAAATGCACTATACCTTGGCTGTTATTTCATGACCCTGTGTGCTTTCATCTCTCTCCATAATGTTCTTTTTCTAAACGAAGCAGGCATGATGAAATAAGTCTGATTGCTGGATTCCTCTGACAGGTAGGAATGAGTTGCCTCTCTATCACCTCAGCTGAGCCCTGGGACAAGCTCCCAAGAGACAAGCATCTCACTGAATCCTGACCTCATAGCCTTGGCCTTGTCAGTTTACTAGGCTCTCCTCCCATCAACTCTGGCCAGCATGTATGGGACAGGCTCTGCTGGCCAAACAACCAGCAGAATCTTGATTTCTCTGTCACCTTACGATAGAGAACTAATGGAAGAGTTCATGGGGCTTGAGTCTCCACTGACCGTTGGTTCAAGGAACAGTTATACGTAGTATCTTCCCACTTGAACCTTGCGTTCAAGAACCTGGGAGGGATCTCCAATGCCAGGATGCTTCTGTGTTCACTTCTGGAAAAAGAAGATACCAATTCACCATAGTGGGTTAAGTGGTGAACTGAGTGATCACACCATTATCTCTGGGATCTGACTTATTTTCAGAAGAATATTTACAGACAACCATAATTGAACTATGGGTCCAAAGATGAGATAGTCACCCTTACTTAGATGAGTGGGTCCTTGTAAGAGAGAGGAAGAAGCTGAGGCACATGAGCAGAGGTGGGGGCCATGTTGCCTCAGATGTAGAAGTACCAGGGAGGCCACCAGACACTGGAAAGTTAACAATGGAGATGCCCCATGGAGGAAGATATTCCTTCCAATAAATCAGTTGTTTTCTTTTCTTTATATTTTATATTAGCTTGTGCCTATTTTCAGTGTAGGTGTATGCATACATGTTTGTATGTGAGTGTGCCTATGTGTGTCTATGTAAGTGTGCGTCTGTATGGTGTGTAGTATGGTGTATGTGTGTGCATGTGAGTGCGTGCATGTGTGTGTGTGTGTGTGTGTGTGTGTGTGACTCTACAGACTGGAGGACAAGCTTGGCTGTTGTGCCACCTTTTGTTTGTTTGTTTGTTTGTTTGTTTGTTTTTGACGTTTATGAGGGTGACCCAAAACATGCCAGTAGGCTAGGCTAGCTGTCTAGCAAGCCCGAGAAAATAGAACTCGGGTGTAAGCTAACACACATTAGCATTGGCAGTGACCTTGAGGACAGTCTGCCCTTTAGCAAGAAACATGTTTCAGAATTTATATATACTCAAGGATTTTTGTGATTGAGAACTTTCATTTTTATTTTCTTGAGAAGGGAAAAGGAAAAGGAAATGAGGAGCTTTCAACACATCTTTAAACAGAAGAGTTTTATATAACAGGAATAATTCTGAATCTGAATCGGAAAAAAGAAAAGAAAACTAGGAAGGCCCGTGCACTATGATTATCTGCTGTGAGGAGAGGAAGGGACACAGTTTTGTAAAAACATGTGAGATAGCACTTAATCGATTGTGATGTCATTTATAGCAAGAAGGGTGTGCCAGTTTTAGTAAATTAAATAAAGTATTATAAATATAGAAGGAATGTTCAGAATCCACTGTGTCAAGTGGCAGAAAGCTTGTATGGAAATGACATTTTGATTCTGTTGACTCTCTGTGCCTCTGAGAGTTGTTGACCCAAGCAGGTTGAGCCAGGAAGCAGGTACCCTGGTTAGTTTTTGTCAACTTGACACAAACTAGTCACATGGGTACCCTCAACGGAGGAATTACCTCTATCTATAGCCCTGTAGATTTATCTATGGGGTATTTTCTTGACGAATGGTGGATTTGTGAGGGTCTAGACCTGGGCAGGTGGTCCTGGGATGTATAAGAAAAATGGCTGAGCAAGCAGTGAAGAGCATGCCAGTGAACAGTATTCCTCCAGGGTGTCTGTTTCTGGTCCTGCTTTCTAGCCTGGCGTTCTTTTCCTGGCTTCCCTGGTGGTGTGGCCTGCGACATACACACCAGCTAAACCCCTTCCTCCCCAACTTACTTTTGGTCACGGTGTTTGTCACAGCAACAGTGACAGTCACTAAGCCAGCTGGTGTGTGGGTGCTGGGCATGGGGAGCAGTCCTGGTGTCATGGGTGTCAAATGTCATCTTTAAACTCTCAAGAATGCCAGCTGTTGCCTAAGTGAGGAAAGGAGGCTTACACTGGCCAAGTGCTGGAACTCACTGACTCAGGTGAGGAGCCAATAAAACTCAGACCACTAACCTTCAAATCCATGTTGTTTGTCTGTTGTCTCATACAGTTTGTAAAGACAGTGAAGTTGCTTAGATGCCACATGATGCGGTTTCAGTGCATGAGAGGCGAGTGAAAGCTAAACACGCAATAACCTTGTTTGTTCCCCTTCAGAACACATAACTATGGATTGTTGTGAGGGGACTCTGAGATCTTTACCACACTGTGTGCTTCCATATTGAACACAGGCTATATCTTCATCTAATCAAATCCACCCCAAGACTTTCTAATGGAATTTTATGGTCTTTGATAGGTTCTCTGTGAATTCTTCTGGAGTGTGCATAGAATGGCTTATCATTTCTAATGAGGTTTTCTACTCCATAGTATTCCTTTTACCTTCTTTCTTCCTGATTCTCATAGCATTTTTTCCAGGACATTTTGTTGATGTATATTAAACTGCAGGGTGATTTAACATATTCTTGATATTAAAGAAGATATAAAAATGAACATAAAGCATATTTAATGTCCAAAGAAACAGTTTTAAATTCTTTCACTAAGTATGAAGCTTCCTCCCAAAGGGAAAGGGCTAATGTGGTAAATGCCCTATTTCAGGCTAAGGAAGTTTCCTTCCTCCTTATGAATTATGCCATACCTCTGTATGTGGTATATATGTGTGTTTGTTTATGTTGTATGTATTTATGTGTGTGGAGTGTGTTTGTGTGTATATGGTGTATATGTGTGTGTTTGTGGTGTGTATGTGTGTGATTATGTGTTTGTGTGTCTGTTTATGTGTATATGTGTGTGTTTGTGTATGGTGTGTGTGTATATGGTTATGTGTGTGTCTGTGTAGAAAGAAAGAGACACGTATTGGACTTATATTCATACTTTCTCATTGTCTTGCAAAGTAGCATGAAATTTTTCTCTATAGTCAATTAATTCTACATCTCCAGCTATGCTTAAGATAGTATGTTCCTTAAGAGTTACAAGTACTGAATTTAATCTCCACCAGGAGGTGTTAAGTGGTGGGATTTAACATAGAGCCTATGTCCAGTGATTATGCTAGGTAAAGCCAGGGGAGTGGAACCCTGTGTGTCCTGGTGGCTTTATATGAAATTCTTGGGTACAACTCAGTAGCAAAGCCCTTGCCTAGCATGTGCAAGGCTCTCGTTTTAGTCCATAAAACCATAAAAAATAAAATTCAAAATGAGTGGGAAGAAGTTAAGTGGGGATCATACTTGTCTTTTGCCACATAGTGTCAGAACCAGCTCCGGGCTCTGCCAGAGGCCTATCCCTGGACACAGGCTGTTACTCTTGGGTCAGAACTGTGATCCAGAATAAACTGATTTTCTTTATAAGTAATTAGCTTCAGATACTTTGTTACAGCAACAGAAACTAGACTACGACAGCTACATAGATTGTCTATGCTAAACTATTAAATCCCTGGACTAAGCCCTGCTCGATTCTATGTCTTTAATGTATACTTTATTCAATTAGATAGTATTCATTAAGATTTCACATCCATATTTTTGTAGAATCACCCTGTGACTCCATTTCTGGCATTGTTATTATCCCCTTGAGTATGAAGGTTATAATAGTCTCATTAGATAATTAGACTGTTTTCATTATTTGGTTCAATTTATGTAAAATAAAGATTATCTGTTAAATCGTATTATACCAGGGGAGAAATCCAGCAGCAAACAGTGTAAAGAGCAGGGAATTATACTTCACTGTAGCACAAACTTGAAGTCAGTAGGAAAGTAAGGCCAGGTTGGAGGCCAGGTAAGGACCAAAAACACATACCAGTGTGTACACAGAGACATGGCAGGCTCCAGTGTGTACTGCTGGAAAATTAATTAATGGTGTTTGACATGTTAGGTTGGTTTTGATAGCTATTTTCCCTTTCTAAATTCCAAAGAAGGAAGGGAGGGTTTAGAAGAGGCTTCAGTAGGAAGGAATAAGAGGCTTCCAGGCTCCTCCTTAACTCTGGCAGCATATTGGAGACCTGGAAATGACTACTGCATAGACCCCGTCAGAACACTGCGAGAGAAAGAGCTGGTGGTAGTGAATGAGGGGCTTTGTCCTTACACAGCTGCTCAGGCTCTAGGGCTGGAGAGAGCGAAGAACCAACTTTTCAGATGCAGTAAGGAAGCATCAGGTCTTGTTCTGGAGTGTGTGTGATACATGTTTATGTGCACATGCAAGTTTGTGGGGAGAGACACATGTTACACATGTGGAGAGGCCGGAGGGTAGTGTCAGGTACCTTCTTCTTCCTGTTTTATTTACTAGTGCAGCATTTCTGCTTGAAACTGGAGCTTCCTGGTTCCAATATCCTAGCTAACCAGCTTGTTTCAGGATTTCCTTTTCCCTCCTTCCACATACACAGGCAGCCTCCACACCCACTGAATGTTTATGTGGGCGCTGAGCCCCTCATCTCTGCAGCAAGCATGTTATCCACTGAGCCTTGTCACCAGGCCCAGAGCTGGTTCTTTGATCTGGATCCTGATACAGTGATAACGTTTCATAAGACGTTCATAAAGAGTAGTCTTTGGTTTTATTCTGTGCTGTTCTTAAAAACCACCCCTAACTTTATAGGTAGTCCAGAAGGCTACCCAACTTGCTACTGTAACCATCTCAGGACTTGGGGCTGTGTGGAAAAACCTGCCCTTCACAGTTGTAGTTGGGAAATTTGTTCTTGCAGCCATCCATCGTACCCAATAGTCCATCACTGTGTAGCAGTGGTTCTTATTTTTTAGGCCTCTGATAGTGTTTCAAAATGTTGTGGCCTTTGTGTTCATTGTCAGAATGCTATGTGACATTGGAATCTAGTTATTACTGAAGGGCGTGATGGGACTGAGAATGTCCGTGTAGGAATTTTAGAAGTCATGAAAGTCTGAATGAACCAAATTCAATACCATCTCTCTTTTCTATGACACTCTATAACTGTAAGTAAAAGGATGCTCCTCAATCATAAAATAGTCTTTGGAAAGTGCTTAGGACTTTGAGTAACCAAATCACTTTAGTTTTCTAGAAAATGTCCAGATAACTTGGTCCTTGCAAATTGGTCATATTCCTTGCTCTGTAGAATACACCATGTCACATCCTAAACTTTAATACAGTGTTTGGTCAAAGTCTGGCATGTTTTTAAGATATATGTGTGTTTATATACTTTAAAATTAATATTGGCTTTGAAAACACTTAGATCCAAATATGTCATTGTCCTAACTTATTGCCAGATAAACTCTTCCTTGGCACTTTATACTCTCTTAAAATTATTTGATAACATTACTGATCAGTTGGAATTGTAGACTCAACATTCCTTAACTGTCTGCCTTTTTAAGCAATCATTTGAATAAAATAAATAAGATTCTAAAAGATGCACTCTCTTAAAAAAGAAAACTAATATATAAAGTCAGGATCAAATCACTGAGAGGGATGTAAGAAAGTAAATTGAATTACATCAGAACTCATAAATCTCAGTCTGTGTTGGCATATTAATACAACATTTATAGACCCTAACTGTTGTCTTCCAACTTTCAATTCTTGAGTTTTCTTGGCAATATAATAAAGTCATTCTGCTACCAAAATGGACAGCACTTCTCCATCAAATACACATTTTTGTGGGAAAATATAAGCTTCTCTAACAATTGGCAGGAAATGTAAAAAATGGCCTTTGGTGAATGTATCTCTCAATATCCTGTGGTCGCCACCCCAACTCATCTCTCTGCCACCTCCCCAGCCCCAACGACCTCTGCTGCACACGCTACAGTCTTCATACTGAGCCCTGTTAACCCAATTCAACCAACAATCAGAGCTGCTTTTTCTCAAGTCAATATCACTGGTTTCAGAGCTACTAATTTTTAATCAATTTCACTTTCTTAAAAAATTCTGTAGCACTCCAGAACTAGTCTGTCTTGTGCTTAAAGTCAATGGATAATGCATATGGGTAATATTTCTCCAGAAAGTCTATGTTTCTTTGTGGCCAGTAGCCCATGTCATTTCTGCATGCACTGTAGAACCTACCAGATTGCTAGTCTTTTGCAGATTCTCATCAAAGATACCTGAAGTCAGCATTGATCTTCTACCTTGAAATACCAATGCACTGCCTTCTGCTATCATTGCTCTTTCCATGCCTTAACATTTAAAGAATTAGCATATATTCATCTTACAAGATAATGGGTTTCATTATGACATTTCTGTACAGGTCTATGATACGCTTTGATCAAATCCACACACTCACTCTTGCCCATACACTCATCTCCCTTCCTAAATGATATGTTATACTTGTGCCCTGCCCTTCCTGTCTGTTCTCCTGAAATGCTCATTGCATGTTGTCAGCTCTCACAGAAACAATTAAAAGCATATTATGTGTGCCTCATGTGGTCCAGAGGTTCTGAAGAAGCTTCTCAAGCACAGCACAGCGACTCTCCTGGTCTGTTAGCATTGCTGTATGGGAGCACTGCTGTGGCTGGACAATGTGTAATGAGCACAGTTCTTAGGCTTATGATTCCAGAGGGCAAGGAGTTCAAGACTGAGTGCCTACAGCTGGTGAGGGCTCCTTTACCGCATCTTGAGACATGAAGTGTGGCACAAGAGCCATCCTCTCACATTCGTAATTCAGACTTCTACATTCTTGGAAAAGCCTCTCACAACTGTTACCACTTCCCCTTGTCCAGAGCCTTCAAGGCCTTACCTGAGCAGTGGGTTCAGGACCTCGAGGTTTCACCAGGTGAGCACAGGTGATTGTTGGCATGAGTGTGTGTGATGACTGCTTGCTTCAGACCTGTGCCTTTGCTGGGGTGTGAGGTTCATAGCGGCACCAGCAGCTGATGTAATTCTGCATCTAGCCTGAGAGCCACTGAGGGTAAAGGGACTGCTTGTTAATACAGTCCCCTCAGTGTCCATGAAGACTCTGGTGGATACCCAAACCTACAGGTCTGTGTGTACAATGACAGAGCATTTGCATAGAGGCAGCATGCATCACCTCTGTATTGTACAGCATCTCCTGTTGATGCATCATGCCCAACACAATATACATGCTCTGTAAATAGCTGTTACACTGCATTGTTTAGGGAATGAAAACAAGAAAAGGAGAGCCTGGATATGATCGGCTCAGACAGAATCTGCACAGACTGAACCCTGATCTGAATGCCAACTGTAATTACTCTGCAGTAATTGATACAAATCTGGGCCATTGTAAGAATGTCTCACCCACCTCAGACTTGTCTTTCTCAAATTAAATTGCTCTCTATTTCTTCCCCATCCTTCTTAAATTATAAAACTAAATGTGAACACAAAACCCTAATTGAAGTCTGGTCAATGTCAAAGACAAAATGCACCAGACAGATAAGGAGATGATTTTATTCTGCATGTTGAGATGAAGAGACGTGGAATAATGAAAAGGGTCTGGAAAAGAAGGAAAGAGCCTGGGGTTAATGGAGAAGGTTAGCAAGGAGATATACAAGGCCCTGCAGCCAGGAGAGAGGCACAGAGTTTCCAGCAAGCACAAAAGACCTAAATTGAGGACCACAATTTATTTCTTTTCTATTAACTAGGTATAAAATGAGAAAATATAATAACAGAATAGATACAATTAATTCAAATTATAGACCTGAAATAATTGTCAGTAGTAATAAACAAGAAACATTTGTTCGAAGCCAGTCAAAGCCCATTACATCAACAAATGATTGAAGCTCTGATAAGTACAACAAAATGCGGATGTTATGCACCATGGCAGCTGCAGCACACACCACCCAAGGGGACAGCTACCCCTGTAGAACAGGAGGTGCCCCGAGGTGTGGGCAATATGGAGAGTCAACGGAACAAACAAAAAAGCCAAATGGCAAAAAGGAAGGAAAACAAAAGTCAGAGGAGGGAAAGGCAATGCAAACCCATCTTTAGCTCTGATAGAGTCCATTGCCTCAACTACTACAGACTCTGGGAGCTGGAGGCAGGGGGGTGTCCTGTCCTTTGGGTAATGGCCTATCCTTGGTTCTATCCTTGCTGAGAGGATCAACAGCCAGGGAAGTCAGTCGATAGTAAGCTCCTCAGTCTTGCTCCTGCCCAACCATCAGCATGAATATTCGAAATACAAACATTGGATGCTTCCAAATCCCATTTAATTCTCAAGTTCCAATTCCCTCCATAACATCTTCAGCTTAGCGTACATAGATCATATCATGTATACTCCTTGGTCTGGAAAATGTAGAAACTCCAAAACCATCAAAAGAGAAACGCCTGTTTATGAATAATTTACAGTGGGTTTTTTTGCTTGGAAAACCTCTTGGCTTCTATTAGCATAATAAGGGGCTAGTTCAGCTTCTCTGGGGAGGTACCACCAGAACTTTTTCTTACACATCAAATGTAAGACATATCCATTTGGGGGAAACTGAATATATTTCTAAAAGACATACACATAGATGGAATTGATTTTATCAAACCAAATCATATGAGGTAAGAAGAAAATATTCAACTGATTTATGTATCACCCAAGTTGAACTCATAAAATTTGAAAGACAGAAATGATTTCAAAAGATGTATTTGATTTCTCTGTGATAAGAGCATACATTATATGGTGATAAAGATAGGTACAGAGAGGGGGTCTTTTTTGGTGAGATTCCAGTTTATCCAGATATCTGTGGTGTCATACCATATTAATTATGAAAAATCTAGAATTAATTTTTCAGTAAGAGCAAATCCAGCACAAAGAATAAAGTAAATACCTAAGAATATGAGTTTGATACAAAACAATGAGAGAAAAGCAGATGTGACCTACAAAGATGAAGAGAAGAAATGAGGCCAAGTGCATTCTGGAGTCTTGGCTTTCACCAGCACAAGCACCCAGCTCTGAGAAGATTGTACGCTAGACCTTAGGGACAAAGACACCATTTAGCAGGAATAATAAGCCCAAATCCCTTTGGGTCACAGTTGCTTCTATTACCAAAACACGCAAAGGTCCAGATTGTCTCTAAAGTTCTCAGGTGAGGTTCCTAAAGACCAGCCACATCTCTCAAGCAGCATAGCCAGGTGTCCATGGCCAAATGCAGCCTGTCCAGCTGGGGCAGAATTTTTATCCTGAATTCTCCCCTCTCCCCAGCTTTGTGTGAGATGATGGGAAATTCAAGGATATGACCCCAGTTACATTCCCTGGGCTAATTATGTGATCTGGCATATGAAGGTGTCTGAGTCAGGGTGTCTGTTACTGTGATGAAACACCAAAAGCAAACTGGGGAGGAAGGGGTTTATTTGGCTTACACTTCCACATCACTGTTCATCATCAAAGGAAGTCAGGACAGGAACTCACACAGGACAGGAACCTGGAGGCAGCAGCTGATGCAGAGCCCATGAAGGGGAGCTGCTTACTGGCTTGCTTCCCATGTCTTGCTCAGCCTGCTTTCTTAGAGAATCCAGGATCACCATCCCAAGGATGGCACCACCCACACTGGGCTGAGCCCTTGCCCATCACTCACTAATTAAGAAAATGCTCTATAGGCTTGTCTGCAGCCTGATTTTTTTTTTGTTTTTGTTGTTACACACAAAATAAATCTTTTTACTTCCTTGTTCTTTTTTTTCCATATTATTATTATTATTATTATTATTATTATTATTATTTACACTTTATTCACTTTGTATCCCCCCATAAGCCCCTCCCTCCTCCCCTCCCAATCCCACCCTCCCTCCCCCTTCTTCACACATGCCCCTCCCCAAGTCCACTGATAGGGGAGGTCCCCCTCTCCTTCCTTCTGATCTTAGTCTATCAGATCTCATCAGGAGTGGCTGCATTGTCATCTTCTGTGGCCTGGTAAGGCTGCTTCCCACTCAGGGGGAGGTGATCAAAGAGCAGACCAATCAGTTCATGTCAGAGGCAGTCCCCGTTCTCATTACTATGGAACCCACTTGGACACTGAACTGCCATGGGCTACATCTGTGCAGGGGTTCTAGGTTATCTCCATGCATGGTACTTGTTTGGAGCATGAGTCTCTGGGAAGACCCCTGTGTTCAAATTTCTGGTAGACATGTAATATAGGATAAACCTACTAAAATCTGTACATCTAAAGAAATTAATCAAGAGAGAGGACCCTGACTAAAATGCTCAATCCCCATCCTGAAAGGCAAAGAGGAAGGACATCAGAAGAAGAAGAAAACAGGAAATAAGCGAGAAACCTACCATGGAAGGGCCTCTGAAAGGCTCTGCCCTGCAGACTATCAAAGCACATGCTGAGACTTATGGCCAACTATTGGGCAGTTATGGCCATCTTCTGTGGCCTGGTAAGACTGCTCTCCCCTCAGGGGTAGGTGATCAAAGAGCAGGCCTATCAGATTGTGTCAGAGGCAGTCCCTCTTCCCATTACCATGTAACCTACGTAGAAACTAAATTGCCATGGATTACATCTGCACAGGGGTTCTAGGTTATCTCCATGCCTGGTACTTGGTTGGAGTATGGGTCTCTGGGAAGACCCCTGTGTTCAAATCTTCTAGTTCTGTTGCTCTCCTTGTAAGGTTCCTGTCATCTCCATAACCTACTATTTCCCACTTCTTACATAAGATTCCATGCACTCTGCCCAACAGTTGGTCATAAAGTCTCAGCCTCTTTGATAGTCTGCAGGGCAGAGCCTTTCCGAGGCCCTCTGTGGCAGGTTTCTAAGTTGTTTCCTACTTTCTTCTTCTTCTGATATCCATTCTCTTTGCCTTTCAGGATGGGGATTGAGCATTTTAGTCAGAGTCCTCTCTCTTGATTAGTTTCTTTAGATGGACAGATTTTAGGTTTATCCTATAAGTCTATATGAGTGACTATATACCGTGTGTGTCTTTCTGCTTCTAGGACAGCTCACTCAGGATGATCCTTTCCAGGTCCCACCATTTACCTGCAAATTTCATGATTTCCTTATTTTTCATTGCAGAGTAATACTCCATTGTATAGATGTACCACAGTTTCTGCATCCACTCTTCAGTTCAGGGGCATCTGGGCTGTTTCCAGCTTCTGGCTATTACAAATAAGGCTGATACAAACATGGTTGAGCAAATGTCTTTATTGTGTACTTGAGCCTCTTTTGGATATATGCCTAGGAGTGGTATGGCTGGATATTAAGGAAGCGCTATTCCTAGTTGTCTGAGTAAGCGCCAAATTGATTTCCAGAGTGGTTGTACAAGTTTACATTCCCACCAGCAGTGGAGGAGGGTTCCCCTTTCGCCACAACCTCTCCAACATATATTGTCACTTGAGTTTTTCATCTTGGCCATTCTGATGGGTGTAAGGTGAAATCTCAGGGTTGTTTTGATTTACATTTCCCTAATGGCTAATGAGGTTGAGCATTTCTTCAAGTGATTCTCTGCCATTCAATATTCCTCGATTGAGAATTCTCTGTTTAGCTCTGTTCCCCATTTTTTAATTGGATTACTTGGTTTGCTGCTTTTCAGCTTCTTTAGTTCTTTATATATGCTGGATATTAGCCCTCTGTCAGATAAAGGGTTAGTTAAGATTCTTTCCCAATCTGTAGGCAGTCACTTTGTTTTGATGACAGTGTCCTTTGATTTACAGAAGCTTTTCAGTTTCATGAGGTCCCATTTATTGATTGTTGATCTTAGAGCCTGTGCTGTTGGTGTTCTGTTCAGGAAGTTGTCCCCTGTGCCAATGAGTTCTAGGGTATTCCCCACTTTTTTTCTAGCCGATTTAATGTGTCTGGTTTTATGTTGAGGTCTTTGATCCACTTGGATTTCAGTTTTGTGCAGGGTGATAAGTATGGATCTATTTGCATTTTTCTACATATAGACATCGAGTTAGACCAGCACCATTTGTTGAAGATGCTATCTTTTTTCCACTGTATGGTTTTGACATCTTTGTCAAAAATCAGGTGTCCATAAGTGTGTGGGTTTATTTCTGGGTCTTCTGTTCGGTTCCATTGATCCACCATTCTGTTTCTATGCCAGTACCATGCAGTTTTCATAAATGTTGCTCTATAGTACAGCTTAAGATCAGGGATGGAGATACCTCCAGAAGATCTTTTATTGTAGAGGATTGTTTTAGCAATTCTCAGTTTCTTGTTATTCCATAGGAAGTTAAGAATTTTTCTTTCTAGGTCTGTAAAGAATTGTGTTGGCAATTTGATGGGAATTGCATTAAATCTGTAGATTGCTTTTGGTAAGATGGCCATTTTTACTATGTTAATCCTGCCAAGCCATGAGCATGGGAGATCTCTCCATCTTCCCATATCTTCTTCTAATTCTTTCTTCAGAGACTTGAAATTTTTTTCATACAAGTCTTTGACTTGCTTGGTTAGGGTTACACCAAGGTACTTCATGTCATTTGTGGCTATTGTGAAGGGTGTTGTTTTTCTAATTTCTTTCTCAGCCCTTTTGTCTTTTGTATACAGGAGGGCTACTGATTTTTTTAAGTTAATTTTGTATCCACTGCAGCCTGATCTTATGGAGGCATTTTCTCAATGGAGGCTCCCTCCTCTCCAGTGTCTCAGTTTGTGTCAGGTTAATATAAAACTAGCCAGCACACCAGGTATGCAGCACATATTTAATGAGTCAATCAGCAATTAGTTTCAAGAAGCTTTTGATTTTCTAGGGGTTCCATCCCAGGCTCCACTTCCAGGATTCTGATTTTGTTCAGAAGAGCTCATTTCTTTTTTGTTTGTTTGTGTTGAGGGTTTGGGGGTTGTTGTTTTCTAGACAGGTATTCTCTGTGTAGCCTTGGCTCTCCTGGACTCACTTTGTAGACCAGGCTGTCCTCACAGAGATCTGCCTGCCTCTGCCTCCCTGAGTGTTGGAATGGAAGGCATGCGCCACCATGCCCAGTTAAAAGAGCTAATTTCTAAGACTCTAAGTCAGGGGTTCTCAACCTTCCTAACGCTGCAACCCTTTAATACAGTTCCTCAATTCGTGGTGACCCCAGCCTAAAAATTGTTTCATCGCTTCTTCATGACTGATTTTTCTGCTGTTAGAAATTGCTGTGTAAATATCTGATGTGCAGGATGTCTGCTATGTCACCCCTTAAGGGGTTATGACCCACAGGTTGAGAACCAGTGCTCTAAATGGACACCAAGAATGAAGAACAAAGACTGAAAAGGAGCCCACGGACTCCTCAGAAGTCAAGTGAAGCTGGCTCAGTCAAACTGTAAAGCCTCTCAAGATCTGAGTCCTTGTGTTCACACGACAAAATATGCACCCTTCACTGCTTGAGCAGACAGCTAAGACAGGTTCCCTTTTTCACTCTTTCCTAAGTCACTTTGTAACAGACAGTAAAACGTGAGCCAATTAACAAAATAATTTTGTGCTGGGAGCTGTTATGTATATTCCTTAAGAGTACATTGTTCATAAGAGTGAATTTTATTTGAGTCCAGGGTTCCCCAAACAGCATTAGATAAGCCATAACTAAGCACTCAATAAATATTAAATGGATGAATTAATCTTTTGGATAAAGAGAATGATCGTTTTCTCTGAAAGTTTTGGAAAGGTTGTATGATAACCTATGTTACACACTATGTTAGTTATTTCTCCTTACTGTAAACAAAAACAAAAACAAAAATAAAAACAAAAACAAAAAAAACCCAAAAACAAAAAACCTCAAAAGCAACTTAATGAAGGAGGATTTCGTTTTGACTTACAGTTTGAGAGCACAACCTGCTCTGGTAGGGAGAACTTAGCATCAGAGCATGAGGGAGCAGCTCATCTGTATCTGGTCAGGAAGTAGGAAGAGAGACGCTCCCTTCTCCCTCTGTTTACTTTTATTTACTCCGTAACCTCAGCCCCTTGTGTGGGGTTGCCTACATTCGGGGTGGATCACTGCTGTGCCAAGAGGTGTGTCTCCTGGGTGATTCTCAGTCCAATCAAATTGACAGTGAGTCTTACCCATCACACACACACACACACGCGCGCGCACACACACACACTAGCAGGATATCTCTCATAACAAATGCATTGTAATTGTCTCCTTATCATTAGTTTTGCTATTTATAATAACTCATGATGAAAGTTCACTCAGACTTATAATAGGACTTAATAACTCTGTAAATAGGAAGGTAGAGAGAGAAAGAGCGGGGAATTTGTATGTATTTCAACCTTGTCTTTTGAATCGTACCATAATTAAATATATCATATGTCATATTACACAAAGCTGTCATTGGCATTGGCATAGAATAGCTACTTAGGATCCAATGATATCTCAATGCTTACTTTGAACAACAGTCTCAGAGCCTATATTTACTTCTTATTGGGTAGAGAAATGTAGACCCAAGGGAGGCAAGGTGCCATAGCCTAAGAGAGGATGGTTATCCCGTCTTTTTCATCTCTGTTCATTGATGTTGATCATCTATTGTAAAGTATGCACACAGTCCCCAAATCACAGGGCATCTCTGAGTGTCAGCTCAACAAGAGCCCAAGGCCTCTGGCAGGTGGTTGGGACAGTTGATTCAGTGCCACTTGGCTCCTCTGTCATGCATTAGAGTTAGGGGATCTGTTTTCCAATGACCCATTAATCGTGTCTTAGAATGTCTGTATTTGGGGATGTGTGTTTCTTTTCATCAGTGTCAGTTACATTCTTTCTTGGATCCTAGGGGCTTAGTCTTGCCTTCACTACTCACGAGTTTAGCTGTCCTTAGCTAAGTTGAGATGGCTTCTGACTCTGCTTAGCTTTCCTTCCAATGCAAGCTAGATTCTGCAATCTTAAAGCCCCAGAAACAGTTGCCCTGCCTCCAGCAGAACCCACAGCCGAGCCACTCTGCCTGCTGCAGTTCCTGCTGGCTGACATCAGCAGTCCTTTGGAGATGGTCCCTGTGGTTTTCCTCAGAATGTTGTTTGGCACTTCCCAAACATTTTTACCTTATGTCACAAAAAGCGGTATTTGTAGGGCATACTCCAGGGAAACAGAAAGTTGTTTTTCAACAAAGGCCACTGGCCTAGAGGCAACTGGCTGGGAGACCCTGTCTGCCCTGGTGGAATAATGCATCTCCAAGGCCAGGAAGTAGCCTTCCTGCTTCCCTAGTTGAGCATCTAAGCCATAATCCTACTTTAAGTGTTTACTGCTTAAGAGATTAGTGGTTGTTTTAGTCAGAGAAGCAGTTTCAAGTTTTCACTGTACCACTTACTAAACTTGTGTTCTTAATCACTTGTGGGTGGTTTTTTTTTAAGCCTCACTTTCTTCAATTACATGAAAACCACCTTATCAGTATTTACATGGTAAGCACTCTTCAGAACTTAATTCTTTCTTTAAAGACTTATTCTTATGTATACAAATGTGTCGGCGTCTGTACGAGTGGCATGCCATTTGGGTGGGTGTGCATGGAGGCCAGAAGAGGTTTTCTGGTCCTGTGGGGCAGTTACTGGCAGTTGTGAGCTACCCTGTGTGAGTTCTGGGAACCCAACTCTGGTATTCTTAAGGACTATGCCATCTCTTCGGACCCTAAAAGCTAACTCCTACTGACAATTTTACTATTTGCTTTTTATTCACAACACCATCTTTGGTTAATAGACTTGTGCTTATTTATTTCTTGTGCCTCCTATTCTGCCCTGGGAAGTTGGGATATCCTGGGCCTTCTGATGCTGCTACAAATGGGGTCTGGAGCTAGCTCTGCTTGCTTGCTGTGTACTCTCCCTGTCTTTCTCTCACAGTTCCTTAACTTCTGCCTTCTGCCTTTGAAGCAGTCATCAGTGCAGAGTGATTAATGCCTGTAATTTCCACACCTGAAAGGGTAGGGGTGGGAGGATCAGGTCTTCAAAGTCATTCTCAGGTACTTAGTGAGCCCAAGGCCAACCTGGGCTACCTTCTCAAAAAATGAATTGATTTAAGGTTAAACAGTGTAAATGCATTGTCTTACCCTGCCCAGTGTCACAGCTATGACCACGCACTGCCATATAAATTTGTGTTAGAAATCCATTGAGGTCTTGATCAAATAAAAACTCTATTCTTTGATTATGATCCAATAGTCACATGGAGCCAGTAGCTACTACCGCATGGACAGGAAGTATAGAGGAGCACGCAGAGACCATTTCTGGGAAAGCCTGAGACTTTTAACAGCTGACTCTGCCTGAAGACATTGCAGTCTAGTCTTCCACCCTCAGGAAGTCAACGTAACCTCTTTAACAGACCAGATCATTGTTTTAGGAGCAAAATGTTCCTTGGGAGGTGACCTATCTGCTGTTGTAGCTTTTGCTACCTTGTGATGTTGTTTTAACTACGTGATGAGATTGCTGCCACTCTAAGCAAGGAATGCAGTTTTTGAGAGGACTTTTTCTCTTTGAAACTTCAGGGTGGCTTTTGTTCAAGCTGTTCCATGCTTATTAGAGGTGATGGAGCAAAAGCTGCAAACGGGGCATCCCACTTTCATGCTATCTGTCTCCTTAGCTCAGCTGCTAACTGCTCTAAAGGTCTCACCCCCTATGCTTTGAGCCTCTTTGCTGTCCTTGCCTGCACAGGAAGCTTTCAAAAGCCCATTCGAGGAGGGTGAGCACCAGAGCTGTCTGCCTCTGAGGCTGCGCACCATTTCTGTTTCTCTAGTTGCTTACTGGGCGACTAAGAGGGATTTGCCTTGGATCTAAAGTGAGTTTGAAGGAGACACGGACATGTTCACAGAGACTCTTTAAGATTCCCCAGATAGATTTAGACAAGGTAAGATTAGAAGGAGAATTTTATTGTCATTGTACAAATGAGAGTAATAAGAGGAGCAAGTATTTATTATAAATTTATTATATGTTTATTATTGGGTTATTTTTAATGCCACTGTGTGTGTGCATGTGTGTGTACAAATGCATGCATGCGCACATCCTGATTAGAGGATAACTTACGAGAGTGTGTTCTTTCATCTATCATGCATGTCTTGGGGAACAAAGTAAGGTTGTGAAGCCTGAAGCCATCTCACTGGCACCAGAAGCAATCTTGAATGACTCCATGATTTTGAGACTGTGCAGGAAGGAAAATAACAAGCCATTAAGTTGAAGAAAAGTTACAGTCAAGCTGGCTTCAGGGGTATAATAGAGTATAGTTTGGCACCTCTGTGGGAGGCTTAAATTATGCAATCCTCTTAAACTTCTCTGAGTATAAATTATTAACCCTCATTAACCTTCCCTTTGTATGCCCTTATCAGGGCAGAACCAATTTAAATACACTAGCAACCTGCCCCTCAGCCTCCCCTGGCTGAGGCTCTCTCTTCCTAAGCAGGTGCTCCTCAGCAGATGAAAGTGATTCTCACTAAGGAACTGCTGACAGGACAGCAATCTGAGTCTCTGGCAGGAAACTGAGCAGTCAGGCTCAATCTGCCTCAAGTGTCGAACACAAAGGTGAATCCTCGAAAGGAACAAAGTCGCCATAGCCAAAGTAGTCACCAAGGCTGCCGCTTTCTCGGTCATGACTCTCAGTCAACACATTCATCCGTCCATCTGCTTTCTTCTCTCCTATCTGAATGAGCACGTTAGACTGCATATGTTGTCAGAGTCATTTAATAAATACTCCAGAAAAATTAACGTCTGACACCATGTCCATCTTATGGACAGAAACATGGGAAAGAGCCTATTAAGTCTTCACAGCCCTTGTTAAAGAAAGATGAGGCAGACCCCTCCGGGGTTCTTCCGAGAGGAAAAGAAATTGAGCTTGGGAAGCAAACACACCAGGGGAAAGTTATAGTCAGAGAGCAGGGTGGGAGGGGTCGGCAGGTGGGAAATTATGGAGAGATTAGGAAAAGGCCTTGCTAAAGGCACCTGACTGGATTCTTGCTCATCTGGGGTCCCCATCAAATCTCTAGGTTCTGTAGGGTAGAGCAGTATTTCCCAAACTCTGGGTCGCAATCCCTTTGGGGCCACATATCAGTTTTTTACAATATGGTTCATAATAGTAGCAGAATCACAGTTATGAAGTAGCAATGAAAGCAGTTTTATGGTTGGGGATCACCACAACATAAGGAACAGTATTAAAGGGTCGCAGAATTGGGATGGCTGAAGACCGCTGCTCTCAAGAGTGGTGGGAACTCCCACGAAGGCAGCTCAGCAGGATTTCTGCTGAAGTTGAGTCAGACCAAGCAGGACGAGGAAGTCACAAACAAGCCAAGGCTGCACAGGGAAGAGATTCAGATCCTGAGGAACACTGGTCAGAAAGCCTGTCCTGAGAAGTTACATGGGTATGCTCGCCTCCTTCATCACCTAGCCCCAGCAGGCTCCACAAGCGTTGTGCTTTGTTCCTGAGTTTTATTAAGGGGAAGGGATTCCACACCTGACAGGTTCATCAGTTTTTGGCAGGCCAGTGCAGGCCGCTCCCGGCGAACACAGTAGATGCACTTTAGCTGCCGGCGCCCCGTCGCTGTGATAATGCGCTAACGCGCAGGTCCCCTGAAATAGCTGCTTATTATCAGAGACATCGCAGATGCTGTGCACAGAGCCAGCCACTCCTCCATAATCATGTTGTCTGCACCTCCCGTTCGGTCGCTGGCCTGGCTGTGAGGTGGGGGCAGAAGGAGGGCTGGCGGATGAATTTCCATAGAGGAGGAAGCAGCGCAGTGCTGACAGTGCCTGAGTGGCCCGTTGCAGGGGACTGCTCTGTTCCTGGGCAGGCCTGGAGACACGCAGTTGCCTCGGCCCACTACCTGGTGAGCTTGCAGCTCCTGGCATGGAAGGCTGAGTCTGGAGATGATCGAATGTTTCTTTTGTAGAAATGTCATCAGATAACCTGATAAAAACAAAATTGAATCTGTCAGATTTCGATGCCAGAGTTTGAAATATTGCTAAAGCTCCCTAAAAACTGTCACCGCTAATAAGATTTTAGAACAGGCTACATGGTGTGTGTTTGCACACCCGTCTGAGCCTTTCTGTGTTCTTGTAGAGAAGGGGCCAGTGGCTGATGGCTAGGAGCATGCTCTGTCCCCATGTGGTACCCAGACTGCCACTTCCAAATACAACAATGTGTTGAAGAGTTAGACTTAACCACTGGAACCAGAGGGGGTTGGTAACTCAGGGCAGAGGAGAAGCCGTATCTGAGACAAAGCCTGTGATCTCTTCTGCAGTTCTGAGAAAGCTCACTGGGAATCTCACAGCAGTCGTGTCCTCTGATACCTCCTTCAATACACCGGAAGTGTTCTGGGCTCCACAGATTTAGCACCATAGTCCCAAACAAACTTGGAAGGAGTCCTAAAAGACAATCCTACAGGCCGTGCTTGGAAAGATGTTCTCTGTCACCATGGCAGAGTGGTTTCCCATGATGCGCTTATGTGCTCTGTCCCTGGACAGAGCCCCTTTCCAGCTCATCCCAGAATCCTCCTCACAGGTCGTATGCTGCGACTCAGATAAATGCATTCTGTCCCTACTCTTTCTTGACATTCCTTGTTCTGGTGCTCTGGCTCTCACCTTCCCTCAAACTCTTCCTTTTAGTCCATCTCTTCCCATTGAAATCTTTCCATTCCAGCAGGTGGATTCCCCAAATCCCCTCAGGTAGATGGCATCGCTCTTGCTGGTAATAGACTCAGGATAACGGGGCTCCCTCTCCAGTCTCCGTCTATTGTGGCCTTGTTCTCTCTCTCTCTCCTCTGACTTAGAGCACTCTCCCACCCCAGGCGCAGTACAGGTCCAGTGTATCACTTCCGGCTTCGAAGGTGCTGCACTCGGCCAGGGCAGCTGCTGCCTGGTCTCTGGACCTTGCCCCCGTGCTCCTCCAGTGTTGCAGCCCACCCCCACCTGGAACTGCATGTCTGTGCTGAGAGCACCGACTGTTGGCACCAGGATTGCAGTTCCGCAGCAGCACAGCAGCCATGCTCCCGTCCTGCAACAGGTCAGCAAGGCCATTGGTCCCCACCTCCACAGGGCCCTGATGACACCAGGGTTAAGAAGACACACGAATAGAGACAATCCTGAGGTGTGGCCTGCCATCTAGACTGAGTCTAGAGCACATTTCACGTGAGCACACCCCAGGACAGCCTTGCCAGTGAGGAATAAGGAATGAATCCTTTAGCCCTGAGGGCCGGAAGGACGAGACCAAATGTAAGTTTTCTGGAGCAGTGACCCAGGGAAAGCGATCCAGGTCTTTCCAGACAACAAAGTGTCCAGGGCCTCCCCATAAGCAGGCACCCCTCTGTCTTGTCTGGGGCTAAAGATGAGGTTTTACAACCTGGTCCTGAGCTATGAGTTTGCGCAATAACTTCAGACAAGTCTCTTTCTTTCTTTCCTCTTAGAGGTTTCAGACTTTAAAGTATATATTGTGTATTTAGCAGATGCCTGCCTGTGCTTCCTGCTATGTTTCTCGCTCCTCCACTCCTCTTCAACCCTTGTCTCCATAGAGAGTTCTCCTATGTTGTACACACACACACACACACACACACACACGTATGTATATGTATAGATACATAGTTTTCTGAATCTATATAAAATCTAGAGACCAGTAATGAAAGCAAACACAGTGTTTGTTTTTATTAGATTGGTTTAATTTACTTAACTTGATGACCTCCAGTTGCACCCATGATAGAACCTTGTTCTTTATGGCCAAAAATTTGATTACATACACAGAGCACGTTCTTGGGGCCCATTCCTCAGTTGATGGACAGCTGTGTTGGTGGCATAACCTCACTGCAGTGAATAAATGGCGCAGCAGTGAGCACAAAGGTAAACACAGCTTGGGAGGTGTTGACTGGGAGTGGAGCAGTTTCTTTTTTAAGAAGATCTAGTTCTTATTATTTTTAATTGTGTGCATGTGTGTGTCTGTATACGGGTCTGTATAAGGGCAGGTGCCAATGAGTGTAGGTGCCATGGCAGCCAAAGGTATGGGAAGCCCAGGAGCTGCAGTTCTAGGTAGTTTTGCAGCTCTGGACATGGGTGTTGGAAGCAGAAATCAGGTCCTCTGCAAGAGGAGAGAATTTTCTTAATCACTGAGCCGTCTGTCTAATTCTTAATATCCCTCACTCGGTTGAACTAAGAAGCACAACTCAGGGCATTAATGAGACATGTATAGGGGTGTGTCTGCAATGGCAAATTGGGGTGACACCTTTCCATGGGCCCAATCCATAAATGAATAAAAAGTGGAGGGGGGGCCCCTGTAGCACATGCCACTTTCTCTGTTCCCCATTCCAGATCTATGAGATGAGGCATCTTATCCACCAAAATCAAGCTACCCTCATGTCATGCCCATCCCTCATGCCTGTCCTCCATGACCACCCCCCATGCCCATCCGTCATGCCCATCTGCCATGCCCAATTCCCCACGCCCATCTGCCCCCATGCTCCATCTGTAACCTAACATGCATTTCCCATCCCTCCCTTAAGTCCCTTCTTGTGATGTTTTTGGTCACAGATGTGAAAAAAGTAACTAAAGATCGCTAACTTGAAGACTCTTATGGTTCGTAAATTGTAGCATGTTTCTAGGGATTCAAAGAGCTGGTTATGGAAAGCCATCAGCACAGACTCAACCCACAGAGAACAAGGCTGCCATCACAATGGGATTTCTGAGATGCACGGGGCAGGACTTCTTCAGGCACCCGGCCCCTAAATAGGGCAAGGAGGAGACACAGTAGATCCCAGTCTAGTAAAGGACCCAGTGTCCTTGCTTCTTTCTGAGAGAGTGCTGCCCACTTGCTCAGAAAGCATTCAGGGTGTCCAACATTTTGACATTACAAAGGGTCATGGTCACCTACAAAGCTGGCTCTCAACCAACCACACAATCCTTTATTTATTTGTTTATTTACAAAGAAAATAAAGAATTTTCTTCCCTAACATTTGAAGTGTTGATAATTTTGTATTGGACCACATCAATAGCTGTCCCACAGGCTGTAGGTTGGACACCCGAGGTGAAAGCTTTGTGAACAGTTATTCCTAGTACTTTCTAGTAATAGAAATTACTGCAGTCAGTGGATCTGTGATCCTCAGGCCTCACACAGACAGGCTGACTGACTGACATTCACCTTGGTTTGACCAAATGTTGTATAAAATATCTCCCAGACATTAGCTTCTCATGGCCCAGAGCTCATCATTCAGGAACAGACACTAGGGTGTTGGCTGCTGTTTCCAGCAGTCTATACTTGAATAAGTACATATATTTAAAAGACACACAAGGGAATGCAAAGAGTTCAATGGTAGGCTATAGTGAGGTCCACATGACTACAGACTTACTTACAGTGGCTCAAACTTGATTTTACATTATACACTTTCTGTTTCTGCCTAAATGCAGTCTCACTACCAGGAAAGCGGTTTCTAAAGCACCAGCATGCGGCATGTGTGGGCGGTGGCGCCACCTAGAGGCCAAATGGTGTATTTTTCTTCTGTCTTCGATTTTCCTGTTGATTCATTTTGTGAGTTGAACTGAAAAGCGCCTGGCTTTGCAGACCAGGGAATTTTCCATCAGCCTATCCAGAAAGCTGGAGGATGTTTGAAGGAGACATGTCACTTGAAACAAGAGAATGGCCACAGGACATTTTCTTCCGTAGGATGTCACTTTCGAATCAGTTGCGCTATGCTTCCCGACTTGGTCTAGGAGCGCTGCCAAGTGGAAAATGGGAATGAGTTAATGCTGTGAGTCACCGGGACAGGGTGTGGAAGAGGAGCTGGATGTGAGGAAGGGAGCCAGACGCACAGTGGAATGGGCTCACCTCATTCACAGATGCGGTATCAATAAACCTGAGCTTCACAAAACTCCAACTTTCCTTATGGCCCATGGGAGGGAGCTTGGGAACAGAAAAGACCTGAGGAGATAGGGATGGAGCTGCTCTCCCAGACCTGGGGTATGTTTGGGGGGTGGGGGTGGACAGAGGTGCTTTCAGCCTGGCACATCCCTGGGAAGCCCCCCCCCCCATTTTTTTTTTTTTTTTTTCTTTTCAGGTATCTGAGTTTATCGGTGTTTTATCAGTTTATCAGTATTCCATAGTGAAGAAAGCCCTCAGAGATTTGAAATCACATTTCCTTCTGGTTTGCACTTAGAAAAATCACAACTCAGGAAAAACTGAAGGTTGAAAAGGGCATCTGTTTATTAAAGGGATCCTCATTTTACCTCCAGTTCACTGTGTTCTCCTTCAAACCTTTCGAAGTAGAAGATGAGAAAACAGAACATTGATTGCATGCGGGAGATGAGGTTTAATCCAGGCCACTCATGCTAACAATTTTCACCTGATTATATATGGAAGCATCCTGTCATCACAGCTGGTGATCCTGAGGAGAAAACAGGGTAGGGAACTCACGGCACTGGCGTCAGGAACCTGTGCGCACTACAGACGCATCTCATGAGGTTCCTGGAACCTGGCTGAGAGTTAGAGAACTGAAAACCTCAGATATGATGAGTGGCTGTCTAAATCCAGCACCAGGAAGCCAATTGTAGGAGGGCTGTCTAGAGCCTGTCTTCACTGTCGCTAAAAGCAGCAGTATGCCGAACTCTACCAAGCATCTCTCCCTCGCCATGCCTGCCTCTGCCCCTGAGTGTGTGTGTGTTTGTGTGTGTGTGTGTGTGATGTGTATGATGTGTATGGGACATTTAAGACAACTGGAAATGCCCCTGTAGGCAATTTAAACCTACAGGTATTGCAAGCCACCCACTCGCTCTGTGAGTTATAATGAAAACTCCCACAGCCATCCTGTGTGTGCACAGAATCCAGACTTGGAGGTCACCCCACTCAGGAAGAATTCAATGCAAAAGGCTTTTGCATGTGCAGCTTAAAAGCATACTCTCGCAGCTCAGTGACAGAATGGTTCTGCTCGCTGCAGACCAAGGCAAATGTGAGATATACACAGGCCTCCTACCCAGCCCTCCCCAGAGTTAGAAACCGGCAAAGCTTCCCATCCCCACATCCGCCGCCCTAGCCTCACTGGCGGCGGCTGCCTGGCTGCAGCACTGGGAGGAGAGGCGCTTTAGTGCCGGGCCTTACATCACTGTCGTATTAGTCTAAGCAGAATAGAGCAGATTGTTTATTTTGGTTTAGCTCTGCTTCAGGCTGTAACATCAGATGTAGCTCCCAGAGTGACAAATTCTGATCACAGTGTCACAGATTAAACAAGAGTGAGGAAAGTGGGATGAGCGTGTTTCCATAGGGGGTGTGGAGCAGGCTGAGGTCTGAGTCCCCATCTGAATCTCTCTGTTATAGGCAGCCCCCACGGTCCCCCGAGAATCTGCACTTTCCCTCACATCCATCCACAACAATCACAGATTCCGCCGGGTTAATAAACCAGGTCTTTAATTTCTTTGAAAATACTAATGAAAGGTGATTTCTGCTTTTCCTTAGAGCATATTTAACTCCTTTCCTATTTCATATTTTATAAGATTTCCTGGGTATTTTTTCGATACCATAAACCTCAGGAGACATTAATTCTAATCACAAGTGGCAGGCTTAGCACATGAGCGTATCGCCGATGCCCCAGAAGTGTGGGCCGGGACGCCTGTCAAGGGGAGCTGGAAGAATGGTATTGTGTGTGACCATCCATCATCACAGAGCCCTGCGGGGTGCAGAGATCCTGCAGTCACAGCAGATACTAAAGCCAGCAGGGCAACAGTCAGCTTGGGCAGCCACAGCTTCCTGCCAATCGCAGCCATCACTCAGCCTGTGTGAGAGTAGCTCTGCCTTGCCTGTTATTCGACGGCCTTCCACTTGTTAGATGTGGAGATGTCCTGTTCTCATCTCCCTCAGGAGGCTCCTCCTACCGTAGTAGTTCAAAGTCCTCGTGAAGCACCATGCCCACTGTGTAGCAGGACAAAGTTGAAGCCAGCTTGCTTGGCAAAACAGCATCCATATCTGCTCCCAAGTGTGTCCAGTACCCATAAGGAGACATAAAGTGCCCCTCTAACTCAGGGCATTTGTGGGTGAGACAAGGCCATTCCACTGTAGGTCCCTAACAGCCCTGTGGCTCTTCTGCCACAGTTTGAGATTCTGCTATTTTGGTTGGGGACTGTTTTGAAATGCAATGCTCTTTTTCTGCCTCTCAATTTCTTGCTATTGTTGGGCTTTTGTTCCTTTTCAAAGTCCAGAGAGGCCTGTTTTCCACTTCTCTGTCTCCTATGGATTCAAAGGCCTGTTTCAAAAATAAATAATGACATGTTTCTGTGGTGAAGGTTTAAGTTGCTGAGTTTACTGTAAAGCATAGTTCCCATATAAAAAAGCCCAATGGAAAAATCTGGGAGGAACCCAAAGGCTCCTGGCAGGATTGGGGCTTGAGATGACTCTCTATCACTCCGCAGTCCCTGCTCCTATGGTACCAGCAGAGAGCACCTGGCCTCTGGCTTGGCTTTCCATCCCTGGGTCAGTAGTTACAGGATCTGTTATCCTACCTACGACTCCATCCCCCTACCACCTGGAAAGCACATGTGATCCCAGAAGCCTGTTCTTCAGAGAGAATTCTGGTAGTATTAGCATGTGGATAAGAACATGTTGAGAACAAGGTTGCAAGTTGGGGCCGCTGGAGCCCAGAACAGTCCCAGTCTTCTTCTTGTTTCTTCTGCACAGGGATGGTCACCCTCTACTCTTAACAACCCACCTCTTTGGGCATGTCCTCCTTCTCTTTTGTAAATGAGCAATTCTGTAAGTGATTAGGCAGCAACACGTTCCTAAGGACACTGTCCTCCAGTGGGAAAGTCATTGGCTGCACACAGGCTTTGTGCACAGTGTCACTCCCTTCATAACTAGAGACCCCATGGGCCTCAGACCCCAGAATACAAGCCTCTTGGCCCCATATCTCCTCCTGCTGCTCTGAGAACCATGGCTCCTTGGGCTTCCTGGCTTTAGTTAAGTTCTCTGTATTTCAGGGTCAACCAGAGCAGGGGGTGGTCAGTATTATTGTATGGGGTAGGCTGGAGGTTGGTTTCAAGGACTTCATCTCATTCATTCTCACAGCCAGCCCATCAGTTCGATGACTGGTAATCAGTAGACTTTGATTGTCTATGAACTAATTTTAGCCAGCGTTCTGGTGATTAAAGCGTTCATCTCGCTGAACTTACAACAGACTGCCCACCCAGCTGTGGGGTGGGGATGACAGCAGTAGAGCCCTGAGGGTGGGAGGAGGGAAGGCAGGCGTCCAGCTCACTCTCTACCACTTCTCACCAGTTCATCACAATTTCTGGAGCAGATTTTAACTACCTGGGCGAATCTGCCTGGCAGGTTGGGAGCAAGGATTCTGACATGTCCTGGGGAGCTCTGGATGGGCATAGCGAAGGACTGTGGGACCATGCCATCACCAATGCTGGGGGAGACCCTGCTCCTGGGTGGCATATGTGAGTGAGTCTCTAGGAGTGAAGCCAAGGCACCACAAGCTGAGGTGTCTGTCGGCCTTTGGATGTCAAATTCTCCTACTCTCCAGGATTGCTCCTCTAGTGTCCAAAAGGCAGCCGTTTTCTCATGAGGCTATTTCTTCTCAATAAAGAACTTGTTTTAAAAAAATTGATTCATGTCACTCCCCCACTCACAACTGTTTGGTTTTGGTTTTATTTTGTGTTTAATTCTTAATTCTAAATGCAGTCAAGGGTTGCCCTAAGTTTAAGTCTAAAACTCTGAAACTTTTCGGTGCTGACTTGATGCAAATATTCCAACACTGTAAAACTTGTGCAGCAGGAATGGCCTCTATCCTAACAGCAATTTGAGTGAGACCCGCTCAGCTTGCAGCTGGCCTCCCTTATGAGCCTTGGGTAGCTTGCCTCGGCTGGCTTTAAAAGGTGGCAGGAAGGGAGCTTCTGACAGAAATGTCTTGAACAGGAAGAAGCTCAGGGGCAGTGATGTAGCTCTAAGTCCACACCTTTTGCTTCACAAAAGGACCAGAAAGCCCTACACAGCAGAAAGTTCCTTATGTGAACAAAGCCAATCCCTCAAGGCAAATGGCTGCCCACCAGTGTGTGGGAAATACTTTGAGGTAATGCCCAGAGGTGCTATTGACAGTGTTGTAAGCATCCCAGAGGACACATTGGTCAGGGACAGTCATAGATTTGGTTTGTGCTAGGAGAGAGTTCTGATCTCAAATCTCTTTCCCCCAGCTCTTCCTCCCTCCCACTTGCCTTCCTCATCTGATGTCTCCTTGACTTGGCCCCTGTCACTTCAAGGTCCTCAACAAGGCACCAAGCCAGCTGACATCACCTACAAGCCATGATTAAGACAATCCACCCCATTCAATTTCATTTCTACTTAAATTTACTGCACACAAGGCTAGCCAGTGGAGGTCCCTCAAGAGCAGAAAAGCACTGGGGTTCTAACAGTCAGGAACTTCCATGGAGCCTGCAATCTCCCTGCTGTCGGCCTACAGCAAGGTGGTCCCTCAGACACAGTGCAGGACAGTGATATTTTTTCCTGCTGTCACTTCATGTTGAAGTTGAGTTGGAGATGTAAGAGAGAGCAGATGATCTATAAGCAGCTGACATGTCACATGTACTTAGAAATACATCTGAAGCAAATAACAGCTTCATATCCGGTAAGCATCATTTTGACGGAGGCTGTGCCTCAAGTGAAGCTTTTCTGTTTACTCCACCATGTCTGGAGCTAAGGCTGTGAGTGGACGTTAATGGCTGCCTGTATGTTTCTCTGACCATTTGACTCTCATGGTTAAAGCTAGGTACAAAGGAGCCTCTTAGCAACTCTGTCTTTGGAATTCCAGCATCGTACTGTCATTATGGCAGAGCCAATGTTTCCTGCTGTCGGGGTCTTTGTAAAGTGAATGAGCTGGATCCTGGAGACTAGCCAGTGTCTGGCTTTGCTGTGGCCTGGGAACACAGTCACAGGAGCTTTGGCAACTTTGTCAGGATTTTCCAGGCTGCTTTTCTTTGATCTCTTTAATGTGTTAGATACTACTAGGAATCTGTGGGCAAAGCAAGAACAGAAATTGCATTTATTCTGCAGGCAACAGACAAATGTTTAAGATTGGCATTTGTTATTGCATAGATTATTGCAGTCTTATAATAGTCAAGACACAGAATGGACCGAAGTCTCCATGGATGGATGGCTAAAGTGGGAAAATACATAGCAGGACACTATGAAGGCTTGGGAGAGCTAGTCCTGCAATTTGTAGCAATACAGGCAACACTGGAGGGATAACTCAGGCATAGCAAAGGAAATACCACAAAATCTCTCTTAAACATGTGGACTCTGGAAAAAGACATGCTCATAGGGAGAGCAGAAGGGTGGCAACCAGGGGATAGAGAAGATATGGCTCAGAGTGTATAAAATGTGAATTAGACAGGAATAATAAATTCAAGAGCTCTCTCATACACCATGGTGACTATAGTTACTGAAAATAGGATATGCTGGAAAGCTGGCAGTTAAACAGATTTTTAAGTCTTATTGCTATAAAAGGAGATAAGGACTATGTGAGGTCATGAATATGCTAATTAACTTGATTCAGCAGTTCCACGGTATATACACATCTCAAAATGTCATATTGAACATCGTAAACAGATATGATTTTTATTTACCAACCTTAAACATTATTAAAAGAATAAGTATAGTAAATATTTTTTTAAAAGATTAAAGTAACAGGAGAAAATTACTTGGGTCAAGAATCAGTGTCCCCATGACCCTTTGCCACTAGTGTAACAAAGCCATTGACACCGGGGGAATGGGTCTGTGGACAGATGTCATGTCTACTCTCAGCAAAACTGGTGACAAGTCCCCACAGCTCATGTGGAAAGTCCCTCCTTACTCGACCCTAGAAGACGAGGTAAGGTGCAGCAGCCTGTGTCATGGCTGCGAAGGACAAGGAGGAGCCTACAGTGGCAGCAAACAGGTGACTAGTCGGGTCAGAGCAGGTCACCTTCGTCCTTATGTTCCTGACCCTTGCCTTTGTCCACAGGGAAATCACTTTTCCTGAGTCCAAAGTACTTCAAAACAATCTCATCTGCATGGCTTTTGAGATAACTCCCCCCCACCCCCCATCTATAGTTATTATGACAAGATGTGGGAAGAAACGTGGAGGTGTTAAGGAGCCCCTCTTTCTGGAGCTGGAAAGTTGTTATTTATCTGGAAACAGTTCAGCCATACAACATATGTGAGTCAGGATATTGCATAATATCCATGTGGTCACCATCCAAACTTACTTCTTACTCCCCACACACCCCCGGTGTGCACCAGGCTGCCCCACCGTTGCAGGTTCTACCCTATCTTGATGGGTAGGATACTCAAAATCAAATATCAGCTTGGTGTGATTTAGAATCACCATGGAAACGAACCTCCGGGCATCCCCAGAATGAATGAAAAGGAAAAGCTAGCCATCCATCACTCCCTGCCGCATGAATATAGATGTAATGTAAGTGGATGTCTCATGCCCCACCACCATGCTGTCTCCACCATGACAGACCGGCCCCCTCCGACTGCGAGATAAAATAAACTCTTCCTTCCTTAAGGATTTTGTCACAGCATCATGAAAAGCAGCTAACACACGAAGCCATATCAGCACACTTGAAGTGAAAGCAAGGCCACACTATGTCGCTCACACAGGCCCACGAGGGGGTGCAGGTGAGAGGGGAGCAGATGTCTTCCCTTCTGGAGCGTCCTCTTTCACTCGCGCATCTCTGCACGACTTTGTCTTCCCCGCCCCCTCCATGCAGCCACCCCTTCATGCCCCTGTGTTTAATGGGTGCTGTCAGGAAGGCTACCAAGCAAATATGTTTAGTGTCTTTGGGAATGGAAGTTATGAGTTAAGGCTTCTGCCAGATTCAATCTTGGCCTGGGCATGATTGGAAAATGTGTGTTGGGGCCATCTGTCTAGAACTGACTGGGTGGAACACGGAGACTCACCACGTCTGGGACAGGGTGGCAATCACATTTCATGGAAGAAAAATGGCAGTGAGCAAAACATGGGTGCAGACACCCACAAATTGAACTGTTAGGAGCCTTCACTCTCACATTTGTACAGTAATGGGTTTTCTGCAAGAATGAGCAGGATTGCCTTATTTTTTTTCCTTGCATTCTCAGTGTGTAGGTCTGCGTTTATTTAAATACATGCAGACGTTGTGGGCTCTACACAGCTTCACCCAAATGTTCCTTATCCAAATGGAGTAAATTTTTAGATTTTCACTTTCCAAGTTAAAATTTTATTTTAATTTGGTTTTCTCTTCTTTTAAAATTTACTTGAAATATGATTTTTGCTACCATTTAAGTCATTCCATTCGTTTTTCTCTTACTCCTTCTGTTGAGTTTCGGAGCGATGGCATGGGTCACTCAGCGCTACCATGTTTTGAAGTAGACACAATGGTAATGATAGCAACTTTGGTGCTATGTGCCTCCTCCCTCGCAGATTGCCAGAAAGCTTTTACATCAATCATTTGGCCCACACTCTCCCCAGAGTGCTCTGGGGAGCACAGCCCGAGGCTAGAATGAATAGTTCTGACACTGTTTGGGCACTGAAAGCCCAGGGTGGCTAGGGAGAAAAATAAAGAGGAATTAAGGCAAGGAGAAATGCTAAGCAATCACATGCATTCCTGCTGGCTGCAGCTTCAGGGGAGGGAGAGAGGCACAGCTGGCCTCTTAGCAGGGCGTGTGTGTGGCACGTGGTAAGGGAAATGTGCAAAGGAAAAGACTGCACTGTAGTTCACTTACAAAGAAGAGAAAGGAGAAATTTCCAACCCCCTCCCCCCGTCATTGCTGTCTGGTTGGCATGTGCCCCTGAGAGGCTGACACCCCACATGTCAGGCAGCAGCACCCTAGTCCTTTGCAAAGATGAAGGAGACAAGGTCCCACCGAGGCCATGACAGTTCACTCCAGCTTACAAGGCAGGTGAGAGCACAGTCCCTGCCGGACTGGGCTTCAGAGGTGCTGTGGTACACTTCCTGGAGAAACATGTTCTTACTCTGCATACAGAGGACAGCAACAGACCAGAGAAGCCATGCCACCCAAGTCTAGCTGGTTGAAGCAACGCTTCTACTGGAGTTCCTTACAGGTATAAGACGAATGTGGGACCCTCCTGGAGTGAGAGCTGGGGTTCACATATAGAAATACAGTGAGGAGTTCCTTGCAGGCACATGCAGGGATGGGTTCTTGCAGCAGTGAGTATGTGTGGAGGCAGGGAGAGAGACTCCCAGCAGCATGAATGAACGGTAAATTCTATTTTATGTAATTGCAATTGAGTACATTATAGTATCATGTATATTCTTGTCCAGAATTGAACATCACCACTTCAGCTTGTAATTTACACATCTGAAGACTAGAGGAGCCATCCAGACAGGCATCTGGTTCCCTGATGGTCAAACTCTTTCTGCCCCCTTTCCTCATCTGTCTGCTGCTGAGTGACATTCATTAAAGCTGACCCTGTTGTGAGTCATTGTTTAGGAAAGCATGCTGATGGTCGGTGGCAGGGGGAATCCTGGAAGGTATTCCTTATTCCTGAATAACAGTTAATTCAACGGTGACCTGAGTATAACCCCTCTGTATACTCCTCAGCAAATGCTACGCCAAGCAAGTCCAAGCCCCCCTCCACATCACAGGAAAATATTGAGAGTTTCATTATTTCCATCAAATGCAAAGTTTCATCCCATTTATCCAATTGATAGAAATAAATTCATGGTTCTTTTTTTTTTCTTTCCTAAGCTGAAAAGGGGAAAAATATCTTCACCTTCGAGAATCAGTACTAAAATCCTATACACGTGTATAGGATGGGGCATGGGGACTTTTATTGTTGTCGATTTATTTGTTGATTGTTGAGACTCGTCTTGGTCTCAGCAATGTACTCTCCCCTAAACATACCCAGGCCTTGCATTGTGATCAAAGGCACAATGAATAATGGCTTATCAAGCTGACAGCTGAGTAGTTGTTACATAATTCATTTCACGATTTTCTGTTGGCAGATAGAGGAGGTCCTACCCATAGTTTATAAGAGAGCTATGTACAGACAGATAAGAAAGTTAAATTCCTAGAGCAACAGAACCAAAAAAATCTGGGCACAGGGGTCTGTTCTGAGACTGATACTCCAACCAAGGACCATTCATGGAGATAACCTAGAACTCCTGCACAGATGTAGCCCATGGCAGCACAGTGTCCAAGTGGGTTCCCTAGTAATGGTAACAGGAACTGTCTCTGACATGAACTCAGTGGCTGGTTCTTTGATCACCTCCCCCTGAGTGGGGAGCAGCCTTACCAAGCCACAGAGAAGGACAATGCAGTCAGTCCTGATGAGACCTGATAGGCTAGGGTCAGATGGAAGGGGAGGAGGATTTCCCCTATCAGTGGACTGGAGACGGGGCATGGGTGGAGAAAAGGGAGGGAGGGCAGGATTAGGAGGGGATGAGGGAGGGAGGATACAAAGTGAATAAATTGTAATAAATAAAAAAAAATTTAAAAAAAGAAACTTAAATCCCAGATAGTAGAAAAACATTTACTTCTCAGTGCAACTATCTTCAAAAATATATGGTTTGTGTCTGTTTAGGTGGTTCTTTTGGTCATTTGGCATGGCCTGGTGAAGACTAACAAACTTTATTCCATTCTTCTAGTACCTACAATAATTGTCTTTACTAGTGTTCCAAGATGGATGTGTAAACTCCTGCTGCCGGGCGCAACTTCCAAAGCATGGGGAAGAGATGCTCTGGAAGGGCCAAGCCCCCTTTTCTCCCCCTTCTCCCCCTTCTTTCTCTTTTCCCTTTCTCCCCCTTCTCCCCCTCTCCTGCACCTTAGGCTCACAGGTCAGTGTTTAGTCAGATGACCCTTCTCTAAAAAAGAGTAGGAAATTGTTTTCACCTTGTATGACCTGTGCTCTGTGAAAACTCAGGATACTAATACTAAAAATGAGAAGAAATAAATATTAGGGAGTGGTTAGCATTCGCAGTTCCACATATAAACAAGCAGTTCTCAACAGAAATGTTAATACTCAAACAACTTTAAAAACAAACTCACTAGTTGTTTTATAGAACGCAAAATAAGATATTTCTCAACTGACAAAAATGAAGCAGAAAGGAAATAGCCAAGGCTGCAGGGATGGATTTCTCCAGTGCACTGTTTTGAGGGTACGAAACAGTACTAATTAGAACACTTTGACACTATCCAGGAAGATAAGCACACAGTCCCTCTTTCTTAAAAATGATGCTCCTGCTTCCTGCAGATACAGTTCAGATGGGGTAACAAGCTGCTCAATGCGATAGTATCTGTGGTGCTGAAAGCTTGCATTGAAAAAGGTGTTCTTTATTTTGGCATATGTTAGATACTTTCCTCTAGCCATTTACTTCTGTGTAGATATTAGTAAGGATGACAAATATGTACTGGCTTGAAAGGCAGACAGACCAACAGCACAGCCTAATTCAGATATGCTCTTAAAAGTTATCTTCATGTTGCTCTTAGTGGAGAGGAGTGTTGATAACCACACAGAAGAAAAGTGGCTGTATTTAAGGGTTAGAAATTAAACATTTATTTTGGCTATATGTATATATTTCATGTGTGTAAGTACATGTACTCCTGCCATGGTATGTGTGTGAAAGTCAGAGGACAATCTCAGATGACAAGAGATGGTCTCAACTCCCAAATTCTTTAAGATAGAGTCTGTTGTTCCCAACAGTATGCTCCAGACTTGCTGGCCAGTGAGCCCCCTGGGATTCCCCTCCTGTTTCTGCCTCCCATCTCACCGTAGGAGCACTGGAACGTGGTTATGGGACCTGAACTTAGGTTTGCATCCTGGTGTGACATGCATTTGATCCACTGAGTAATCTCCCCAACCCTGTAATTCTTTATGATCATTATTTTATTTGAAGCCCTGGTTCAATACCCAGTGCACACATACCCAAAAAGTTAATATTTAAGACAATGAAATGTCTTTAATTTTGCCATCATTGAATGCTACTAACATTTAGTGGATTGGGGAGGAAACAGTCTCTTTGGGTTACACTTCCACAGCACTGTTCATCACTGAAGGAAGTCAGGCCAGGAACCTGGAGGCAGGAGCTGATGCAGAGGCTGTGGAGGCATCTTGTTTGCTGACCTTCTTCCCCTGGCTTGCTCAACCTGCTTGCTTTCTTTCTGCCTTTCTTCTTTCCTTCCCTCCTTTCTTCCTTCCTTCTTTCCTTTACTTTTTCCTTTCTTTCTTCCTATTCTTTCTTTCTTTTGATTTGTTTTTAATTTATTCACTTTACATTCTTATCATAGCCCCTTCCTTCATCTCCTCCCACCCCCTTCCTCACTCTTCCCCTATCCTCCTCACCTAGTCCTCAGAAAGGGGATTTCTCCTTTCTTACCAACTGGCCACAGACCGTCAAGCCTCTTCAGGACTGCCTGCATCCTCTCCCTCTGTGGCCTGACAAGGTTGCCCCTCCAGGGAGAAGTGATTGAGGAGCATGCACCAGAGTCCATGTCAGAGACAGCCTCTGGTCCCCTTACTAGGAACCCACATGGAGACTGAGCTTACCAATTGGCTACATCTGCTCAGGGTGCCTAGGTCCTCTCTAAGCATGGTAGGTACATCAGTCTCCACAGTCCCTCCCCTCCCCAGGCTCACATTTGTTGGCTCTGTTGGGTTTTTGTGTGTGTGTGTGTGTGCGTGGAACTCCTGTCTTCTCTGGGTTCTTCCATTCTTCAAATCGTCTACAAGAGTCCCAGCACTCTGCCCAAAGTTTGGCTGTGAGCCCCAGCATCTGCTTTGATCTGATGCTGTGTGGAGTCTTTCAGAGGACATCTAAGGTAGGCTCCCGTCCTGTTCCCTCTTTTCAACCACTTTGCTGATGGGAATGCAAACGTGTACAACCACTTTGGAAATCAATCTGGTGCTTTCTCAGAAAGTTGGGAACAGCTCTACCTAAAGACCCAGGAGTGGATATATACCACTCCAGGGTATATACCCAAAAGATGTTCTACCATACAACAAGGACATCTGCTCAACTATGTTCATAGTGGCTTTATTAGTAATAGCCAGAAACTGGAAACAACCTAGATATCCTTCAGCCAAAGAATGGATAAAGAAACTGGTACATCTACACAACGGAGTACTGTTCAGCTATTAAAAACAAGGACATCATGCAGTTTGCAAGTGAATGGATGGATCTGGAGAAGATCATCCTGAGTGAGGTATCCCAGACCCAGAAAGACATGCATGGCATATACTCACGCATAAGCAGGTATTAGCCATACAATACAGGATAACCATACTACAATCCACAGACGTAAAGAAGATAAATAACAAGGAGGACCCTAGGAAGGATGCTTAATTCTCATTCAGAAGGGCAAATAGAATAGAAATCTGCCTGCTTTCTTATAGATCCTGGGACCACCTGCTCAAGGGTAGAACTACCCACAGTGGACTGGGGCCTCCCGATCAACCACTAATTAAGAAAATGCCTTACACCAGATCTTATGGAGACATCTCCTCAATGATGCTTCCTCCCAGTTTGTGTCGGATTGACATAAGACCAGCCAGCACGTTTTGGGAGTGATGTATATGCTCCTTCTGGAGGCCATGACATAGTAGGATCTTAAATAAGAGTTACCTTTTGTATATGGTAGCAGCAAAGCATTGGTTCTATAAGCTTCAAGTGAGGATGGTGTGTGCTTTTCTGAGTCGAAGCCGATCAAGTCTTCATATCTAACAGCTCTCTGGAGATTGACATATCTGTGCTGCTCCTGTTTTATAGAATAGGGATCTGGCCAGATCAGATCCTCTCCCCTCTTGGCCCTCCACCTTCAACTGCGTACATATGAGCAGACCCTCAAATCTTTGTATGAGTTTACTCGTCTTCAGTTCACACGTGAACTTCTTGGGTTTGTGTTGTATGTGATACTGAATTCGATTGGTTTTGGTTTTTAGGGAACTATTTCAGGTTGCTGTTTATTGAATTTCCAGCTGTAAACAAAACAAAATAAAAACTGAAGACTGGAATTGGAAGAATAACTTTATAATGCCCCACAATTCTTCAGTGACATTGGCAGTTGGGTGCCGACTCCTCAGAGTCAGCTGGTACCTCAGAGATGTCATTATACCTTCTCCTTTTGAGACATTTCCATTGCAGAGCTGGTTTACAGGGTCTATGGTCCTTCAGAGGATTCTTCTCTTTAGACTACTCTGCTTACTGCTGAGGCCCTGGTTCTTCATGCTGCTTTGACAGAAAGACCGAAAGAGCCTGCATCCCATTAGAATTCACTCACTTTTTTTAAGGATGAATGCAAGAGCAATATGAAATCATCTGTGCGGGGTTCTTGTGAGCCAGCAGAAATAGATGTATCTTTTTAAACCACTCTGTGGCTGTAATAATTTTTTGTGTTAAAGAGCTCCTAACATCCACAGCCACTGGACTGGTTCTGAGCACATTAATTTTTCCTGTCTGGAGATCTGGGGATACACTAGAACAATTGATTTCTCAGTGGGGTTCTTATCTAAACAAGATCTGTCTTCATATCTTTCTCAATTTAGCAGAATGCTTTTGCAGTAGATATGGGCATTATCTGCTTCTAGCTGTTCTTCACAGAGGAAAAAAACAAAGACAAGTTATGTGCATGAGTTAGTGTGTATTACAGGCGGCACCTCCAACAGCTAAATCGCTGCACCACACAACGGCTCTATGCAAATGGTATGCTCCAGAAACGATTTTATGTTAAATCTAGCTTGAGCTTTTTAAAGCTATATATATTGACGGTCTCCGTAGAATGTCCTCTGAGAGTGTAGCCACAAAGAAGTTGGGTGTGCAGACATGTAATTTTGAAAACCCTTGAAATAATTATTTCAATTGGAGACAGGAGGTTTGTTAGACTCCTCAGCACTGTAGCATAATACCTGAACAAGACAGACTGGGGGAGATGTTTACTTTGGTTCCTAGCTCCTGAGGTTCGCTTCGTCATGGAGGGTTAGGGCATGGCATCTCACTTCATGGTGGTCAGATATCAGACAAAGAGGACACCTGGGATCGCTGGCTTCACCTTTTGTTCTCTCCAGGGACCCTCATGTGGGATGCTGCCCCCGATGCTCAGGGTGGGCCATGCTCTCTTTTCAATGCTGGCTGGGGAAGCCCTCAAAGTGTCTAGGTGTTCCTTGGTCCAGTCAAGCTGGCAGTCAGGACTGACAGTCACAGAAAGCATTATCACAATTTCTTTTGAGATACATTTTTTTCCTTCACATTCAGAAACAGTGGAGTTTTTAGTTTCATCATTACATCCTACAGTTATTTCACTATGATTTACCTGTTAGTCACAATTATTTACCAGTGTCTGTGTGGTTGTATAAAAGATATAGTAAGGAAAGCTTGGGTGTTAGTAATGAGTTATGTTACCATAATAAGTAAATATTAAATAAAAGCTAAATTGTATGCTTTACATTTGACTTGATACAAAGTAAGAATGTTATTTTATTGTTTCTAATATCAACAGTCATATTGTAACATTTATATTCTAATACAGCAAAGCAAATGGGTTATGTTTGAGTTTAGCCTGTCACTTATATTTGAAATACATAAGCTATGCTCACATCAGATAAATCTCTTCCAAGATTGAAACCATCTGAGGGAAATTAATAATCCATAATTCCTTCTCTGTCCAAGGCTTCATATTGTTATTCTACAAGGACTATTTATTGACAGCGACTCTACATATCATCAGTTCAACCACACTGGAGGTATTATACGAGCCCAAAATATAGACCCAAGGGTATGACTTATGGAAAATAGGGAAGCAATATCTAAACTTATGTTCTCCTGTGTGTGTGTGTGTGTGAGTGTGTTTTGTGTGTCTATATGTATATCTGTGTGTGTCTCTGTGTGTGTCTGGTATCTGTGTATGTGTGTTTCTGTGTGAGTGAACATGTGTTTGTGTGTATATGTCTGTGTGTTTGTATGTGTGTCTGTATGCATCTGTGTGTGTCTGTGTCTGTGTCTGTATGTGTCTGTGTTTGAATGTGTATGTCTCTCTCTCTGTGTCTGTGTATATGTGTCTCAGTGTGAATGTCTGTGTGTGTCTATATATGTATGTGTGTGTCTGTATGTGTGTGTATCTGTGTATATGTGTGTATATTTCTGGGTGTGTCTCTGTGTTTCTCTGTGTATATGTGTGTCTGAGTGTGTATTTGTGTCTCTGTGTGTGAATGTGTGTGTCTATGTGTTTTTGTGTGTATATGTCTTTATGTGTTTCTGTAGGTATGTCTGGGTGATGTCTGTGTGTGTCTGTATATGTATGTGTGTCTGTATATGACTCTGTGTGTGTCTTTATGTGTGTCTGTATGTGTATGTGTCTCTGTGTGTGCACCTATGCACATGCACACTCATGTGAGTGCAGGCACCTTTGTATGTATAGATGTATGTATGCATGTGTTCACATGGAGGCCTGAGAACAGCCTAGGCTGTCTTTCTTCAGATGTCATCAACCGAGGTTTTTTGAATCAGGGTCTCTCATTGGCCCAGGTAAGCCATGCCAAGCTGGCTGGCCAGTGACACCCACCATGTCCCTGGGTCGCTACCTACCTAGAACTGGGATTGTGAATGAGGTCACCATGCTTTTGTTGTTGTTGTTTCTGGGGATTGAACTCAGATTCTCATATATAATTGCAAAAAATAAATAAATAAAGCACTTTCCTAATGGAGCTATCTCCAAGCCATTCAGTCTCACCTTTGGTTTGTGGGGCATTCAGGACCTTGGTGACATGGAAGCAAATCACATGGTCACCAATGCTATTCTACACTGAGCATTTCCACCCATTTTTCTCTAGCATTTTGGTCAATTCATGGGTTCTCGTCTGTAGCTAGAGGCCAGAGTTTAGTTTCTCTTCCTTTGGAGACATCCTCTGCCTCAGCCGCACTGGGCTGAGTTGCCTGTGATTATTTGTCCTGGCACCAGACCAGCCCCCGTGAGGGCAGTGGTGATGTCTTTTCCTTGTAGTCCCAGGAGCAGGTGCTTGGTGGCCTAAAAGCTTGTGTGTGGCCATTTAGGTGGGCCAGTCTGATGTTGGTGCTTAGACCAGGTAGAGACATAGTAAAATGCTAAGCTGAAAATGATAACAGTGCTTTGGAGCTGTAGGCATTTCAGCAAAAGGAAAAAAAAAAAAAAAAAAAAAAAAGGAGTGGGAGGGAGAATATGGACAGAGCTTCCGGAAAAGCCTGGGCTTGAGCTAACACTGAAATTTCTCAAAAAATGAAAAATGGAGAGATCTCACACATAGCAATCAGAGGTGAAGGGAAAATGCGGACGGGTTTAGCCTGAGTGGAACCCAGGGTGGGTGAATGGAGAAGGAGAAATATGGGTCTAGCTTATGCACAGATGGAAAGACAGGATGACCTGAGCCCAAACACTCTGTCAGAGGCCGGCTAAGTAGCAAAGCTGTGCTGACTGGAGGGGGTAAGAACTGAGCGGGGCTGATCCGGCTGGAGGCAGGTGATGAGGGTTTGACGTTGGAAGCAGAGGAAGCAGAGACTGGCTGGGTGCTCACGGAGGCATGGGCCCAGGTGATGCGGGGTTCTAGCTGTTGTACTACATCGAGGCTTTGTAAGTCCAAACTCCCCTACTCCAGATGGCATCACTTTTTTCTTCCCTTGAATCTCTCATCAGCTATTTCATAGCTCCAATTTTGTTGGCACTCTCAAATTTATCGAATACATCCCAGGGGGCAGGGGACGTCTGAAATAGAAAAGGTGATCACCCATTACTTGAACTTATCCTGTTTCTCTTCATGACAACACACAGTGTAAGTTAGCACATCAACAGCAGTGTACTTAATTTGATGGTAGAATTTTAAATAAACCCCTGGGTAGTCGTGAGAAAATGCCACAGGGTATATAATGCCAAGCTCCTGCCTGGGAATAAACTGCACATTAACTTCAGTGTCATAGGCAAGGGAGGAGGGGATCAAACTTTAGAACAAATGCTGAGGCTGGAAATTCTCTTGAACTTAATAACGTTTCGTGCCACAGATGGGAAATAGAATCATCGAATAAAGATTTAAGATGAAAAAGCACTTGTACGAAGGGAGATTTCTCTGCTTGGGTACAGAGTGCTTCCCAAAGGCTTGGCCTCCAGCCGGGCACTGCGCACAGGAGGTGGCTGTGAAAGGGCGGGCTAGTGAGAGGAAGCTGGGAAACTTGAAATGTGTCCTTAATGGTGATCTTGGGAACTTCCTTTCCTCTTTTTACTTCCTGATTGCCATGAGGCCAACAGGCTTCATAGGCCACATTGTACTTCAATGTTGTGCTACCTAAAGCTCAAAGTAACATAGCTACTCAGCCATGGATTCAAACCTCAGAAACTGTAAACCCTGATATTCTTTCTTCTTTATAAGTTTACCTTTGGTGTTTGTTATAGTAAGACTGATAACAATGATAAAAAGGTTATAGTTTCCTAATTATTCCTAACATCTTTATACTATCCTTTTGGGTACAACATTACGACTATCCTTTATTAAAAAAATATTTTGTTTGTTCTGTGTCTTCTCTATGTGTGACCCAATTGCACTGTGGCATGCCTAGTCTTAGGACTTTTTCTGTCAACCCCAAAGATAGGCCAGCTGTCTCTAAACTTATCCTTTTGATCACTCATACCACATTCAAAGACAATTACTTATTTGCTTCCAGCCCTTTAAGACTATGGTTGCTGAGGAGACAGACCATCATCATTCACTTTTAATGTTCCAAAGACAGTAATACTTGGCATGTAGTGGCTGTTCTACAGTACTGGAAGAATGATGAATAAACTTTATAGATATAAGGAGCTTGTGCCTTGGGTTCTTTGTCTATATTGAAATACTGTAGTTTCTGCAGGTTAGATGAGAGTGACAAAACAATTGTGTGTGAGTGTTTATGTGTGTGTGTGTGTGTGTGTGTGTGTGTGTGTGTGTGTGAGACAAATTGGACTAGGTAAAGCAAGCAGTCAGAGTGCGATCAGAAAGCAGGGAGAAACTGGAAGGGATACTTAATGAGTTTCACAGGGTCCACAGGGGCCTTAATAGGACTATGGTTCCAAGCAGACTAATGGGCAAAGGAACTTTCTTTGGGCTTTTTAGCTTGGCTGCTGGAAGGACTTTTGAAGGTCATTCAACTGTTGAAGCTTATTTTAATTCCTGAAAGTTGCATCTATCAATTAGTGTCTTGGATCAAGAGGCTCTCTAGTGATGGGGACAGCTCACTTGGATAACTCAAATAATGAACTCCTGTGAAACACATGTGTCAACATGCCCTCTCCAGCTTTTCAGGGCGCTGGCACAGTGTTGGAGATTTCTTTGTCAGTGGTGCATTTAGGAAGTTGGCAGGTGATTTTGCTGAATCCAGAAAACTAAGATTCCTTTGATTTCTGATATCTCAGTTGTTTCCTGTTTTATAAGTAAAGTTTAACTAAAGGAGATTTAAGTAACAGTTAAGAGGATAAATCCAGTTATTTAAGGGGGCAAGGGTTGCCTTTTCTCTCCTCTAATTATTTTTATCTAATCAAATACTTTACAAAATTCGCAGTTCTTCATGAACTGAGAGATGTAAAAGATGGTCGACTGGGGTGTCACATCTATGTAACTGCTACCCAAACTAAAAATGTCATAGAAACAGCACATGCATTTTCAAGGGTCAAGTGTTGGCTAAATTGAAAGATTCTGTCCCACAAGGGAGAAAAGTTTGTTTACTTTTATTTCCCGAAGGATTTCATGCTTACATTTTTTAAATTCTAATTTACTGTGCTTTTCAGGTGATTATGCTATATATTTCAGATACTACACATGAGCATATATAGATTTATATGCAGCTGTACTATGCATGAGGCAAGTGAAGAGATAAGCAACATCAAATCACACCACAGGTGAGTGGCTGAAAAACCATCTTGCACAGTTTCCATGGTTCAGGAAATTGAGAAGACTTGGCAAGATGATTCTTGCCCTCAGTACCGTGTGAAGTTATAGTCAAGATGCCAGCCTTGTTGAGAGTCACCTCTAGACTTGCTGTGGTTTGGAAGATCTACTTTAGAGATGGTTCATGTGTATTACAGCACAGGCATTGTTGGCCGAGAGGCCCTGGTGCTTGCTACATGGAGTGTTCCATCAGGCTAGGGTATCGCCACCACCTCTGATGCTTGTTTTCCTCAAAACCTGAAATGAAGGGGTAGAGAGCAGGCAGCAGCTGGCCATGTTTCTGAGAGCATGAAGTCATATGCTCTTTTGTTCACTTTTCTTGTTTAATGGACAACAGCTCATTCACTGTGGAGTAATGGAGTTAGGGGTGGATCTTGCAAAGGTACCATAGAGACTGTTTACCACAGAGGCTGCTGAGATTTTCTACAACTCTAATAAAACCTAAAGTATTCGGCCAGATATTAAAATTGTTTTTGTCCCTCCCCTGGCTACTCTACAAGACTGAATGTCCTTAAGTCTTTGCACTTAACTTTATTGTTTCACACCTTCAAGATTTTAGGATATTGCTTTTCAATGTACATACCCTGAGAACCTGGAACCATAGCCTGTGCTTCAACAGGATGAGTGAAGTTCCAGGACCCAGGCAGATGAAGAGAGGGAGAGGGGATGTGGCAATGACCAGATGGACGAAATTTAACTGTATATGTTATAGATAACATATACACTAATGCCATTTTTTGTAGATCCTCCTGAACAGGGTTTCCAGTTGTTGGATACCATGCCACAATAGCCTGCCTTGTCTAATATATGGAGTGGCTTGCCTTTTTGCTTTATTGCATCTCCTATAGTTGTGTGAACAAATGGTCTGTACATCAGTCCTTTAGCAAAACAGGGAATCATTGCTTGCAAATAACTCCTCAGTAATGTCAAATAACATGTTTGCAATTATTTTTACACAAGATTGAGAACTTTATTTAACCTTTAATTAACTACTCCATAACCTGGCTCAGTGGGGTAAAATCATTCTAGATTGATCGAGTGACATTTATATATAATTTGATCAAAGGGCACAGAAGAACATCAGGAGGAACAAAAGACCCATGAGAAATAAGTCCCACAGGTCCTCCTCAAAAATGTTATCACATCCATCTTTTTGTTCCCATTGTTCAGTCCAGCTGCTAGAATTGTGGGTCAGAATTCTGAAAATGACCTCCAAGAAATCTTCAATACTTTCAGTTTCTCTCTTTCCAATTTTTTCTCATTAAAACACAACCCTCTCACTTGTTCAGAGACTGTCTTCACCTGTTTGGACTGTCATATCAAAAGACTGAAACCAGGTAGTTTATGAGCAACAGGAATTTATTTCTTAAAGTTTTAGATGCTATAAGGTCTGAGGTCTAAGATCAAGGTACTGGAAGTTTTGGTGTCTGTTGAAAATGTGCTTACCGGTTCCTAGACAGTGTTTTTCTGTCCTCTCATAGTGGAAGAAATGAGGGAACTCTGAGGTCCTCTTCACAACTGTACTAACCTCATTTATGAGTTCTCTAGAACCTATTAATTTCTCCAAACCTTGCCTCCTCATATGGTGTCTTTAGGGGCAATGACTCAGTATCTGAAGTTTAAGGAGACACAAATATGCAGAACACAGGAAAACCATTAGTGAGTGTCACAGTCAAGAGAACATATGTTGGGATTGTCTCCCTGAGTCATCCCACACTCCTGTGCAAGCTTTGCACTGTCTTCCTACATTTCATCTCTTCTCTTTTTTCCTTGTGTTTCATGGAGGTCATATTGAATGCTCACCTAGTTCTCATAAGTACTAGTATCTTAGTTACTTTTCTATTGTTGTGATAAAATTGCCATGACCAAGACAACTTATATAGAAAGAAGCCCTTAATTGGGCTCATGGTTCCAGAAGGTTAGACTTAATGATAGCAAAGCAAAGCCATGACACCAGGAAATGCACACAGGAAACAGAGAGAGCTCACTCATAGCCTGCCCCCAGGGATGCACTTATTCCAAAAGGCCACACCTCCTAATCCTTCCCAATGAGTTTTACTAACAAGGAACCAAGCATTCAAAGACATGAGCCTATGGGGGTGAGGGGGCATTCTCATTCAAACCACCACAACTCAGAATGTCTTAGTAAGAGATCAGCAATTACTTCATGGTTTTATAAAAAATTTAAACTTGCTGGTAATTCTCTGTCAAATGCAATTATATTTATACAACCTGTATGTATATCATCATTGATAGATGGGTAGATAGAGTGTCCAACAGATTCAGTGAACTGCCTTTATATGTATGTATCTCAACTTGTCCATTTTTGTGTCTATAGCTAACAATATTTCCATATCTGTGCATTTATATTAATTGACCATGTACAACAGACAATGAAAATTCTGGAACGACTCATCTATCACTTTGACTTCTTGCGGTTTGGATATTTCATTCTTTTCCCAAGAGAACAATTGCAAGCACTTGTGTTTTCTCCTCCTGCTGATAGGCCAGTTTCCCATGCTTGTTCTCCATACCCTGTGCCCATGTGGTGGCTTTAACTTCCAGAGAGAGAAATAGTCCTCATTTCTGACGCTGGCCACATCTGTGTTTCTTAGACTCTGCCCCCTTCACTTCTCATTGTATACCTGCTTTTCTTATTTTTATTCACGGATGTTCTTTAAAGCCCTGTCTGAAGTCTATAGTAATACTGAAAGCTGTCTGATGCCAGCTGCTGTAATAAGCATCCCCTGTGGTCTCACATGCTGGTGACTGCACTTGTGGAGCCTTGGCTGCTGCTGCTCTCTCCTTGCCATTCCCACTGTAGAGAGAAGCACTATGACGTGACGTGCACCAGTACAGACGGGGCTGTTTGATGCCAAGAGACCTCTTCCCAGCCCCATGCATGGCAAGAGCTCTTTCTCTTCTTGGTAATTAGGATTAACTGCAGTAGCAAATTTCCCTTTCACCTCTGTCTCAATTCAAAGAGCATAAGTGGCCCAGGAAGGATATGCCTCCCTGAGCTTCACCATGTCCTGCTTTCTTCTGTGAGGTTACAGTGGTATAGGCCATTAATGTGCCCTTTACTTCAGATGATGTGTCCTTTCAGGCCCTAACCTTGGGCCTCTAAAACCTTCTATAATGCATGGGACTCTGAATCTTTGTAGCATTTGTCTCATCTAATGGTTTCCTATGTATTTTCCATCTCTTGTTAATCTGTTTTCAAAACCATGGTGTCATTAATAAAGTAGAACCAGCACATGATCTGTGGATTGGATAGATGGCCTCTATGCCTTTGGACGACATTGTAACTGAAGGAGAAGCAATAAAGCTGGTAACTGGATGCTGCCACCTACCCAACATGAGCAATCTCTTCCTCTGCTTCTTTTCCTATAGGGAAGGAAAAGAACCCACGTGCATGAGTACTGGAGAGATGGTTAAGAACACTTACTGTGGATCAAGGTTTGGTTCTCAGCATTAAACCACCTATACTCAGGGATCCAATGACCTCTTCTGACCTTCTCCAGCTCTTGCAGGCATATGCTACACATACATACACTCAGGCACACACACATACACATAAACAAATAAAAGTTTAAGATGAACCTATGTGCTGAGACATTGGGATGGCAGAAGTGGGTGGATTGGTTTGATTTTACAGATTGTTATTTGCTTTCTAGAGTCACCTTTAAACACACCTTTTAGGCTTATTATCTTCAGGAAACTTACACATATCCTAACCGTCTCACCAATGTTTGCTGGTGATAATAGCAGGTTAGCAGCCTAAGGCTTGGACTACCATAACATTGCCACAATCATAGCTAAGAACATCTCTCTCATTGCCTTTCTGTGCAGATGAAGGTAAAACATAGCTGCTACATCATATTCAGTGTGTATACATATGTATGGGTAGGTCAAGTCAGAGATAAGAAAGCACTATATATTATAGTGGTCAGAAGGAAAGCTGTTGGAAGGAAAAGGGTTGAAAGTTCAAAGCAGTTAACTAAGGCCCTGGAAGTAGGAATCAAACCCCTGAAGTGTGTTCATCATGACACTCAGACGCACCCATTCAAGGGACTGGCTCAGAGAAAGCAGGCTGTGGTGCTAACACAGCAGGGGATGTTTTTCCACTTTCTGTGTTAGGTGCCACTTTGAAATAAGTGAGATAACAGAATTATCTAAACCTTGTAGTTGTTAAGAAATTATCTGCTATAATGCTAATATTTAATCTTGGCTTTTCTAGGGAAAGGGCTTTAAAAAAAAGATTTCATAACTGCTAAGAAAAAGATTTCGTAACTGCTAAGAAGCGGGTGTGAATGAACATGTTTGTATTCTGTCCTTGCCTAGGCAAAAGACTTTTCTAAACTGACGGCTAGGCGATTTCACTATTAAATTGGGAAGGATCTCAAATTAATATCATCAATTTGTCTCCTTCTTCACATAAGCACATGTGGATCATTTGCCAGCAAAACGATATGACTCTTCAGGAGATTTATTTTCTTATAAACTTTAAAACTATATTCGTTGCTTCTGTGTTGGTGTCTTAGAATATCATGACCAAGAACAACATAAGGATGATAGAGTTTATTTTTGGCTTATGGTTTCATAGGATTAGAGTACATCATCCTGGGAAAGGCATGGTGGGGAAACAGGTGCAGAAGGCTGGATGATCACATTTTCGTCTATTCATTAGGAAGGGTAAGATAGAGACCATGACGTGAGTGGAAGCTATATGTCCTCAAAGCCCACCTGCACTGACATATTCCCCCAGCAAGGTTCCGCCTCCTAAAGGTTCTGTAAACCCGCCACCAAACAGTGCCACTGAGTGGGAACCAAGTGTTTCAATACATGAGCCTATGGGGGGGGGCATTTGTCATTCCAATCACTACATAAGGTAATCCAAAACATTTCAGGATTTGTATATATTAATTTATTACAAATTTTATAACCATAACTTCAGAAATTGAATGTTTTCCTAAGATGAAGGTTATAGAACAGATAAAATTCTTATACTAGAAAAATCCAACTGGCCAATCTCTTGCTTCTAAATTTCACTTGTTTATTTGTTTGTTTGTTCATTCACTGGGGTAATGGGGTTGGCTGTTGAGCATAGCTCCTTTGGTGCAATGGTCATTTTCCTTTTGACTTTGGTAAGCTATGACTTTACATATTTTTATACTTAAATTCAAAAGATGATATACAAGCTTACAAAGTCCGCTTCTGTGGGAACATAGTGTAATGTAAAGGCAGTATCCATTGCAAGGAGGGCACAGTGGAAAAGGAGGAAGAACATGTCTGTGCTATGTGGTCAGAGTATAGTCAGGGGTGGGTCAGTGGAAGTAGATACTAATGGTATCTACTCTATGAATGTGAGGAGTGATCAGGGCTGACACAGCAAAAGATGATGTAAGTCTCAGGTGTAAACACCTGATCGATAAACCTACTGACTTTAAATATAAATCAGCACAATTAATGTTCTATACAGCTCATGGAGTGCCTTCCGTATTTAAGATATGGCCTTACAATAGATGAGTTCAAGGTTAGACAGCCCTAGTATTGGCACAGAGCATGCGCAAAGTAACCCACTGTTATGGAATTCTCTCCACCCAGGAGGTCCCATATAAACGGCTTCCTTGTCTGTGCAGGAGCCCCGTCCTGGTCTTCCAGTGTAACCACCGCCACGTGATCTGCTTGGACTGCTTCCACCTGTACTGTGTCACAAGACTCAACGATCGGCAGTTTGTCCAGGATGCTCAGCTTGGCTACTCCCTGCCGTGTGTGGGTAAGACAGCCTTTTAGTCTTTCCTATCTCTTGATATTAATTGATAGCAGAAGAACTGCTGATGTAAACGGTTTGAGATATGCCTAACCCTGGTTCAAGAGCTGAAGGTTTAAACGTGTCATCGTCTAGTAAGAAACTGGAGACACAAGCTCCGGGGAACTGTGTCACACTAGAATATGGGTGCTTAGCTTAAAGGTGTTGAAAATAAACTCAAATACTCTTCATTCGAGATAAACGTCTGTGAGTTTGGCTGACAATTTCAGGTTTATTACTGTGAGTATGGAGCTGTTGCATCCAGATGTTCCAGTAGAACAGCCTTTCACCGGTGGATTTGATTTTGAGTATCTCCTCATACGCTTCTTGTCTAAACATCCATTACAATGTCTGCTCTGTCCTTTGTCGATTTTTAAAGTGGGCTACTTGTCACTTTGTTGTTGATCTGTAGGTTTCTGAGTGGGAGGGATGGCCCAGTGGTAAGGGTGCTGGCTGCCTAAGCCTGATGACTTGAGTTTCATCCCAGAACCCATAATGGTAGGAGAGGACCTTCAAGTTGTCCTCTGACCTGCAGACCCTCAGCCATGACACACACATGCACATACAAACATACACAATAATAATAAATAAAATTTTAAGATATTATATATATTAGATTTTATGATCTATTTTTAATATCTATCCCCTCTATAATCGATCTGTTTACCAATAATTTTGACAAAGTCTAATTTATTGACATCTTTTGTTACTTTGGTGTTAAATGTTACTCATCGTCATATCTGAGATATGATATCCTTGGATAGCTGACCCCTTACAGTAGTCACTGATGCATTCTGAGTTATTTCTGTGTATTTACCATGGTGTGTGTCCCCAAATCACTACCAATATGACTATAACGAGATTGAACGATTGAACGTGCCCTGATGACTTGAGTGTTGTCACCAGACATGTAGACACTCTGTGACACTTGACTCTGTGCTTGAGATTGAGCTTTGGTTTCTTTCTGTTTTCATCCTTAGTTAGAATCACAGCAAACACGTCTATGCCTCTAAATGACACAGATCCAAACAGAAGAGGCTAATTGCAGTGTTGACTCTGTGAGTCACGCTGTTCATTCTTTTTATTTTTATTTTCCAATAAAGAGATGCTTTATCATGGTTTGCATATATGTGTGTAAATACATGGATTAAAGCTCACTGAAACATACCATGTTTTCATATTTTTAACAATGACATCAAAACCCAGAGAACCGTTTGTGGATTTCTGAGTTTATATATTGGGGGATGGGTTAAGCAGTGCACAGGTGCCACGGTGTCCATGTGGAAGTCGGAGGACAATGTGAAGGGGTGACTTCTCTCCCTCCACCATGTGGGTTGCAGGGATTTCAAGTGCTTTCACAGACCGAGTTACTTACTGAGCCCAGTATCATTACTGAAGTAGTTTGTTACTGGTAAATCATTCTCATCACTAAATCACAGACTGTAGAAATATTTCTAAGACCTTTTTCATACTCCAGATATATTTAGAGATTTGTTCACTTTTGTATATTCCTTAAATACCAGCTTTTAATTGTAGGAAAGTTGGGAACCAAACAAAAGTAAAGAAGCAAATTATAGTGGGACCCGTGGACCTTCTACAGGTGCGGTGCAGCAGGGTGCTGTGTTCTTAGGATTCTCGCACAGTGGCAGGATCGGCCACTGTGTCAGCTCTGGTTCCCACCACTGGGAACTGTGTTTGGAGGACAGAGTCTGAGCACTTACCTGGAGTGCTCCTTCCCTGGGTTTCTTCTTATCTCAGCCTAGCTGAGAAGGAAAAAAAAAAAAAAAAAAAAAAAAAAAAAAAAAAAAAAAAGGGCTAAAGCGTCACTGAACCGCATTCTGTGCATATACTCTATTTTCCCTTATTGTCAAACACTTGGTTTTCTTTCCTTTTTATTACGAATATTGCTGTGACTAACTGACTAATGTGGACATAGGTTTTCCTACTGCTATCAGAATATCCCTGAAATAAATTATTTGTACGAGGGGTTACTGTGTCAAAGGGTCAGAGGTAAAATATGTGTCTATTTCACTGTTCCCTATTTCCCCTCCCAGAAGCTTCAGACAGGCTCTCTGCCGCCTCCCCTGAGGGGCTGGAGAAGCTGAGGAAGTTTTCTAATCGTGTAGGTCAGAGCTTCCTCACTCTTCCTCTTTGGTCTAGTTTCAACCTTTTCATGTGTCTAAGATCTTCATTTCTTCTTTATTTGAAAACTGAGAGGTGGGCTAAATGAATGTGTCCCCTGAGGTGTTTTCGACATAGCATGAGGCTGATGGCCCCATAGCATCACCGCAGGCCTGCAAAGTTAGATCACTGCTATTTTTATAAGACTGCATTTAGATTAGCCTCAGTGTCGCTGATATTTTCACAGATACTGAAGAACCGCACTGAGGAAAGCTCTGCCTGGCCATGCATTGAGCTGTGCTCTGTAGGCTCTGGCTGTGTTCTAAAAGCTTGTTTGATGATTACCTACCTTCTTTTTTAACTAATTGTGTCAATGAGGTTGAGGGCCGTGGGGCTGTATACCCTGGCATTTGACTTCTTGTTTCAACAGTGAGTGAGGTGGACATTAATGAACTCCAAATTCTCTGCTCCATCACCTTCTTTCATGGTGTCCCAAGTGTCCATGTCAGCTACTTAAACACAGTACTCACAAACTTGCTTTGTATTTGAAAACTGTCTTCCTTCTGTTGAGAACTTACTTTACCTGGCCCCATGTTTGTCTGACCCACCACTGAGGAAGAATGAGGGAACTACCCACAAGCTGAGACCGTCAGCGGCAGCACACCTAGCTGTGGTAAACAGTCAGTTAGCTGTGGTAAACACTCTGCTCGGCACAGTCCATTCGGATGCTCACCGCCTTGTCTCTTTGGCACCGTTTCCACGTGTGTTTCCACATGTCTCTCATAAACACTTACTCATAAAAAGCTCAGCTCACTGAGCAGCAGTGTCTGTTACCATGCATCATCTCTACTTTTTAAAAACTTGACTTCGATGCTTTTTACTCATGTTTTCCCATATTATTGTGAAAGAGATTCGAGTCTCACTAAATGTTTGTTTTTTTTTTCATTGTGTGAAAATTTTGTTCAAGAGAGGCATCCTTTGCACATACTGCTTGCTTGGTTTTAAACTGTCATGCCTGGTGTAATGATTCCTTGTTTGCCACTTCATCAGTGAACTACACACTCCTTCTAGGGTTCTTAGTTAAGGATGGTGCTACCTGGATCCTTAGTCTTGCTATTTTCTCTTATGCTCATTGACTTGGCTGGCATTAGAGACGATCCACTGCTAAATCAGTTCTTTAAATCAGCTCAGTGGTTTATGCATAAGCTGAAGCACATTGTGAGGCCCAGGGATAAAATCAGGCCATCCTGCCAGAGTGCGTACCAGTTAACATTTCCTGTTGCTATGTCAAAATACTTGATAATAGCAATTTAGGGGAAAAAATATGTATTTGTTTATTTTTAGCTCACAATTTGAGGGGACAGTCCATCACAGTAAGAAGGCATGGAGTCAGTACTTTGAGACAAGTGTTCACCTTACGTCTGCAATCAGGAAGCAAAGAGTAGTGAAGGGTAATGCTTAGCTTTCCCCTTTGTACTGAGTCCAGGTCTCCAAAGCATGGAATGGGCCTTCACACCTTAGTCAAACCTTTCTGTAAACATCATCATCGACACACCCAGTGACTCTTTGTTTCCATGGTGATTGTAGATGCAGTCAAGTAGGTGGTGAAGATTAATGATCACAGGTCGTATGGTTTCTGTCGCACTGGAAGCTAATGTGGCTGAGACTTCAACTGTGGGTATCTAGTGCCACAGTCTACCTGTGCCGCCACTGCTCCAATGACTAGCTTCTTGCTAGTACCAGGTAGCAAACCCAGATGCCCATTTCAGTCACGTGGGTCTTTATAGCTTCCCGCACCCTGGCCACACTTGAGTGCAAGTAATTGATAGGCTCTCAGGAAAGGCACCAGCATTTAGTATACGGTAGGCAACAGGAATGTGGAGGGGAGGCCATGGCAACCATGAGTGTAAAGGCTTCTGCTCAGTCTTTAATACACTAGCCAGCACAGGCTAGTAAATGTTATTGGAGTTAAAAAAAAAATGAGATTGTCAAACACAAGTAAAACAGCCTGTTTCTAGACCATGAGACAGACTTGTACATAAAAATAGAGGCTTTCAGGGAAAGTGCATAGTGCCTCTGAAGTATCTTCTGTCTTTCTGCTGTACCGTAGGTTATTAACATTGCATGCTGGGAACTACTTTGAAACGTCAATAGACCCTCCCAATATACTCTCAAAGATGGGCACTCACTGAGGTGGTGGAGCTTCAGAATCTAGAATGATGTGTTTTAGAACTCACGTGATGAAGATTGTGAGTGGCACGTGCATGACTCATCTGTCCTGAGCCCAGACAACATGGGTGTCTTGTACTCCTGGGGTTCCATTGGAATGGCATCCATCTTCCCCATGGCATGCCCTGGACATCGCCATGATTAACAAGTGCATTTCAGTTGGTGTTGCTATCTTGTTATGGTTTGTCTTCTGCTTTCCTCGTCCTTGGTCACTTTGCATATAATTTGTGCACTCAGACTTTTTATCACAATGACAAATTACCCAAGAAAAGCAACTTCAGGGAAGAAGGATTTATTTCTCACTGTTTCAGAATTTCAGTCCTGTAAGAAATGAATCCTCCGGCCAGTTCTCAGTCTGAGGTGTGCTCAGTGTTTTCTTTTAATCTAGAAGCATGTAGTAGTAAAAAGGGGGAATAGTCTCCCTTCTATGACTAAAGCTACCCCCAAAACTCAGTGGCGTGGCATGGCCAAAGTTCCCTTTCACTCTGCCATGTGGGTTGCTGTGGGGCCTCTATTCTATAGTATTACTCAGAGACCCACTGCTGATTTCTGCTATCTCCTGGTTCTTCCCCAAATGCCTACTGAGTCATGGGGCAGTTGGCATAGGAGTACTGCCATGGGCAGGGTCCTGCCATGGACTCCAGCACTTCTTCTCATGTTTCTTACAGAACAATCCAGACCCACAGGTGCAAATAGCCCACAGTGTGCACTGAGGCCTGGAGAGGTGGGTTGAGAGCTGGAGTCCAGTGTGTGCCCAGGAGGAAGCGTAACTAGGCAAGCAGAGCAGTCTCCGCAGGGGTGCGTGGTCTGGCTGAAAGCACAGTTTATCACGTGGTTTTTCTGCATTCCTCTGCCTGCCTGCAAGAGAACCAACACTCCATCAAGTCACTTCATTATAAGGAGCGACTGCTACACAGACAGGGACCAGAAAAAGAGATGTAGGGCAAAAGTGATATTGTCCCCGGGCTCATTCAGCTAGATCAACGAGGGCCTGTCTGTCTGGCCATCCATCTGGCCCTGCAATTGCTGTCTTTATAGAAATCCTACCTTAGAGGTTCCAGCAGTATTTTGTGGTCATTTGAGGCATGTACCTGTCTTTCGTGAGTCACAAAGGCTTGAAGTCTCCACGCCTCCATGAAGCTGGCTGAGGCTCAATTTTGCTTGGACATCTGTGTTCCAAACTTCCTTTTTTTTTGTTCATTTTTCCTACTCTTTCATGTCTCAAGTGGCTAAAAACAGACACCTTTTTTTGTTGTTTGTTTTGCTTTTATGACAGAATCTCTCTACACAGCCCTGGCTCTCGTGGAACTCACCATGTTGTCCAGGTTGGCCTTGAACTCACAGAGATCCACCTGCCTCTACTTCTGGAGTGCTGGAATTAAAGGCATGCACCACTGTACCTGGCTAAAAATAAGCACCCTTGAAGAGACTATTCTGCTTGGCTTTTTGAGAGTAACAGTGAACCATTTTCTAGAGATAAATCCATTACTTATCCAAAGAGATCTGGGCAGAGGCCTGTGGAAGCTCATGTTAGATGCAGGAGTCACTCAAAACACCTGCCCCCGGGTGCTTTCCTTCTGTTTATTAACAGGGATTCAAACACCTTTCCACTGCCTTGTGATCCAGCACAACTCTGAGTCCCTGCATTGGGCATTATCCGAGTAGAGAGAACTCTTCTAAAGTCAGAAGGAGGAAGCTCAAACAGGCAAGCAGCAGCAGCAGTCACTGGATATTAACAGACCTTTGAGCCAATCATTTTAAGTGGTTTTATGTAGTCTGGAATGTATGGCAAGCCACATACCTCAAACACACATGTCTACGTAGTTAAGAACACTAATGGTGATAGGAACCTTTAGCAACCACCCTTAGACCAAGAGAAGGGCCGTTGCCTGCAGCTCAGTGGTCTCCATGTGGCCTCCCCAGTTATATCTTCCTTCTTTCTGATTGGGCGTCATCACCTTTCCTGTGATGTCACCACCTACATGGGCATACCAATTCAACACAGGGATTCACTAGTTTTAAGCTTCCCGCTTGATCCTGGATAGCTTTTCCCCAGCTGCCTTCCCCAGAAGACTGGCATCTCCAGGAGTAGTCTTGGTCTCTGAGTTGTGATGTGCACACTACCCCGGCACAGGATTTCATTCATACTTGTGTTTTATACATTTCGTTAATCACACCAGATGCTGCCTTTGTGTACGTACCTCCTCTTATCTCAGTTATCACCTAAAATTTGAGCATACAGCGAGAAGCATAAAAGCAAACAATTAACAGTGACTGCAAAGAATCGTGTGGCTGACAGGAGCCTTGCACTATGACCAGTGTCTTCTGCAGGTAAACCTTGGGGAGCCTAGCTCACAGCCTGTGTCATTGCCCTTCTCTCCCGGCAGCACTGTGGTCAATTCCCTTATCCTTGGTTGTGAAATTATCCCCCTGGCAGCCCATCCTAAAGCTTAGAGCAGAGCGTGTCAGCAGCTGAAAGCTTCTGAGCTGTGGCTTACAAGGTGCCGCAGATGAGAGCTCGGAAGCATGCTGCAATAAGGACCCAGTGCGTGGCACAAAGTGCAGCCTCTGGTGTCTCCGGAACTGGGGCCTAGAGGGTACAAACAGCCCTGCTTTCTTTCAGAAAGTCTAAGTGTGTCACTCCGAGGCACGATTTGCTTTAGGTTTTAAAAACACGCTTCCTGATTCAGACCCGTTTGTTCATTTTTAATTGCTCTGGCTCTGGACTGCTTAGGTATAGAGGAAGGAGATGGGGAAAGAGAGATTTCTGAGCCAACTTTCGGGGAAGATTTACCAAATACCACTGCAAGAAGTACTGTAGGAATCAAGCAAGATGCTTCAGTCCTGCCAGACAAAGCAAGGTATCTGTTCTTAAAGGTTTCCAGAGGAAAATGGGACCCTGCACTGTGAGGAAGCAGACTTAGTCAACATGTCATCTGAGCTACATGGCAAAGACAGGGGAAGTGGGACAAAGGTGACAGGCTACCTAAGGGACACCACCTCCTCTCTAAGGGGTGGAGCTGGGTAAGTATATATAGCCCTGAGTTAGGCTGCCTCCTGCCTGGGCAGTAAGGGGTGGGAATTCTTGTCCTTGTTCCGCTCACAGCTGTCTTTGCTTAGGGTTTGGCAGACCCGGGCGCTCTCCTACAGCTGCTGCCACCTCAGAAAACACTGAATGTTCCCCTTTATAACAGATATAATATACATACCCCTTCTCAGCGGTAAGGACCCTCTCACCCCTCCCCCATCTTGTCTGTATCTTCATGGTAAAGCCTGAAAATATGGTTTATTTCTTCATCACACCTCTGCCATGGTCATCATCCAGAGGTGTATTTGTATGTGTATGTGATATACGTGTGTGTATGTGTATATATATATATATTCTATATTCAGGGCCTCATGATTCTATATTCAGTGCTGAATGTTATTTTGTGTGTACTGCACACACACACATACACACACACACACACACACTTAATAACTGTGATAAACTTTATTCTCTCTCACTGTGTGATTTCTTGTGTTAATGAGACTTCAAGCATAGAAATTGGTGTGAGCTGGTGACCTCCAGCTGTCTTCCAAATAATTAATAATGTGCTTAGAGGGGTTGATTTACATATTCATGAGAGTTTAGACCATTTGGTTCCTAAGCAGGACAGTGAAAAAGTTTAATGTTTTGAATACACATCAATTTAACAAGAAGAGGAGTGGTTTAATAGTCTAACATCAATATGATAATGATATATGATACTGAACCAGACAATTATACTATGTGTCCCGTTGAGGCCTGCTTGTCTTCCAGGTTATCTTGTATATTCTATTCTGCTAAGAGTTTGGAGAAGTTAACATCTTATATTTTCTTTCTTTTTATTTTTCTTTCTTTCTTGTATAATGTTGTTCTTGGCTTCTTCACTCTCTTCTTCCTCTTTGCTGCCAGTAACAGCTTTTCCCTGGCAAGTGCTTGACCACTGGGCAGCACCTCCAGTCCCAGGAACAGCTCGTTTTGAATGCTTGTACAGCGTTTGTAGTAGGCAACTGTATTTACGTTTAAATTTAAACTTCTATTAAATGATAGAAATGTACTTTCACATGGCTATGGAGGGTACACATTCAAGAGCAAGGTTCCATGGTAGCCATTGTGGTGGATTCCTCCATGCTGTTGATGGCCCGATGGCCAGTTTCCTCCCTGTGTTTTCACATGGCATATTCCAGCAGCCCATTCCTATAAGGATGTCAATTATGTTAAGGTTACTAGAACAGGCATGTGTTATCTGCACTCCTTCTTTACAGTCACGTTCTGAGACATCAGGCCTCAGACTTTAATACATATTTGGGAAAGTAGACACGGTTCAGTTTCTCATCCATTATCTAGATTCTAAACTAGTTTCCAGATTGTTAGATACCCCAAAATTCAGAGAGGATTGGTTGAGCACAAAGCCTGTTTGTATGAGCTGTTCAACATGGTTGAAATAGACTGTGGATATGCCGTGTGGATATACCAATTTGCTTTCTTTCCCCAACACCCTTCCTCAAGACAGCATCATATGGCTGACACATGGACGCTCTGTACCTAGGAATACTGCCTTCCAAGTGTCTGCTTTAAAAATCGAGACCCAGCAGCATGCATTTCAGTGAGGACCCTCTTACCCCGCCCCTGCCTGATATAAAGAGGAACATTCGGTATCTCCGAGGCCCCAGTGGCTGGGTGGCATCTGCAGTCATGTCTTGGTCCTTCATTCGCCAGGGTGGATGGTTAGGATCTGCAGACTCTGGAAATGTTTTTAATAGTTGACAGGGATTTAAAATGGAGTCTAAACTGTAATGGCTCACACTCAGTTGCAGGCAGTTCTTGTCCAGGGTGAGTGTTTCAGATGGTGCATACTTTTCTTCTAAGTAGTGATGGTCTTTTGCTCTCCCACTGCTTTGGGCCTTCTCTGTATCTTCATGGCCAAGTCTGATCCCTACATCCAGAGTCCAGCTGTAATAGCTGAAAAACAAAAGGATATATCTGTTTTTTCTGGAAAGCAGCTGTGCTCACCCCTTTGCCACCAGCACAGACAGGACTCTCTTATGAACTCTTGTCCTGAAGGCCTCATGTATCTTGATTTCTTAAACAGTGATAGGCCACTGGGCAGTCCTACCTGAAATGGAGCATGAAGAATGTGGTCCAGATAAAGGCTTAGGGATACAGAGAGGAATTTAGATTGACACCGGGCAGTCTTTAGAAAGGTGTCTTTGATGTTTCTGTGGCTCAGCTTCTACATGGAAAACTTGATTATATGCTACACATGTAGGATTATAGTCAATGGACAGGGGACAAACTCTGTATTCAGGTGCTGCTGGCCTGCTATGCCGTTTAAAAGGTTTTTTTCCTCACCTTAAAGTGAAACAAATCCTGAAATCAGGGATAATTAAAATCAAACCTTGTGTAAAGGTGCCGGCACACTGCCCACTAGCTAACACATTTGGCAGCTTCCCCGTCAGTGCCACCGTACACTCCAGCACTCCAGCGTCAGAACACGTGCTGGAAACTTGTGACTGACACGTGAAGCCTGGCATCACACCTTAGGCTTCTTTCAAGTTTGGGGTTAAAACATGAAACTTGATTTTTCTTCTTGACTTTGTCTACCTCAACGCAGTGATAAGTTGTGGAAACAGTCATTTCCCTTGAGCTGGGCATTATCATTATCGCAAGTATACAATGTTACATGAATGTTGGATTGTAAAAAGTAGAGAGTCATCAACAAATGCTCTTATTAGAAATCATTAAATTTTGATTTCTATTACAAGACTGATTTTTCAAGCTATCTTTAATACAGGGGGTTGTCTGTGGGGAAGCTATGGCACACATCACTGAGGCCTCAATAGCTTGATGGTTCTCTAATGGGTAGCATGCCCGGATGTCTTGACCATATTGTGAGTATAGTTTCCAGGTCCTTACTTGAATTTTGTGTATCAGGAATCCCTTAGTTTGCGTGATTTTTGAGCATATCTAACACCTAACATCTAACACTTTACAGGAAAAATAGACTAGAATTTAAAAAGAGGAAAACAATGTGACTCATCTATTAGTCCAAATCAATTTTTAAACGAATCAAGCATATATTTATTTCTGTGTAAACAACAGAAAACCAAATTTGTATATTTACCTCAGTTTTGGAATATCATCAGCAAAGACAATAACAGTGTGGACACTGGGATATAACCTACTGTGAGATTCCCCCACCAATCTCATCTGGGTATCAAAGTGCCATTCCCAGATGCACGGTCCAAAAGAGTTCTTTTACCTACCGCTCTCAACCCCAGTCAGGATCGCTTCTGTTCTGAATTAGGAAGAGTGGGTTTTATAGAAGCATAGTTAAACTATTTCAGTAAGCTCAGGTGGTTGTGGCATCTAATAGCGCTCAATTTTCTGCTGTGACAATTCCTGAGCAGATTCCCTGTGTGTCCTCAGATGCCACTACCGACACACTCTTGTTACAGCTTCCTCTCAGAGTGGCATACTTTCTGGCTCTGCTGGTCCTTCCAAGAGAAAGGGTAATCGTTTTTCTTGGGGTTCATTCTTTGAGAACCACAACAAAATAAATTCATTAATTTGTACTTGTTCTTCAAGCCAGCCTACAAGTGTGGAAATAGTGCAGTCGTAAGGTCAGGAAACTGGTCCTGACTGTATCAGTAATTAGATTCCTCATCTGTTCAGTCAGAGTCCTATTAACAAACTATTATTTCCTGGGGAAGCAGGTTTCGTGCATCGTCTCAATGAAGCATCGTGATGATTCTGTGAGTTCTTACAGATGAAGAAACCAAGGCTCCTTCCTAGAAGCTAGCTCTAAACACTCGCTTGCTTAACACCAAAGCTATCTCTTTCCCACCACACTTATTCATGAAACTTGGTTCATATCCAGGGCCTTCATAGCCTCAGAGTTGCTGTGGCCCCTGACTGCTGGCCCCTAAGCCTATAGCTGCCATTGGACATTGGTCAGACTCCATGCCAACAACCATGCCAAGATGGTTAAGTAGAACCATACAATCCGAGTCTTCTTTCGGTGCCCACAGATCAGTGCCGATTACAGTGGGTTCTCGGAAGCACAGGCAGTCATTGTCCATAAGGCAGAGCAAATACTACTTTCAAGCTGATAAGAAGGTGAGGTCAACAATAGTGCATATAAATGTACCATTTAGAGCAGTCATTCTCAACCTTCCTAAAACTGTCTCCCTTTAATACAGTTCCTCATGTTGTGGTGACCCCCAACAATAAAATTATTTCCTTTGCTACTTCACTACTGTAAACTCGCTACTTTATGAATTGTAATATAAATATCAGTGTTTTCTGATGGTCTTAAGTGACCCTCATCCAGGGAAAGGGTTGTCCATAGCTCAGGTTGAAAAATACTGACTTAAAGCAACCAAGAATCCCATTCCAGCACTTCGCCAAAGAAAACTGCTTTATAGTCTATGAGTAACAGAGAAACTGTAAATCTTTTTTTTTTTCTTCTGAGTTTAATATTTTAAATCAGTCTGGAGAGATGGCTCAGCAGTTAAGAGCACTGGCTGTTCTTCCAGAGGTCCTGAGTTCAATTTCTAGCAACCACATGGTGGCTCACAACCATCTGAAATGGAATCTCGTGTCTTCTTCTGGTGTACATGAAAATAGAGTGTGTTCATATACATAAAATAAATAAACCTTTAAAAACCGTTTGAAGTCTAAAATATCAAAGATAAAATTTTATTAATGTTTTTTGTTTTGTACTGGTTGGGATGGAATTCAAAGCTATGTACTAGGGTCCCTAAACTTTTATTATCCATGACCCCTTTTCACCCATGAAATTTTTGTGGTAATGGATATTTAGGCATATAAAATAGTTGCAAAAATACAACATGTATTAAAGATGAATTATCAAGAAATTTGTTTAAAGGAATTCTTTGGTATACAAATAATCTTACCATCTATTTAAAATTGAAATCAAGTATACATAATAATGAGAGGAATGTGTTGTTTATCTTTATGTGAAGAAATGAATCTTGGCTGAATATTTGGTCTTGTAAGATACAGAACATCTTCAGCATTTCTCAGCATTGATTTTTTTTTTTTTTGGTTTTGCAATAAATATGTAGCACAAAATGTCAAAAGTATGTCATTTTCACAATTATTGGGACTTCTATCCCAATCCTAAGCCAAATTCAGTAAATTATTTATTTTTTTAAAGTCAAACCTCCTAGCATAATAAAGTCCAGAGATATGCTAATTTGTTGCTTCCATATTGCAGAATGGTGGTTGGAAAATAGGTGTCTTTTTTATCTGTGAGTAAAGCCTGTTTCTGTAAGAGCAGAAACTTTTATAAGCACAGAGAAAGTGCTTCGCAGCATGGGCTGGTCTCAGATCTTACCCGTGCTGTCCGGGGAGCATCGTCGGTATGACACTGTGCATAGCTCACATGTAATGTGGTCATAGGTAAGGCTACAGTAAAGTCCCGGGGGCATCACAGGCCAGCAACGCCGAAAACATAATGGAGTCATTGTGAATTTGATTTTAATTTAATGTTTGTTCATTGTCCATTCAGAAACTTTTCAGTGTTGCCAAAGTTTTACAACTCATGCTCACCTCCCATTCAGGTTCATGAGGCATGGTCCACATTTTCAAAAGCTGGGCTCTAGATTATAACATTGAGTTAGGACCCCCAACCCCATCATCTAAACTCTAACTGTTCTTTGTAATCGACACCGAAAAGAAATCTGAGTTTGTTCAGATTTCAAGCGCTGTGTTTTGTAAAGCAGTAGGCCCTGTAATAATGGGACCAAGGAGTAAAAGAAATTGGACGGTGTAGCCTCTGAAACACCTCAAGGCAATTTTAGGCAGTTTTCTTCCTGTTTGAACTTTAATATGCCCTATCAGTTGGACCATGATTTGGGTGAAACTTTATGGTCCATATTAACTGGGTAATAAAAGACTCTGGTTTCAGAGGGACAAAGAGCTCTTGTTGGAAGAAAGTCCGCCATCATCAGAATTTATTTATCTAATACTCTGCTTCAGATGGTGCTATTTCTGGAATCGGCCATTGTTCCAAGTTGCTTGCTGCCGCTGTAGCTGCCATCATATCAGCGGGAGAAACTACCTGCAAAGTGTGCTTAACTTGGCCTCCGTGCTAAGTATAGCACTCCAGGTGTAAATCAACAACAGACTCATTCAAAGTTTACTTTGCAAAGCAAACCTCTAGGCTGCAATTTTGCCATTCTTTCTGATCTAAACATAAAAATAAATCAAGGTAGAAAAACAGCTGTAAAGCTGATAATAAGATTTGCAACCAGCTAAAACAAGACCTAAAGCATTAAAAAAAAAAATCATTGTTCACCATCTACTCTGCCTGTAATTTTGGAAGCACCAGTTTAGGGAACAGGGCCGCACTCTGCCATTGGACAAAGAGGACACACATGAGCCGTTTCTGTTTGTCTGTTGTGTACCTGGTCCTAGGAAGGAACACGGACTATTTTTCAAGCCTTTTGGAGGACAGTCCCCGGTAACAGGGACATTCTGTTTATCAGTGACTCTGAAATGAGGCTCGAGTAAATAATAAGCATTTCTGAAAATTACCCAATCACACAGGTAACCACTCTAAGGCTTTTGAGTCTCCAGGGAAGAACAGCATGGATTTTTCAGAATTGCTTATAATTGTGAATTGTACATTTGCAAAGGAGCCCAGCATGGTTATAGGAGGCAGAGTTTAGTGACGGGGACTTTTCATGAGGAGTTTGAATACAGAAGAAAACATTTTCAGTGGTTTCCTGATGGCAATAAAATATATGTTTAAGAACACTTATCATACTATTCTAGAACAGACTACAGAGCTACTTTGATGCTGGGGCACTTAAAACCAAGTACCTTGAATGTAAGGAGGCATTTAGCTATTGTTTTAAAAGCTCATTATGCTCATGAGACAATGACTACAATGCATGGAGACAGATCTCTCATTTGCAGATATTTTTGACTTTTATTACAGAAAGTGTTCTCCTGAGTTTCCTGGTTTTACTTCACACAGACTTATGTGATTTGCTGAATTCTTAGAGCTGAAACAAGTAGTTTTAAATATTTTTCTCCTATTGTGGAAAAAAAACACTTTATTTTTTTATTTTAAAAAGATATTTGTAGTCATATTGGGGGAACTACATTGAGCTTTGCTATCTTTTAGTGAAACATAAAATACTATTTGTGCCATCTGAGTAAAAACAAGGACATCTGTAAAGGATCCCACAGTTTGTACAAGAAGGTTGGAAAAACCCAATACATTCCTTCTTCATGGCCAGCAATTTTGTAGGAAACAGTATCTGCCTGAATCATATTGGGGGGAGCACAGTTTTACAGTATAGATAAGTGAACCCTCACCATGGACCTAAAGCTTCAGGAAGAGGTTACACACTCATCAAATAGCAGAGCTAGAAGAGGAAGTAAAGCAAAACAGGAAAGAAAAACTGGCGAAAGAAAGGAACACAGAAAGAAAGAAAAAGCCTGGGGCACATAAAGATGGCTCAGTGGATAAAGGAGTTTGCTGCCGAGCCTGATGACCTGCGTTCCACCCTCAGAAGCACATGTCAGGAGGAGAGAAATTACCCCTTCACGTTGTCGTCTGACTTCAACGTATATGCCCTGACACACACACACACACACACACACACACACACACACACACAGAGAGAGAGAGAGAGAGAGAGAGAGAGAGTGAGAGAGTGAGAGAGAGAGAAATAATAAATGACCAAATACATACATACAGACAGACATTTATACAGACATACATAAAATAAATGTAATAAGTTTTTTAAAGAAACAAAACAACACAAAACAAAACAAAAACCTCAAAGAGCAAGGCAACCTTGAGTTACAGAATAGCTCAGAATGGTCATAGTACCTTGATAACAGGACCAGCAAGTGTATGCCTTGGGTGGCAGTGGGGACTTTGTCTTTCTTAAAGGGCTTTAGAGAGGCCACCCCTTCAAGCTTAGATTGGGAAGACAGAGAGTCCAATTGGCAGAACCTAGCCCCCTGGGGAGCACCCAGGCTTGCCCTGGCTGGCTGCTGGGTCTCTCTACTGGGAAGAAGCAGCAGATTCTCAAGTTGCTAACTGTCTTTGGTGGTTCACATTGCTTTGTGTGAAAGGAAGGTGGGCAAGAGGAAGGATAGTGGAAATTTCTGGCTTCAGCCCAGGATGGAGAGCACAGCCACAGACACCTGGGGAAAGAAAGATTTTTTATTCAGTGACTTAACAGTTACCATTGATGAGTTCCTGGTGAGCGTTCTGTCTTCTGTTTGCAAAGTCTTCAGATTGTTGCTCGGAAGTGGTGAGAAACAGAACCTTTAAAACAATGAGAAATTTAAGTCGCCTGAAGTTTAGTGTGGATAAATGCTTTTCCCTCTGCTGGGGCTAAAGGGGAGTGACCAAGGGCTAATGAAATTTGCCTCTGAGCTTATGGTGCAGGACAAACAAGCAATGGATATGAAATTTCTTCTTCCCAAACTGTCATCCCAGTTTGCCAAGGCATGGGAGAAGCTACTGCCTGCCCTCTGTTCACTGGGTACAGAACCATCCAGAACAGCAATAAGATGAGAGAGTGGAGGATTCTCAGGGACAGGTGTGAGCCTCCAAGGGCTGGTGGCACCACTGGTGGGAGCACACCTACTTGTCTTCAGGGACAGCTTCACTTTGTTGCCTGTCTGCTTCCTGGTACCTTGGCTATGAGCCACTTCCTTAACTTTTCAAATGGCTGTGGGCACAAGATCACCATGTCTTCTAAGCAAGAGTCATGGCAGTAAGTCAGGTGATTAATCTCATTCAGTCAGGGATACCCAGACATCTCTTTGGAATCTCTAATCTCCCAAGATAATGCAAAGACTGTGCTATGGACTGGAACTATAAAGGTAGGATTTTCCCATTGTGGATGCTAGGAAGAGTGGGACTAATGAACTCCATAGCAACTAGGATGTTTTATAGCCTGTTACTTCTCCTACCATTTCTATTCTTTGACCTCAATAATCTCTTTCATTTCCCACTTTATCTCTGTCTTTCATTTTCTTTAATCTTATTCTCTGTGTGCATATTTGCACGACTGTCACAGACCCTTTGTAGATTGTCATTGGGAAGGAGGAATCAATAGAAATTTCAATTTAAAGACAGCAATAGCTTCTTGGTTAAGAACAAGTGCAGCCTGGGATATTACAGCTACTCAAGGGGAAGATATCAGTATAGAACATATTACAAAAAGAACGGCATTCTGCTCCCGAGACATTTATTCTAGCTCCATGGCAGAGCGCGGGATGTAGCTCAATTGTAGACTGATTGCATAGCATATACAAGATTCAGTCTCCAGAGACAGAGAGACAGAGACAGAGTCAGACAGACAGATATAGAGACAGACAGAGACAGACAGAGAGACAGAGAGAGGGAGGAAAAATATAGAATACACATGGCTGTATGGTAAATTAAATGTTATATACATAGTCTCAAGCATAGCAGCTGACCATATGTGATTATTTAAATCTAAATTTATATTGATCAAGTTATAGGAATTGAAATTAAGTTTTCATTATCATAAAACAAGCCGACTTCAGTAACTACCATATTAATACAGCTGTAGAACCTACTCACCACTACAGACATTTGCTATTAAACATCACATCACAGGATCTGAAATTCCTTCACAGGTGGCTGGGGAAAAATTAGCTTGTGGATTAGAAGGACCAAATTTCAACATTTTAGTTCTTTCTAAGGCACATTTCTACGGCCTTGGTAGCTTTCTGTTCTGGCTTTGCATCTCTGGGTATGCCTCACATTAGATTTTCCCTCAATTCTGCAGTCACCTCAACTTCCCTATTCCCTGATCCTTCCACTGTAGCCTACTGACTACTGTCTTTCCAAAGTCTAAAGTGACAGCAGCGTTCTGGTCACATTTCCGCTGTTTTTGTATTAATGAACCACATCAGCCACATTCCCTACCATGACTTCCTGAATCCATTCAGGACGCACTTCATGGATGCTGGGGTTTTAAGCCCTCATCAATATGAGGTTATAAATCTCTTCTATGCTATGCTCAGAGTGCTGTAGCTCAGAGCCTGCCGCCTACACTCCACAACAGCTCCAGACTTCTAATTCTACCCGTACCCACCCTGCTAACCTCCCTGAGTACCCTGGCATAGCCTCCAAGGCACCTGCCTCTTCATCTAGCCTGGGGTCATCATCTAGGGCCTGGATATAAATAATCCCAGCACTCCAGGGGCAAATATCTGAGTTTCAGGCCATCCTGGTCTACAGAGCGAACTCCAGGACAGCCATGTCTGCAGGGAGAAACCCTGATGAAAAAGAGGGGGAGGAGGAGAAAGAGAAGGTGGGAAAGAGGGAGAGACAGAGAGAGACAGACAAAGGGAGAAAGAAAGAGAAAGGGAAAGAGAAAGAGAGAAAAACAGCCAAGAGCAACCTTCTCCATCTTGTTCCTTTGGATTCCCCATTTTGCCTAGAGTCAGCCTTAGGCACAGTCACTTCAAAGTAAGTACCTGGATGGGTTCTTATGGTGATTCAGAAGTTGGTGCCTTTGGCCATGGTTCCCCATCTTCTAGCCCTCTGTAAACAGGGGCCCTTATGTTACCCTGCAGAGTGCTTTCTGAAATAGAAATTCAGAATTAAAATTCAGAAAGCAGGGGCTGGGGATTAGGCTAATCAGTTGCTTCTGGTCCTACCATATTAAAATTTTATGGTTTTCTAAAGTCAGTATGCTAGTGAGTTTGACTCTTGGGGCCCTCTTGGATATTTTGATATTACCAGCTGTTAGAAATTGATGATTTTAATGTACACTGGGTAAATCTAATGAATGTCATTTAGCATGTGAATATTTTGCCGCCTTTGACGAAGGCTTTCTAGATCATTTTCCTATATGGCACAAACTTATACACATGCATGCGCGCATCCATTGAATAAACTTGCTTTGTAAGTAGCATTAGTGACAAAAAAATAAAAGCAAAAAGAGACAATTTCTTTTTTTCAAATAGCTTGTGCTATTATTTGGATTCTCTCGTTCTCTTGCTATCTTTCTCTATAGTAACACTTAGCAGCAAATACCCATCATATTTGCTGACATAATAGTACATTGTATTATTTGTTCATAATGCATCCAACCATACTATCCTGTGATGATATGTTATTTAGACCATCTCTTTAAACCATACTCTCATTGCAGAATAAACAAACTGTGACATAAACAAGTCTTCTGGTGTTTATGATCAAAAACTGTATATTGTATTAAAATATTGGCTATATCACAGATCTCATCCCCTTCATGTCACTGATAACAGTGTAGATACTTTGGAGTATAGACTGACATGCGTATTAGGAAACATATCTGTTGGTGTATGGCCTTTATGTAAGCGCGCTTCAACTCACTACTTACTTGCACTGAAATTATATGAAGCAAAAGTACTACAGCTAAAATCAGAAGGGGAAAAGATCTTTCTCCTCTCTGTAGGTGTTGTTTTTACTATATTTAATATAGCATCTTCATTAAAATACCAACACTGATGTCCTGTCGCATGTGTGAGTGTGCATGAGTGTTGTTGAGGTGGCTTCTGGTTGCTGTGTATACTTATGAGCTCGAAGAAGACAAGTTGGCCATTGCTCTACCATATAATGTTCCCAATTAAGGTGTGAGTGACACTGACTAATTAAATTGGGAGAAAGGGTATTCATAAGTAGATAGTGAAAATAGACAATACAGTTAGCAGTTGACACTGTGACCATACAAGTTTGTTTGTTTTTTTAATAATGAGGTGTGTGGTAAAGGGGTTATTTAGAGATTTATGAAAGAGTGGAGGCCATTTGACTCGTACCCATAATATGTGGAAACTGAGCCCCAGGTGATGCTTAGTGCATTTTTTCTAAATCTGGAGAAGCCTAAAAGACACACTTAAAGCAGTTATTTTGTATGATGTGACCATTAGATATACATCATTTGATATGAATTAGTATTAGTCAGACAATGGGAAAATACCACGTCTGATGTGTGTGAGTCACTGAAAGGCCACCGAAGCCCATGTTGGTGGCATAGATAGAGTAGTGAACACAATCAAGACTGGTAAGTAACAGTAAATAGCTGAGCTCTGTGAGCTTCTTGGGAATGGCTCACAGCTTAGAAATCACAGGAGATACAAAGAATCAAAATGGGACAGAAGTGTCCCATTAGTCTTTCCTATTTGGTGGCATTTTAGTGCTTACTAGAAAGGCACTTTTGCATTCTTGGTAAATAACCAGTCTTTCCAAGCAAGCCCTAAGTGGTGGCTAAAAGAGCACTCAAGGTCCTACAGAAGGAAGAATTTGGGGTGGCACCCTAGTGACAGCCCCTAGAGGGGATGCACAGGTAACACAGGTTTGAAATGCTTATGATTTAAAAGGATTTAGCTATCTTCTCAAACAAGAGCACTTTTAAACACTTGCATATTCATTTAGAACTTGCATATTCATTAGACCTAGAGTTTGTTTAGGATTAAGTTGTAGGGAAGAATGAAAGGAGGAAGAGAGGGAGGGAGAGAAGAAAAAAGGGAGGGATGGAGGAAGAGAGGGAGGAAAACACATTTTTCTTTGCTCTTGGCATTGAAAAAGTCTTAAAGAAAGAATAACTGGAGATAAAAAGTGAGTGATTTGGAGAGTCCTGAGCAACAAAAAGTAAAAGCTGGTAGGAAAGTTTTCTTTAATGGAATATTTAGTTGACTCATTTGCATGAACCGTTGCTCCTAAGTAGAAGCCATTAGCTCTTCTTTTAACTACTTCGCCTTTAATCAGTCTCATCACTTTTTAAAAAATCACTTTGATTCCCTCATTTATCAGTTTCAACCCAGGTGATTACTGCTTTTCAATTGCTGATGAGTCCTGTTGAAGGTTTACAGGAAAATTTCCCCAACATTCTGTCCAACACAGCACAGCCACCATGTATGGGTAACAGAGGGAACTAACTACCCAGTGTCTCTGAAAGCTCCTCTACTCTAGTCACCCTCAGTGTAAGACATCCGCTATCAACTGACTACCATGGCAACAGGCGGACAACACAACACTTAAATCTGACTAAATTCTAGCGTCTTCACTCCACTGCAACAACCTACAAAATGGTCTCTCTGCTTCTTCTTTGGGGCATATTACAATCCATTTGCCACACACAGGCCAGAATAGACAGTCCCTGCCCTTTAAATGCTTTTCTTAGGAAAGAAAGACAAATGCTCCACAATGCTGTCTAATGACCAGCAGGTTGCTGTGACGTCTCTATCATTGCCCTGATGCAATCAGCAGGGCCTCCCTTCTGATGTCTGTGATACCATCATCTAGGACAGGGCCTTTGTACATGCTCCCTCTCGCATGTGTCCATTGTCCCTTCCTCCGCTGCTACATACAGTCCTTCATCTAAGTCCCACCATTTGGAATATTTCAAATACAGGCAAGCCAGGCACCCGGTCAGTTCCCTGTTTGCTTGCCTCATACCCTTTATAATTTGAAATTACCTATCCATTTGTTATTTTATTTATCATCATCTCCTGGAAAGCAGGGATGCTGTCCTCATGTTCAGAATTGAATTCTGAGTGCTTTCCACAGTGTCCTCAGCTTCAGAGTGAGAGCAGATAAAGTGTCAGCTTGGTTATTCAGTAAAAATAAGTACTTGATGGAATTTGGACATTTCTATTTATGCTGTTCTAATTCTTTCACTTATGAGCCTGTCATTTTACATCCTTACATTTTGAAAGGCATCAGCACACTTTAAAACTTAAAAACCAGCATGAAATTTACAGGTCTTCATAAATTTATAACGCAGCATAGATTTAGTACCAGATAACAAACCAAGCTTTTATTTGAATTTCAAAAATAAGGAAGCCTTAATATTTGACTGCCGTTGAGTGTAGCATGAGGTTCAGTGGCTAGTAGAATTACAGTAGGTAGGAGAAGGGACAGGAAATGGGCCCTCTCTTTCCCCTTGGAGGATGCCAAGCATATCAGAATCCTCCTCTAAAGACATAGTGATTCGCCTCCTCCTGGCCCTGAGAAAGAATAATTACACAATTGAGACATTTATTAACAGAATGTATTCTAAAGCTTCATAATTGACATGGTTTGTAAAGATTCATACTTGTTTCCAAAACTCTGCTTGGTTCACACATCCTGCCAATATGCATTATTGACAGCATTCACAACTTATTAACAAGGAAACAGTAGATTGTGTGTGTGCATGCGTGTGTGTGTGTGTGTGTGTGTTTAGGGAGAATCATGCTTAAGGAACCACTCTTTATGCACCTCTAAATGTGATTTAATTCAATTTAAAGTAAAAGCTCATGAGAGTTTCATTCATGCTTTCATGCTTTGCCTCCTGCTGTCTGGCTAGTCAAACCCACCCTCTCCTTCAGCAGAATGGCTCCCTCCCACGCAGTTTCGGGTTTGGTGTGCCTGGAGTCCACACTTGCATTGCGACAGTCCTGCCAAGCATATTGATTCACCCACTGAATCAATTCAAAGGGCAGACATTTCAATACTGACTTTTAAAATATTAACTCACCTATGGATTTGGCAGGGGCCAGGATGCTTCATTTATAGCTATTTAAAATCACCAGCCCTTGCAACATATTAGTTTCAACAATTATTCAGAAATAGAAGTCAATTAGAATTCTGCTAGAAAGCATGAGAAGAAATTTCCCTTGGGAATCAATGAGTTACTTGGTGGTGTTGCTCAGTCAATTAAATTACAGCCCATATTTTGCCAAGATATAAAAACTCTCAACAGGTCTATGTAATGAGGAAAAAAAAAAGATGAAGAAAGAAAAGGCTCACATGCCTTACAAGTTAGGAGACAAAATAATTTTGTTCTAACTTTAAAAAATAATTATGTTACCCATGCTTGTGCTTTTTTTATTAGTAACCTATTAATTTTAAATATGCCAGTCAAATTATATTACTTCAACAGGGCTAGCACTGTACTTACAGAAAGAAATTAGCTATCATGCCCAAAGCAGTGAAAATTCAAAAGGACGTCAAATGGGCATCACAAACAGGTAGAAGCGTTGGGTCCTTTTAAAAGGTGAAGACAATTGACTTCATTTTTGTGTCTGTGGTTTTAACATGAGAGAGGAAAGTGGGAGTGGCTGGTTGGGGGCCTACCAGAGCATACTAGAGACACAGAACTGCAACCGCACATGGCATTGGCTATGACAAGATGCAGCAGGGAACAGGAGTAAGCCTCTGGCCCCTCGGGCATTAGAGTCTCCCCTCTGTCCTCTGCCAAAGTTCACCTCCAAAGGATCTAGCCTGCACCTGAGAGTGCAGACAAAAGGAGACCACAAAGCCACGGCCTCTGCTCACACTGAAGTTATTGGAGCTGGAGGATTTGGGAATTGTTACCTCATTGGTTCTACCAGGTATGGCCTCTGCTGGTGAGCTGTCTGTTGTGCTAGTCACTTTCCTTCCTCACAGAACTGCTGCAGCACCGTCTCACTTATAATGCGTAGTCAGACACTCATGCACAGGTAAGTTATAGACATGATAATTCTGGGTGTATGTAATGTACAAACACACACACACACTAAGCATCCTTATTGCTTTACTGTTCACTCAGATATGTGGCCTAGCCTCTTCGTTCTTAGGTTTTCCAAATCTGGTTTTAATTTTAGTGTGCATGTGTGCGGGTGTCTGTGTGTGTGTACCTGTGGCTGTTGTGGAGGTCAGAGTTTGCCGTTAGGTGTCTTCACTGGGCTCCACCCGTTGGTCTGTTTGCTTGCATTTTGAGATAAGGCCTCCCTAAGCCTGAATCTCACTGATTCCAAAAGACTGGTGGGCCAGGGAGGCTTAGGGATGCCCTAGTTCCCTCTTCTCCAGAACTAATGCCACAACTGAGGCATCTCTATAGATCCTAGTGGTCCGGTCTTCTCAGGAAGTAAGCTGTGGCCCTGAAGCTTGGGCTTGACCTTGCCATGGAAGCCAGGTGGACAGAACAGATCCACGGAGGGTTACGTTATGGGATCTCCCTCCCCTTCTCTTTGCCCAGCCTTCACCGCACATGTCACCTCCACTCCTGGTGACTCCTTGGTTCATTCCATTCTGTCCATCTTTACATGCACTGTAGCATTTATCTCAAAGGCAAGAAAAGAGAATTTAAATGAAATCTTGGACTAAAAGGTACTTCAGCCAAGCAACTACCCCTCATCCTTGACTTTACGTGCTGGGAAGGAGACATTCAACATTCAATTGTTGCCACATAGTGTTCTCTTCAGGCAGGAATCCCAAAGAAACAAGGCATATGCCTCTCCATGTACATGGAAATCTAGCCCCCTGCAGCTAATCCCCATCTTTAGAAGGTACCTTCTAATTTATTTAATTAATAAAGTCCTCACTGGCCCAGGAAGCCTCCTGGCCTGGACTGACATTATTCTGTGGTTCTCCATCTCAGAGGCCGGGTATAATTAGTGCCTACAAGGAGATGAGCCGTTTCCCGAGCAGAATCAAAGCATGGATAGGCATGTTATGCCAATATTTCCTTCAGATTACTTTTATGTTCTATTCTCTGGGCTCATGGGGAAGTTTACAGTCTGATTTTCATCTTTATGTACACATTCATGGTATACAGGATAGCCTAAGAGAGTGATGTATGGTTGGCAAAAGAAAAAAAAATGTAAGAAAAACAAATCTCTATCACATGGCTGATATGTGTTATATTTATAGACATTTAAGGTAAATATATTGCACCATCACTAAGACCTATAAAATTTCTCTCTCCGTACATACGTGGGTGATAGGAGCTTCCTTTGAGCTTGGGGGAGGAGTATGTAGGCATATCCTAGATCTACTGTGGGAGGAAACGCAGACAAGCCCGGGCTGTCCTGGGAAGCCCAAGTTTCCAAGGTCAGGAACAAGTTTCCAAGGTCAGGAACACCAGTGAAGGAAAAACACAATCAATAAATCCCAGCAATAAGTCCGCGTCCTTCCTACGATTAGCCAAGGATCAGGATTCAGCACCTTCAGGAAGAGAACCACAGAGCTCACATTAAGACACGTTTGTTAACTACAGGCTGACGGTAGTCACAGGAGAATTCCACCAAATTCCATTAAACTCTGGGGCTCTGCTTGGTAAATAGCCATGAAAACACCAAGGCACTTAGAGCAAATCCTGCCTCCCCTGCTAACACCTCAGATTACAGCGGTCTAATTACCATGTTTTGCTTCCGCCTTGTGGGATTTGCACAGGTAATTAGAACTCCCGAGCTTTTCGGCTGTAATCCAGGAAGGAGCGCTTAACTAGAAAGGATTATGCTATAGTAATATCGCTGTGCCCACACGTCTTCTACAGTTAATTGTTTCAATTAGTATCTGGCTGCACTGCAGAATGTCTTGTGACTTTCTGTGGGTACATAGCCTCCACAGTCTCTTGTCATCTGTGTTCTCTGTCCTCCTCTAGGCAGCCTGCTAAGAATAAAGGAAACCAACACCTCAATGCCTCTTTGTTGCTGGGGTTCCAGGGTGATCCCTATTCAATTTCATTCTAGGCAATGAAACCATCATCAAATGTTAGACCGTTCATCATCCCTGGCATGGTGACCTCCAGGATAGGGAATTGATGACAATTTCTTAGTTTCAAAAGACTTTTAAGATTTATTCAAGCAGACAGCAACCATGTAGGAGCCTTATGGGTTCAGTCTCTGGAGCTGCAGAGCCCAACAAGCAGTATGTCCTTAGAAATGCTCATGGAATCCACACAGATTCATGCTCTTTATACATAGCAAATCCATGATAAATGTTTGCTGAATGCTTCAAAATCACTTCAGAATGCTTCCTCAAAAAAAAAATGATAATCTATGGATATTTAATCACAAATTGGAGCTTTTGATTTATAGTTGTATGGAGATATGTATTAGTGTGTGTGTCAGCCTCAATGGCGAGTTCATGTACACACAATCTATCTATGTGACACAGCAAAGAAATACCTTCAACCCCCAAATTACAGCTCTTCTAACTTTCTCAGTTGATTTTATTCCATCCCTGTCTCTGTGTCTGTCTCTTTGTGTGCTGTGTGTGTGCATGTGCACACGCATTCATGTGCTCATGCTTGCATGTGTCAGAGCATCAGACTCCCAGGGAGAATCTGTATTCGGATAGGTGCCATTGTAAAGAAGGAACTTGACCTTGGGCCAAAGGTCTCATGCTGCTGGGAGGCCCCATAACTTCATCGGATAATGAACTAGCAATTCTCCTTAAAGAAGCCAAAGGAGGAATTCTCAGGACAGGAGTGTGGCAGAGTAAATGGTCCTAAGTGTGGGTAACACATAGCACCTAATCTCAGTTCCACTCCAGGGAACACCTGGCCTCCCTGTCCCTTGCTTCATTAGTAGAACAGGGGAAGTAATGCCTAGTCCTCAGAGAAGATCAGTGATTGGAACTGGGGGAGAGTGTCACAGGAATGTGAGTCTCTCTTGGTACTTAAGGCCTGGAATCCTCTGCCATAGTGGGGGCTTCTTCCTTTGCTGGCCACAGCACCTAGGACCCAGGAAAGCCTCCCAGGCACATGGGAGGTCTGTAGATTACTATGTTTGATTTGTTGCATTATCATCCTAACTAAACACATCCTGGACTACAACAGTCAGGCTTTGTGTAACCAACTGGAAAATCATGGTCTCTGGTCTTCCCATCTGGCTGTTATCTCATCCCTACTCCCAACTGCAGTATTGTACTCTTGATCCCTCCCTCCCAAGGTTTATCATCTGATCTTGAAAGGACAAGACCTGACCCCCTCCCCCCAAAAGTCATCAGTCCCAGAAACAAGGCTCTAAAATGCCCTACCCGAGGAATAGCCTGGGGATAACCATAGAATGAGAAGGTATCTTATCTCAGGGTGGGGCATCTATGCTGGGTAGCCCAGGGACCTAACATTCCCTCAGTGTTAGTTACCTTAGTTAGCCGATCACTCTGTAACAAGCTTGCCCTTGCTGAACGTCATCCAATCCTGTAACTGCTAAGCTGGGAATTCCCAGTTCTTGCTCAAACCCCAATTAAAAATACTGCCATGCTGCTGCCCAGGGCTCTCCTCTCTGATCCACTGAGTTGGTGACGGTAGAGAGACTGAGATTAAGCCCAAATAAAGCTCTTTGCTCTTGCATATATGGTCTGGCTCCTGATGGTTTTGGGGGACCCTAAGATCTGGGCATAACAATCTAAAAAGTCCATTGTATCACACACATCCTCTTGCATATTGGAACCTGAAACAGGTGACAATTTCTGTGTTGCCTTGGCTGAACCCTGGGTGACCAAATACAAAATTTACCTGTGATGAATCTATAGTTTTTCAGAAGGCTCCCTACTTTTCCATCCATCTTTTTTACTAACAATTCTCTTAGACATACCCACACCAAGGGTTCGTGCTGCCTGAGCTCTTCAGTGCCTTCAAGAGAAGAATCAGATCTCCTATAACTGCTGCATTGTGCACAGTGTCTACTTCAGTCACTCTTCCATTGATGTAAAAAACCAACATGACCAAAAGCAACTTCAGCAAGGCATGTTTTGGGGAGGGTACAGTTTCAGGGTGCTACATGTTCATAATGATGGATGGGTGAGGCGTAAGAGCAGGAAGCTGAGAAATCACCTCTCAACCACACATAAGAAACTAAGAGAGAGGGGAAGCTGAGGAGGATATATGAACCCTCAGAGCCCTCATGGCAATTCCCTCCAGCAAGGTCCCATCACTTCCCTAAAACAGCTCACACAAGTTGGGGAACAAGTGTTTAAACATGAAAGTCTGTGGAGTCATTTCCCATTCAAACCCCACTGTATCTTTCTAGGATCCTAAACATGAGCTCTCCAACCAGAAGACCCATGTTCCTATCTCACCCTGTTATTTAAGCACCACTGTGGCTCCATTTTCTCCACTACCAAGTGGACATTATACTAATATCTCCCCCTTTAGGGCTAATCAAGAAAACTAAGTGCTTTGAGAAGTGACTAGCACTCAGTAATCTGAGTTGCTGATGCTATCCATCCCTGCAATTTAAGGAGCTACTCTAAAGGCCCTTGGCTTGGCTTTTGCTGATTGCTGACCTAGGTCCTCTGGTGCAAGGTGCATTTGGGACCTTTATGGAACATGCCTGTTGACAATCATTCTTGATGTTTGAAGCATCGCATCCAGATAGAAACAAAATGGGATTTAGAGACAGAAGAAGCAAGAGTAAATGCTCCTGGAGGAATGATCCAGCTTTATAGCCTTGACCATGGGAATTAATTATATGGCCATCTTTTCCTGTTACTTAGAATGTTAATGTTCTTAATTCAGTAATAGAGTTTCTAAAGAGTAAAAGAGCTAGAAATAGAGTCTGCAAAGGTGACAGCAGATGCTGTAGCAGACACTAAGTAGGGGTTTCAGGTACACACATGGACTGTGCTGTTTCTCTTCACTGTTCATGACATTACTGAATGAGAGAGACAGATACAAAGATAGAGAGACAGAGAGAGAGGAAAGGCTCCTGGGTATGGTGGAGGAGAGAGTTTATTGTAAATAAAAGGGAAAGCATATCCAGAGGCAGAGACATCTGGAGATTCCAGAGTAGACATGACCCTGAGCCATGTGAGAAGAGATGGGGGGAAAGAAGAAAAAGCTAGACCAAGAGACCATAAGGGTAAAGTGTGGACAAAAAAGATCAGGTAATCAAAATGGTTGGATTATGTAAGGTAGAGCAGCTGGGGGAAAGACAACTGAGGGAAGGATGACCCCACCCCTGGGCTGAAGAGTTAGGCTAGAGGGCAGGGGATATCAGCCATACCCTTAACAGGTAGACACTGAAGGATGCTGGGAGAACCTTGTGGAAAGGTCACTTTTGATATATATAGGGACTTCAGCCATTTGTCCCAGGGTTTGATACTTAACAATTACCTCTCACCTTGTTTTGGGAAGTTTTCTGTTAATTTTCAGTACAGTCAAAGGTAACCATTTTCCATCTACCATTCATTTCTCTGTTTCAGCCTTGTTTTTCAGGAAATTTTAGTGTGAAGGTATAAAAGTTTCAGATACAAAATAAGCTTTATAACATTATGTTTAGAGGAGTACAACACTCGGCTTGTACAAAATGATATAAATAATTAACACAATGAAATTAGCTGAGATGAGGGAATGTTCAGAGTAGCATCAAAAAGCATGCATGCGAATTTAAAAAGCAGAAGATAAACTTTACTTTTATATGAGCTCTGGAGCAGAGCCAACGGGTATCATCAAAGCGGATGAGCTAGGAATCAGACCGAGGGCTCCCGGAAGCTCTACCTTAGCCTTCTCATGAGCTTCGAAGATCATAAGCTAAACTCTGGGGCTCCTTGGAACAGCACTTCACAATCACTTGTCTACTGCAAAGACACGTTAATAAAATGTGTGCATGCCAACAGCATGTTCTTTTTCTCCGGAGCAAACCTGCCGCAGGGTTGATTCAGCTTCTTAACAGCTTGTTTTGTTAGAACTGTTGTCCAGAATGGGATCCATTCAGAACTACCAATGCCCCTCAGAACTCAAGGGGTTGAGTTCTCCGGAAGCCCAGATACCGAAACCAAAGATGCTTAGGTCTCTTAGGAAGGATGCTATAAGATTGCTTATCCTCCTGTATACTTAAAGTTGTCTCTAGATTACTTACACCACCTGATAGAGATGCTTATAATACTTCATTGTTAGCTGAGCAAGGCCAGAAAAGAACTGTGCCTCCCCAGTGCAAATGCAGCCTTTAAAATGATCTTCTGTTTGCCATTGGTTGATCTGTGGATGGGAACTCCTGGGCACTGGAGGCTGATGGTGTGTGCACATGTTCTCCTTCCACTTCTGTTTACACCATCTTCAGCAGGCACGTGCTGGGTCTAGTGGTATTTCTGGGCTTGGGTTCCTCATGAGCAGGTGGACCAAATTTCCTCTCTTGGGGACCCTTATGCTAGCAGGGCATAGGGGTCAGGAGACTTAAACACTGGGTAGAGAGTGGTAATTGTTTTAAGTAGACTGAGAGCCAAATGGCAGATGAGAAAGACCCCAGAGCAGACAAGCATACAGAAGGCCCCTACTCTTTGAAATATTGTTGCCAAACCTAATCTTTGTGAAGAAACCTTCATTAAAACCAGAAAGTTGAAGTATACTAAAAACTTAATATTGTGGCAGCAGTGGGTTACCAGTGCTTGATAAAGTATGACTTGCTCCAGATGTGCCTTTAAGACTCATGCACTGAATATCCTACAGCAGAAAGCTGAAGAGTCTCAGAACAAGGATGCATTTTAAATATGGGTGCTTCCCACCTCTGTGAGCTTCCCAGGGGGGTGGGCCTTGCTGTCTGTCATCCATTTATATTGGGTGCAAAAAAAACAAAAACAAAAACAAAACAAAACAACAACAACAACAAAAAAAAAACCAACCCATATACTTTGCCCATTACCAGATTGAAGTGTCCTTGCATCCAGGAGAGCCATGCTGAAGAGTCATGCTCAGTTCTTGCTTTCCATGTTGGTCAAGTGGCTATAAAACAGCACACATGAAGATGGTAAAACTGCTGTTTTCAAGACACAGTTAAAGTAGTGTGCCAATCAAACATAAGGATCACTTTGAAGATGGTCTTCGAAGGTGGTTTTTATTGATTGGAGATGGCAGTAATAGTGCTTTCTTCAAGGCCAAGAAGGTGAAGAATATTAGTCCATATACACATTGTATTTCATAGCTTTAGTATCAAGGACCAGTGTGAAGTCACTGGCCACTGTAGTCATCAGTGACCAGTTATCCTCCCAGGCCTCTCATGATTGCCCTTCCTATTGCCTGCTTTTGTCATAGATGTAGGATCTTTATTTGGGTTGTTGGCCCAGTATAAAGCAGCTACTACTGTGTCAACATTTTTTAGTTGTTTTTTTTTCCCATGATACTGATTTTTTAAAACCTTATTTAAAATGTCTTAATCTCTTCAGAGATTGTTTCCTTTCCCAGACTTTAGAGAAGGACTTCAGAGAAGGACTTTAGGGTCCTCAGAGAAACAGTAAGGTGTCATAACTACTGAATAAATTGACTAGAATTTCTTCCCATGTGAACAATCTTTTGGAGAAACTATGTAATGTGCAGACACCTGGAAGCTTTTGAGAGGGCTTAAGCAAAAAGATAATGTCATGGACACAGGTGGAACTCAGAGTGAAGGTACATGATGCTGGACAACTTGGCAAATGTTGCTTGGTTGACTTCATGTGGGTATTTGAGTATTGCTGTGTCTTAGATATGAATTATCCCCTCCCACCCCAAAGACTCACATATTGAAGGCTTGGTCTGTAGCCATTAGCACAGCCATGGAGAACTCATTGGGTCATGAGGGATCTGAGCCAGTCAATGGATTGATCTACTGATAAAGGCCTAATTTAATTGCTTTGTTGGAAAGTTTAGAAGGATGGGCCTAACTGGAGGTAGGAGATCACTGGAGATGCTCCTCCTGCGTCCTTGGATCCCTCTCTCAGACTCTACTCCCAGCTACCATGAGGTGGACCGCTTTGCTTCATCTACCATGCCTGCCATGATATCTGCCTCAGCACCCAGGGGCCCAGAAGCAACAGAGCCAAGTGATTCTGACTAAAATTATGTATTGAAATAAACCTCTCCTCAGTTGAGTTGATCATTAAGGAATTTTGTCATAGCAACCCAACTCTAACACAAGCACACCACAGACTCTTCATGAAGTAGTCATCAAATATTTCTAAATTTATCCCATTGTTCCTAGACTAATTAGAATTTTAAGGCATTCAAACCATTAAGTCAGAGGAGATGGGGAAAAAATTGTGCATGAGAAAAGCCCACCTTTTCCCTCAGTCAAAGTGGAATGAATCTACTTGTCTATTTCTTAACCACACAGGACTACTATCTGTCTCTGATAGACTTCCCTCTTCACCATTTCACCAGGAGTTATTGCACTGATAAAGTCTTCTTTAATGACCACCAGGTTAAGGGTCAGGCTATGATTCTCCTCGCCTAGTCATCTTTAAAGCTTGTGCCACCGAAGAACTATTCCATACACCTTTTGTGGCAAAGCTGCCTTCCAATTGTCAGCCATTTGTTACAGCCATAAAATCTGAGTGTGATTCAGCTACCACATCCAGTGCCTAAATGGGTTCATCAATATTGCAAACAGCCTATTCAGAATTATGGCTTGGAGACTTGGACAGAGACAGGCCACCCTCATGACAAGAATGTTGGCCTCAGTAGTGTTACATGTCTTACCCGGTGACCAAAGGCCTGCCCGTGGAAACTGAAGTGGGTAATCCTGGAGTCCCTGTAAACTGAGCTCAGTCATGTAGCAGTAGCTGCCTCAGAGGATGAAAGAGATGGGCTTCTGTGAACTGTATGGAACACTCTCAACAATGGCATCCTTACATTCTTTTTGGTTTTGTTTTTGAGACAGGGTTTCTCTGTGTAGCCCTGTCTGCCCTGTAGACCAGGCTGGCCTCAAACTCAGAGATCTACCTGCCTCTGCCTCCCAAGCACTGGGATTAAAGGCACGTGCCACCACCGCCTGGTTGCATCTTTACATTCTAAGGAGAAAAGTGCTATGAAAAGCTTCTGTGCTGAGACCTGGGAGACCACCACAGGCATCCAGGCACTATTTTTAATATTACAACAGCATTTGAAGGGAAGCATACGTTTTATTTTGAGAGTACTGCAGAACTTAACTGAAATGTCAAGTCACTTTGGACAGAAATCACATCAAGTCAGTTTGTTACTACTGGTTAACTCTGGTTGATCTGAAGGCCTCATTGATAAAACATGGGTCTGAATGTTAAAAAATACAGAAGTCTAGATAGGCAAAAAAAAGCAGAAGAAAGATAAACAACAACTCCATGAACACTGTTTACTTGACAAACATCCTCCAGGCACAGTAGCTTAGAAAAATAGAGCTTTGACAGTGGGGGAATTTAAGGGACCCCCCATCAGCCCTCCTTCTGCTTAACTCTGCTGTATGCAGCTGTAGAAAGTACTTCTACATAATGACATACAATTTAAAACGTTATTGAAAGTGGTAGGCCTGAGGGGGATCCAAGATGGCGGCACCGGGAGGACACTGTGTCTAAGGAGCAGGACAGCAGTGTTAATACAGTGACCAGGAGACTGAACCGTGGGACCAAAAACACCAGCATTTTTTTATTGCCAGGTGAGAGGAAATCCTATGGTGTGGAAATCAATTGGGACTAACCTCAGGTCACCCAGTCAATCCCTGGAAAAGGTCCGGGGACCGGAGGGCGCACAGCTGCAGGCCCAGATCAGAGCACACAGCCTCCCACTGCCAGTCACCATCCCAGACCGGGATGCACAGCCTCCAGCTCAGAGTGAGACGCCCAGTCTCCAACCCAGAGCAGAGCCCTTAATTGCTGGCCCAGAGAGGAGTGCACAGCCCCCAGCCCAGATTGGGGCACACAGCTGCCAGCCCAGATTGGGGCACACAGCCTCCAGACCAGAGCAGTGCCCCAGCTGCCATCCCAGGCAGGGGCGCACAGTCTCCAGCCCAGAGTGGGTCCTTCAGCCACCAGCCCAGAGCAGAGCACTCAGCCTCTGATCCAGAGACTTGCTGTGCGCTCGAATCATCTTCCCAGACAAAACTGTGGGTCCCAGGGTACCAGAGACTGGGTTTCCCTGTTGGGAGAAAACCCCACAGCTAGGGAATCAGCAGGTTCTTCAAAAGGGCTGTGCCTGGAAAACAGTGTAACAATAACAGCAGCTCACTAAATTCAGAACGAGAAACCCAGCAGCAGGGCGGCCATCTCCAGGACTTCTATGGGTGAGAGGAGAGGCCCCCTGACTAACAAAGACCACAGCTACCACTCAGGTCTATACGCCTGAGGTGAGCAGTGGCAATTCCGAGAAATACTGGCCATACAGTGACCATACCTAAAAAGTGGAAGAGGAAAAATCATCTTCCTGCCAAGGGGATTCTCCCTACCCCAGGATTCCAGGAGGCACCAGAAACTAACAAACAGCCAACACCTAAAATAGCCCAATAGGTAAAGGTAAGCATAAAAGCTCAACCAACAAAAGACAGAGAAATATGGCATCTCCAGAACCCAGTCATCCAGGGGCAAGCAGCCCTGGACACCCCAGCATAATTGAAATTCAAGAAGATGACCTTACATCTATGCTGATGAAGAGGATAATAAAGGAAACAAATAAAATACGTAAAGAATTAGAGAAAGATAAAAATCAAACAGATTATGGCCATCTGTAAAAAAATGGAGGAAATTAAAGACAAACAGATTATGGCCATCTGTGAAGAAATACAAAAAGATGCAACCAAACAGTTTGTGGCCTTCAGAGAGGAAATAATTAAATCACGGAGAGAAATAAGAGAAACAGAGGAATGTTCAAACAAACAGTTGAAGGAACTAAAAGAAAAACAGGAAAATATAATCAGACAGGTGAAGGAAAAAACGCAACTCAAGATCTGAAGATAGAATTGGAAAAATTAAAGAAAACACAAACAGAGGAAATCATGGAGAGGAAGAACTTAGGGAAGAAAACAGGAACTACAGAGGTAAGCATAACCAACAGACTACAAGAGATGGAAAAAAGAATCTCAGGTATAAAACATACAATGGAAGAAATTGATGTATCCATGAAAGAAAAAGTTAAATCCAAGAATTCCTGACTCAGACCATCCAAGAAATCCAAGACAATAGGAAAAGACAAAACCTAAGAATAACAGGAATAAAGGAAAAAGAAGATTCCCTTCTCCAAGGTCTAGAAAATATCTTCAACAAAATCATAGAAGAAAATTTCCCCAACATAAAGGAGAGGCCTATAACTGGATGTCTACATGTAGAAAAATGAAAATAGATCCATACTTATCACCCTGCATAAAACTGAAGTCCAAGTGGATCAAAGACCTCAACATAAAACCAGACATATTAAATCAGCTGGAAAAAAAAGTGGGGAAAAGTTTCTGTAAAGCAAAGGATACCGTCATCAAAACAAAACGACTGCCTTCAGATTGGGAAAGAATCTTCACTAACTCTTTATCTGACAGAGGACTAATATCCAGTATATACAAAGAACTAAAGAAGCTGAAAAGCAGCAAACCAAGTAATCCACTTAAAAAATGGGGAAGAGAGCTAAACAGAGAATTCTCTGTAGAGGAATACCGAATGGCAGAGAAGCACTTGAAGAAATGCTCAACCTCATTAGCCATTAGGGAAATGCAAATCAAAACAACCCTGAATTTCACCTTATACCCATGAGAATGGCCAAGATCAAAAACTCAAGTGACAACACATGCTGGAGAGGTTGTGGAGAAAGGGGAACCCTTCTCCACTGCTGGTGGGAATGTAAACTTGTACAACCACTCTGGAAATCAATCTGGCGCTTTCTCAGACAACTAGGAATAGCGCTTCCTCAAGATCCAGCCATACCGCTCCTAGGCATATATCCAAAAGAGGCTCAAGCACACAAAAAGGAAATTTGCTCAACCATGTTTGTAGCAGCTTTATTTGTAATAGCCAGAAGCTGGAAACAACCCAGATGCCCCTCAACTGAAGAATGGATGCAGAAATTGTGGTACATCTACACAATGGAATATTACTCAGCAATGAAAAATAAGGAAATCATGAAATTTGCAGGTAAATGGTGAGATCTGGAAAGGATCATCCTGAGTGAGTTGTCCCAGAAGCAAAAAGACACACATGGTATATACTCACTCATATAGACATACAACATAGGACAAACCCACTAAAACCTGTGCATCTAAAGAAACTAAGCAAGAGAGAGGACCCTAACTAAAATGTCCAATCCCCATCTGGAAAGGCAAAGAGGATGGACATCAGAAGAAGAAGAAAACAGGAAACAACCTAGGAACCTACCACAGAGGGCCTCTGAAAGCCTCTGCCCTTCAGACTATCAAAGCAGATGCTGAGCCTGATGGGCAACTGTTGGGCAGAGTGAATGGAATTTTAGGTAAGAACTGGGAAATAGTAAGAGCTGGAGAGGACAGGGTCTCCACAAGGAGAGCAACAGAACAAGAAAATTTGAACACAGGGAACTTCCCAGAGACTCATACCCCACCCAAGGTCTATTCATAGAGATAACCCAGAACCCCTGCACAGATGTAGCCCAGGGCAGTTCAGAGTCCAATTGGGTTACATAGTAATGGGAAGAGGGACTGCCTCTGACATAATCTGATTGGCCTGCTCTTTGATCACCTCCCCCTCGGGGGGAGCAGCCTTACCAGGCCATAGTAGAGGACAGTGCAGCCACTTTTGATGTCAACTGATGGACTAAGATCAGAAAGGAGAAGAGAACCTCCCCTATCAGTGGACTTGGGGAGTGGCATGCATGCAGAGGGAGGAGGGAGGGTGGGATTGGGAGGGGAGGAGGGAAAAAAAAAAGAATACAAGAGGCCTACAGAACACCTAATAAATTAGACCAGAAAAGAAAATCCTCCTGCCACATAATAATTAAAACAGTATACAGGACAGTGTACAGGACAAAGGAAAAAATACTAAAAGCTGGGAGGGAAAAAGGCCAAGTAACATATAATGGCAAACCCATCAGAATCACACCTGACTTCTCAACACCGACGAGGAAAGCCAGAAGGCTCTGGACAGATATAATGCAGACCCTAAGAGAACACAGATGTTAGCCCAGGCTAACATATCTAGCAAAACTCTCAGTCATCATAGATGGAAAAAGCAAGATATTCAATGACAACTACAAATTCAAACAATACCTACCCACAAATCCAGCATTACAGAAGACACTAGAAGGAAAAATAGAACCCAGGAAAACTAGCTACTTTCAAGAAAACACAGGAAATAATTAACCTCACTTCAGTAAAACAAAAAGCAACCAAACACACAACCTTATGACCACAGGCAACATCAAAATCAAAGGATCTAACAGCCACTGGTCATTAACCTCCCTTAACATCAATGGACTCAACTCTCCAATAAAAAGACACAGACTAACAGAATGGATCCGTAAACAAGAACCAACAATCTGTTGCATACAAGAAACACACCTAAGTCACAAAGATAGACAGTACCTGAGAGTAAAGGGCTGGAAGACAGTTTTCCAAGCAAATGGACCCAAGAAGCAAGCAGCAGTAGCCATTCTAATATCTAATAAAATAGATTTTCAACCAAAATTAATCAAAAGAGATGGGGAAGGTCATGAAATTTGTAGGTAAATGGTGGGATCTGGAAAAGATCATGCTGAGTGAGCTATCCCAGAAGCAAAAAGACACACATGGTATATACTCACTCATATAGACATATAACATAGGATAAACCTACTAAAATCTGTACACCTAAAGAAACTAATCAAGAGGGAGGGCTCTGGCTAAAATCCTCAATCCCCATCCAGAAAGGCAAAGAGGATGGACACCAGAAGAAGGAGAAAACAGGGAACAAGATAGGAGTCTGCCACAGAGGGCCTCTGAAAGGCTCTGCCCTGCAGACTTTCAAAGCAGATGCTGACAGTTATGGCCAACCTTTGGGCAGAATGCAGGGAATCTTATGAAAAAAGTCAGAAATAGTAAGATCTGCACAAGACAGGAGCTCTACAAGGAGAGCAACAGAACCAAAAATATCTGAGCACAGGGGTCTTTCCTGAGACTGATACTCCAACCAAGAACCATGCATGGAGATAACCTAGACCCCCTGCACAGATGTAGCCCATGGCATTTCAGTGTCCAAGTGGGTTCCATAGTAATGGGAACAGGGACTGTCTCTGACGTGAACTGATTGGCCTGCTCTTTGATCATTTCCCCATGAGACCTGATAGACTAGGATCAGAAGAAAGGAAAAGAAGACCTCCCCTAACAGTGGACTTGGGAAGGGGCATTCGTGGAAAAGGGGGACGAAGGGAAGGATTGGGAGGGAGAGTAGGGAGGGAACTACAGGGGGGATACAAAGTGAATAAAGTATGATTAATAAAAAATTTTAAAAAAGAAAGTGGTAGGTCCTTAGAAGAACAATGCCTCCCCCTTCTTCATATACAACTAGGGCAAAAGGAGGGGACTTGACCACTGGTGTCTCCATATTCCAAGCTGTGAGTGGGATCTTTAGCTCACGCCTCCCTGTCTGATCTCAGTCTGTGCTCCTGTTCCTGTAGTTTGCTTATGACCAGTGTTTTCAGTATTAGTAACCACTCCTGAGCCTCCTAGGTGATCTGTCAGGGACTTGTATGACAGCTCTGGTCAGATAAAGCTGTGGACAGATTTGCAGCCAGCAAAACATGCAGGAAGGTCATTGGCACCCAAGTTTACTTCCACTCCTAACGGTGGTTGCAGACTACTGAGCCCTCCTGCTACGCTGTCCCATCTGCACTCCTAAGATGGATGTGGGATTGCACAAATGGGAAATGCAAATCTCAAGGAAACTGCATCCAGGACTAGCAGGGAAGCAGTCTGGCATCTGGAGGGAGGGAATGTATGTTTGTGTGTGTGTGTGTGTGTGTGTGTGTGTGTGTGTGTGTGTACTATAGTTCTTGGTGATACAGGTCGGTACCTTGTCGAAAGCCCGTCTAGAATGTCAGTGTGTGTATGGAGCCACTGCCCCATGAAACTTGTTACTCAGAAACTCAGAAACACACTGTGCCCTTGTGTTCAGGACAGGTCACACTGCTTCACTTCTTTCAATAATACCGGGTGCTTTGCTGTGACTTTTCCAGTTTAGGAAAGGTAGATGTCTCACCCCTAAAACAGGGAACATGGAGTATGGATGGAGAAAGTGGAGGACAGAAGCAGACGAAGACGCATGGTTCTGCTTGGCATCCAGTGTTAGAAGCTCTGCCTCTCTGCGGAGCATACCTCAGGACAGCAAGGACACCTCCCCAGACTAAGGTCTCCAGAACGACATTCACCGGGTGCCCAGTCATTCCCTCTTACAGGGGATGCTTTGACATTTTTCAGAGAAATAAAAGCTTATTTTTTTTTTTTATTCTCTAAGTAGTAACACATAAAAGCAGTTTTGAAATCTCAGCTTCTCAAGCTTACTTTAGAGTGAATAAGAATCCAGATTCCAGTCTACTGTTTGATGTTGGAGTCTTCTCCCCAGAGGCAGACGGTTAGGATACATAATGATGACGCAGTGGCAGGGGGTAGGGGTGGTCACTATGGCAGGCCCATGCCAAAGTGTACCCCCCTGAGGAATTACACCATGTAACAGATCTGGTATAAGGAAGTTTATTGGGGGGGTGGAGGAGGAGAGCCTAGAGATGGGATAGGCACAGTGAGTGAGCCATGAGGACAAAGAGAGAGTGGGCAGAGTGGGAAAAAAATGGGGTGCCTAGGAAAGAGAGAGAGAGAGAGGAGAGAGAGAGAGAATGAGCGAGCAAGAGAGGTTAGGAAGGAAGGAGGGAAGAGAGAGGGAGGGAGAGAACAGAGAGAAGCTGAAACAGAGAGCTGGTGGTGGCCAGAGTCTGACAGGAGGGCTCATTAAAATGTATTTTAAAAACTTGATGCTCTTAGTTGAGTACAAATGTGGCCTTTCTAAAAAAGCACAATCAATTTCATGAGTTATAACTAATATGTGATATATCAGACGGAAGACCGAGTGCTCTGAAATGGGTTCATTCTAAATTGGCCTGAAACCACATCCTGCCACGAACGGTGACTGCATTTTTGTGCCTTCCCTCTTACAGCCTCAGTGGCTTTTTTCCGAGATACGTGATTGTAGGATGTTGCTACATGGTAAGGGCCAAGGCTTTGGATCTGGGCTGCTTTGGTTTTACTGCTCAAAACTCTGTCATTAGGTTGCTGTGTATTGTTGCAAGACTTCATTCTTCACCTCTTAAAATTGAAGGTAATGGTGGATTTGCCTAAGAGGGTTTATGTGCAGATGATTGAGCTCGAGCTAATAACATCGGCATCACGCTGCCATATTGGAGCTCAAGAATGTGGCCTAAGATCCTTATTGTGTTGTTTCCCTTATTAAGGTTAAGTTTCCTGAAGTTCTTTGTATGACTGGATACCTTTCCATTCCTGTCCCTATTTCTCAAGTCTAGCCTCTGCTCTTTAGTAAATCATGTCTCACCCGTGCCTTTCTCTCACCCTTGGTGAGGGCCCTCTTCATGAGTTTTGCTTCAGCAATTCTTTCGAGTCAGTGAATCTCCGTGCCTGGCTTTCCTTTCCTTCCAAGGTCTAGATAACTTTAATAAATACAACTGCCCTCCTAATTGGACCCTCTCTCTGTTTCTGTGCATTTAAATTTTAGCTGCTCACACCCACTTCCTACTCACTCTCACAGGATTGTCTTAGTCTCATTAAAGACATTTCACATGTAGAATCCCACCACAATTACACTCGTATAAACATGTATACACATATACATGTAAAGCTTCTCTCCTTTGATATTTTGCTAACATGGGCTCATCCATTAGGCTAAGTTGCCTGGCCAGCCAGCCCCAGATACCGTGTCTCCACCTCCCCAACCCTGAGATTGCAGGGAGGTGCTACCATGCTTAGCTTTCTCATGTTGGTTCTGAGAACTGAACTTAGGCCCTTACACTTGTGTGGCGAGCACACGTCACTGGCTGCAACCTCTCTAGCCACAAGAAGCTGTGGCTTTTGACTTCTGGGTTTTAGATAGCATCTGTGCTGACAACTTTTACTACATTTCTCTGCAGGAAATCAGTTACTATTCTTATTTTCTCTTGGGACCAGGGACCAGGGACCAGGTTTGTGAGTTCTCTGCGTAGGCGCTAGAAGGGGTTCCTGTCTTCATCAGACTTTGAGTTCTGTCTTGCACAGCCCTTGTAGACTGTAGCCTTGTAGAGAAGGGTAGCATGGCTGTGGTGGTGGGAGGGATTACTTAGCCTTACCACATGGGCCATTTGTGCAGGTCCTTATAAGGATAGTTGCTTTCCTAAGTGGTAAAATTTTCAGAAGAAATTTTTTCCTGAGACTAGCCATTTGTTTGGGCGACATGGGTCATTAGTAGTTAGGCACCAGACATCTGTGTAAGACATGGAAGTCATGAGAGGTTAAGCTTCAAGTAGCAGTGGCCTGGTTATCTAAGTGTGGGAATTTGCTTTTGTTTTTAGCCTTTTGTCCCTACATCAACCTAAGAGTGCTCGTAGGAATTCTTGCTGGCTTAGAATGAGCATACTGAATAACCATACTGTTGGATGAAGCTATCACAGGTTGAGAGAATGTCAGCATAGTCCTCAGGCCTAAACTAGAGAACATTGCTTGTATGGAATAATGTAGGATAGTTCATTCTTCCCTTGGGGGCATCAATGTGAACAAGCCAAGGGAAGGAGCATTTGCCTCCAATCTTTATTTATTTGTTTGTTTGTTTATATTTTTGGTCCTAATTATTAAGAAAGCTATGTCAAACTAAACAACTATGGGGTAGCTTAGAATCATATCATTACAGTCACTCTAGTATCAATCTTAATTTCATTGTTTGGGCGTGATTCAGTGTTGTCTTCAGTAGTACTGTACAATGCTTTTATAGTACAGCAGAGCTGAAGGCGTTCCATTACCTTTCAGTATAGTCCACAGATAAAAAGAAAGCAGTATCAGCCATTTACCATTGAATTCATATAGAAAAGTTTTACTTGATTTTGCTTATTTTTAAATTTTCTACAACCTGAAGGGTAGGTAGAGAGGGAGAATAAGGAAACAAAGTACAACAATGAAAAAAAAAACAGTAACATTTATTGGCTGTCTGGAATGTGCTAGACATTGTAAGGGCATGAGCTGGCCCTTGAAGTGATGGTAAGTGGCCTCTTTTACATAATAGAAGTAGAAACAGAGAGATGATAATCAATTTCCTCAAATTAAAAGGTAAGAAATGAGACAAATAAGAACCTAACCCATCCCAGGTGTGGTGGTATAAATGAGAACGGCCCCCATAGGCCCATTTATTTATTTATTTATTTTTCTTTTTATTTTATTTTTTTTATCAGTTACATTTTAATAACTCTGTATCCCAGCCGTGTCCCGATCCCTCATTCCCTCCCAGTCCCTCCCTCCCTCCCTCCCTCATCTCCATCGTGCCCCTTTCCAAGTCCACTGATGGGGGGGACCTCCTCCCCATTCATCTGATCCTGTTTTATCAGGTATCTTCAGGACTGGCTGCAAAGCCCTCCTCTGTGGCCTAACAGGACTGCTCCTCCCTTCGGGGGTGGTGAACATTGACGCAAAAATACTCAATAAAATACTTGCAAACCGAATCCAAGAACACATCAAAGATATCATCCACCATGACCAAGTAGGCTTCATCCCTGGCATGCAAGGGTGGTTCAACATACGGAAATCCATCAATGTAATCCACTACATAAACAAACTGAAGGAGAAAAACCACATGATCATCTCCTTAGACGCCGAAAAAGCATTTGACAAAGTCCAACACCCATTCATGTTTAAAGTCTTGGAGAGATCAGGGATACAAGGCACATACCTAAACATAGTAAAGGCAATATATAGCAAGCCTATAGCTAACATCAAACTCAATGGAGAGAAACTTAAATCAATCCCACTGAAATCAGGGACAAGACAAGGCTGTCCATTGTCCCCATATCTCTTCAACATAGTACTTGAAGTCCTAGCCAGAGCAATAAGACAACTAAAGGAGATCAAGGGGATACAAATCGGAAAGGAAGAGGTCAAAGTGTCACTATTTGCAGATGATATGATAGTATACATGAGCGACCCCAAAAATTCAACCAGAGAACTCCTTCAGCTGATAAACACCTTCAGCAAAGTGGCAGGATACAAAATCAACTCAAAAAAATCAGAAGCCCTCCTATATACCAAAGACAAAAAGGCTGAGAAAGAAATTAGGGAAACAACACCCTTCACAATAGCCACTAATAACATAAAGTACCTTGGTGTGACCCTAACCAAGCAAGTGAAAGACCTGTTTGAGAAAAACTTCAAGTCTCTGAAGAAAGAAATTGAAGAAGATATCAGAAGATGGAAAGATCTCCCGTGCTCATGGATTGGTAGGATTAACATTGTGAAAAGGCCCATTTATTTGAATGCTTGGTCTCTAGTTGGTAGGATTGATTGTTTTGGTAAGGATTAGGAGGTGTGTCATTGGGGGTGGGCTTTGAGGCTTCAAAAGGCCCACCTGCTACCATGCTTCCCATCAGCATGGTCATGGACTCAACCTCTGAAACTGTAAGCAAGCCCCAGTTGAATGCTTTCTTTTCTAACTTGCTTGTTCATGGCTTCTCTTCACAGCAGTAAAAAGGAAGTAGCTCAGTGGGGGTTTTCTCAGTGAGTCACAGGAGGTTGTTTTCAGTAGCACTGGGTGACTAGACACCCTCTTTCTTCTTCCCTGGTGTTCATCACTACATGCCTGCATTAATCACAGACTTCCTGTTATTTCCAATTTTTGATGAATTTTAAATGCTAAGGGAGATATTTCCAGTGATCATTCATAATTTATGGGCAAATCACATGATACTATACCAAGCAAATATATGGAAAGAAGTGGTCATTATTCCCCAAATTCAACAAATCTAAAAGGTATTTGCTGCTGAAATCATTTAAATACATGAAATTGTATTATTAATATATATTAAATAAAATAAACTATTACGTATATGTTAAATAAATGAAACTTTAACATTATTTTAAAATGATTTCCTGTGTTCTTACAGACTTAGTATTGTGGGGGAGGGATGGTAAAAAATGTAGGCTTCATCTCATTTTCAGTTGCCCTAAAATTTGCAGAAAGTCGGAAGTACAGATCCATGTTAAGAAGCACGAGCTTTGTGTATATCTAAATGTTCACAGCTGGAGAGGTGAGGAAAAGCACTTGGAGGCCAGGCATGTTGAGTCACACCATATAATCACAATACTTGCAAGTCGCAAACAGGCCATTTTCCATGAGTTTGAGGCCAGTCTGGACTATATAGTGAGTTCCAGGTTTAGTCTATAGAGTAAGATTATGTCTCAAACCACCCTTCATGAAGAAGAGAAAGAGGAATGTTTGAAAAAGTCTTTTTAGTATATATGTGTAAGTCAAATTTTAACACTATTTTCAATTAAAAATTTTTAAATTAAAGATTTTAATAAAATACTTACTAATTTTTAAGAATTTTTAACTACTTATAAGAGAAAATCATTTTTATCACTATGCAGCAGAAGCATGTGTTGAATCTGCTGCCGTTAGCTTCTGTTGGTTATCCCTCTTACCCCACACTGTTCATACAACAGGAGCAGAAGTTCAGGCTTAGAACACAGCCATTTCAATAATCTCAGTCAGTGTTCTATTGTGGGATGAAACACCATGGCCAAAAAGCAAGTTGGGAAAGAAAGGGTTTATTTGGCTTATACTTCTAAATCACTGTTCATCACCAAAGGAAGTCAGGACAGAAGCTCAAACAGGGCAGGAACCTGGCGGCAGAAGCTGATGCAGAGGCCATGGAGGGGTGCTGCTTACTGGCTTGTTCCCCATGGCTTGTTCAGCCTGCTTCCTTATAGAACCCAGGACCACCAGCCCAGGGATGGCAACATACACAATGAGCTGGGCCCTCCTGCACTGATCACTGATTAATAAGAAAATGCTCCAAAGGCTTGTGTACAGCCAGATCTCATGGAGGCATTTTCTCAATTGTAGTTCCTTCCTCTCCGATGACTCTTGCTCCTGTCAAGATGACACAGAACTATTAAACCAAACACTAAAAAACAAAAATGTACCCCATCCAAGATTCTACAAGGTTGTCCTTCCTCAGTTTTATGCCTCTTACATAACTTGAACTCTTCCATAAAGGGAAATTAAACTTTAGTACCTCTTCTTCGTACAAGATTAAATTTGGACCTATTTTCCCTATATTGCCAGTTTAGTTGAAGATTAACCATGTGTTATGTTTATGGCAATGGTGACTTATGTAGCAAGCAATAAATGTTCCACTTGTTCTGACAAGAACCAAATGTTTAAGGCCTTCTAGCAGCACTCTCTGAAGCAGGAGAGCACCTTTCCTGCTAAGTCTTCAAGGCTCCATTACCATGCTACTGTTCCAAAGGAGGAACATGAGGCTCTGGTGCCATCTTGGAAAGACGCTCATTTAAGACACAGGGTGTTTACAGGGAGATAAAACAACAGGATGTTTGAAAGGGAGCTGAAACACCAAATCCTACAGGAAAGCACCTTCAACTAAAATGACTTTAGGAAATTTCAGAAACTGATCAGACTCAATAGCTACTTCCTTCAAAATATATATATGAGCTGTAAAGACTGCTGAGAATCACTCTCAGAAAAGACAAGCTGTGAAAGGAGACTCTTAAGACAAGCTGAGCTGGCTAAGGAAGACTCAGACCAGCCAGGCTTCATAGAAACAACAGAAACCACTGAAGTACCCAGAAGAAAGACTAGTTGATCATCTCGGGAGAAGCTCAGGCCATCTGAGCTAACTTGAAGGGATGCACTCACCTGTTGAACTGTGTGCAGGTTCGTGCAGGGCTTTCCCGGTTCTTGGGTTTTGTGAACTGTCACCCTTTCTTGGATCGGCTTCGGTCATTCAACTGTCTTTGAGTTATTTATGCACTTTAAGTAATTCTTTAACCATATTCCTGTAAATAAGCCAAATAAAACTCTGGACCTTGGTGGTATCCCTATTTTGGCTTACTTGGGTTGAACAGACATGTCTGTTCCAGCTCATGTCTCCCCAGGAATAGGGTGTCACAACAGAGTGGAATGTTTCTTAGAAAACCCGTAAGTCTGGCTAAATTTGCACATGGTCGACACATAAAAATGGAGAAAGAAATCCACTGCAGGAAGAGAGCAGATGGTCTGGACGATACGGACTACCCAGGACAAAAAACTGCTGCCAGGACACCCACACAATGATACCTCCTAATGTATGTGATGCCTCTTTATGTGTGATGCCTCTTTCTATTTGACTTTACACGCACAGAAATTTGCAGTGTGATGGACTCATAATTTGTCCTCTGTGTTAATTTCAGCTTGTTTCTTAGCCATATTCAGTACTTTTACCCAGTTGGTCCCCATTTCCAACAGCATTTCCTGTTTTCAGTGTGCATTGCTGAGCTTCATATAGTTTAATTTCTGATTTGTAATCAGTGGCATTCACCATCTAATTTGTTCTTAGCATTGCTTCAGTTGAAGGTTCTCTGTGGACCAGCCACATCCTGAAACCTTAAAATGTTTTGTTAGTCTAAAATCCATATGCAGTGAACAGAATGAAAGTAAATATATATTCAAAATGAATCACATCCTTAGGAATTTTTTATATTTTAGTTTAGATAAAAAATAAACTAGTTTATCTAATGTTCCATGTATGAAATCTTAGCCTGACTTGAAAAACTATTAAATGGATAGAGACACCCACCATTTTTATAGTCAAAGAGATTTTCAAGTAACTGGAAAGTTAGCTATGTGGTGGACTTTGGCAGTAATTCACAATATGTTCACTGGCATTACCCGTGCAGATAAGTTCAATGCATGGGTGGCATACAGCTATAGGTGGTTCCCCTGTATGTGGCTACTCTCACCATGAAGACAGATGTCTCCACAAGAGAACGTATTTCAATGCTGTGGCCCTGGAGAGAAGTCTTCTCAGGTTTTACCTTGAAAGTATCCTAACGTCTCTCTTTAAGTCTGAAATTCCCTGTACTTTTGAATTAGTTGCTAACTCTTTGTATACCCATCACACCCAAGGTGAACATCTCCATGGTTCTGGAGAAAGCACTGGGGCTTTTAAACTGTACTAAACCAGGAAAGAGAATGTCTCAACACATGAAACACCTATGCATGTAAAATTGCATTGTGGTTTTCAGCTGTGGATTCTCCTACCAAGAGACGTTTGCCAAACCTGTTATAAGCAAATGTCATACTGGCTGCACTTACAAAGACAGTAGTGGAGTAGGGTAGGTGGTACAGTCAGCAAAATGCTTGCTGTGCAAATATGAGGATCTGAGTTCAGATCCCCAGCACCCACGTAAATCCAGCTGCAGCTATGCTTACCTGCAACCCCAGGGCAGGGTTGAAAGGTAGGGTGATCTCTGGGACTTGCTGGCCTGCCAGCCTGTGGGCAAACTCCAGGCTCAGTGTGGGACCCTACCTACCACCAAAAACACAGGTGGAGAGAGATTGATGTTGACCCCTGGCCTTCACATATGTGTACACACACATGACCTTTATATACACATCTGACTGTATCCCCCCCAATACACACACCTATTAACACAGGCTCACACCCCAGACAACATACAAACGCATGAAATGTTACCATTACTTTATATATAAGGAAAATATGTGCTTGTAATTATTAAGAAAAGCTCCTTCCTGAAGAATCATTTTTCAAAGTATTTTTCTCTTTTATTTTGGACCCTGTTTTTTATGTAAAGCGTGCTTTGTTTGCTTCGTACGTTACCTTGTGGTGTTTCTAGGAAGCCTCACATAAAAAGGAATATAAAAGCCACTGCGAATAATCATAAAGACTCTTAGTTTAAGAACATCATCCTAGATCTCAGATGCCACCATTGATTTCAATAATTATAACAGCAGCCGGGCACAGTGCCGCACACCTGTAATCACAGCACCCAGGAAGGCAGAAATTGCTGTGAGTTTGAGGCCAGCCTGGTCTACAATGCCAGTCCAAGACAGCGAGTTCTACACAGAGAAACCCTGTCTCAAAACAACCAAAAAAAATTACAGTAGCAAAATATATTTATTATATTTCATGGGAAAAGCGGGACAAAGGAAGAATAACTGTTCTCGGTTAATAAATTACTTCTGTTTATCTCACCCTCATCTCCCTAGCACTGGGATAATAGGCTTTTTAAGTGGGGTCTGGGGATGCTATCTCTCCAGCCCTAAGCTTCTGTTTTCAAAAAAAGTTGTATGTCCAGAATCACTTTCTGAAGTTTAGAAAAGATAATATATATATATATATATATATATATATATATATATATATATATATATTCAGGGTAAGTAGTAACCCAGAGCAACGAATAAGCTAAGCCTCAGAGAGACCAAGATGAGAAATCAGGTTTGTAACTTGCAGATTGTCAGTCAGTGGCATATAAGCTCCCTGAGTTCTTTTGTCTGCCCCGCAGTGTCTGTGAGGAAGGAAAGTGCCTGTGGTCTGATGCCTCCATGCAAAGTCATCACAACAGACATGGAAGGCCGAGTTGGAGGCGTGGCGGTCCCTCCAACTCTCCGTGCGTCCACACGGGATGGTCACCATGACCATTTCTAAGAGACATCATTAGCTGAACGAAGCAGATGGTCAGCAATAGAGACTTGCTCTTGGGTCATTTGCATCATGGGCACGTAAATGTGTTTGTGTTTCTGCAGCTGGGGCTGCTTTGGGCTTACCTCAGTGTCTAAAAGCCCTGCTGGGCCTTGTTACCGCAGCCTGGAACTAGATGCTGCACATGGCTGTGTGCCTTAAGGATGAGAAAAGATCAGGTGATTAGGCGCACTAATCTGAGGTGACTGAGGGCTCCCTCTCCTGCCCTTCCTTGGAGAATGAAACCCCACGTGACACTGCAGGGGTTGGACACTTGAGATGTGAGATGGATCTTTTCCCCTCTGCCTCTGACTGGGACACAAAAATAGGACTCCAGTTGTGGGGAAATTACAAGTAGCAGGCATCTTGATGGCATGCTGAGGCTGGCGGCCATATGCAGCCTCCCTCTGTGTCTCTTAGTGCCTCTCTCATTCAGCACCACGGAGACCTGGCTCCTTGAGGTCTGACAGGACAGGAAGGGCATTAAGAAGCCAAGGTCGTGCTTCCTGCATGTGACTTAGCGACAGTACCTGGACCAGTGAAATCTGCTTTGCAGATGTATATCATCCCTGGTTGGTGGGGAGCCTGTAAAGCTTTAGCACTAAAAGACCATGGCATCCAGAGGGCCATGAGCCTAGACTTCACTCTTACAATATCAGAAAGAGAATTGTATTCCAGCTTAAGGAGAATGGATAGCAGCATCCACGGGACTCACCTCTGCTGCTTACTTGTTTCTCTTTGCTTATCTTGTCTCTGTCTCTCAAGGTACATTTACATATCTCGGATTTGGCGTTCTGGAACTGTGACGGATGGAGATGTATCAAGAGCCCTTAGCTAAACTGATTATCTGTGAATGATTGACTCTTTGTCCGTCCTGTAAACCGTATTCAAATAATGCTAGCAGAGGGACACTAGCAGATCTGGAAGGCAAGGTGACCACAAGTGTATGCCTTAGCAAAAGGCAGAAACAAAACAACAAAAATGAAGCAAGCTGCACTGATTAAGCACTTGCTGTGTGCTAGCGAATACACTCGGCGCTCTCACAGGTGTTCCTTTTTATTCACATGCAACAATTGAATGCTTTCTGTTATTCCAGGCATTTTCTCTATTTATCCATTGGCGCCTTACTTTGGTCTTCGGAATTCTTAGCAGGCAGAGTTTGCAAAAGCACACACTGAATGATACAGCACATCTTTGAATCCACCAGGGTGCTATTTTTACATAGAGTAAATGTCGTTTCTATTATGTGAAGTGAACTAAATTTTATTTCAATCCCTCTCCACAGGAATGAGAGTCTCATAGCAGAGGCTCAGATTTACAAGCACACTGACGGGAGCCTCAGACTATACCAGCTCTGATTTGTGTGGTACAGTCAGTGCCCTCATTTCCAGCCGCATAGCACACTGCCTTCTCCCAGCGTAATGGTCATTGAATGTGCTGGAGTAAATGTGAGACGTATTTCATTTGAAAGGAGAAAACACAGAGCTGCTGTACTTAACCTTCTGCTCTGACAGTGTACGGTAGATCAAGCATTCAAGAGCGCAGGGGACCAGAGCGCAGGAACTCTTGACTGTATGCCTCAGGTATCAAGCATGGTTCTGGGGACCTTGTCAGAATCATCTCATTGCATGCATGCTTCAACCCTGGAAATGAAGAATTTTCTCTATTTCATGCTAGAGAAAACTAAGAATTAAAGTCACTTGATCTTTCCAAGATACTGAGGCTCTGAAGGACTCCAAGTGCCTCCAAAGCTTTGTGGGGAGGGAAGGGGGCAGGCCTTGGTCTTTGACCTGCTAAAGTGATGGCTGCTACAAACTAAAGAATCAATACAGGTGCATCACACAGTTGGCCAACGTGGTTACTGAGGATAGTTTATGAACAAAAGTGTTGCCTTCAAGATTCCCACCTTAAATGACTAGGGCTCTCCCAGGCCTACACCTAGGGCACATTACTTCTTCGTCTGTCACCGTGGGTCCCTGTAGAATGTAATGTTTAGGTGACACTGATTAGTACCTGTGATTCCCTGATTTATCAAGCACTGGTTAATGTAACTCACTTTTATTTATCCTTAATTGACTTCTCACTCATCCTGGGATCGAGGATAGCAGTTCTCAAACTGTGGGTTGTGACCTCTTTGAGGGTTGCATGTCAGATATTTATATTACAATTCATAACTGTAGCAAAATTATAGTTATGTAGTAGCATCAAAATAATTTTATAGTTAGAGGTCAGCACAACATGAGGAGCTATATTAAAGGGTCACAGCGCTAGGAAGGTTCAGAACCACAACTTTAGAATCTGGATTGAGGGTCCTCCTCACATTGCCTTCTATTTCAGATAATTGGATTGATGAATGGCTGATATACCTACATTAAACAGAAATTTTGATCCCCTGACATTTATTAAAAAACTAACTCCACTTTTAATACTATTGTTCTTCCGGTGGCTTTTACTATTCATGAACCTCCCCTTACATAGTCCCCAAACTTAAAGGTAGGATAGTATTTAATTAGACTATATAATAAACTTTGAGGAAAAATAAATCTGTCTTGGCTCATCTGCTCTGGAAATGATTATAGCTGTTAATAGTAGATGGCCGGGTAAACTGAGTCAGGATCTGAGAAAAGAGACGTTTGAATAGACACTGACAATGGGAGCAACTTCACTCTGAGCACGGAAACTTATCCCTGGAAGTTTCAAGCGGGACCACCTCCCGGAGGCACCAAGATGACTGCCAGGGTGGCATGGCCATACACAGGCCTGCCTTTATGGATGAATTGCTTTCAGATCTAGAGTGGCTACTTGCTTGGATCAAAAGGTGACATTCGGTATTACTGTTAATCACTTTGTGTGGAAGACAGGAACCAGGTCCCCTTTGCAGTAACAAAAGATGCCATTTCCACTAGAGTTGCTGAGGAGAGAGGAGTGTTGGTCAGATCAGCACCCTTACATTTTCAGAAGTACTCACTGTGCAAAGAGCATGCAACAAGAAAGGCTGCAAAGAAGGGCTGTAGTGTGCCCAATCCTTCTTTCCCATCTCTGCCTCCCACCCTTGACGGGCTGTAGGAAGAACAGGTCCCTGCTGAGAGGGCATTTGAAAGAGGGAGCAGGCCTGGAAAGCATGAACCAGAAGGAACGAAACACCCCAAGGCAAGCATCCTGTGCACTTCTTTAGAGCAAGGGGACAAATGTGCTCAGAACTATAAATACAGCTTTTGGAAAGCTGTGACTAGATTGTCAAGGGCCTGGAATAGAGACTGTTTCATATGGCTGTTTGCTCGTGTCTGTATTCATGACAGAAAGTGTCTTCTGTCTCACTCTTTCTTCCCACCCCAATTTGAACTTCAGTAGCTCCCATAGGCATAGGTCATTTCTGGTCCAAGCCACAGCATTACCAACAGTGGTGTCATGTTGGTGACAACAAGGCCAGCATGAGGGATGATGACTGCCTTTTCCCCCCAGTCTGTGAGCAGGCAGGGTAATTTTTTTAAGCATGACAAACTAAGCCAATGCACAGGAGCTGATCGAGGAAAGCAGAGAAGCCACAAACAAGAAAAAGTACTTATTGGAGCTTTGGAGCAAAGGTGCCCCATGCCCTTTTCCTCACAAAGCCTGTTAGAGCAGCATGCACTGTGAGCAGAATTAGAGCACCCAATACAGCCTGGGCGCTCTAGAAGCTGTGTGAGCATAGCAGTAAGCCAGGAAACCATAAATTCAAATGGTAACTAACAATGGACTTTTCACTCATCAGATTATCAGGGAAAAAAAAAACAAAAAAAAAGTTTAATTTTAGAAAATCAAAGGTTTCCCAGTGTGGTAACAATTGGCATATGATAAAAATTTATACATCTCCTTCAAAGGGCAATGTGATGGTGTCACTGAAATACAATTTAATCGCACTCTGATCCAGCAATCTACTTTCCACCCTCTAAGAAAAACACATAAACATCTTCAAGTGAGCATGTTGAAGAATGTTCATTTTAGTCTCTTAGTTAAGGAGAACAGGAACAGGACAACAGTGCAGCCAGCTACAGAGTGCTCACACAGCTTCACCAAGCTCTAGTTACCGAGAAGAGATGTCCCATTACACCCCGTGGCTCCCATGACCTCTGTAATAACTGACAGTGAGCCAGAAGCAGCGGGCCATATAATCAGCACACATACAGGCCAAGGATCTGTTTTACCAGGGCACAGTACGTCCATGCGAAGACTAACACAGTTGGTCCCTCCCATAACAGAGACTGACCTGATCAGGAGGACAAAGTGACGTGTGTCAAAAACTGACTCAAATTTAGAAAGCCCCAGGTGGTGGTGTAGACAACATTTCTAGAGGTAGGGTGCTAAAAGGAAGGATATTAGGTAAGTTGAATGTTTTTAGATATAGTTGTGAAGAAGGTATCCCAACTGTCCTTGAAATGCCCTGGTGAGCCAGCTCACATCAAACAGGGTCACTTGCAGCCTGTGCTTACAGCACTCTAGGCCCTGCACAGTCACTCTGGGTCAGTATCTATGTCAGTTACCACTCTGTCCCTGTGGCCCACACCTTGTCTGCAGTATGAGTAACAGCTGTTGAACACAGTTAGAGGTGTTGGGTGGGCCCATATGAAGCTTTCCCACCCTGAGTCCTTGCTCAAAATAGCAGTTCAAATAAGAGAAGACAGAAGTTTCTGGATCCAAATGTAAATACGTAAATATATCAGCATATTTTTTAAAAGACACAATGATAGAAAGATTTGTAATTAAAAGTAATCTTCTGTTTCCTTTTATCTGGTAGACAGACAAAAGCTCCTATCAGGGGACTGTTACAAAGAGGGTACAAATCCTTCTAAGGAAATGTTGAAGGAGCTAAAAGCTGAGGGAGATCTCCCAGTGTATGAATTTAATAGAGAATTCCTCCTCCCCCCCGCCAGATCTAAGTATCAAAATTGTTTAATAGAAAATTGGAAAGATGTTTGCCCAAATAATTCCATAAGCAAGAAACCTGTACAACTTAATACTACAGAAAGGGGGAATAAAATGCTATGTTGTCTAATAGCAAACATTTATTTCAATGATTGAAGCATTCTTTTATGCCCAGGATGTGTGGTGTCAGAAAACCACAGGGAGGAGAGAGAACTGTGTCAGCCTTGAGGGGAAAACTTGTAGATATATTCATATCTTTAAAAAGTTTGGATGAGCATTATATATATATAATATAGTTCATATGTTTGGAATATACATATATATATATATACATACAATGTTCTTAGAAAATCATCAGATATGGAGCCATGGTCATTGTTCTTTAGAACTTAGTTTATGGTTGTGAAAAAGTGGTTGTGACTCACAGCTCATCTTCAGGCTTGGGGCAGCTAAAATGTGATGCGCCCTTATGACGAATGCGCCATCTTATAACAACCTTTCCCATAGACAAGTGCTTACTCACATGAAACACAGCACTTAAACCTACCTTGTAAAATAACATGTGCATGAGACATCCAATTGTGAACAAACCCATGGACCTGACCATATTACCCATGGCTTTTGTGTGGGAGTAGCATCATGTGTAGCTTTGTTTCCCAATTTCCCATCTCTGCATTACGCTGAAAGGGGTGGAGGGGCTTTGTTTTTGTTTGGTGGGGATTGGGCTAGCTAGCTGCTTTGACTAGGGTTACGCCTGGCTCAGGAAGGTTGGCATGGCCCCAGCTGCATCCCCAAATGTTGTAGAAGGGGAATATTAGATGCTTGAAGACTTCTCTACCCCGGCTAGTTCCCACAAAAATTGATACAGAAAGACTTTTTTTATTTTATAAGCTTAAAACACTAGAGCTGAGCAGATATCAACCCTTTTAAGCTACTTCGCTATCTCCCAGCTACATATCCCAAGTTGCTTGTCAAGAAGTCATCCTGTCTAGCTGGGTCTGTCCCATCAGTCCATGTCCTTTTTCTCTGTCTTCTTTCTTCCTTCCATCTTTCCCTCCCACCTCATGATTCTCTCAGACCATAAGCTTGGAAACCTAAGCCCTGCCTACCTTCCTTCTGCCCAGTCCATACTGTCTGCAACTTATTAGCCAATCAGGGATAATTGGGGAGCAGAGTTACACAGCATCAGGAGAATGGGCTCCTCTGGGGTGTAACCAGATCTTGGGGGGACAGTAATTAGCATTAGAATACATACACCAGGTCAGTCCCCAACACCCAAAGGATAAGACTTAAAGGTATTAATAAAGATAAGGATGTGACACAGTCTTTCTAGAAAAGCACTATTGACACATTCTAAATGAACTGCAAAAGCAAGGCTTGGAATAAAAATGCGCGAATCCATCCAACTCTGTAGATTCTCATCAAGTTAATGTCAGTAACATTTAATAGCCAGTTATATTTTAAGAGATGCTTCCATTTTATTCTTTAGTTAGATAAAAATCATTTTACTTTTTTTAAATTTAAATTTTTAAATAAAAGAATTTTATTTTATTAATTACACTTTATTCATTTTGTATCCCCCCATAAGCCCCTCCCTCCTCCCCTCCCGATCCCACCTTCCCTCCCCATTCTGCATGCATGCCACTCCCCAAGTCCACTGATAGGGGAGGTTCTCCTTTCCTTTCTGGTCTTAGTCTATCAGTTCTCATTGATGGCTCAGCCATTAAAGGCTAGGCTCACAACCATAAATAAAAGAATTTTTAAAATTCTTTTATTATTATTATTAATAGTAATAATTACAATTTATCTAGATTAAAAAATATCCTAGCTGTAGCCCCCTCCCTCATCTTCTCTGGGTCCCACCGTCCCGTCCCTCCCTTTTCTCCCCCTATGTCCCTCCCCTAGTCTACTGATAAGGGAGGTCCTCCTCCTCAACTGTCTGACCCTAGCCTATCAGGTCTCATCAGGACTGTCTGGATCCTCTTTCTCTGTGGCTTAATAAGTACACCTCTCCAGGGAAAGGTGATCAAAGAGCAGGCAACTGAGTTAATGCTAGAGACTGCCACTGTGCTCCTTACTAGGGAACCCCCATGGAGACTGAGCTGCCCATGGACTACATCTGAGCATGGGGACTAGGTCCTCTCCGTGCATAGTCTTTGTTTGATTCATCATTTCTTACATTAAACATTAACATCTTATATTTCCAAAATTAGAAACCTTATTAAACTTGGGAGACACTTGACCATGGATGAAATATTACCCAGGAACCTTCATTTTATCCATGTTAAATGGAAACATTGGGAATTTTTTTTTTTTTTTTTTTTAGAAAATAAATCTGACCCAGTTCTCAAAACCTTGCTTAAAGGTTTGAAAAACTCATTCTGCCTGTGGATGGGAACATCAAATAGAGTGCATCTAAGGTGCCTGGTTCACTCAGTCACCTTTGTCTACTTTTCTGGGATGCAGATGGTTGACATTTGCTCATGCGTGAATTGTGCCAAGGTCAAGCTCCTTTACCTGGCAGGGAAGAATTATGACATAGCTAAGGCGAAAAGGAAGAATAATGGTTTTAAAACTGCCTATGAGGAGATACCAGCTTTGTGTAGCATTGTTTGAAAACAGGGCATTGTGGTTGGTGATAAGTGCGTTTATATGTATACTAATATATGCAATGTCTAACTTTCTTCCAGTTTAACAGGTTAGAATAATTTCATATTATCTGTGAGACTAGGACTGTCTTGAATGTTGAAGCTCAGACCTGCCGATAGGTAGTACGACTTCTCCCCTATAGTCCCTATATCTTCCTGACTAGTGGGGTCCTGCCTCCAGGACCCTTCCAGATCAGATCCCGCAGCTCTAGCGCACATGGTGGAGTCTAATTCAGTTGTATGTATTCACATTTTTATGTTAGTTTCTCTTATCATAATGGAAGGAACAGGTAGATCACATGAGAGGGAAACCTATGAAAAAAAGACACATCAAATAGTACTTAGCAGATTCAGTTCTTGATCTCTACAGTATGCACTGGTGTCCTAAGTGCTGTTACCACATCCAGAGTTAAACATGATTGTTGCAGTCACAGTTTTGGAAACAATCTTGCAGACTATAAATCTTTCTCTTACAACAGTGTCGCTGAGTGGGTGTGACAGCTCCCCTTCCACACAACATGAAATACTGAGTGGCAGAACCTTCCAGATCAACTTTGTTGCCCCTGAACAGATCTCTGTAGAGGAGGCTTCTGAAGCTATATGCTCCCTTCTGCTTTTTCTACTCCCTTCCACATCAATTAACTGATTCAGCTCTCAGGAAAAACTCTTATCTTAATTAGTAAACATTATGAACATCCTAAGGGAGAGTCTGGAGGGAGAGGCATGAGCATGTCAGTGGTGGACACATGGCACTCAGATGATGATAAGTGTGTAGTGTTTCTGTTTTTAGATGTGTGTGTGTGTATGTGTGTGTGTGTGTGTGTGTGTGTATACATAGATGTGTGCAAGTACCTGTAAAATCCAGAGGCATTGGGTCCCTGGAGCTGGAGTGATTGCTAAGACCTGAACTCAGACCTTCTACAGACATTCCATTCCTCCTCCTGTTGTTAGATGTCACTAAAGACACTTTGCGGTCCCTTTAATCACAAGACTCACGGAAAGCGTTAAAGCCCATTTGTTTTCAACTTTCTTCTTCAGGATTTTTCTTGGTTGCTCTTCATGGTTTGAATGTGAAGGGTCTCCCACAACTTGGTCTTCAGGTGGTAGCCACACTTTTTGGGAATCTGTGGAACTTTGGGAGGTGGTGTATGGCTAAGGTACTGCTGGCTTCTTGGCCTTGATGTTCTGGGCTCTATAGCCCAGGTCTGAGGGCATCTAGTGGTGGCTGTGGGTATTCTTTAAAGAGTATAGGAATCTTAGCTCTATTGCAGTTCAAGTGTGTTGAGTTAAAAAAAAAAAAGTCTCTTCCAGCCCTAAAGTGGAACCCAAATGACTCATGAATGTGAAATGGCTCAATCTTCATAGTCAAGGGCATGCAACAATAGCCCTGACCAGCACCATCCTTTGCTCTGCTAAACATCATTTTGCAGGCTTCCCTCTTGGCGGCCTCTGTATCAGCAGACATCAGGGATGCTGATTCCAAGGATCAAACAGGCCCAGGGAGGAGGAAACTCCCCCATAGTGTGGCAAAGGTGGAGGTGGCAGAGAAGAACCATCAAGACAGATATGATGCTGTAAAATTTCCCCTCCTAGGACATCTTTCCTGACTGTGATGTTTCTCTGTCGACCTCATCAGCCAAGCATGCTGTGTCAAAGTTAAGATCCCATCATTCACAGAGACCCTAATACTGATTTCAAGAAAAAACAAGAATAAGAACTAGTCCCCACACCCACTACTCAGGAATTCTGAAGACCTTTCCTTTCACCTTGTTCCTTAGCATTCCACACCCCAACTCTCCCATAATGTGACTCTAATGCTGTTATGGGTCTTGCCTGAGTTTTCTTTCTGAGGTGGTAAAATAGCTGTCTCTAAAGGAACATTGTAATGAGCATAGTAAAAAATGCCTCTTAGACAGGTAAAAATAGCTTAGTCGGGATCCCCACTCTACCCAGGGCTGTACTTGATGATCAGAACTCAGTGACATCACTCACTCAAGATGACCAGACAGTCTTAGAACTGCATGACACCCACTGGACAGTATATAAGCAGAGACCAAGAGCAATGCTTTGCTCGGTTCTGCATATCTGGAGAAATGCCACCCTGATCTTCCCTGCGGCTGGAGAGTCTCTCTCAGGATCCTGACCCTCAAATCAGAGACTTCTCTTAGAAACTGGGCCTGACCTTCAGCTAAGATACTAGCACAGGTGAGCAGCCTTGGGGAGGTATGCTTAGGACCATGGCTAGGAAGTTAGAGTATGAACATTGTATGATGGCCCTCAGCATAATAAAATATAACTTCTGTTATAGTAACTATGTGTATCTACCTTCTTGCTTGCAACAGACATAAAAACCCCAGAGCCGGGCCTTGAGCAGTGAAACCTATACTATCTGCTCGGTGGATAAAATTCATGGCAAATGCCAAGAGAGCAGTCACTGCCTCCCTGTGCCAACTATCCCAATCTAATGTAACTTTTAATCCTAGTGATGGGTAGTCTGAGTTCCTGTTTTTCAACTCTAAGAGGCATGTTTTATACTAGGAAATACATGCCAGGTATTGTGAATTTGCCCCAAATCCCACAGGTGGGGAGGCCATAGGCATAAGTTGGGAAACTACTACTGTTGTTCAGCTAAGTTGACATGGCATCAAACTTTCTGTAAAGTATTTGTGTTTATACCCATAGACAAATGCTACGCTTGGCCTTCATCAGAGAAATATCTCTCTGTAGTGAATGACAGTAAATCCAGAGACACAACTGTATGAAGGTACTGGGAGTAAGTGACAGTTGAGTGCTCAAACCTAAGCATGTACCAACCCCTCTAAGGCTCGGGGAACATTGATAAGCATTCTTCTGTCGATAAAATGAGCCAGTTCTAGTTAAAGTACAGTTTCTAAATGCAGATTTCTTGAGGGCAACTCCAGTGAGTTCACAGGTCCCAAGGAACTAGACCAGGGAAGTTACCATGAAACAGGAGACAGAAAAATGGGGTGAGGTGGGCGAGAGTGCATGCTCAGAGAGACAGAGGAAAATGCAGAGAGGGAAGAAATGCAGAAAGTGAGAAGGGACAGAGAGAGAGACTCAGAGAGAGAAGAGAGAGAGAGAAAGAGAGAAGAGACACATAAAGGAAGTAAGAGACACAGATACTCGCTTCCATGTATGTGGACCTATCTGCATTGCCCACGTGGCATGCTGGGGTTGGCTACCCAGAGGCTATTTAAGCTGTGGGCTGGCTTTCCCCAGGGTCAGATGATTGTTCAAGGTTCCTGAATAAACTGCATTGAAAAAAAAAAAAGAAAAGAAAAGAATTAATTACATTACATAAATGAAAAAAAAAAAAGAGACACAGATGCTTTCAGGCTAGACACTGCCATGGAATAATGACCACCCAGGAGCTACAGTCTCCTGGACTGGATCTGAGTGAGACTGGGCCTCTCAACAGTAACCAGCTCTCATAAATGAAGGAGGGACTCATGGAACCCTACCCCATCCCCGCCGACATGTTGGTACAGACGGATTCTGGGAAAGCGGCAGTCGTTGCCATCAGTCTTGTTTCCACTGGTGAGCCCACCACACTGCAGTGGACAGTTCCCTGCCCAGGATCATATAAATGTTCCTCAACTCAGTGAGTCGCAGAGCGAAACAAAAAAGACATGAACGTGCCGTAGAGACTTGTAAGGAGGCAGGCAGAAGGTGCCAGGGACATAAGAAAGGGTGAACAGAGTGATTGCATATATGTATGCAATTGTGAAAGAGAAAATGTGGTTTAAAAAAATGATGGGCAGACACATTCTGTAGAAAACACGCCACAGTACTGATATGGGGGTCTTATTCTGGGTTAGCACACACTGCACAGTCCTCTCCCCCAATGCTGGTCAGTGCTAGCAAGCCTCAGATCTATGAGTCAGCAGACCTAGCCCTTCCAGGTGTTAGAATGTTCTGCAAATTAGATAAGTTGCATGCATGTTTCATGTACCATTGCAGTGGTTTACGGGGACATTTCCATCAAAAGGTGAGGGCCACCTGACCGGTTTTCATCTGGCCCACCACTTGCTTAAGAACCCAAAGGAGTCCCCTGCTGCCTCCTGTTTCCGAGCTAAAGGTCTCTGTCGAGCTGTTGAGGTCTTTGATCAGAGACTCCCTCTGGAGCCCTGTAAGCGCCAGGCCTGCTTCACAGGTGAGGTCTGAACTGTGCAGACACAGCAGGGACTCACTTCCTGTTGTCTTCCCTTCCTCCTGCTAGAACAATCTATTTCCTCATAGCTGCTCTAAAGCCCTTTCTGCCCAACCAGGAGGGAGGAAAATGCCCCGAGTGCCCTAGCTTCTGTGTTTATTTCTCCCACCTGGAGACACCTTGCACATAAAATCCCCTAATCACGTTGAGTTCTTGGAGAAGGCCTGTTGACAGATGAGCTTAGATGCAGCACTGAGCTTTATTCGCTTGTTTGAGAGAAAGAGGTCACAGGGCTCAGGCTCTTAAGAGCAGTTTTTGTTCATAGTGCAGCCGTGGTTTTAAGCTACTATCCGCACATTGCCACCTACACACAGGAAAAAAAATCCTGTACATTTAGTCTTGGGGGGAAATGGCACCAGCGCTTTCAAAGCAGCCCAGTTCGACTCCAGACTGGTGGCATTTTGGAAATAAAAAAGAAGCACCAGAGGCCCAGAAAACACCCCCAGCTCCACTCCACCCCCAAATCCTCTATCAGCATTGGCATCTGCTGATCCAGCATTATTCCAACAAATATTTTCTGTGTTAGTTGATAATTTCATGAATGTATATAATGTGTTTTGATTAAATCCTAACTTTCCCTCCCTTCTAGTCCTCTATCCTAGCCCCACCATTGCTGTTGGGCTGAGTGTGCTCTTTCTAAACGCACTGAGTCCACCTAGTGCTGTCTTTATGTGCCTGGGTGTAAGTCTATGCTTACCAGAACATGCATAGACTCTCAGGGCTACATCCCTGCTTCCCCCAGCAGCCATCAGTTTCCAACATATTGTTGTCAGCCAAGGGTGAGGCTTTCTGAGCCCTTCCCCATCCCTGTTAGGATCCTGACTAGCTTGATCGCGTACAGATCCTATATACGCAGTCATGGCTGCTGTGAGTTCATGTGTGCCACATCCTGTCAAGTCCAGAAAAGACTGTGTTGGTACACATGCCCACCTGGCTCTTAGAGTCTCCCCACCTCCTCTTCCATGATGAAAATTTTATAAACAGAATCAAAAGCAAGTTTTCCAGGGCCATCATATCTACTTGGCTTTGTGGGTTTTTTTAGGGGCTTGGGCTATGGGATAAACAGAAGCCTAGCAAGGCAAGGTGACTGACTCAACAGTAGACATCAACTTTCCCCAAGAGCTCCTTAAAATACGCTGTGCTCCATCCCAGTGGGGGCTAAATGTGGGGCATCCTAAGACCCAGATGATGCTGATGGTACTGGGACAGTGTCCACTGCCCCTTTAATAGGTGGCAGAGCCCAGGACAGCTTGTGGGCTGCCAAGCTCCTTGCTGTCTCTCTGGGTAACCACTGTTAAGTGTGGGTTCCAGAAATAGGGTGCTGCCAGCCCTCAGCACTCCAGTGGGTCCTTGAAGTTCCCTCTTTAAAAACAAGTGAAAAGGAACACTGCCAATTCATTGGGTCAGAACTTTGCGGTGACCTCTTCCCTTGAGAACATAAAATTGCTACTCATTAAGTCACTATTTTAAGATGAAAAAAATATGTCATTCACACTAAAAAGGTATCTATACTTATTAAATAGACATGATAAACAAGATAATCAAGAAATTCACACAATCCCCCCACTGTTCTGCTCAGGAACTGACCACTGCTTGACATCTAGAGAGATTTCCACTGGTCTCCACAGTGGGGAAGACAGTGAGATGTCTTCTTTTGAATCTCATGCTCCTATAATTCTGAATCTGTCTTTGCCTCCCATTATCTGATATTGGATTTTGTGTTATTATTAGCAACCTCCTAATGGCAGTGAATGACAGGTCCCAGAGCTATGCCATCTCTAAGAAGATAAATACATTTAATGGACCTTAATAACACAGACCTGAGAATGAGGTCTACATGTGGACACCTCAATTCCTCCAGCCACAAAATGACACCATCTCTAGTTCTTACAGGGCTTCAGAAAGAAACTAAAATGGATAATGCTGAGTGCCAAAGATTGCATATTTGACAGGCATGTGAGCACCTGAAAGCTTGCTCCGCTATGGTGTCTCAGCAAACCCGCAAATTTCAGTTTCAAGGATAGAAAGACTGAAGTATGTGTTTTATGAACAGCCAGAAGGCAACAGGACATCTCTTGCCCAGTCTAGAAGTTGTAACAAAAGCAGAGGCAGTTTTCATACTGTCACCACGTGCTTGCTGATTTCTATTTTCATAGGAAAAGTCTTCTTATGTGTGGATGGGATGAGAGCATTGTCTTTGCCTTTCTCTTTTCTGTGTTGATCACCTTGAATTGCCTTGCTTTCTGATTTATAAAATGGAGCATATGGGAGCTTCCTACCTCAGCCCGTTTGTGCTGATGCAACAGAACACCTCAGGCAGAGTGATATAGAAAGGCTGGGAGCTTATAGCTCACAGTTCTTGAAGCTGTGAAGTCACGGCACAGATGAAGCCATAAGTATTGATGTCCTTTGAGGCCTGTGCTCTGCCTCTGATATAGTATCTTGGTTTCATGTCCTTGCACAGGGAGAAAGGAAGGCAAAAGAGCCAGCCAAAAGCTGTCCAAAACTCCTTAAATGAGGGCTTCAATCCCTCTTGATACCCTAACTACCAATGGTATTACATTGGCAACACCTGAAGTTTGGGGGTGCACATTTAGCCTGGGCATGCCTTAATTCTGGAAGTTTCATGGTGAGGATGGAGGCTTGCTTTTCTTGGTAGTTCATATTCATCACAACCACAAAAATGCTTTTCACCTGTCGCTAAGATCGGTTACCAGTATATTCTGTTTGCGTCTATCTAGCATCTGTATGTCATTGTATTTAGACAATCTGATACCTCCCTTTAAACAAGAAAGACAGAGGTGAGCACATTACCACAAGGGGAAGAGTGATGGAGGGTGAGATCCTAGAAGAAGAGTTAAAGAAATACGTAAGTCGAGTCTATAAAAGATTTTTATAATATGAACTTCATTTGACCTTTATCCCAAGTTCCTCTCATAGAGCTCCTAAATACCATGGGATTTCCAGACTGCCCAAAGTGAATGCTTTAACTCACAGCTAGCCTCCATTGGTAACTCCAAGTTTTCTGCTGCCGTAGTGAGCCCCTGCATAGCCTCATGGAACATTAACCAAGAAGACTGAGTGATTAGAGGACTAAAAGTTAGGGACTTCAAGCTGACCCACTGACAACTGGGACACGGGTAGATAGGAGCTCCACAGAAATGAGAGTGAGTTCAGGTTGTTGAACACAGGGACACTGGGAGGGTGGTACATTCAAAATGAGACTGAACTTCTGCACTGATCAAAGTACCTCATAGCCTAGGGCTTTCATGTCCTTCATAATGCTTTTGGAATAGTCAATGCATGTACATGTTTCTCAAGTTCTGTTAGCCATCTTAGCTAATTTGTTAAAGGTCTCTGGGAACTCTGGTGTGTAGTGAGTCCATCAGAAATGTATGGTGACTGGTGTCTGAGGCTGATTGGATTTCCTCAACCTGTGGGATCTGGCATAGTCTGTAGGTTGACAGCATCAGGAGGAAAGAGAATTATTGTATACCATGTTGGTATCCACTCCACTTGAAACATTTTGGTTTGAAGCACAAAATTGTTCTCTGCTATTAGTGTGAATAGGGAAAAGACAACTTCTTTCTTACCTAGAAGCAGATGTGCTGGTTGTGGTAAATCTGTCAGATATACCATTAGCTATGCAAGCCCTGTCAAGAAGAGAATAGAGCCCTTCCTTGTTATTTCTCATGAAAGAACTTGACTCCATTTGGAAGTAAATGTAATAAAGAAAAAAGTTTAGAATTATTGGAAAGTAGAATATTGGTTAATGATAATTCTCAGTTTGACAGACTACAGAATCACCTGGGCGATTGACTCTGGGCATACGTGAAGAGGTTTACCTTGACTGCTGTAATTAATATGGGAACACCCAGTTTAATTCTGAGTGGGCCAGTTCCCTGGGCAGGCGTTCCCAGACTATGTAAAATGAGGAAAGCAAACTGAGCACCAGCATGCGTGCACCCATCGCACTCCTCTGACTGTGGATGCAAGCATGACCAACCCCACGCTCCTGCTGCCTTCACTTCCCTCACAATAGTGAATCCCCTGGGAGCTATAATTCCCTTTTCCTTCATTTGCTTTTTTCAGGCATTTTGTCACAGCAAAAAAGGAGAAGCAAGACTAGGACATGGATGAGACTGCTAAGAAAATCATGAGTTAGCTCCTGTCACTAAAAAGACTTAGTCCAAATGGACACATTTCAGAAACATCACCAAGTGGATTCTAACACTAGGGGGAACATTGTAACTTCCTTAATTATCCAAACACAAGATCCAAGAGGGATCCTTACAGGTGACACAGGATCTGTACAGTAGCATCTGAACTGCACTTCCTACCTGAGTTGGCCCAGGTTAGAGCATTGTTTTCATTAGAAGTTTCAGTTCATTACCATTGGTCCCGCTGAACCTGTTCCCCACATCTGATGGTCTTACTTCCAACATCTGGCATCTGCTACTTCCTCTCCCAACTCCTGTCTTCTAAATTTCTCTTCTACCCTAATCTAAGTATACTCACAATTTTTCAGACTTAGACAAGAGTGCTCATGTGACAAAGTTAATTCCTGTCCTTCCTGTGTGTCAACTTTTGACCATCCTTTTAAACTCCGCTCCCCCACCCCCACCATTGTTTGTCATCTCGGTTTATAAGTCTATGCAAACAGCAATATTCTGAGCTGGGTTGTGGCTCATCACGGGGTGGGGGTAGGGCTATTTAATCAGAAGTCTACTCACAAAGCTAACTGTAATCAATATTCTTCATAAAGTGTTACTACTTAATAAGAAGGTCTTTTCCTTAGGAGTAACTTTTCTAATACATTTGCCTTTTTACAAAATTGATTATGTTCTTACAAAGGAACTTAAGACACCATGATGATTTGGATAAATTTTACGATTTAAGGATGATTATAATTCATTCTTAAACATTATCTTAATGTACCCTTAATAAAATGATTGAAGATTAATACACAGAGACGAGATTCATTTAAAAGAAGGTTTGAGTTTTAAGAAAACCAATCAAATCATAAATTAAAAGAAATAACAGGTATATTTTTGGCTTCTTCAATTAAGAATTTTATAGACTTTGCTCTCTCCAGATGATTGAATCATCTTATTATTATTGGCTTTGTGTGTCTGTGTGTGGGCAGGTGCATTTACATGTGTGTGTGCATGCATGTGGAGGCCAGAGGTCATCTGTGGGTGCCATTTCTCTGGAGTAGTCCACACTGGTTTTTCAGACAGGCTGTAGGCTGAGCAGGGTAGTTAGTGAGCCATTGCGATCTCCTGTCATCAGCTCTGTAGAGGTAGGTTACAAGCTGGCCGTTTCCTCATGCTTGTGTGTGAACCACTGCACTGAATGAGCTGCTACCCAGCATGAGCTTCATTATTTAGTATTAAGTGCATACCAAAATGTGTCATGTATACACTTAGCGCAAAAGTTGCTGCTTTACCCACCGACCTTCATTTCACGTGGAACCTCCAATCTGCTGCTCTGAGCCAGATCATAGCTTACCATATCCTTGGTGTTCTTGGGAAAAACCAAAGAATGTTGACACATGGCTTTTTTCTGAAGTAAAACAAGGGCCTCCATGCCCAATCTTAAAATTGTTTGACTCTGATAACTTCACTCTAGAGAAGAAATAAAAAACATATGCCAACAGAACCTAAATGTAAATTATTTTCATTTAAGATAATTAGTTGTATTTCCAGTTAAGTGAGAAGCTTCTAATTATTCTCACAAAACAGTGTAGATAGCAAGATAGTAGCAGATAACACCTTTTCCAAGAATTTTCAGGTTGCTGTTTTATTTCTAAATAAATAAAGCACAATTAGCTCTTGTACGGTTTTAACCCTTACAAGGTTTAAACTTGAGATGCCCAATAATGACTCCAATTGTCACATTTAACTATTTAAATCCAAATCTTAATTGAACACAATTTACAATCCAATCCACCCTTCTAGTGCTCAAGAGCACATGTTGCCAGTGGCCACTGTGTCGGACAGCACAGATGTGCAACCTGTCCGTCATCATCGGAGGTCCTCTGGGAATGTGGCTTAGTCTGTTTTCTGTTGCTATAACAGAGTGCCAGAGACTGGATTTTTGTTTGTTTGTTTGGTTGGTTGGTTTGAGTTTGGAGGGGAGGGGCATTGGTTGTTTTCTTGGTGGGAGGGGGTTGAGACAGGGTTTCTCTGTGTAGCCCTGGCTGTCCAGGACTCCCTCTGTATACCAGGCTAGCCTTGAACTTAGAGAGATCCACCTGCCTCTGCTTCTTGAGTGCTGGGATTAAAGGTGTGTACCACCATTGCCCTGCTGAAACTGCATTATATTTTTAATGAACAGAAATTTATTTGGCTAACAGTTCTGAAGGATGGAAAGTCCTAGAGCATGCTGCCAGTACCTGTGCAGCATGCTACACCCACCTGTGTAGGGAAAAAAAGTGTTTGTGCACAGGTGTGCAAAGAAGAAGTTGAAAGAGAGTGGGGGAGTAAGGAAAGGGGCAGACTCATCTTTTTATTATGAACCCATCCCTACACTAACTAACCCTCTGTGTTGATACTGGAATCAATCTGTTTCTGAAGGTAGACCTACCTCCGAGAATCCCTCTCAGCTTCTCCACATTGTCTCATTGGAGGTTAAATTTCCAACACATGAATTTGGGGGACACAAACCACAGCAGGAAGCATTACTTGCATTGTCAGCTTTCTGTGTGAAGAAGACAGGGCTTTAGCTGCCTGCTGCTCTTGGTCTTCCCCTTAGATGAGCATCATTTACAGGGATATGGGCTCTAGAGGCTGAACCTACCTCCTCGGATAAGTCAATGCTTTGCTCAGGAGTCATTTTCTCTTTTGTAATAGTTCTGTAAACAGCTGAGCATGTGTTTCCTCCTGTGCAACAGGCCTTAAATCAGATCCAGAAGCAGTTACCCCTATAGTATCTAAGCTTTATTGTACCCATGGGCGTACCTTGCCAGGCTGGTCATTATTGTCATTTACAGGGTGCACAACTGAGTACGACTGGGTAGGTTGGCTCTCCAACCCCTAGAAATAGATACAACACCTTCCAGATTTATGAAAGCTATTCAGCAAGGAGGAAGCATTCTTGTCCGTATCAACTTGATTTCTCCATGTTCTGTAACCCACACACATGGCTTTTAAGTTGGCAACCTGTGGCTTCTGGGATTATCAGATCCCCTATAGAGGGCTACTCAAACTATTTTATATGAATATGTGTTATAAAATTGCATTAAACTATGTTATAAACTAATAGGCTTCCCTGGGCTTTTCTAAACATTCTTAGGTTAGTTTTCCCTCCCACAATGCCCTCCTCTTTTGTCCTGGCCTTCTACTCTGCTCCCGCTTAAACCTCTCTTCTCATTATCTCTTTTAGCCTTCATGTCACCTATGTTCTGCTATCCCCACTCCCTTAAGTCCTTTATCCCCTCCTCACCAGTGGTCCTTATCTAGTCTCATGAATTATGCAGGTACTGCAAACTAAACAAACAAATCTAAAGATTCAATGCTAAGGTCCGCATATGAGTTAGAACATAAGCTCTTCTTGTCTGGGTTACTACACTTGACATAACAATATTTAACAGTTCCCCATGAAAATCCCATGGTTTCATTTTTCTTCACAGCTGAATAAATTCCATTCTGTGCAGGTTCCATGTTTTCATTATCTATCCATCAGCTGATAGATATCTAAGCTGATTCCATGTCTGAACTATTTTAAATAAAGCATCCACAAACACCATAAGCATGTGTCCCTCTAGTAGGAAACAGAGTCCTTTGAGTATATGCTTACTTGTGGTATAGTTGAGTCATATGACAAAGTTGCAGCTGACAAAGCCGTTGCTTCTTTGTGTGCCTGAGTCCACTAAAGAAGAGCCCTGGCTATGCTGAAGCAAAATGCAGATTCTGGTGAAAGTAGCAGACAGAGTCTGATCTGGTATCCCTTGGCTCGTAACTGCATCACCTGATTTCCAAAGAGAGAAAAATAAAATTAAATTAAAAATAGAGTTGAAACATAGCACGTATAAAATATCTCCTTTCCACTAATATTTCAATGAAACTAAGAACAGTGAATTTTTATGCTAATTAAATTACTGCTGTTCAAAGTGTGACATTTTGAAACACCTGTTTAGTGTATTTGTTATGTTGAAAATGTAAAAATAACACTGATGCAGAACGTTTCCGAGCCGTCCATATGTCTGAGTGTCCATATGGTATTATAAATTTTAAAAAGCACTCCATTCCTATTGGAGAAGGAAATTTTTCATTAACTCCCGAGGGACTGCTTACTTCAGTGACTACTGTCCTTTCTCCTGCCACAATTCACATCTCCTTAACACATGATTATAATGGATTCAGTTGGTCCTAGCTGCAAAGACTTACTCAGAATTCATCTCCATCCTTCTTTTATGGCCACATGGATGTATTAAGCTCAACCACCTCCAATTTTATTGCTGACATTAAAATGTGTAAATGACCAGCAGCCACTTGTCCAAGGGTTGTTTCTTAAGTCAGGGATACTATATTCCACTGGAAATTTACCGTAATATTGAAAGTCAACCATTTTTAGAACTAATGTATCTATATTCCTGTGTAGCGACCAAGCATATTGTTACTCATGAAGAGACAGGTAGACCTGAAGGGTTTCTGAGGCATATGTGAGAGCCTCGGGTTGTACGATGAAACTTGGATAATTCTTAAATGCTTCCTCTGAAGGTCTAATTTTCTCATGTTTCTCAATTATTGTGAAATAGCATTGAAGCTCTCCTTTGGGCCCGTTTACCGTTTCTCTGAAGTGTAACAATAGAGTAAGCATGTCTGCTGTGACACCGGAAGGGTTGGGATGCTCTTTCTCGCTCCTGTGTGTTCTCTTTGCCTCTCCCTCTTGCTTCCCTCCAGTCTGTATCTCCCTCCCTCTTTCCTTCCTTCCTTCTTTTCATGTGTGTGTATGTTTGTGTTCACATGTGGGGCCACTCATGTGAATGCTGTTGCTTTGGGGGGGTGGGGCATATGTGTAGAGGCCAGAAGTCAACCATATAGCTCAGGTGCCATCTACCTTGTTGTTTTGGGACAAGGTTTAGTTTTTGGCCTGGACCCCACAAAGTAGCAGGACTATCTGGCCAGGGGGCCTCAGTGATCTCTCTTTTTCTATTTCCCCAGCACAGGAACTGACAGCTTGTGCTGCCATTCCTGGATTTCTCTGTGCTTTCTGGCACTGAGCTCAGGTCCTCACACTTGTAGGACAATCACTTTGCTGTCTACACCATCTCCTGAGCCCTTCTAGTTCCTCACAGCTGACAGCCAGGTCTTCACTGCAGACGATGATCCTGCATGAGCAGGCTAAAGAGGCCAGAGGGGACCTCTGTCAGTGTTGTGATACCACAACTGCGTTATAGAGACACTGTCATGTAGAGCAATTGGTAGACTCTTCAAAGACAGTCACTCAAATTATTCTGTGGAAGCCATTCCACTACCCCGGTACTGAATACTGCTTTAAGAAAGGGTGATTGCAATGACTGGCCCACTTGAGTTGCATGCCATGAGAGAGACCTCACCACTGACACTGCTAAGAGTATTCTGCTATTATTACAGATAGGAGGCTAGCATAACAGTCATCTGAGTGGCTTTCCACAGCAACTGATTTTAAAAAAAAAAAAAAAAAGACTTAGCCAAACATTAGGTGAAGCTTGGGAATCTTTTGGAAGAGGAAATGAAGGACTGAAAGAGCCAGAGAGGTCAAGGACACCATAAGAAAACCTACAAAATCAACTAATCTGGACCCATAGGGGCTCACAGAATGAACTACCAACCAGAGATCATCCAAGGGACCGTTCTAGCCCTGCCCCCACATATGTAACACATGTACAACTTGGCCCTCATGTGGGACCTCTAAGCAGGAGCAGGGGCTGTCTCTGACTCTGTTGCCTGCCTTTGGGTCTCTTTGCCCTAACTGGACAGCCTTGTCTAACCTCAATAGAAGAAGATGGTCCTATTCCTATTTTCTACCCATGAGGAGTTTCTCCTTCTCTGAGACAAAAGATAGGGGGCACAGAGGGAAGGGAAGGGGAGAGGGAGGGACTGGGAAGAGAGGAGGGAGAGGAACTTCCTACTGGGATGTAAAGTAAATAATTAATGGGAAAAAGAGAAAAGAAAGGTTGTCTGCAATGGGGTAGGCTTTTTTGAATGGAAAATGTGAGGCAGAGTGAAAAGTTTCTTTAATTGTGAGGAAAGGGGATCCTCAGGAACCCCCTTTCATTAAATATTATCTAGTTTATAGGTAGAGATGGGACTCCTGTCAGCAAAGCTGGAATGATGGGGGGGGGGCTTTGTTTAAGAAAGGGTGAGAGGAACATAAACAGTATCCAGTGAAGGGCTGTGGATGACAATGATAAGTATGGATACTTCCGTTATCAATACGAAGTTGATGGTGGGAATGGAAGTTTAGCAGGCACAGCCCCCACCATGGTAACCATAGAAACAAAAAGAACAGGTTGGGAAAAGAAACAAGATGCACCACATCCAATTCTGTAGGGTGTCTCCCATCTGTCCCTTTAGCTTGCTCAGGTGGCAAGAGTTGAGGACAAGTGCCTCACTGGGAATTTTTTTTTCCCTTTCAATGTGGCCCATGAAGGATGTACTTTTATTACAGCATTATAAATAAGAAAACTGAAGAGAGAGAAATATTTTTATAAGTACCTACCACTTACTATAAGAAATGTTATTCATCTATTTCAATATTTGTAAAAACCCTTTGAGGCAGGTGCAGCTGAGGATCTTGGCATGAGAGGCCAGAGCCGTGCAAGCCTGTGTTGAGAGGACATGAGGTTGACAAGACATGAGAGTCACCAACCAATGACTGATAGCTGACTCTGATTCACAGGGCACAGTGTCTAAACAGCAAGCCTCACTTAGAGGGAGATGAATCCATTCAAAAGCTGCTTATTGGCTCCACTTTGCTTTCTGGGCCCTAAGCAAAACTGAGGTTTCTATCTTTGAGAGGCTTACCCTCTGGCAGGAGGAGACTGATGGTGAATATACAAAGTAGGGAAACTAAGTTCAGAGCATTATGGGAAAGAGGGAGGGAGAGGTGATGAATGAGGGAGGATGCTGATTGGAAAGGAATTACAGTGTGAAATTAAGTGATCCTCAGAGACTTGCCTGGAAAGCTGACAAAGGAAGGAATCATGGACCTGAGGAAGTAGCTCTACTCTGTCTGTTTTGCATTTTTCTGCGTACTTTCCTTGGAGTCCTTGCTACTCTGCATCCTGCCAGTGTATGTCTTATCATCAGGACTTGTTTGGTTCAAATCAGCACACACTAGCTTCTCGCTCTGATTGTAATTTGCATTCCACTAAAGGCCCTTGTTTCTGCCACCTACACATCCCCTTTGGTGAACATTATTCTTTTATTCACTTCTAGTAGTTTTTTGTTCATTTTCTTACTGTGGCATATTCAGAATTACTGAATTTTCTATATACAAGTCCCTTGTAATATATACAGCTTGCAAATATTTTCTTCTGAGCTGTAGTTTTATTTTGCTTTTCATCTTAAATGATATATTTCACAGAGCAAAACTTATGTATTACATTTATATGTTAAATGGAACCAAGTATATTGAGTTTCTTCTTTTTCACTCATGCTTCAGTATCAGGTCTTAATACTCTGCCAAATCCCAGGTCAATAAAAAATTTCCCATGTTTTCTCTGAAAGGTTTTATAATTTTACACTGAATCATTACATTTATTGTTTAATTATGGTAAAATATATGCGAAATATAAGTTACCACTTTGGCCTTTTATGTATGCAGCTTAATGGCATGAGAAGCATGTACACTGTTGACAGCAGTCATCACCACCCATCCATCAGCCATGACCACCCACCCACCTTGAGAACTTTCTTCATCTTCCAAACTGAAACTCCACACCTTCAAACTGTACCTTCCTCCTCTCCCCTCCCTCCCTCACCCCTTCCTCCCTCCCTCCCTCCCTTCCCCCTTCCTCTCTTTCTCCCTCCCTCTCTCCCTTCCTCCCCCTCCCTTCCTCCCTCCTTCCCTTCCTTCTTTCCCAGCTGCTACCCACCACTATTCAACTCTCTGTCTTTAAGAATTTGACTTCAGTAGGCATTTCACAGGCATGGAATCATACAGCTTCTCTTCTTTCATAACAGGCCAAGTTCACTGAGGATGATTTGTAGCATGTAGCAAAATTGTGTGTCTTCTTCAAGCCTGAACAACCTTCCATTGTCTGACAAACCATCGTTTTCTCCATGCAGTCATCTGCCAGTGGACACGTGGCTTCTTGTTTCTACTACTGCAGCTGGTTTTGCTGTGTTTGTGGTTTCGTTTGCTTGTTGGTTGGTTTAATTTTATGGGTGTGGGTGTTTTACCTGCATATATATGCACCATGTGCATACGGTGCCCACAGAGGCCAGAAAAGGGCATCAGATACCCTGGAGCTGTAGTTACAGCCAGCTGTGAATTGCCATGTGGGTGCTGGGAATCCTAACTAGGTCCTCTGGAAGAGCCCTTAACCATTTCTCCAGCCTGGATCCCACTCCAGTGGCATTTGTTTCTGAAGCTCTAAAAATATATCTTTTCACCAATTTTGATGAGGTTTCCATCTTGTAATTGTACCTTTTCTGTTATAAAAGACTTTTCTTTGTTTATCTAACAGAAAGATAGTTATATTTCTCTTTATAAAATGCCGTGAATAACTGAGAAAAGGAAATATATCTTCATTTTAAAAACTTTAGTATAGGTAATTACATTATTTTGAAAAACAATTATTCTTAGCTAACTGCTAGAATCGGTCACCACAAACAGAGCATGGGCATGGTGGCATCATAGGCCTAGCACTTCTCATGGCTGTCCCTAAGTATAAGCAGCTTATCAAAATGTGCTTCCCACCAGCAAACCACTGCGGGGGGTTAGGAAATGTTCGCTCTTCAGAGCTGCATGGGCTTTCTGAAATGCACTCAATGTCTGAATAAAGATAGTTTGAAAAGTGGAACCTGAAATGTGTCTGGAAACACTGATTTCTAAGCTCTTCTGAGATGTGTTGGAAACAGCCACATTGCATCCTAGATACCTACATCCTAGATAGATACTCACATCCTAGATACCTGGGGCAAAACATAGCCATATGCTGTGCTTTCCAACCGCATCGATTAGAGCAAGTCAGTGCCTATGCCTAAAATTATAGTTAATTATCAAGAATTGATTGTGGCACTGAAAGGAATCTGGTTCAACATTTGTAATTTTGTAATAATTTCAAAGAAAACTAGAGATGAAAGCAGGGATTACTTTAAAGGAAATGCTAAGCACCCAGCTGTGGCTGAGGAATAATAAACCATAAACCTCCCCCCCTTTTTTATTTTCATGTTCCAAGAAACTCAAAGCAAACAAAAGTGATGACAGAGCATCACACACCAGTTGTCCCAGGCAAAGGTGGGGTAAATCAGGAAGGTGCCTCTGCCTGAGGCTGAGCCTGCTTCAACCTCGCCCAAAGGAGGGTCTCTCTGTCTTGCATACACAGGACTGTGGAGTATCAGCCGTGACATTTTTCTGCCTCGATTACCTCGGTTCTTATCTCCTCTCTTGACCTTTAGAGATCAGCACACACAGTCAGAGGAATGATGGATTATAAGCAATAAATCTCACAAGTCCCTTTTTCCCCTAAATCTATAAAAAGAAAGTTGCTTTATTTTATCTTAGACATGCCATATCTATAAAATGCCAAGCAGGCAGCCACAAAATTCTTACTGTATAACCAGCCTCCGTGGCTTGCAATGTTGCTTCGTTAAAATTGCTTTGGGGAATCCAAATTAGATCAGCTCTGCACTTCGTCTTTGCTTGGCTGCGATGTACTAACCCCAAGTTTGTGAAAACTACATGGTAGATTGCCATTTTAATCCCATCATTTCTTTATCTTAAAGTACTATGGGGAGAAACTTTCTCAGAACAGTGTCCTCCTGCAGTAAAAGACTGTTCTTGATACAAATGTAGACTCAATAAGAAAGCCCGTTACATATTTTAAATTTTATATATTATGCTCACAGGCAGTAACCAAATGTTCTGTTTGGTTTTAGCAGGAAATATAGCTTTCAATTTTTTCCAGGATATGAAAAAATTGTAGACTTTTACAGCCAACGCCATTACCTCCTTCATGTGTGGGGTCTCCAATCAGATCTCAGTTCAAGGCAGTGTTCTCTAGCACACAACGCTAGCAGGGAAGCAGGTAGGTAGAATGAATAGCTATGTGGTGCTAACAGGAAAAATGGGTAGAGGAGGAGGGAGGCCACACGTCAGAGCCACATAAGCCATTTTTAAAAATTTTATATACCTCATGCTTAAAAATTTGCAAATATATAAAAACATCACACACCAAAATTAATCATATCAAAAGTCTATAGTGTATAACTCAGTGAACTTCTATGCAGTTAGACTGGATGTTTGCAATGAAAAACAGAAGCTGTGGAGTTTCACATTAAGTTTTACACTTATACTATCAAATGTATTTCAAGCACTTATCCACCACCAAAATAAGAAATAAAATGTATGACAGAATCAGAACTAGGAAAACTTTGTATCCTCTTTCATAACGTATGTCCATTATCTGCATTATCTGCATTCAGTTCTTCCTCATCCCACGTTTTCACCTTTCTTGTTCTCTTTCCTTCATGTTATCCTGCACCCACTTATAGGAAGCATGTATGCATATGAGCAACACTAAGTGAACTCAGCAATTGACATTTATAAATTTACATGTACATGTATGGTAATGATAATAAAAAATCAGGATACGAATTTGAGAAGGAGTCGGGGGAGTGCTGGAAGAGTTGGAAGAAGAGCACTCATATATGAAAATCTCAGAAGTAAACAAAATATTTAAAAAGTAACAATCACCATTATTTCTTAAATGACATAGGGTTTTCTAACAAAATAGCATGTAGTGGAGGCCTACGGGATTCATGGGAATTTTTACAGCTGAAAAGAGTGAAGGGGAGAGCTCCAGAAATAGAGGATTTCTAACGAGACACCAAACGGTGAAATACTCACAGTGGGAGGAAGAAGAGTTATCGTGGCTGAAGGGCTGGGAGACAGAGGCCCTGTCATGGAGGGATGATGGAAAGGACAGTAATGCCATGAGGAGCATGGGTCTCAGTGGATGAGGCTGGAAATGAGTCAAGTGCTGGTAATGGCTGCATGGGTAGAGGCTTTAGGAAGAGGAAGCAGGCCTCAAAGATTAGAGACAACCAACCACAAACAGCTCATGCTCAATGGCCAGTAAAACATTTATAATTGATGTGAGAATGTGGAAAATGCAGGAGGGAAAATCTTAGAAGTATCTACCCAGCTTTCTACATTTCTCTCTCTCTCTCTCTCTCTCTCTCTCTCTCTCTCTCTCTCTCTCTCTCTCTGTGTGTGTGTGTGTGTGTGTGTGTGTGTGTGTGTGTACCAGTGAAACCACTGACTCAGTCAGGATAACAAACCTCTCCACCATCTGCAGTCTCCTCGGACCTTTGTGTAATTTTTCCCTGTGCCATTGCTTCCCCTCTCCAACAGGCAACCACTCATAGGCTTTTGGAGACTGCTTTGTTCCTTCTGAACCTTTATACAAATGGAAGGATACACAGTGTGTCTTCTTATTTCATCCATCTTCCTACAGTCAGCATAATCTAACTGAGACTCAGTGGAAGTTATTCATGTTGGGACAAGTATTGAAAGGATGACTGGCTCCTTTATACCCATTCTGCTGTACAGGCATCCCCATGATAGCCTTTATTATCAGCCTGCTCACTTCCTGGTGGCCATTGACTCATTTCTAGTCAGGGGAATATTAAAATTAAAACTGTTGTAATTACTCATGTAAAACTCTATGTATGAATCTACACCTTAAGATTTGTTGGGTAAATACTTAGGAATAGAGTTCCTAGGTCGGATGACAGATCGACATCTAACATTTTAAGAAACTGTCCAACCTCTTGCCCAACATGGCAGCTCCAGTTACTTTCCCATCAGCATCGAGCATTCCAGCAGCAAGTGTGGGCAGTGCGTTACACTTTGAACTGAGCATGCTGAGAGAGTGCTGCAGTAATTTCTGTATGTTTCACTCGCATTTCTTAACAGCCTCTAAGGTCATCAGATCTTCTTTGGAGAAGCATTCATTCCCACCCTCTCCCACTTTTTAATTAGATGGATTCATTAGTGGGTTCTGGGAATTATTTCCATATTGTAGCTTCTTCTCCTTTATCAGATATGTGAAAATATTTTCTCCTGGCATGCGGGCTGTCACTTTAGTCTTCCAACAGTGTCTTTCAAAGAGCAGATGTTTTAATTTTAATGAAAGCTGGTTTATCAGTTGGTTCTTTCATGGGTTATGCTTTTTACTTCTGATTTCTGTTGGAAGTTTTACAGTTTAGGGTTTTATATTTAGGTATATTATCCCTTTTGGCCTAATTGGTATGAATCAAAGCTCACTCATTTGCATATGGACATCAAATGATTCCAACAGTGTTTGTTGTAAAGGCTGTTCTTTATCCATAGAGTTGCTTTTGTACTTTAGTTAAAAAACAAATCAGTTGTCCACAGATAGGCTTATTAAACACCGAGTCCTCCCTGACTGTGTCCACAAATAGGTTTAGTAAACACTGAGTCCTCTCTGACTGGCATTTCTATCACTCAGTCTTGCATCATAGCTGTATACTGTGGTAGCTCACAACTTCTTAGTGAATTTTAAAAGGAAGTGCAGAGATTTCCTCTATACAACGACAACAAAATGATTGCTACATTGAAGGTCTTTTGCACTTACACAAATTTCTTAGAATCATTTTGTCAATCTTTCCTAAATGAAAAGATAGTGAATTTTTAATTGTGATCAACAACATCTGTAAATTTTGGGAAAATTGATATCATCACAGTATCAGTCCTTCTGGCCTGATAACAAAGAAATTTGTTTGCCTGTTGTATCAGTTCTAAGCCAGTTAATTATGGTTTCCATTTTCTTGCTTCTTAAAGTCTTTGATGGCTAACAGGATTTTAGTAGGGTTACTGATGGACACTTTTACATTTCTAAAGTATTCTCCCTCCCACTTCTGTGGAACAGAGTAGCTTATTGGAAATACTTTTCCTTCCCGTGTCTTCTTCTGGGCTCCATTATTTAAGTTCTGAGCAATTATTTAAGGTGAGGGCCAGGTCCCCTATTTGGCATGTGTAGGGGCCAGAGCTTTCCACTAAGTCTTTACGGCAGGTAGAAAGCATTCTTCATTTTTGAAAGATATTTTCCATATTCTAGGATTATGCAGACCTTGTTGATTACCAGTGTGAGTGGTGGCACCATCGGCAGCACAGCCTAGTGTCAGGCTCCCTTTTTCTCGTGTCCCTTTGGAGGATTCTTGGCTTTGGTAATCTCACCCATGTAATGGAGATCTATGGGGAATATCCAAGGAGTCTTTAGGGTTCTCCCTCAGTGCACTGCTCAGTTCTCTGGAGTTGCATTTTGAAGATTGAATTCTATTTCTTGGTGTTCCTCAGACATCTGCTTCCATCTCCTAGATTCAGGGAACTTGCTAAGTTCCTCCTGGGTGTAACAGCCTGGAAACTCTCCTGAGGAAGTAAACAGAACAGTAGAGCTCACTGAACATGGCCTTCTTTATAGCAATCTTGCCAACTGATGCTCTGCCAGTCATGTCGGTTTTGTTCTGTGGCTTTTTGTTGTTGTTGTTTTGATTTATCTTCAGGGGGAAAGCTAACCTGGTTTCTGCTACTCCCCTCTTTGTCAGAAGCAGCAGTCTGGGGGAATATAGTTTTAATTAAATTGGTAACACTGAATACGAACATTGGTAGCAACAGAATAAAATTACTTCAAAGAGTCAGGCTTTATAATAGTCCCAAAGAGAAATGAAGACAGAAAATTCTCAAGGGCCTCTCCTCATACTTCCTGAACCATGTCTGTCCTGTAGGCATGTCAGATACTTTCTTCTGTTTCCCTCCTGAGCTGAATTACAAAGCTTTTCTAAGAAATAGTGCTCAAGCGAGGCACAGTCACAGTGAAGAAACAGAATGGACTCATAAGGAAAACAGGAGATCCTGAGAAACCCTTCTCACAGAGGAATTTCTGCCTTTGGTGGCAGACTCCAACACATCCACATCTCTGTGCAATTAGTCACTAGTGAAAGAATAATTACGTACTCTTTACCAGAGCATAGTCCATAACTTTTACTCGGCATGACAATTCAGGGCAAATACAGGTAGCAGCAAACTGTCACTACCTGCATGGCATTGGCAAGCTACTCAACTCACTGAACCCTCCAGTCCTTTTTCAGGAAGATAGATACAGTATGCTGGAATCATAGGTTCTTGTATAGATAAAATAAGTAAATAAAATGATCAACAATGCGTATTAGACAGCCTGTACTCAATATATAAATCATACCATGTCCCCACCTCAGGATGCAGTCAAACAACAGCGCCCTCTTGGACATTTCTGTGAATGAATTTTATGCAGAAGTTTACATGGTGTGTTATGTGATTATATTATGCTATTCATTATAAACTCTCGCACTTGTTGGTTTATAAGGTCAGGAGACTCTGAGCTTCTGCTGTCCGTGCTCCAGTTGTGCTCTTCATATTCAGTGTGATGTGTTTTGCATGTTGTTATTGGGCCATTCTCCTTTAACTAATTGAATGGTGTTTCATTTGGTTAATCTCATTAGGACAGGTTGGACTCAGTGCACCGTGGCATAGTTTATAACCCAGGATGTGCTTTTCTCAAGTTCTAGCTTGTGAAGTTTTAGGCCCAATTCCCAGAGATCTCGAAGAACACTTCAGATATTTCACTAGGATAGTCTTCATGGAGAGATTAATTCATAACTGCAGAGTCGCAGAACAACCACTAATAATGGAAAGTTAAAAATGTAAAATAGCCTACATGAACACAGACTCTAACATGGAAAATGGTTCTACAATTAGAAAATGCCAGGGATTGATTTTCAGTAATTGTGCCTTCTTGATGTTTAATTAAAGAGCAGTTTAACTTAAAGGTCATGGCGCATTGAGTTTTTCTAGAGGGTGGTCGATGAGAATGTGTTTGGAAGCAGATATTGAGCCCACCTATGGCTTAAAAGATTAGAGAAGAGAGGGAGGAACACTGTCTACTTCTTCTCTTCAGTCCTGGGGAGACAAAGCGTACTGTGTGCACTCCCAGCTGGGAAAAGCGGGTTGACCCAAAGCAAAGATAAAGGGTGTGGAGACTAGACTGAGTTTTACAGACTTTCTAAGAGGTCAAATTTAGACCTTGGATGCTGAGAGAGACCGTATTCACAGGGACTGTAAGCAAAAAGGACTCTTACTGAAGCGATGCTCAACCGGAGCACCACTGCTTCATGGAGAAAGAGGCAACCATCTGTTTACCCTCCATAGGAAACCCTGAATGAACAGCAGATACTGTAAGGAGTCTGCACTGTGACATCACTGCTCTCCCTCGCCTTTGATCCTGGACACCACAGACACCAGATCTCATAATGCCCCCGCCCCCAGAAGATGAGCGTCAGGAAATGCCTAACTCTGCCGTGCCTAACTATTCAGTTCATGTGTCTTACCAGTTGGAAAGCTTCCCACAGCTACCAAGCCTTGTATACTGTGTTATGATTATCTCTCATAACTCACTTTTAAGGAATAGGCTATTTGGCACTGAGCCACATAAAGAGGGTACGGATCCCCCTTCAAGCTGTGTATGGTTTCAGTGACCCTAAGGTGTTGAGTATTGACAGCAGGAAGTCTTCATGGTGTGAATGTGAATGTTTGTTCTGCCTGTGATCTGTGTATTTGCCATTTCTACAAGAGTTTGTACATTGTCTTTATCTGGGGTCTCCAAATGCACAGTCCACCCACAAACTACTAGCAACCTGGGAAACTGTTTACTATGAGAGAGACTGAACATGGAAATACTGTTTTTATCATAAGACCACAAAGTAGCACATTTGCAATGCATACCATTAATTACATAAATTTAACACTGTGTTCAGATTTCTCTTGTATGCTTCCAAAATAATTTCAAAGATGAACAAAATTTACTCAAGTAAAATCTAGATTTATCATCCCTTATCCAAAATATGTAGGACAAAAACATCCCAGATTGAAGAATTGGGGAATTTGAGAATATTTGCACAGGGTTCATCACTTGAGCATCTGCAGTCCCCAAATTTCTAACCAGAAGGCTTTGAAATCCAAAGATCTATAAGCATTATTTCAGCACTCACAAAGTTGGATGTTGGAGCATTTTTATTTTGGGGTTTCCGATTAAGTATCTTCAGCCTGTACTTTGAAAGATACTTAAAATACATGCACAACCATGATCTCCATAACTCTATCTGCCAGTAAGCTAACACAAACACAGCCACAACACTGTATGTGCTGTGACCAAGTAGGAAAGCCAACACTCAATTAACCATGATCATGTTATGATCAAACAGCTTTGGAACTTGGAGAAAGAAGTAAAGAATAATTAGTGTGTGATGAGTTCTTAAACTGGGCATAACAGAAAATTGAAAACTTGGGTGAACAAAATGAGTATTTTGGCCTACTTCCCCATTGTGTTGGAGAATTAGGGTAAATTGCACAGCACAGAGTTCTGCCTACATTCAACAGTTTAGTTCCCTATCACAGAAACTTTCAAACACCCTGCCCAAATCCTTTCAACCATAAGAATAGAATGTCAACCTCTGATATGACATTTGCTTTAGATCCAGGCCTTGAGAGGACAGGGAATGTGTTCAATTTGGAGAGAAAGTTGAAGTGACAAAATTGTATATTTGGTCCCAGGACTGTCCCCTGTATCCACCTGGCTCTTGTCTGTCTCTCTAGTAGCTATACATTCAGTTTCATGCCTAAACAAAGTTTTATCTCTCTTTTCTCATGGATGAGAAAACAAGAGATACATATAATGCTACCGTTGTGTTCTGTAAAGATGCTGGTGTCCTGCCTTTAAACTCTTGTGCTGGGGGAATCTTGTGGCACCAGCCCAGCTCTCAGTCCTTAACTGTGGTATGAAAGATGATTCTCACAGATACCATGGCGTCACAGACGTGCTGCCATCCACACTCACACTGCTTTTGCACTTTATCTTTTACGGGGGCAGAGAACATCTAATCTTTACTTCCTTCATAATACTGAACCCTCAAAGAGGACAAACCATTTTTACTTTTTCCTGCCTGGTTTTCAGCCCTATTTAGTGTATACCTGGCCTGTCATCTTCTCCTTCACATCCACTTCTACAGAGAGGTTTCATGCAAAGAGAGAGGTATACATTCTTTATGGAGGTTCCCCCCTCAAGAACAGAGTCTTTAGGTTAGTTCTCAAGTGCTCTGAAGTGCCGTTTCATGGGGTTGAGACTCAAAGTGCGCTGCTTTGAAGCAAGGATACTGGGCCAACTCACATCTCTCCCACTGTGTAAATAACAGGGGCAGGCCTCGCTTAGAGCATCTGTGATTGGGAAGACCCTGGCTAAAAAGGTCATTGCTAGGAAGATCAGGAAATGTGCAAAGAGCAAGGAGGGTGTTAGGAGAGGAGTCAACTCCCATTTTTCCTGGTTGGCCATTAGACTCTATTAAATAAAAAGTCCATGGGGACTGAGTTGTCCATTCTTTACTCATTGTTTTAGAGAGGCCCTCCGACTTCAGGTAACTGGCTAAGTCTCCTTGGTGTCTAGGACACTTTGCTTACAGGAATATTCCTTGGAGCTTTTTAGGCTCTTGACTGGCAAAAGTAGGCCATTCTTTCCATAATCCCTAGAGTGTAACTAGTCAGGAGTCCTTTGGCTGACTGAATCTTTGGCCACTAAACCAAATGACTGTTTGGCTTTAATATAGACTGAAGTCATCAAGGGAAATGTTTGAATGACACAGATGCCTCCACCCTACCAAGACCAGTAGAGAAAGTTTGGATATACCTGGGTATCTGTGCTCTACGAAAGCTTTGTAGGAGATTCTGAGCACAGCGAAGGTTGAGAACCACCAGGACCAAGAACCACATCTTTGCCTTATAAGCACTGAGACCCTCTGAGCAACATAGTGGTCTGCCTTGCATTGGAAAGAATGCTTTGAGACGTCTTCCTGGGGCCACATGGTCCTAGACCACACTGCAATCTCCAACCTAACACTAGGATTGCCTTCACAGTGAACATGAGAGGGTGTGGTACACAGCCAACTCCAGGAGAAATCATCTCACCCATCAAGAGATGTGGAGTGGGCCACATGTATCCAGGTCTTTGAACTGAGGAGGGTCAGGATGCAACTGATGTGATGTAACTGCCAAGTGTGTCTTACTTAAGGAAGGCAAAGTCCCATCCTTTTCTGTACTTGTTAAAAAAATCTATATTGACCTTCATCCCGATGGAGAGGAGTGAAGTTTCTTTCACAATAGTTACAAATCCCACGCTGCGTGCCTAATTGATTGGAAACACATTTTTACCACAATTAAGACTTAAAGTGGCCAAATGATGTTCAACGCATCTGACTATTAGATCATTGTTCTGAGCCTTCTGAGGTCAGACACGTTAGATTGTCTGATATTAACATTTCTGGTTATATTAGAGTCCACAGGCAAAGCTCTCATCATTAATAGCTGTCATAATAGCAGACAACAGTCCAGTTGGTGCTGTAACTATCCAAGAATAATCTCATGAATGGAGTCTGCACCCTTCATTTTTTTGTTGCCATTGAATGGAAAGAGACTCTCTGTGTTGCCGAGAGCAACATCACAGCTTGGCTGTACATCTCAGCACCACTTTGGAGAAGGAGCTGGTCCTTCACAGAAGTGCAAGGGCATTGACAAGGACTTTGGGCTTCTCCATCAGCTGTTCAGATCCTATAGCTAATCTTACTGTGATCTACAGCAAATATTTTTCCTTGCAGGGAAGACTCAGAGCCTCCAATGAGTGATTGAGCACATTAGGCTAATATTTATCCATTTGTAACTTTGGGAACTGGCTCTACATCATTTAATAGCCATGCACCAATTATAAGAAGTAATTATATGTAAGACTTTTTTAAAAAAAGTTCAAAGCAGGAAATCTATCAGAAGGGCTTTAGTGGTGATTAAGTTGTAGGAAGCCTAAGTGTTCATATTTATTAATTTTATAAGACATGAGGCTCTAATATTAGAAACAAGTGAGAGGGCTTCAACACCCTTCTTGCAGAATCATGTTGAGCCACAAGGTGGTATCCTCTGAAACTGCCATTACTAACCATAATTCCATGTGTGTCCAGTGGACACAGGGTGTTCTGAGTATCCCTTCCTGAGGATTTTAGTACCTAAGGTGCCGTGAGGTCACCAGCTCAGCTGCTATACAGCTGCTGTAGAATTCCTCCTGGCTGAGTGACTGTGAAGGAAACATGGTCAGAGAAAACCCCAGGACCCTGGAAGAAACAAGGAAAAAAAACCCATGGATTTGTTGTTGCTGCTCTTGAGAAGAGTAGGAAGAAGAAAAGAAATCTATCTTCCAAAGCAAGGTCTAACTTGGTATTTCTCTGTGAAGAGCACACTTCAAATTACACTATAATTGGTTTTCAGAAATTGTTAGACCTGTTTTTGCCTGTGTTACAGGCTATTTAAATCATCTTCTTTGTATATTTACGTGTTTTTGAAGATTCCAATGACTCATCTATTTTTATGATCAGAAAAAAAATGTTTTATAATTGGAAGTATATTATCTTTCAAATTGAGGACAGCAATTAGCAGGAATTCTAAAGCCAGTTTCACTTTAAGACTTTTAGTAGTACTTTCTTATTTTTTTCACAGTGGATACTCACTTTTCCTTTCTCTGTGGGCCATGAGGGTGACAATTTCCACATATAGCACTGTAGGTTAGTCACAATTTCTCCCCGCAAACAAACAAACAAACAAAAAAACCTCATCAAAGCTTACAAAAATTCTCTAAACCATAGCTCCCCTTTGAAATCATTCAGGTTCGGGAGCTAAAGAGAGAGATGTGTGCTTAAGTCATAAAAAGCAATTATGTGCCCATCTGAGATGTGATTATAGTTTGAGGGTTTAATTTTATTTTTTAAAATTTTTTCTTTAAAATGGCATGTAAAAGAAAATTGTGTTTTGTGTCTTTGTTTTTCCTATATTTTCTGCTTCTTGGTGTTTATTGTAAAGACTCAGAATCTTGACAGGAGTGGTGGCACACACCTGTGATCCCAGAACTCAGGATTGCAGAGGCAGGAGGATCTCTGTGAGTTCAAGATCAGCCGGGTCTACAAAGTGAATCCAGGACAGCCAAGGCTACACAGAGAAACCTTGACTCTAAAAATAACAACAACAGAAACACAGGCTCTTCTGGGTGCTCTTTCTCTTAGAGCAGGTATGAACATCCCAAAATGCCATTCTCCTCTTAAATACAGCATGTTTAGGGCGAGTTTGATTCCACTGTTCTCCATGCAAAACCGATCTTGACTTTACCTGCACCTTTGGCCGTTGGTCCTTTTAGAGCGCCCCCTATTGACCTGCAGAGATGGGCAAACCCCACTTCAATGCAGAGAAAGTAAAAAGGTTGCACACTCCTAACAATGCACAGAGTGGCAAGCTCGAAGCATTCTGCATTCTTCACACAATCACAGTGTGGTCACAGCTTCTGTGTTTTCAGCTCATCCACCTGCTAAAACTCCTCCATGATGGGAACTCTCAACAACACGGTAGCCATTCAGGAATAAACACAGAGCTGAAATGCTCTCCAGTGTTGCTAACTGCAAGTGGGCTGCTTGCACCTGATGAAGAAAATTGAGTTAGAGAAACTCAGTTCCAGCTTGAGTTCTAGTGCAGTTGGCCATGAGCACCATGTTAATGAAACATTGGTCCATGTTAAAAAAAAAAAAAAAAAAAAGCCTTTGAACAGAGCATTCATGAAACAAGGTTATGGGTTGCCATTCAGTTCTGTTATTCCCAGAGGATGTTAGGATTTAACCCTGGATTTCCCCTAGGAACAGTGGTTCCATCTCAACATCTCAGTGTCTACAGGGTCTTCATGTTTCACACCTATAATAAATACTGAAAAGGTGGGTGTGGTGGCACACACCTTTAGTTCTAGCACTTGGGAGGCAGAGGCAGGTCGATCTCTGAATTTGAAGCCAGCCTGTTCTACAGAGCCGCTACCCAGGATAGCTACCCAGAGAAACCATGCTTGAAAAACAAAATAAACAAGTAAATACTGATAGTACAGGAGCATATATAATATAGTGTTTATAGTTTGAAAAAAATAATTTTGATCACATTTTAATAATTGCTTTATAATTTCAATTATCAAATTTTTTCATTTAAGGAGTAACGTGGGGAAGATTTTATAAAACTGTATTTCCCCTAAGTCTTTCCTATATATGCACATTTCCTCCTTTAAAATTAGCTTGAGATAGGGCTGGATAGATGGCTCAGCTGATAAGAGCACTGTCTGCTCCTCCAGAGATCCTGAGTTCAATTCCCAGCAACCAATGGTGGTTTACAACCATCTATACTGGAATCTGATTCCTTCTGGCATGTAGGCACACATGCAGATAGAACACTCATACATAAAATAAATAAATAAAATCTTTTAAAAAAGATTATCTTGAGACATAATGGATGTGTGTTAGCTATGCTGATGTAGTGTAGGACTGTTTTAATGCAGGCTCCAGATGACCTACGCTTGCAGGATTCAAAACTGTAGATGTACAAAGTCCCACTGCCCATATTAAGTAGATCTTTCTTCCTAGGTGTTTGTTATTATTGCCCCAGAATGCGCTAGTCTTCAGTGCTTGGAAATCAGATCATGTGGGTTAATGGGCATCTTATTGTAAAATGGCTGCCTCTACCATTGGATTGGAAAACCTGGGTGAGGGTCACCTTCCAGGACTGAGCATGGGAAGGCAACAATAGATCCATGAAGCTGTTTACCCTGATCACTGAGCTCAGAGAGTGAGAGGTTAGGGCAGAGGCTACAAAGGATCCAATTGGTAGATTAAGCTAAAGGGAAGGAAAGGGGCTTTACAAGACTACCAGCTAAGGCATGGTAACTGGACTTTCCAGAGACCAATTGGTTAGCTAGGAAGAAAAAGATGATGGATAGATAGATAGAGATCAGACAGACAGATAGATGGAAAATAGACAGATGATTGTGGGATGATAAGTAGATAGATGTTACATATATATACAATAGAAGAGAAATAGATAATTTAAAACTAAGTGATTGCTTGATGCTAGGTGACTAATGAAAACCTTTATGCCATAATGGAATAACGGGGAAATAAGGGTAGATTAGGCACTTGTTTATTTATTGCTGATTTCACCAATGAGACTGTAACCCTTTGTGTGTATTCACATGTTTTGTTTACTGTTTCCACTTCCCAGAATAACACCTAGTCAGACACCCAGTAAAGACATTCCTAAAGAGACTCCCGCAGGCAGCAGTCACGGCAAGCATGCTGTTGGTGGCTGTGAGTTTGAATTTTTATATGTAAATGGAATTTGTTTTTACACATTACAGCCTTTTTATTTAAAAGTCTAGATTCTACAAGTAGGCCCTCTTGATAGAAGGAGCTTTGTGTAGTGTCTGCTCGTGAGAAGATGGTCTACACCATGGATCTATAAGACTACCTTTCTTATATACTAACTTCTGGCCCTGCCTTATGCCAGCCTGAAGAAAAGGGAAAGCTGCTGACCTCTCACCTCTGAGATACCCAACAAGGACACTTTTCCTATGGCTGTCCCAGGTCTGAGACTGAAAAGATGCAGCCATGAGCATACCATGCATCAGTGCCTGCTGATGGTACATGTATTGTGTCAAACATGATTTCTGTCTTCATGATTAAGCCTTCTGTATTATTCACAGAAAAGCAACACAGCTCAAAGGCTGAGGTGAGCCTAGTACTGGGAGGCTGAGAATGAGATCAGAGTTGAATTACAGAAGTGGGAATTGGGAGAAACTGTTTTAAAAGATTAAAGAAAGAAGAAAATTAAATGGATTCTGTATAAACTGGAGATATGGGCTTAAAAAAAGGTAAAACATGAAACTGGAGAGTGAATCCAAGGAAAGTATATTCCAAATGATTTATTACGACTTTATCTTTAGCATCCTTCAGATGAAACTAGGCTAATTAAAGCAGTTGTACAATGATGCTGAAGTCTCCTATTGATAACCAAACACCAGAGAACACGTGTTTCATGGTGTCTAACATGCATGAGGCTCTAACTGAAGAAAAATGGGTCTCTGATGTTTTAACAAGGATGCATTTTGTTTTGTTAATGTTTTCTGTCTTCTTATTTAGTAAACAGGAATGCCTATTCAATCTTTTCTGTCCAAATGTGACTCTTCATTTTCTTCAATGAAATGTGTTTCCATTCTCTACCAAGGAACTGTACGTGAAACCTTCCATTCATTCCTTTGTTCTAGAAGAAATAGATTGAGTAGCAAGTAACTGTAATTCAAGTCCACAGTGCTTCGTGCCCTTATGGTGGTGTGTGATGGCAGAGGCAAGATTACTCCTGAATGAACTAAGAATTTCACGAAGGAGATGGCCAGGTTGACGTTGGCAGGATTGGACAACACAATCAAAGACCTGAAGGCAGATGTTCCAGGTCCACTGGGGTCCCGTATATTGATGAGAAGTAATTTGAAAGAAACAGAAAGTCCTGGTCACCAGTGATGGGTGGGGAGGAGTTTAATGCTAATCTAAAGAATGCTGATTTTTTTTTTTTTTTTTTTTTTTGCATACCATGGGAAGCTGGTGGGTAGACAGAATCCATAGCAAGAAAATTCAGTAACATTTTTTTCTGTGATTTATGCTTTTTAATATTTATTCAGTGCCAACAAATAGTGAAGATTTATAAAGGTGTTATAATGTACATGTAGCTCCTACCCCAAGGGTTTTTCAATTTGATGTATGCAAATAAGTAGAGATATAGGAAGAATGGTGGCAGGTAAGAAAGGACAGATACTGAGTGTCACGGTGTCACCTCTGACTCCAGCCACTGACATCAGAGGAAGAGACATTAAAACATTATAAAAACCATGCAAAGTGCTCCAGGTATCCAGTTATAAAAACCAACCTACAGCTACATTGATAATGAGATGCTAATAACCTGACCTCCCAGGTACTCCAGAGCTGATCACGTATTTTATGCCCTCAGACTCACAATTTTCATATTGTAAATCGAAAACTATGGAACATCACTGATTTGCCTAGTCTTTAATAGATTATCATATATATTAGATATAATTAGATATTCTAATACACCCACCACACACACACACACACACACACACACACACACCAATTTTAGGGGCCATAACATATGTAAATCTGAGCACAGTGGTAGTTTGTTCATGCCCAATTAGGTTTCTGAAAGGGGCCTCACAAGTGCATCATTACTAGTGAGAAACCAGAATGTCTCAAGTTTTCAAGCTAGGATTATAATAACTGCTTTTGTAAGAAGGCTACGAGGTTGGTTCTGATTCAACAGAGATCAGCAAGGTCTGGAGTTTCTCTCTAGGGCCCTGGGATCCCCTGGCATACATCAGTCATTGTTTGTGACAACTGACAATAGTACAGCCTTATACCAGAAAAAGGAATTGTTTAAAAACAGGGAGGAGGAGCCCAGGGGAGTGTGAGTACCAGATGAAATGATAGAACCAGCCAATAGGCAAAGCATCAGAACTACACACATCCCAATCTACAAAAAAAATAGTAACCAGTTGTTCCCAGTTTCCTGTGAGATTGTTACATGGTCCCAAGGACACATTTCAGTTTCAAAGCCATCTCACCCCTAATGAAAGGGTTTTAATGCCCTGGCTGATCAGATAGAGGCAGGTACAACTTTTGTACGAACCTTCTGTTCCAAAGAGAAATGTGTTTCTTAGTTGTTCAATGATGCTTTTAAATCTGCAATGTGCCACACAGGAATGATTAGTATTCTTCAAATAGACGTTTTCTATGATCTACTATATAAACATTTTGAGACAATCATTGAAATGCTTATTTTCCAAAGTATTTCATTTTTTAGAAAGTATTAAAGTTATAGGAGTTACTATCTTGACGTGTATTTATTGCTTATTACTATAGATAGTATATAGTGCTATTATATATATATTTATATATATATATATGTATATATATATGTTATATTCCCAATGTTGATTTTCTTCAACAAAGCCTATACAGATCTTACCGGCTTGGAAATAAGGAGAAGCTGGGCAAGTTTTTGGATAGATCACTGTGAACATATTTAATCCTTATATGCTTCTATCATATCATGTAACTTTTTAACCAGCTGGGAAAAAAGAAAGTCAGGCATTGATTAATTTGAGCCAATAAGAGGCTTTTCTCTTTGATAAATATTATTTTCAAAATATTTTCCTCAAGCGGACATGATTTTTAATACTCTTACACTAATTGCTACAACATTCACCCAACATCATGCAACCAACATATTACTACCAGGAATGAAAAAAATAATTATTTTGAATATATGCTTTTTAAAAATACTTTGTTTAGTTTTATGATTAAATATGGGTGTCCTCATGCCAAAATTAAAGACCAGTTTTCTTCCTTCTGTTGTTATACAGAACACTGGGTGTTAAACACCTGGAGCAGAGACTCTGCCCTTTGCAGCTTTTGTATCCCAGAATCCCACATTCTCACTGAAGTCATTGCAGCCTGCAGCCCGTCTCCTACATGCCCTTTTAGCCAGACCATTTGTCCAGCTAATCCCTCCACCCGCTGCTGTAGTTTCTTTCTGTAATTGCCACCTTATGACCCCAGCAGCCTACAGCAATCAATCCTGCCATGTTCATGATAGTACATAAAGAATTTCAATGCTCTTTCCCTTCGTTCCAAGCATACTTTCCCGTACCTAAGGACGCATTCTGTCGGTTGGCCCTGTGCTACCCTGCCATGCAGTAGGTGCCCGGGGCCATAGACTTGACCTTCAGAGTTATAAAGGCAGTTTTCCTGCTCAGCGGCATGCACTCCAGTTATGCAGAGTCACCAAGCCACTTGGGAATCCGAGACAAAAGTGAGAGAAAGAGACTGATAGAAAAGGGGACCATCCCCCGCCCTGTACTACTCTCCATTGGGGATTCCCCCTGCAGATGAGAAGGAAATCATCTTTTCCCACTTTGGGGGTTTGTCGTCCCTTACCAGGAGCCAGGCATCTTGCAGTAGCAAGGCGGCGAAGATCTGAAATGAACAAAGATTTGAGCTGTTCTCATTAAGGTGTTCTCAGAATCTGGAGTACTCTCTGAAAGCGGAAGCTGCATGATGGTGCAGGCCTCACAACAACCACTGCTCTCCAAGAGTCAGAGTCCCTCAGCCTGGGCCGCTGCCAGATCAGATGAGCTGGGGCAGACACACTCTTCCCTAAACACTGCTGCTGCCTCTGTTGCTGTGGCAACAAAGTAGGATGTGAGGAATACCCCATGGGCCAGGTATGAAATACTGTCTTATCCTACAAATGTCGTTATCACCGAGCCCTAACATCCTCGCTGCAGACAGTTTTGTTCCATCAATATTGCAGGATAACTGGAGTTCAAAGAGGTTAAGTACTTTCCTGAGGCTTCATGTCCATTGAAGCACCTGCTAGTCCCTCACATTGCAGGACACAGGTGGATCGTAATCCCATGCCACTTTCTGCTTTTGACTCGTTTCTTACCAGGCCTCCTCGTCCAGGTGTTTCCCTCTCCTCCTCCCTGCCTTGTTGCTCAGAGTTTCCAGATGAGGACATAGAAACAAACCATTCTCTTTGTATCCAATGTCCTTCTCCATGCTCAGTACCACAAATACGAGCTTCTCCTCTCTCTTCTGGTGCTCCTCTACTCCACCCATGGGGGCAGCACAAGGCAACCTTTTCCTGTGAAGCCTGTTCTGGTGTCCAGTCACACTTTGCTGCCTTCGAACCACCAGGGAACATATTTGGTGAGTTCACATTTCAAACCCCCAGTTGTACATGGGCAAGAAAAGACACAGTATTTAAACACAAACCTCTGAAGTTCAAATTAAATCTGACTGCCGGCTGACCTAGAAATCCCCTTCCCAGTTATTCAAGCTCTCTCTGCCTTCCTCACTTTACACAAGCAGCTGCAGGCTTTGGCAGTAGCCAGAAAAGCCACCGGATAGTGCCATATCCCAAGACAGCCACGCTTCTCCTGCCACGCCAGGCAGGGTGTCCTGTGGGAAAACTCTGCATGCAGACCCCTCGTCCTTTCCTGGTCTTCAGTAGTCTGCTATCTCAACCCCCCTTTTCTCTCAAAACCCCTTCACCTTCTCTCTCTCTCTCTCTCTCTCTCTCTCTCTCTCTCTCTCTCTCTTCCTCTTCCTCTTTATGCCCCCCCTCCATTCAGAGCCTTTAGTAAATTGGGCTCTCTCCCACAGGCACCCCACACTTCTGACAGAGATGTCATAAACATCCTCCAGGGCATGTCGCCGAGGACCTAGCTGCCATTTTGGAACAGAGGGAAGGAGCTTTGGGTCAACAGAGCAGATCCATTCCCTGCACACAGAGCTGTAGGCTCCTAAAGGGCAGACTGGATCCTCTGCTAAAGACATGTTCACTGTGTTCTGCGGGAAGGATGTAGTCCGTGTAAGCGGGGATACAGCGCAATCTGCCAGTCAGAAGAGGAAAGCGACAGACACTTCCCGGCAGTACACCACCATCAGGCTGACTTCAATGGGAATGTAATGAGTAGTTTAGGTAATCATATGCCATTTTAAAATGGTTGCTACTTAGAACCATTAAAAGGGACCTATTTCTTAATATCGGCAGAGACAATCAGAGCAAAACCGGATTTATTTCAGTTGTAAAGAGGTAGACTATTTGATAACTTGGAATTTAATTTCACATGGTATTTTCTGACAATCAAGGGAAGAAAACTCCAAGTAAATAATTACATTTCTCCCAAGGATTTCTGCATTTTGGCCACAAACAAATATTCCCCCTCTTCAAGTCTTTCATAAATATGAATAAGATCACTTCCTACTTCTTTCCTTTTTTCCACTTTGTGACTTTATTTTTTTATTCATTTATTTTGCAATTTTACTAAAATCATTTCTGAACAGTTTTCAAAATGAAAAACAATGACTTCATATGTTTTCCTGCCAGGGCAGAGGATACTGGGAGCTGGCAGAGGCCAGCAGAGGCAGATGTTTCCATCCTCTACAGGAGGGAAGAGTTTCTCGAAGAAGGTGGCAGCCCCTCCTTGCACCTCAGCATGATGACAGCTGAAAATTTTAAATTAGCACCCCATTTTAGTAGTCACTGTAGCACCAGACAGTGAGGCGCGGCATTAATTAAGGTGTCACCTTACTCCATCAGCAAAGGACATCCCTCACTCAAGCAGCTAGTCTAAGGGACACCGTAGGCACCAGCAGAACCCCGCCATGTGATGGTTTGTTGCAGCCCAGCATTGTGAAGATTTACGGTTGCTTTGGGTAATAGTCCGTGTGGAGATATGTATTTGTTTATTAAAGCATGCTAACCCAGCCAGTGCTTGGGAAAATCTTCTCAGCAGATTCAGTTCCTGTAGGTCACTGCATCAGCCTAATTCATCACCACCTCTCAGTGATTCATGCTGTGTGTCTGCTTCCCCCTCTGATCAGAACGGCTGCTTAGAACATCAGTGGGAGTTCCCTGTCACTCTTCTCGGGAACATGGCCGATAGGCTGGGATGATTCTAAATAGAAGCCATTTTAAAATATGTTTTTGGTTGTTTGGAAGACAGATATGAACCTAAACTAAAGGTATGTTGTTGAAATGCCCCCTTATCTCTGGGACTTTGTAATAGAGCCTGGAGCTTGCTAGGATGGCTTTTTCTTTTTAAAGACTTGAAACACCTGCTTGCCTAGAAAGAACTGGGGCGAGAAGTAACCCAGATCTCTATGGTGGGGAGTGGGGCCCACCTGGGAGACTGAGCCTCCCAGCAGAAGGTTCTTCCTGAGGGTGCTGCAGGGTCACGACCCCAGCTGCCCTGACTGCACAGTGTACCTCTCCCCACAGAGGGCCCCATGGGATTCCTCTAGATCAGTGCTTGAGGCATTTTTCAGCAGCCTCGGGGACAAGCCTCCCTGCCATGTGTTTGCTCTCTCTGATGCAGTAGAACATCCAGGGATTGGAATCTGTCCTGCTGGCACTGAGGCTGCCAAAGCTGTTTACAGTCACAAATGCCAGACATAAGCCGTCAGCTGCAGGAGCTGCCAAAGGCTCTTCCTGCTTTGTCTGTCCAAGCTGGGAGTGAGGAAAAGATGACAGCAGGCTCTGTGCAGGGTACAGCAGCTGGCAGTGCCGCTCAGGGTCATGCCTTTGAATAGATAGATAGATAGATAGATAGATAGATAGATAGATAGATAGATAGATATCGTGTGGGGGCGCCTATGGAGTATATGTGAATAGATATGCACATGTGTGCACACGGATGCATATGTGGCCTAACCTTTTTCAAATACCCCATTAATTCACACTGCAAAAAAGTTCTACTTAAAGTTATCAGGAAATACTCTATACTGAATAGTCTTCCTTTGTGGTTTACTTGAAGCCTAATGTTTTGTTTTGTTTTTTTTTTCAATAATAAAATGTAGTTTAAAGGTTCCCTCAACTTACATAATTAATACCGGGCCAGGTTTATAACCAAAGACACATTTCCAGTCCTAATCACCTTGGGGGAATTCTTAATGCTGTGGTGCTAGGTGCTTCCCACTGATTATCTCCCTTTGGTATTGTGTTGTTAACTTATTATAGTTTGTTTCCATTTCATGGAAGAAAAGGCTAAGTCTTGGAGAAATGAAAGTACTTTCCAGCTCCTGTCACAGGGGGTAGTAAATGAGTCAGAATTAGTACTTGTATCTGTCTCCACAGCCTGGGACCACAGTACTGTGCTAGCTATGTGTTTTGATAAGAAATTGGTAGCTTCACTCTGGGTTTATAGGTCAGTTTCTTATTTTTTATTATTTATATAGTATTCTGCCCGCAAGCCAGAAGAGGGTGCTAGATCTCATGATAGATGGCTATTGGCCACCATGTTGCTGCTGGGAATTGAACTCAGGACCTTTGGAAGAACAGACAGTGCTCTTAACCTCTGAGCCAACTCTCCAGCCCTCCCTTTTTTTAAAGCTTTATTTATTTATGTAATTTATGAATATAAGTGCTCTATCTGCATGTATGCCTACATGACAGACATCAGATCACACTATAGATGGCTGTGAGCTACCCTGTGGCTGCTGGGAATTGAACTCAAGTCCTCTGGAAGAACAGCCAGTGCTCTTAACTGCTGAGCCATCTCTCCAGCCCAGTCAGTTTCTTAAAGTCAAAAAACTGTGGATAAATTGTCTTTTTAAGACACATAAAAGAAAGTCTTTTCTTAAGTCCAAATTTTAAAAGATTTTTTAAATAAAAGTATTCCATTAAAAATACAGATTTTTCACTTTTGCCATCAAAATATAATGTAGTATCTCAAGAATAAGGCTGTAGAGTGTCTTAGAACAGGAAGAAACTTTGTGTCTGGAGTTGACACTGTGTCTGGAGTTGGAGTTGAGTTGAAGCTGCCTGGAGTTGAAACTGTGTCTGGAGAAGCAGCTTCCCCGTAAAATGTGACTCCTGTCTGAGGGTTTTGCCCAGCACAGATGATGGGAGTTTTCATTTCTTCTTGGAGGTGGTTGGGGTTATACAGGTGGGTGCCCAAACAACACTGAAGTCCGAGTCTTCATACAATGCTTCTCTCTCTCCACTGCCGGTCCCAGAGCTGGAGCTTGCGGGTGAGACGTGGATGGTTTTCGACTCATTTGAGGTCAGCAGTAGAAGTTACCACATAACAATTTAGACACTCTCTCACTTGCACCAGGCCTCTAGAACGTCACAGCAGGGTAGACATGTGGCTTCATTCTGCCACTCCATAGAAAAAGGGAATTGAAGCCTGAAAGCAGTGGTCTCGGTTGGGTTGCACAGACGTGACATAATAACCCTCATGACTAGCTGGCAAAACTTCACAGACCACTAGCTTCCACCAACCAAAAGGCTAAGAACACGGCCAGACAGCAGAGGCCTATGGCAGACATGTCCCTGCTTGCTGTGGCCACCTGTTCCCACCTTGATCTATGACCTGTGATCTCTTTCTTAAAATACCTTCATGAAACTGGAGCCATGTTGGAATGTGGAATTTGGGGTAACCTGAATCTGTATTCTCAGACCATGTGCTCTCATATTTGCCTCCAGAATAAAATATCTTTTGTCCCCCTTGAGAAGAGAGTAGTGTTTTTGTAGTTTTGTAGTTTTCCTTAAGGAACCTTCTTTGTGTCCTCTTTGTTTCCTTAAGGTGTCTTTCTTAAGGTCAGCAAACTTTGCTAACAGCTAAGAATGACTTTTACTACTTTAAATGATTCAGAGGAAAGATAATAATACTAGTTCTTTATAAGAGGAATTATATCAGCTTTTCTTAACATTCAAATAATTTGCATCTGCATTTGTTACTTTTCCTGTTGCTGCAACATAATATCTGACAAAATTTGCGGAAGGAAGGAAGAAAGAAAGGAAGGAAGGTAGAAGGTAAGGAAAGAAGGTGGTTTTAGCTCACAGTCCTAAGATACAGATTATCCTGGAGGAGAAGTCATGGGGCAGGAGCCTGAGGCGGCTGATCACATGGTGTCCACCGTCTGGAAGTAGAGAGGAATCCTGGTGCACAGCTCACTTCCTCTTTTTATTCATTCTGGGATCACTGCCCATGTCTGCCCACATCCATTGTATGTCTGCAGACCTCAATTAACCTGACATAGAGGCCCCCTCACAGCCCTTCCCAGAGGTGTGTCTTCTAGGTGATCCTAGATACTGCCAAATTGGCAACCACAATTAACCATCACAGCATCCATGATTAAAGTAAGAAGATGCCAGCCATACTCGTTTTCTATTTTATTTCACTTTAATTTATTTTTATTTTATTTTAAGCAGGCTGGCCTGGAACTTACTGTGTATCCCCAAGGGTGGGCCTTAAACTTCTGATCCTCCTGCCTCTACACCCACAGCCTCTATGTGTCTGTTTGCAGAAGTTGCTGGTCCCTTTTTCAGATAGAGACTGTACCATAGATGGTCATGAGGACTCTGAGGACTTACAAAATTCTACTTCCTGTGTGGCTGACTGATCTCCATGAGGCAAGGCAGGACACAAACAACGAGGAGCATTCCATGAAAGAAGTCAGCTTTGCCAGACTCAGGGGATGAGAGAGGCAAGCTCCTTGGTGGTGTAATTAGTGTCCTAAGTGGCTTTGTCTGAAATGATGCTGAAGTAATCTACAGTCCTTTATCATGTTCAACCAGAGAGCACAAACCCACTCAGCTCTGCTGTAACTGCAAATATCCCTTAATGAATATATATTTGCTTTGGCTCCTGGGCTCTGTTTTGCATCAATTCCTGTAATTTTGCAAGTCATAAAATGTCCCAGATTCCTTTCATTAAGGTATTTTCACTTGGATAAAAACAATGTAAACACATTAGAACAATTCTAGGTGAGTTGCCCAGGAAACCAGGGCAATGTGAGTAGATGATGTCTCTTTTGATCTACAAAAAAAAAAAAAAAAAAAAGTAGAACTGATAGAGAAGGGTAAGTGTATGGGAGAGGGCACCTCAACTGCATAATTGGGAGGTGCCAGCTTGAGGAAGTGTTGAGGAAAAGGTATCTGGGGTGCTGCCATGATGCTGTGTGACGCTGGGTCAGAGACAGAGGTGGGCAGAGAGGACTGTTAATGGCACTAAAGATGGCCAAAGATCAGTTGTGATCAGGTACCGGACCTGCACCATTCCAGCCTTCTCAGAGTCAATGACACTCTAGTCAATCAATCAGCCTTGAAGAAGGTCCAGCAGAAAGCATGTTTTGGTTTGTTTTTTTTTTTCTTGAAAATGAAAACATTTATTATGTCCAAAGTAATAAACTCTTTTGTATAAATAGGATTGCTCTCTTCTATGAATTCTTTTTAACATCTTGACATCAAAATGATATATAAAGATTTAAGATATTTACAGTACTGGAGATCTTTACAAGCCATGGAAATGGTTGGTCTTTCGAATTGCTGTGGGCTCTTGCTTCCTGTTTAATCACTGATCTATCAAACTCCAGATTATACAATCTGACCTTGACTTTACAAATTAAATTTAAAAAATTCCCTTGTTAAATGTGGGTGAAGGAAGAGCTACAGCAAGTTAGTGGCTACCAAAAGAGGGAGGCTCAGTCTTCTCTAGGAAGGATCCCATTGACATGAGACTCAATCCCAAGCAGGCAGGCCTGAATATATACATATGTGGTGGTTTGAATAGGAGTGGCCCCCATGGACTCATGTGTGTGAATGCTTGGTCTATAGGGAGGTGTGGCCTTGCTGGGGTAGGTGTGGCCTTGCTGGAGGTAGTGTGTCACTGGTGGTGGGGCTATAAGGTCCTGTATGCTCAAGCTATGCCTAGTGTGACACACAGTCTTCTTCTCCAGCACCATGTCTGCCTGCACAATGCCAAGCTTCCCTCCAGACTAAACCTTTGAACTGTAAAGCAGCCCCAAATAAATGTTTTCCTTTATAGGAGTTGCCATGGCCGTGGTGTCTTTCATAACAATAAAAGCCAAACTAAGACAACATCTGAGCAACACTAAATGAACTAAACAGTCTGAATTTATAAGTGTGTGTGTGTGTGTGTGTAAAACAATAATTAAGGAAGAGGTCATGAATTTGGGAGTGCATGAGAGGGACACAGGAGCAGTTGTGGGGGTGGGGGATAAAGTGAAAACTGTAAATACAATACTTATGTATGAAATTCTAAAAAAAAAATACTTTTTTTTAAATCCCTTGTTCAAGGGCTCCTGATATATTTTATTTCTGTTGTGTGCAAATACAGCTCTGGCCAGGTATCTCTCATGACAAACACACTGTGACTAGATTCCACAGCTTAGAAGATAGCACAGTCCGGGGCTGGGCATGAATTGCCTTGCGACTGTAGTCAGCATGCGGTGCTGCCGGCTTAGGATGCAGGCTGCTTCTCGCGGGTCTCATAACTCAGGAAATTCAGGGAAGGAGAATAATTCAAGGCTTAAGCAGAATTCTCCTTTCAGTGTTGCTTGGCCCAGACATACCATCACGTGACCCTGGCTGACACTATTTACATTTCCAAATGCCTTTTCAAATTGACTTTTATGGCTGCTATCCTAGGTGTTTTTAATCAGTGTAAAGCACAGTCTTCACAAAGAGGCTTCTGTAGGAACGGTGAAGTATTTTGTCTTTATTTCCAAAAAGCCCTTTGTAATTCCTCGAGGACATTCTTGTGAGGACTACTGAATAGGGGTTGTGAAGGGGAGGGGAGAAGTTGGTAGAGTAGCAGGTTAGGAGGTGAGGCCTGGAAAGCATAATGAGGAGAAACAGACAAAATGGCACAGTAAGCTGCAAGAGAGCATATAATAGGCTGACAGGACAGTGACGGAGATTAATTCTTCCTGCTCAGCACTGTGGCCCCTGAACTCAGACACAGACATCTCCAGGAGTAAATGACAGCATTGCAGTTGGCCTCACTTTTTCATCAACAGAGTTATGAAAGTGCATGTTTCATAACATAGGTTATTAGCCTTTCTGTAAATGCTGCATCGTTATTGTCCCAAAGTATGCATCCATTGTTTCTGCTCAAGGATACAGGAGCTCTTGTCTGTGTTTCCATGGAGACAACACTGGGATCTAGCACTGGGCACTAAGCTATGACTTCTTTCGACCTCAGTGGGTCTGTGACCTTCAGCAGTCTCCGCTGGGGGATGGCAGCTATTAGACATCTTCCCTGAGATTATAGGTTGTAGTTCTTTATACCCAAGTAATGGAGGCACGGGTCTCATTTTAAGAAAAACATTCATTGAGCACCTACTGCATTTGAAACATTTTATGCATTTCCAGGGACTGAGGGACAAATGAGGTAGGGCTTCTCTTCTTCAGGGGGCCACAACACTAGAAAAAGAACTGTCAACAGAATGAGGCCACCATAAGCTTTTGTTCAAGTTTGAGAATCAGTTTATCTTCCTTCCTGGGGCCAGAGTCACTGTCATCACAGACTTCTGCCTCCCAGAGCCAATCAGTAACTGCCAAGCACTACCTCCATCCACCCCCAAAACCTCCATCACTACAGTTGACACTGATCCCATGTGGTGCCTATAGGAAAACCAACTAGAAACAGCAGAAAGTGGCATTGAGTTTAGAACAAGTCTTTGAACTCATGAGGCCTAACAGCTGGCCATACCTCTTTGAAGGAAGAGACTGAAGGCCAGATTGGGGTGGGTCAGTGGTGGGTAGAACCATTTCTTGACAGGAACAACTTACATGTGGATCTCCTTGGCCTCTATTTAAATTTCAGTCTAACATCAGGACCCTGAAGAGGGATTCAGGGCAAGTCACTGAATCTCTTTCCCCCTCTTCCCAGTGTGGCCATATTGACTACATCTCCTTTTCCTGATTTTTAACTATTAATTTGACTGAATTAGTAGGCTTCTTGAGATCCATGTTCTATCTTAGGATGCAGACTATAACGACTGGTTACTAGACCAACTTCAGTAACAGTATTATCTGATGCAGTCATTCCTCTCAGTCAGAATGCTTCTCCAGAGCACTGTTCTAGAACCCTCCAGCTTCCATTTTCCTGTCTGTAGCTCCTCCCTTTATTTTATCCTGTGATTGTCACCATACCTGGATAATTCCAAAATGTATCCCTCTAGCTCAACTCCCTCCTTGCACTCCAAAATTGAAGCAGCCCCTGGCATCCTCCTCTACCCTTACCGGGCTTTCTCTGCTTCATACTTCAAGTGTCTGGGCCTTCTGCTGCCTTCTGTCTTCATCACCTTCATCAACAAACAGCAGGGTGTTCAGAACCACTGCATTTCCTCCAATCACCTTGACTTTTTTCTTCGTCCTTTACACGTGCTCCCAATGAACAAAACCCTTTATGCTGTTCCTTCAAAATGCTTTCCAGATTCTGACATCTGCTTCCACTCTAGTCTAAGCCACATGAGCTCTTGCCTAGGTTAGCAAACAGCCGCCCAGCTGATACTCCCATGTACTTGCCTCTCTGTTCCTCTCCCCCCAACCTGGTCTTCAAACTGATACTCGAGTAATGATTTTAAGATTTAGATCAGATGACATCCTTCTCGTGCTGTATGCTTTCTGTAGCTTCTGAGCCTCCTGAAATAAGACAAAGTAGTTGAAATGGATCCAAGAACAGGATGCTCTGCCCATGCTACAACAAGCCACTCCTCCATAGCCAATCTCTCAAGTATGTGCCTTTACAATGTATGTCACTGTGCCTTTGTCCCAGAGTAATTCTCAAGCCCTGTTGCAAATCCAAGTCCAATTCTGCCCTGGGGCATCCAGACACCAGGCTGGACTGGAAGGAATGAAGCATAGCTGGATGAATGGGTTAGCAGGATCTCCATTGGGGAGATAAAGCCTTATCCAAGATGGTTTTCATTGAAACAGCTCTTCTTTATTGGGGGGAATAAGGGCTATATAAACCTCAGGGAAGTGGGTAGGGGTTTTTGGAGCACATATACATCATTGGCTGGGGATAAGGTGCTGGGAATGCTTCATTTGCACGAAGAGGAATTCTAGGTGCTAGCTGGACATGTCCTTATAAGGAAATAGGAAGTTTTAACCTGAAACCTGGCCATCAGGCTTGATGACTGCCTCAAGAGTGGCAAAGGTGAGGGTCACACGGCTACGTGCACCAAGGCCCGCAGGCCCAGGACAGGAAGGGAGTAGCCCATACTCCCGTCTCGACCTCACTCTTGCTCCAGGCCAGCTCCCCCAGTCACAAGGCTCTCCCACCCTCACAGACTTTATTACTGTGATCTCTGAGAACTCTGGCATATTGTGTAACATGTTTCCTACCTGTCACTCTGCATCACCATCACCAAATGGCTTGCATTCCCATGTTTACCTGGATGTTTCCTGTAGCCTTCATCATGGTCCTGGCTCACTTCTTGAATGGAAGAGTCATAGAGGGACATATTATTTCACTTTGAATCCACAATGCTCAGGCAAAGGCCAGCATCTGAAATCCATTTTTGAAGGACCAAGTGACTGCAAAGCAATATAGTTAGATCTCGTTCATGGCTTATTGACTCTGTTGTTTCAGTTATGAAAGATCTAGACCTCCCAGTTCATGCATTTTCTGTTGATGCTATAAGTTTGTGCCTAGTGGGTAGGACAGTCATTTAAATATATTTTAATTTTGCTGATTATGGAGTAGGTCAGAAACTAGGGATTTTTAACAAAATGAGTTATCTAGCAAGAGAAAAAGTCCTTATTTAATTTTAGTATTTCTCTATATATACTGGTGAAGTGATGTTATCTTTAAAATTGGAATTAACAAAAGTGGCAAACTTGTTAAAACTAATTATAAAAAAGTAACTATGTTATTTACAGTTACTATATTTTCTTTTGGACATTTACATCAGTGGAAAGAGCTGTTAGAGTCCACATCAGTGGGCATGTGACTAATGGTGGTAAGTGGTATTTTATTTATTTGCTTTTCCTATCAGAATTACAGGCAACTTACGTTCTTGGTTTTCGAGGCCACCCAGATCTCTTCTGTTAGAAACAAGGGCTGTGGCACCTCACTGAGGGTTATCAGCTGACAGAAGTGAAGCCGACAGGTTGATTCACTCATTCAGCTGCTTGATTCGCCTTCCATGGAAAATCAACCCAGTCCAACCTTCTACCACTGCCACGTGTGTGTCACATGGGACAGGAGTAGCTTCATCTCTGGAGGTCATGGGGCTTCCCCACCACTTATGAAACCATCAGTTTCACTGGGGAATGACAGCTTTGTATTCGACCGTCTATAAAGTCTGGTGGAGACAAAAAATGTTTCTACAATAAAAACTTTAAAGATGGGAGCAAGCAGAGGCCAAGACCACTGAGGGACTAGATAATAATATTAACTTAAGAACACTGCAGCATTGTTTATTTCAGCCAGCATTACATCTTACCTCTTTCATCTCTTCTCAGTTTAAGATGGAGTGCTGTGGGAAAGAAGACCTGGTGAGATAACAAAATTATACTCTGGCATAGTCTCTGATGGCCTGCATCTGCTCTTTTGCTGTCCTGTCCTTTGTGTCGGTTGGTCAGAATACCTTCTCCACTCAGATTACTAAAACTGTGAACAGAAAAGGAGCTACAGTAGACAGTCAGCCATGCTGTGGAATAAGGAAAAGATCAAACCCATGTAGAATTGCAGTCCGCTTATTGACATGTGAGGCATTAAAGTGTTGAATGCTCTGGCTCACAGTATGGTCAGGAATTCACACAGGAAGGGCCAGAACCCAGAGATGTGTTCTTGAAGAGGATAATGTGGGTGGGAAGTAGTGGGGTATGAGCCCTTCTATCCCTCAGCATGGGAATGGCAGCGGCTGACCCACTAGATTGTGTTACTGGGAGACATTTACCTCTTCCACAGGCAGTGTTGGCCTTACCACTACTAACGTTTGCAAAGGAGGTACCTGCTGCCCATTTGTACAGATTAATGGAAAATTTGGTGGATCGTTGTGGCTTACCGGGTTTCGGAAAGCAGGAGCCAAGACCCTAGTCCGTCATGAAGGGATTCCATCTGTAACAAAACCTGGGGATGCCCTAGCATAGTCTTCACTTACAGAGTTATATTAGAATTATCAGGAACCAGACTGAGCTATTTGGAAAGCTATAATCAGGAAGAGAATCTAAATAAAACAAAAAAGAAGATGAGGTGTATGGTGTGTGAGAGAGGAGAGAGAGACAGAGAAGAGAGAGAGAGAGATCCAGGGCTGGGATACAGCTCAGTGGAAAAAAAAAAAAAAACTTGCTATATGCACCATAGTCCCAGAAGGGAGGGAGTGGTAAGAAGGGAGAGAGAGAGAGAGAGAGACAGAGAGAGAGAGAGAGAGAGAAAGAGAGAGAGAGAGAAGAGAGAAGAAATTTTATCAAGCTACTGCAAGGATCATGAATCAACACACAATGTAGCATCAGTGTTTATGGCCAGCGTCTGACATTTCTTCTGAGATTCAAGAAGTAGAACCATACTTTTTTTTCCTTCACAATTTATTCATTATATATCCCAATTGAAGCCCCCTTCCCTCAACTCCCCCAGTCCCACCTTCCCTCCTTCTTCCCATCATCCCCTTCCCCTAGTCCACTGAAAGGGGGCAGGGGGTTCTCCACTATTGCCATCTGCCCATAGCTTGTTAACTCTCATCCGGACTGCCTGGATCCCCTTCCTCCGTGGCCTGCTTAAAGAGAGGTGAAGACCTATGTGGCCGTGGAGGGTGGCAGGGAACAAATGTGCACAAGAACTACAGAATAAGAATAAGAATCCTTCTAAAACTGTGCTTCTCTAACAACTGGAAATTGGAAGCTTCATGATGAATTAAAAGAACAGTCATTTTCTTGAAAGTAAAGCTAAGCATGGTGATGCACACCTCCAGTCCCAACACTCAGGGGGAGTCAGAGGCAAGAGAGTACCACAAGCTCAAGGTCAGACTGCAGTACTCAGAATGCAGACTGCATTCCAGGCCAGCTAGGGCTACAGGGAGTTTCTCTCTCTTTCCCCTTCTTCCCTCTCTCTTTTTGTCTCTCTGTCTCTCCATCTCTGTCTGTTGGTCTCTCTCTCTCTCTCTCTCTCTCTCTCTCACACACACACACACACACACAGAACAAACAAACAAAAACCACAAGTAAACCAAGTGTGGTGACTCTGGTGTAATCCCAACACTTGGAAGCTGGGGACAGGAAGATCAAGAAGTTCAAGGTCATTCTCAGGCATATCACAAGTCTGAGGCCACCCTGTACTATATGAAACACTGTCTGGTGGGAGTAGGGCAGAAAATAGTAGAAGAGAAATAAAGAGGGGGAAGAAAAGGAGAAAGGATGGAGGAAAGGAAGGAAAATAAAAACAGGCAGGAGAAGAAGGAAAGAGTGAGGAAAGAAGAAAGTGATACTCAAACTTAATATTGACCTGAATACCGAAAAGGTTCTGGCTGGGCCTCTGGAGTATAGATACAAGGCTCACAAAGAGAGGGTGGTTGTAGCAGCAGTCCATTCCAGTCCATTCAAGCTGCCATAGCAGCACACCACAACTTATAAGCCTCAAGCATTTACTTCCCAGTTTGGGAGGCTGGGAGTTCCAATATCTTAATACTAACAATGGTGTCTGGCGAGGTCATATGTCTGGTTTATACAAAGACCCTTTCCCCCTGCAGTCTCTGTTAGCAGGGCATTGATGTAGAGGTGAGGGCTCTGTTTATGGCCTAACTGCCCCCCAGAGATGCCTCCCACCAACACCAGCATCTTGGGAACAGGATATCAATACATGGATTTGGGAATACACAAACATTCAGAGAACAGCACTATGTGAGAACACTTTAGTCACAGACACAGGGAGAAGAGGGTGGAGTGTGTGAGACAGGCCACTGATTCCCCACCCAAAGCCCCAACACCCTTAGTAAAAATCTTCTCCCATCTTAAGCCCCAGGTCATATGCCAGAGAAATGCTCCTTAGCCAGCCCATTATCAAAAACCCATCTCTGTGCATCAAGAGTTTGTAAGAATGTTGTGTTTCCCTTACACAAAGAGTGTTGTAGAAGGACCAACTGCTGCTTCATCACATCAGGCCCCTACCTCCTGCCCTTGGTGATCCTAGCTCCATGCCTAGAGGAGAATCCGTGTGGCTCAGTTTCTGAGGATCCACTTCAGTCAGGCTGACCACCCCTGTTTCAGTTAAGAATACCAACACTGAAGCATGCACTCCCGTGGCTCCTAAAAGGTGCCATCCATAGGTCGGCTTTCTTCAGTCTGCTTTTCTTGTTACTGATTATGTTTTTAATGAACAAGCAAAATTATATATTTAAAAATATGTATTGTTTTGTTGTTTTGCTGTTTTTCCCTCCTCAAAATGAGAAATATACACAATTTTATGGGACTCTGGCTTTGGATAATGAATTTCAAAACACCAGTTGTACTGAGCTCCATTTTTTTGTTTTCTTTTTCTTTTTTGTCCCAAATTTCATTTCTTTACAAAGGAACACTTTCTTGGCTAACAGTCTTGCTAGAAAGTCAGAATCAAAGTATTTCATTTTAGTACATGTCGGTGTTAACTTCCACCTGCAGGAGCTATTGCCTTAGTTATTTCTCTACTGTTGTGATAAATACCATGACCAAGGCAACTTCCAGAAGAAAGAGCTTATTGGGGCCTACAGTTCCAGAGGGTGAGTTCATGACTTTCATGTCACGGAGCATGGCTGTAAGCAGGTATGACCCTGGAGCAGTAGCTGAGGGTGTACCTGTGGGACACAACCATGAGAGAGAGAGAGAGAGAGAGAAAGAGAGAGAGAGAGAGAGAGAGAGAGAGAGAGAGAGAGAGAGAGAGAGAGAGACTGGGAATGCTATAGGTTTGTGAAACCTTAAAGTCACCCTCCTGAGTGACACACCTTCTCCAACAAGGCCATACCTCCTAATCCTCCCACCAGCTGGGGATCAAGCCTTCAAATATATGAGCCTCTGAAGGCCATTCTCCTTCAAACTATCACAGCTCTGAAATGCTTGAACCACTTTAAGCTCATGAATTAGGAGTGAATAAATTAACAAGACACACATCGCATGTTAGAGAGCTCCTTAAGCATGACACTAATCCTTATAGGTCCCCATAACATCTGTTGGGAAAGGCTAACAATGATACTTCACTGCATAGGTTGTCTGGAATGCTGCATGAATAAACTCTTGAGTTTTTCATCAGCCTCTCATTTAATCTCAATGATTTAATGAGCTTTTAATGTTACTCTGTTGCAGGGTTGGGGTTTTTTTCCTATCTGAAAGTTTTAAAATAATAATCCTTCAATCATTTAGTAAGCGAACACATGTATGTCTTCCTCATGTCAGCAAGAAACCTAGAAGACAAGAGGGCTATGAGAACGAGTAGAAACTGCCCTTGACCTCAGGGGGCTTACAGTTGCTAAGACACCCATGGATGCCCTGCTAACAATGGTATATGGAGTTCTTACAGTGTGCACAGGAGAAAGGACTTTGCATTCAGAGTATGGACAGACACCCGGCAGGATAAGCCCTGACAGAGTGACGCAATGAAGTCCCTGAGGCCACTGCAAGGCTTCCTGTCAGTGATAGACCAGCAGGAAAGCAGCAGGCTGGCTAACAGAGTGAAGGGACTTCTGGCCAGTGCTGAGCAGAGTAGGGGGAGTTTATTCCTGTATAATATGGAGTTGGCAATTATAAAAGGATAATGGTGGTCCTATTTTGTGTGGCTACCTTTGGTTGTCAAGGCACATTGAATTGATCTTGTAGGAGGAAGCTTACACAGGCTCTCAAGAACCCTCATGAGGACCAGTATCTCAATAGGATTGATGCCTCTGTAGACCAGACTCTCTGTTTATTTGGACCAGAAGGAGACAGACATTTCTGTATTTATGAAACAGACACCCACCAAAGGGACTTTTTCATTCTCTTCTTGGTCCCATAAAATGCAGTACAGGCCCTAGATAATACTGATGCCTTCTACTCTCTTGTGGAAGTGGTTCCATTAGACACATGGCCCAATGCCCAGACATGGCTCTGTACACTCTTAGAATGACAGTAGAGAAGTAGCGAGGTTCCTGTGGCTGAACATTTTCTATCAAAGCCTGAGCTGTCTCAAAGTACTCTGTGGAGGAGTGGATGTATTGAGAATGCCCTCACTGCTTCCTTCAAGGCAGAACTCACAGGCTGTATGCAGTAGAGCATCCAGTAGAACAACCTTATACCATTCATAACAGTGAGGGGCAGAGGCATTTTTTTATTCCATATTTCTTTAGTAAAGTCTAAAAGAAAAAATCAAAAATCTCTGAGAAAGTCAGGCATTTCAAATGTGGCCATTTCATAGGGAGTTTCTCATCTTCTGTAATGACTCATGTCTTTTCGGTACCTTAACATTAATACGCAGTAGGCATGTACATTCTTCTGGAGAGTAATGGAGATGAAGGGGGTTGTTCAATCCCAACATACTGTCATTTGTTCCCCATTTTAGAGATGAAGGAGCAGGGATACAGAGATTCATGGGCTATGTATGGAAGGGTAGGAAGTCACCCAAGTGGGATGGATTCCAGGGATTCTGTCTTCTGGAAATGATGCCCTAAGGCCACTGACCTGTTGATGTGTCTTATGTCTGTTCTTGAGTATACTATATGGAAGCAGACACCAGCCTAGGAGATAAGACAAGGGAACATCAGAATTGCCCCACATATGGTGACTGTGCATGTGGCTGCTCTTCGTGCCTATGTTTCATGTGACAGATGTTCATAGATTTTTGTTCTAAAGAAAGATGTGTGATAGATCTCACTATTATTGTCATTGTTGGGTTTAAACACAACTAAAGGTTAAAATTGCCACCTGCCCTGTAGTGATTAATGCTACTGTGAGAATAGTGACAGAATGAGCAAGGTTGAGTTAGAAGCTGAGATCAAGGGAGAGAGGTGGGAAGCCAGGACAGGTCCACATTTCCAGCCAGAGGCAACCTGATTGTTAATGGTAGTGTGAGGAAACCTTAAAGAAGACCATATTCACTGAGGTGCTAGATGTCCCATGTTCTTCCATGTCACCCACGTGGACATGTCCAGTGAGGAAACAGTCATGAAGACATAAAGTCAGCAGAACATTCTTTCCTCTGAAGGTCTCTATACTTCAAGTCTGATTGGTGAATGTGATCAATTCTTCCTAAGTCATCTGTGTTGTCCACTCAGAGGCCAGTCAGCAGAAAGAGCAGCTAAATTCCAAGCATGAACTTGATATCAAAGTATTAAATTATCCATTCAAATGTCCTCACCTCTTAAAAATTACAGAATATTCTTTTTTGCTATTATAACATAACTAAACCCCTTTTATGTTTTTGGATTTTGGAGTAATTTCTGTGGTTTTTAATAAGATAAGCTTAAGTATTTTTCACAACTTTTATTGGTGAATTTTGTTAATTTACTTAAGTTTTTTTAAACTTGGACTGAGATTTTCTTTTCTCAAAATTTGAAAGAAATCTATCCCCCAATCTATAGATGAGCTGATTGTTCTAGGCGTTGATATACATGTATTGTCATGAACCTGTGTTTTATTTGGTGGCCAGCCACAACCTGATGGCCCATTCTAGGCATTTTTGTCCTTGGTCTTTGGAGGTACACAGTTTTTTAAGGACACTAGCTCTAAGAAGCTGTCATGTTTAGAACTCTAAATAAAGTAAAAATTAATCCAGTAAATATTACTTGAGCAAGTTCTCGGGCCCACTGAAAAAGTCTGCCATTCTTGACTCTGTTAACAATGTTAATGGAGCATTCTTGACGTAGAAGCTCTTATAACTGGGCAAGACCATCTGCCGCCCTTTCTCTCATTGACCCTACTTGAGAAATCTGACCTATGAGAAGGCGCTATTGATCTTCGTTTTGGTTTGTGTTTCTCTCAGAGAAGTGCACAGCTGTTGGCATCATCAGCATCCACTGTGGAGTCTCTGCAGCTGGGTAGTTCAAAGTTGTTGCACATACTTAGAATGGAAGGACTCAGGCCACTCAGCACCTCCATGGACTTATAAATTGAAGCCCTCTGTGGACACGTATGGCTTCTGCTAGAGGCTTCCTGCCCAAAGCCATTCTTCCCTCCACCCCCCTCCCCTTGCAGTCATACTTGGCTCTTCTGGAAATGCTGCCATTCTTCACCTCACTGACTCTCCCACTGAGAAACTAGCCATCAAGAGCTGAGCTCCCACCAGAATGATGGGTGTGAAGAAAGACGCTTACAGAGATTTAACCATTTGAAGAAGACATTTTAACTTAGGAAAAACATAATGGGATATTATTTAACACCATAAATAAAGCAAGAATTTAATTTTCATGCAAAATTTATGTTTTAATGCCTTAACAGAACAGTAAGATGATATCTAGCTTTTCTGCCTCTTTCGGAGACAAAACTTGTCTGCCCTGAACTCCAGGAGCCAAAACCTTGTATGAGACAATTTGGATCCTTAATTCATCTCACCTGGGTGGGATCCACATCTTTCATGACAGGCATAGTCAGGTCTTGGACCAGATGCTGTGCGATGAGGGTGTAATGGGATGGGCGCTGTGTTACTTCTCTGTGTGTGGAATATTCTGAAGCCTGAGATACCAGCCAAGAGCCGTAAGCTCTAACAGTCACATTCCCATTTTACAGAGCAGGGAACAAAGGCATATGTGCTTAGAGACTTGGCCAAGGTCAAGGTTGAGCTAGTAGGTGCCCTAGAATTGTGGCAGCATCACTCTTCACCGCTGACTGTTTCTCTAAACAGAACACAAGAGTTCGTGCCACCTGTCACTTCAAAAGCCAATGAGGAGAGACAGGAATTGAATCTAAATTGTGCCTTATTCAGAGAGCTATCAGTCTGAGAAGACAGCAAATTAGCATCTGAGAGATTTGTCTTGCATTCCATCTCCAGCAGTTTTTTTTTTCCTGCTTTATTTATTTATTTAATCACTTTACAGCCTGATCCCTGCCCCCTCCCTCCTATCCACCCAGTCCCACTCTCATGCCGCCTTCCCTCTCCCTCCTCAGAGAAGGAGAGGCCCCTAAGAGGTACCAAGCTACTTTGAACAGGGTGGAAATGAAGGCAAGTCAGTCCAAGGTTTAGTCTTAGCTCTCTGACCAGGAAATCAGCTGTGTATCTGAGATACATAATATTGGAGTTTTAAGCCTTAAGGCCTCATGCTCCTTCTCCTCCTTACCCTCTCTGTGTGCAGTGGCCTCTGAGTCTTGTGTCCCTCTGTAGCTGCCATTTGGATTGTGTCTCTTAAAAGACTACCTCAGAACAAGCAAACTGTTGGTGTATACGTACTAAGCTACTTCCAATGAATGTGTGGGTTCCTTTCTACTACATGAAGTACACATGTGATCTTATAAGGTCAAAAATAAAGACCCTCATGTTTGTCAGTATTGTCCCATCATTATTGTCCAGCTAATGCCTGTTTTTTACCAGGCGTGTAAGGAATTAACCATAACAGCCACCAACGCTCCCTCAAAACCACAAGACACAACCCTTGTTACAGTCACTGTGGACACTAGTGGACTACTCTAAATCAATGGACAAATGCACAGGCCAGCTGATGGATGGGGCGGCAACCCCGCCATTTGCAGTATCATCAACAAGAGGGGTGCTGAGAATTAAGTTCACTGGGAAGCGACGCATTCTCCTCGGAGCTAATGCTCCTTGAATCCATAATCGTTCTCATTCCCTATTTTTTGGCTCACTAAAGGAATTTTTGGGAAACGTTAACATTTCTCTCTATGTATTGTTTTCATATAAACTATAATAATTATGTTTAAAGAAAAATGTGGACCTTTGGGATAGGCATGGTTGAAAGTTGAAATGTTGCTATTGAAAGTACAGTTGTAAATAATGCAGTTATTCTGCTCTCTGGGAACTTGTATTTTAAGAGTGAAAATGAAACAAAGAAGTGGAGAAACAGGAAGTGGATTGTATGGCATGGGGAAAGAACAAGCTACTGATGCTGAGGTTTTTAGTGAAGGGACAAAGTGTCTTTGCACTATGAAAGTGGTGAGACTATCTTTATGAGAGTTAATATTTGTGTGTCAGTTTCAAAGACCTAGGATGTCAACTGTGGAGGTATCTTGGGAGGAAAGATCTCAGAAGAATGAAGCACATAGAAACATTCTGAGGTAAAGAGTTAGGGGTGGGTAGAGGGAAATCATAGGGTACTATGACTAAAGAGCCCTACTTAAAGTATGTAAGGGTCCAAACATTTGCATTTAGTAGAATGAGAGGGATGAAAGGTTGCTGCCAGAGGTATGCCTGACTAAGAGATACTGTACTGAGAGCAGCTGTTCTGTGGATAAAGAGAAGATGATAGCATCATGTCCTCTTGGAGGAATCTGGACCACTAATGATAAGAGCCCCCTCATAATGTGATAGGAGCCTCCACCATGGTGGTTGGTAGGAGCCACAAAAACCTGGACATATTGTAAAAAGGAGGATAAATGTGGGTACACAATGAAAAGAAGACCTAACATGACCCACAGAATTGGGTATAAGTCAGGAGAAGATCGGAGTACCTATTCAGTGAGATAGGGATGGGTGGCAGAGAGAGAAGTAGATTTAGAGTCAGTAGTTTGTGACCCCTTATTCAAGCAGAAATGGGGATATGTAGATGGATACGCAAGGACATGCTCAAAGCAAAGCAAGGCAGATGCATCACCAGCAACAAGCAGGCACCCTTTAGGGGCAGGAAAAAGAGTAAGTAAGGAGGGTAAACCAAGGCCTGAGGCTGCACCTACGCCCAGCTGACATGTGGACATTATTTTGATAGCCAAACCCCTCCCTAAGTGACTTGCTCTCTCTTGTGTTTCCTTGAAAATCTTTGAATGTTCTTGCTGATCTTTGCGGAAATTGCCTTTCAGTTTGGCTTTGGTTGCTTTGAAGTGACTTTTTTTTTTCTTCAGCCCTATCCTTTTAGATGTCTTGGCCACCTTAGTCTTCTGCAGCCATCTCTGCTCTTGGTGGAGTGATCTCAACGGGCCCTTGTTTTTCCACTCGTTCCTTCTTCCAGCTGACCCATCCCAGTTCTGCACACTCCCCAGGTTTCCAAACCAGTGCTGCCTCTGCCCCTGTAGTCAGTTCCACGGTGCTCGCCACTCGATTCAAGACCCAACCACCCCATTCTGCAAGTGCCATGCCCTGCACCCAAGATTCTTTTACTTGTGCTGTAAGTTCTGTGTGGTCACAATGCAGCTGCAGTGGCGATGTCACTTCTAGAGACCTTCTGGCATCCCAGTGACCATTTTTCACACACACTGTCTGATTCTGTTTTTTACAACTCTGAGCCGGGACTGCTGGCATATCTCTTTCTATAGCTACTCAATATATACCCAGTGACTAAATTTTTATAGACAAATAGTAATGGAGCATCCAGTTACCCATCCTCTGTATGGGAAAAACGTTTGCATAGGAAATTCACTGGATGCCTTGCCTTGCTAAGCATGCAGACAGATGTTAAGAGAGACTGAGCTTCACTTCCTGAGGTGGTGAACGAGTAAGAAGGAGGAGCTAGAATCCAACCTCAGACCTCCTGACTCCAATACCCATCTCACCCTGATAACCTGTCTTACTTGGGCTTTCTTCTAGCCACTCCAGGGATACTGGACTCTCCCCTACCTTCTCCACAAGATCCCTAATCTAGACACCTTTGCACCTAGATGCATAGCCCCTGGCTATGCTTTCTCACTATGCCACATCTTAAATGTTCTTTCATTCTTCCATTCTCAAGAGTGAACTTGCCTTCTGGACAGTACTGTGCTTTAATCTCATGACAATGTAGGTCCTATGGCAGCCTCACCCTCTGCAGCACTGCATCTCCTACCATCACTGGTCTCTGCCTTGTCCCATCGGGTATGATAAGTATGCACTGTGAAGTTTAGACACGCTCTGCTCAGCACCACATCATTGACCACCTATCCTGGTCCCACTCACAGCAAACTCTAAGGCAGTCATGTGGTACTTCAAGGGACTGAAATGTAAATGTATCTGAGCACATATTAATCACTTTTCTCATTGATGTGACAAAAACAACTTAAAGAGGAAGAGTTTACTGTGGCTCACAGTTTACTGGTACACAGTCCATCACAGTAGGGAAGACATACCAGCAGGAGCGTGACATGGTTGGTCACATGTAACCCCGTCATGAAAGGGTACAGAAACTAGTGCAGTATTCTCATTTTCCTTTGTTGGGGTTCTCACCCATAGTCTGAAGCTAGCCATATTTAGACTGGGTCTTCCATCCTCATTTAAGCCTCTCTGGAATCATCATCACCACATTCATCTCCTACATGATCCCAAATCCAAGCAAATTGACAAATGTCATCGCCACAGGCCTCTTTGAGCATTTATGCTGGTTTGCACATATTTAAAATTTGTTATATATGATTTCATGTCTTATCTTGGGCAGGGACACAATGTCTCTTTGAGAAATTTTTGAATTTTCCACGCTAGGCCTGGAGCTATATAGGATATGCTGAAGGACTAAAGGTGAATTTTGAAATCAGTGAATGAATTTTGCCTATGTTGTGCTGAGTATATTGTGGAGACGTGGGGATAAGTCATCCCCCACCCCCATCCTCTTGAGCCTTCCGTCTCTTCCTCTGTAATGCTATTATAATTTTCCAAATATAAGGAATTTACAAGTATAATGAACATGTAGCACTTTTAATGGGTGGGATATGGACCCCCCCCAAAAAAAAACAAACATTAAAATGGAGACACTTCATACTCCTTGCTCTCAGCACTCATATCTCTCATTTGATTATAACCAATGCTTTAAGGAACACCACACCACACTCTTGGAGGGATTTTCATTGGAACATGTTCCTTAAGGAAAAGGTGTTTGTGAAGTTTGGAAACTACTCAGATGTCTATTGTTTCACAGATCCTCAGGCTGACCTCTAATGATTGTGTGTTCCAATAGAGGCTGCCTGTGGTTATTCTAATTAAAATACAATCTCTGTGCAGAACCCACTGTTATGGAGACACTGAGAAACGGCCTATGGCACATGCGCCATAGCAGTAGTGGTGAGATATGTGGTCCCATTGGTCCTGTGCTGAGTCCCAGTTGTCAGTGACCAGCTTTGCTACTGGTCTGTGCGTTGTTGTTGTGGGGTGGCAATCATGGCAGGTAGGCCAGCGGAGGGAAACACTTTTCTCTTTATTAAAAGGTGGTATGATCTTGTGTCATAATTAATCAAAACTTTCAGTTATAAAGCATGGGTAAGGATAATGCTGTTATTTTTTTTAATTAAAGTGATCAAGGAATTGCATTTGGGAATAATGTATACACATGGCAGAGCAAAGTTCCTTTCCTTGTATTAATAGTATTTATCACTCAGGGTAGAAGTAGAATAGAATAGAAATGGGAAACTTTGGGGTGGACAGGTGGCTTACCAGCTAAGAGCACTTGACTGTATTGCAGAGGACCCAGGTTCAGTTCCCAGCACCCATACCATGATCTGACACCTTCTTCTAACCTCTGCCATGCACACACATACATGCAGGCAAATACACATATACATAGAGTAAAAGTAAGTGCATCTGAAAAAAATGATAATGAAAAAAAACCTCTTCAAAATGGTCAGAATGCACATGGTACCTTCTCAAAAGTGAGGGGCTTCAACCTGCATGCCAGTTATCATCACCGCTCCATCCTGAGCCAGCTGAGAAGCTAGTCTGCTATGTTGAAGCTGGTGAGGAAGAGGAGTGCACAGTCCCAGCACCCAAATAGAGAGCTTGCCAAAACTTGACGTATTGTGATGTCAGATGACTTGCAATGGAGCTGTCTTTTCAGTGATCCATAAATCAACAAGGCAATAAAACAAACCAGCAAAACAGAAAGACAGTGATAAAAATCAAAAGCATCAACCCCTGGGGAGGAATGGACAGGCATAGGCACAATGCAGATGGCCAAGAAAGCCAGTCAGATCTCTGCTTCTCCAGAGATCTGATTACATACTAGGTGTAATGGCCAGTCCCTTGAGGATTTAAGAAAAGAAAACTCCTAGCCATATTTGGCTTTTAAAACTAAGCACTAACCTCTGCCTATAATTTCCACCTACTCCAGAGACTGAGGCAGGAGGATAAAATTCAGGACCAGCCTGGGAAAATTAGTGAGCACCTAGCTCAAAATACAAAATAAAATGAAGGTTAGGGATGTAGCTAGATGAGAGAGGACTAGCCTAGCGTGTGAAAAGCCCTGGGTTCAGTCTCCAGTACCTAATATTCATCTTAATAATAAGTGCACCACTGTGTGGAAGAGGGTCTACCAGAAGGCCAGCCAGAGGAAAGGCTATGGTGGAAATCATCATGATCCACCAGGGGAACCTGGAGCCACACAAATTGACAGCGTCTGATAAGATGTAAGGATAACAGTGACGAGGTGCAGGCCTTCCCGGTGTCTAGACTTGGGAACTAGATAGACAACAGTGCCCTTGACTTATGGCTGAGCAGAATAAAAATAGCAGAGAGCCCTTGTGAACTCAATTTTGGACTGAATTTGAAGTGTCTGAGGTATCCAAGTGGAAATGTCAAGTGGGCCCCTGGGACAGCAAGTCTGTAACAGTGTTTCCTGAGGATTTATTGGCACTAAGGACTGTCCTAGGACACCTGACACTTGGAACCTAAAAGACAGTGTCTTCAATTAATTTGCATTGGCATTTACTTCTCTTTCTTTATCCTAAAGAATATTTCCAGATAATCTTAGAATCTCATCTCACCCTGCTGTTGCATTAGGAAGACAATGGAGGGAGGGAACTATACAAAAAGAGAACTGTAGATCCTGCTAAGTGTTTGGGAGCAGGGGTACGCTAGGGCCCACTTGCTGAGACTCAATGATGGACAAGTTCAGAAAAGGCCTCTTGACCTTCAGACTCTGGCCTCAGATGAGAGATGTGATCTAAAGACATAGAGTCACTGATGATGTCTGAAGAGATGAAGGGATAACAGAGAAGAGGCACAGGCTTAAACCAAGTGAGCTTGAAAAATAACGGACAGCAGAAGACCGTCATAGGGTCAGGGACATGGACAGGTAGGTGCCCCAAGATATCTCCAGGGAAGTGCTGTGCTGGTCTCATCCATGAAGCCCACCTGGACCAACTCGGGGTACTGTAGAGGGTGCCCCATTCCTGTAGTGGCAGTCTGTAAAGAGCCCGGCTGCCATGCCCTGCAAGAGAAAATGGAAGCCAGAGCAGCACAAGAGGACTCAGGGCATCTGTCCAGGGGTATGTGCAATTGGGGCCTAATGTAAGGACCGGAAGAGCTGTGCAAGTAACAGAGGGAAAGAACAGCCAGGTGGGTGGATTTAGAAGCCATCCAGGATGAGGCAGGGGTATTGTGCTGACCCTGCATTCTTCATCCCCACCCTGGATAATTTTGTCATTGGCAGAATTCTTTGAAGAACAACTGTTCTTTCTTTCAAACTATCATCTGCCACAATTTAATATTCTGAAGTCTAAAATATCTGAAGGAAAAAAAAAAAAAGCAAGCCTCGCACTTAGCTGAACTGACACAATCGGCGGCCCACCCCTCACCTAGGAAACTGTAACGAGCACAGTTTATTCTGGAAGCATCAGGCAGGTGCTCAGTTGCTTTCTCACTTATGCTCTGCATAGAAATCAAAAGACGTGCCTGAAATATCTGTGCCTTTGTCTGGGGGAGGAAGAGGCCGGAAGTCAATATCAATGTTCACAAACTCGCTTGCTTCTCATGACTTTGCCCTGACAAGCTGCTGTCTGCTCTCACCCACAAGACAACTAAACTAAGCCCAGTGAACTTGGCATAATCATTCTATTATCCTCCCCTGGCTTGAAACTTAGTCTTTTGCTGGGGTCAAGTTGAATCCGGTGGATCCGCGGTTGCCACAATCTATATGCCGGTCGGTCACAAGGCAAAACTTTTACCCTCTGAGCCTGGAGGGGCCCAGCTCCACAGATACTCTGCTTCCTGTGGAGGTGACATATGTGTGTGTGTGTGTGTGTGTGTGTGTGTGTATACATGTATGTGTGTGTATACATGTATGTATGTACATATATGTATATATACACAGTCAAAGTCTGTTTGCACACCTGTGCTAATGGTGGCAGGAGGCTGGTTGATAAAGGTCTGTTTCTGGTGACTGGTCTGTCTTGGTGGTGATGAGTCACCCAGTAGGCTGACAGTCCTGTGGCTTCAGTGACCCCTGTCTTCACGATCTGGTCCCCAGCATCAGAGATCTTAGTCATACTGAGCTGATCAATACATGTCACATGACAATGTCATGACAATACATGACATGTCACAGACCCTGCCACCCGGACTCCTGGACAGCTGCACCTCCCTAGGAAAAAGAGGCTACCCCCAAATCTTCAGAATCAAACATGAAGGTAGATGTCTGGCTTTGGCCATCTCCTCAAGGACGGACATCTCTGGACTCACCGTGCCTTTCTTCTGTGCCACACAGCCTGCACAGGTGGGGTACCCCACCCCTAACTAAGCCTATTGTTTCCTAGTCTGCTTCAGAAATAAGAGAAAGTCTTACCTCTTCTTCCAGAATTTCCAGAATCTCAGCTTTTAGGCATTTTCTAACATGGTCTTTCACTGTCAAATCAGAAGTGAACCATGAACAGCACCCAGGGCACAGCCATTGGCCTGTGCTGGCTGTCTCTTCCCTCCTCCCTCCAGGCACAGAAGGGCCAGTGCTGGGGACCTTCCCAGGGAACATTTCCTCCTCTGGGCAGTAGAGTTCAGCTCTTCTTTTCTTAGAGGCCATAATCTCTGCTGGGCTTCGGGGATACATGATTTAATATTTTCCCACAATAGCTACAGTATCAACCGGTTAATTTGCACAGCTTCAGGTAAGAGCTGCCCAAAGGCAAATGAAAAATAATGTAATTAAGCTTAAGGCAACCACTCCGGGGATGTAAAATTCAACTAAAATTTTAGTGACTTCAATATAATTTTCCCATCATTTAAAAAATACATCTCATTCACTTATCTACATAAGATTTGAGCCAGTCAACCTGTAGATGTATATTTTGAGGTTCTGTTCTGGCTTAGGGAGCACCCCTAGAGTACTTCTGTGAAGCTTCTCTGCCACTTGGCTGGCTATCCTACACTAAATGCTTCTCTTTAGGGGCCTTTAATGTGTCCTTATACCGTCCACACAAAGGTGTTTAAAGACACAAACACTAGATCCATCAGGCAAACGTCCCTAGGTAGAATAGCCTCCAATGCGTCAGCAACACCCTCCCCTGTTTGGTGATGGAGGCCCAGCGCCATGTTCCTCTGTGGCTGGCAAAAGTTACAGAGGGGCTGTGTGAGATGCACAGCTGAGCCCGGACACCACTGCCCCTGACTGTCCTGTTGGGGAACCACCTAGCTAGGACTGCATAGCACACCCTTCTAACGAGCCACAAGTACTGCTCATCCTAATGAGTCAGCTAATTTCAAATCAAGCACCATGAGCCAAGCTCTGCTCCATCTAGGGCTGATATTATGCCTTAGTTTGGTGCCATTTATGTACCGTCAGGTAGTTGTTGACCATGTTGACCTGAAACTAAAACTAAGTTCAATTTTCATAACTTTATATCACCTGGGCCTCTTTGGAAGTGTCTTTTTAAGCATTCTCTGGTTTTCTGCTTCCCCTTAACTTTTAATGGCTGGTTCTGTTGTGTGCTGGCATGCAGAAGGTAATTTACAGTCACATAAATAATTAAACAGAATTTCACAGCATACTCTCCATTAGGACCTTACTTAATGTTTTTACTGCATTAGTTATTTCTTTCCTTCAGTATTAATATTTATGTGTTATTTTAGAATCCCACTAACAAATAGCTTGTAAATATCAGTAACTCCTTATCTTGGACACTGACATGTCTGGGAAGCCTCACTACAGCATGATGATGAACAGGAAATACCTAAACGCATGGCAAACCTGCAGCTGGACACGGTGAAGAATTTCTGATATAAATGTGATTTTTCTCACCTAATGGATTTTCATCCATGAATGATAATTCGATGACTATATCACAAGGCCATCAAATTATATCAGCTAGGTGGTTTTCCAGCTGATATTATTATTACTATCATTATCACTACTAATGTCGTTATTATTATAATGGGGATGTGAGTGTGGGCACATGCTTGTCACAGCATGCTTGTTGGGGTTAGAAAACAAGTTTGGGGAAGTCAGATTTCTTCTTCCATCATGAATTACTGGGATCCAACTCAACTCATCAGATCTGTGAAGTAAACACTCTGACATACTGAATACTCTTGCCATCTCTGTAACCAATTTTTTTTTTCCGAGACAGGTTTTCTCTGTGTATCCCTGGCTGTCGTGGACTTGCTTTATAGACCAGGTTAGCCTTGCACTCACAGATCCACCTGCCTCTGCCTGGGGTTAAAGGCATGCACCACCATGTCTGGCATCTGCTGCCAAATTTTGTGGCCACAGCTCCGCTTGGATTTTCATTTGACATTGATACATTAATCCTATCTGTCACTACACTCACTGACTTTCTTTGAAATAAATAACTACACACACACACACACACACACACACACACACACGACAAAAACAGCAATTCCTGGTGAATCCAGCTCTGGCCTTGTTTCTAGCTATGAATGATTGGGATGCCTTAGGGTGGTTGTCTGCATAAATTAGAGCTCTGCCCCAGGAAGTCTCAGCAGTCAGTCAGACTGATGGTGCCAAGAGAGCAAGTTGACTCAGGTAAGATAATAAAATGAAGGATGGAAATGATTTGTAAGTTGGTAGGAGAAAGTAGCCAGCGTCACAATTCCCTGTATAAGAGGCATCCAGGAGAGCCAACGCCAAGGTTACAGATGTGACAAGCTCAGCACAGGTGACCAAAGTGCACAATTCGTATTACAAAACTGATACTGTGTTTTAGAGAACAGTTTATCTTCAGTTTCTGTTTGTGGGGTTCAGCTCAAGGCCCCTCATAAACGTCTGTGACATTTGTGGGAGCAGTACATAGAGGTGTCAGAGAGCTCTTTCAACAAGCAACATTTTTTGCATTTAATTCACAAGTGAACTTTAAAAGGCATATGTATTTAGGGAGTACTGAATTGTTTTGTTAGGTACTAGAGAAGCTGTCCCATGGTATGGTGGTTGTCCATGTCAGCTCTCCCAGGGCCAGGCTGCAGATTCTCCCATGCCCTACAGGCCCTGGGGAGAAACTGGCATTAGAAAATCATTTGCCTGGTTGGGGCCCTCCGCTTTTAGAGTCCTACTCTGGCAAGATTCACAGACTGACTGACACTAGTAGTTCCAGCCATCATGGAAGAGCCTTTTCAGAGTTAAAAGCACATTGAGGTTTGATATTGGCCGGGACCAAGAAGAGCAGAGAGACTCAGGAGATGAAGACATTCAGTAAGCCAAAAACACCTTTGATTTCTTGTTTTGACCTGGCTAATTGGAACTTAATTAGTATGTTCTAAACACACTCATCAAGTATCCACTTTCATTGATAAATCTTAGATATGTGTCTTAATTAAACTTAAATTTCTCTTCTGAAAGGGAAGTGTTAGATTTCCCTGTGATAATGTAACCTTAATCCATTGCTTGCCTTACATGTTATCTATTAGATAAAGCACTGATACATGTGAAAATTAGCATAAGGCTAGATTATCATAGACATAAAGGAGAGGATTTAGTATGCTATAGTATGATAGCATGCAATAAACTCAGGATATTAGACAAATACAAAATACAACACACCTTTGGAATTGTCCAATAGCCATTGATAGAAAGAGTTTTCTGGAAGACTGAGCTGGTGTGAAAAGCACATCCTCCTTCACCGAGTGTTTAACAGCCTTGCAGCAAACTCTGTATTCCAGACCAGAAATGCACAGCCTCCAAAAGCTGAGGACTTGGCCAACTCCCAAGTCTACTCAATGGCTCAAGTGGTCATTACAAGATTCCAAAGAGTGAGGCCAGAGGGTGACCCCCATCTCTCTGTCTTGGTCTCTCTGTCTCCATCTGTCTGTCTCTCCCTTCCGCTCTCCCCCTTCCCCTCCTTCTCTCTTCATTTTCAATCTATTTTTCAATCTATACATGTTTTTTTCAATCTATACATGTTTCTCTTTCTGTGCTTTTGAAGATGTCTCCTGGAGTTTGTTTATACATATATTGGTTGTAGTTCTGGGAAGTGGACAAAAAGAAAGTGTATAAAACACCTAGAAATTGCATTCTGGATGATGCAAGCACTAAATAAGTAAACATCTTAAATTATGAATGTCTGGAAGGATAATTACTCATTACAATGCAATGTATTGTGTGGGTACCTAAGCCATTTAATATTTCTCAGTCTCTGTCTCTGTCTGTCTATTTCTCTCTCTCTTCCTGTGAGTAAAATTCTAAAAAAAAAAAAAGAAAGAAAGAAAGAAAAAATGGTTAGTGAAAAACATCCTAGAAACACAGACAAAAACATTCTTCAACTCCAGGCTGCCAGATGAACACCTCTATGTGTCTTGGGCTTCTTCCCACTATGGAGGGTGAGTTTCAGGCTAGAAGAGAGCAAGGTTAAAGTACATGCCATGTGTATGGGCTTAACCTTAGAAGGCACCCAGTGTCACTTCTGAATCTTGTTGGTTGAGGCACTAATGGGAATTCTTCCAGGGCTCAAGGAAAGAAGATTCTGGCCCTGTGACTCAGTGCTGGAACACCAATGTGGCTCTATGGGAAGAACGTTAGAATGAGAAACAAAAAAATACATACCACTGAAGCTATAGCTGCCTGCATTTTGGGTCTGGCAACTTTGTAATTCATCCTGGGGGGGGGGGAAGACTTAAAATATAACTTTAGTGGGTAAATACAGAAGTCTCTAGTTTCTTTCTAATATAGTATAGACCTGTAAATGGTGTTTCTAAGCCATTTTGAGTACAGTTTTCATATACAACTCCTGAACCAGTATGCAAATGCTTATCAGACGGGTAAAATTAAACAAAGACTTATTTACATGTACTCATGTCACAGAGAAACAATGCTTGTCAGCAGTCATTCAGTGCTTTTTCAAATTGAAGAAACACCCTGATTCTCAGGTATCAGGGGTGCTCAGTCCCCACACCGAGTGTAGCATGAATGCTACACATAGATAAGAAGACTGAGACCTTGAGTTCAGACACACACAGACCCCTGGAATGAATCAACCAGCTCTGAGAATTATCTCAGTACTTTTTAAACCATTTTCTCAAATTATAACATTCTCTCAAATTGAATCTGGTTTTAGCACCCTTGACAAGTCTAGCAAAGCTTTGTGATGATCCTGTCTTTGAGCAGATACCTGTACATTGTATAGTAATCTACTTGCACCTTTACCTACTCCTGAAAATCCCCGAGGAAAGTCATGTGCATAGCTAAGTTCTGGGGAAGGACTAAAGCAGGAAATGTCATTTTTTGGCCTGATTGCCTTTTTTGTTCCTGGCGGCAATGTACTCCAAGAGCAGTGCCTCCTCTGGGTGATATTTTTTTTAACTTTGGAGTTGTATCTGTGGTCCTGGGATATTTTGACATACTCTGAAATGTGGTCTAGACTGGGCATGAATGTTTAAGCTTAGAACAGAGAATTAGACTCAGTCTACTGCAGAGCCTCAGCTTGAAATGCAAATACTAGGTTCCAGGGAAGGATCTTTAGAAGGCAGACAGTAGCCATCTGTGTCCAGGTGATGAACACAGTAATTAAAACAGGAACCAAGCACGGAAGAGAATTTTCCGTGCATCCCTTGAATAGTGAATACAGACTGACTCTGCCTGATTGTATATGCTAATCAAGAGCTGTAATTAAGACCCATAGGGCTGGACCTGTGGAAGGTTGCAGGATAGTATATAGGCTGTTCTGGCCCTGTGAGCAGGAGCTAAGTGTTGGTACCCTGTGCTTCATTAAACTCTGATGGACACAGACCCTTGCCCCAGAACTATTGATCATTTATATACTGAGATAATAGACAGGAGAGATGCATCCTTGGCAAATCCTGTCTGGTGGAAGAGAGCTTTCCCTGCAGCTTATCAAAATTTTTACTGCATTTTTAAATTGTGAAAATGTATTTTGTCCTGCAGTGATTTGTGTGAGTAAAACAATAATAATAAGCCAAAACTATAATATCTTTTGGGCATGACCTTGAAGCATGGGCTATGTGGGCGTCTTTAGGATGTGAGCCTTATGCTGGAAAAGCAAGCTTATTTTGTCTCCACACAAATAACCTCTGACTGATGGAGGCCCAGAAGATTTTCGAGTTCAGCATGCTTATCCATCCTCAGTATCATATGGGTAAACAGATTCCAAGTAAACAAAAAGGTGGAAACAGAATGCTCCCTATACTGGTTTTATTCTAGCACATCACGTGACATATTAAATGTCTTAGAAGCATGAAAATATAAAGGCCTTTATTGCTTGGCTAAATTATACTCTTTGCATGCTAACTTGCTCTCTACAAAGAGAGACAGAGAGAGAGAAATAATCTGAAATGATTAAAGTTAAAACACAATTTTTTTCCTAATGCCAAAAGTATTTCTGTGACATGATGTGCTGAGAACTGAAGAAAATAAATAAAGCAGAATTATATCCTGGGAGGGAAGATTTAGAACATTAACGAGCACCCTCATTTACATGGCTGATATGCTCCTCTAAATAGTGTTTTGAGAATGCTTGTATCAGCACACCCAAAATCTGAGTGGTTTTCCTATTTTTAGGGACTGAAGTCATACTGATGAAAGATTAGTCTCTAAACATGGGCCCATCCCCTGTTGTACTCTTAAACAGCAGTGTTCTGTGTGGGCATCAGGGTTTAATGGGCTGAACTGTCATGCTGCTCTTCTTGTCATCTCTTCTCTCTTTGCTCTGTCTTTAAATATTCATGGCTTCACACACGCTGCCATAAATGGCTGAGCAGAGACTTCAGCCCTGACTGGCAGCACCACTGTTAGATGAAGAGGGGACGGGACCCACCCCTGCCCACAAGATGTTCCTAACTGACCTCTGCACAACTATAGGGGTCTTGCCCTAACAGATCTGTTCTTTTCCTGTTTTTTTTTTTTTTTATGTTCTGAATGATGTTTATAACATACACCTGCAAGCAATAGGCTCCAAGTAGGGATTAGGAGGCAACCCAGTCAGTAAAACATCACTCTACAAGCAGGAAGGTCCGATTTAACCCACAGAACCCACTGGAAAAGGAAAAGGAAAAACTCTGGGTGTGGTTGTGTATGCTTGTAATCCCAACAGCACTGAGGAGGCAGTCAGCGAAATCCCTGGAGTCCCTGGCCACCCAACCTCCTAGCCTGTTTGATGAGCTTCTGGCCAGTGGGAGATGCTGCCTCAAAAAATGAGGTGGATGAATCTGAGAAACACCACCCAAGTTTGACCTCTTGTTTCCACACACAAGAGCATGTGCATCTGCATATACACATGTACACACACACACACACACACACACACACAGCAAACACTCTACCTACCACTGGACTGATTTCCAACCAGCACCAACATGGTAGCGGTGACACCTCTTTGCAGCTCACTCCCAAGTGTAATTGCATATGTGTGATGTCTTTCAAGGGTGTGCAGTGTTATTTTTCTGACCTTAAGCCCTGTGTCCATGTAATGCAAAGTGATAGATATATCACCATGTCTTCATTGATGAATTAAGGGAATTATTAATTAGGCAGCAACTCCATATGAACACAGCCACGGCATTAACATCTGTCATGATGTAAACTGAGGGAAATAGTAAAATAGTTGAAAGGGCAGATAAGATGAATCAAGGCCCCACTTAACAGAATTATGTACTACGTAAGAATTACACTTTGTAAACTTTTAGGTTGACTGTTTTGAAATTATTGTCATAATGACTACAGTGATTCCAGAAATTAAGTCATGTCCTCAAGTACCCCAATGTTTAAAAAGAGATGACTAATTCACATCAACTTTGTTAAGCTTTCCTGAACATAGCACTGTCAGGTAAGTTTCTGGTCATGCTTGGCCATTGGAGTGGAATTTATGGATAAGCTAACCCATGGCCATTTCCATTTAAAAATATTTTTATCATAGTTTATGAATTATTTGTGAGAGGTAGGAGTTGGATTATCTCTTGAGGAAACTAGTCCTGAGGTTTTTTTTCCTGGGATATCCAGCCTCATCAGCTGTATTCATGTAATAGCCATGCACAGCATGGAATCAGCCCACTTCAGATTTAGGCACTGCTCTGCCAAGTGTCCTATTTACTTCACTTCTCTGAAAGTTTTGTTTTCCTTCCCCAATACATGACATGGTAATAAACCCCAACCTATTTTACTTCCTTCATAGGGTGTTTATAAAGATAAATATTATATGGTCTTATAAGAACAGATTTTGGATCCTACCCCTCCCCCTGCCTTCAATCTAGCTGTATTAGGAGTCTCTTAGTAGTCAATACAAAATTCATCTAAAGTTAGTTTTAACAAGAACAAAGAGTTATATGTGTACCTGAGTAGGTTAGGACATCCCTGCCAACAGTCTGCTTAGATGCTGGTTCTCAAATGATATCTTCTCAAAGCTGTCATCTCTCCCTCATTTGGCACTGCCATCTGCTGTCTTAGTTACTATTTCATTGCTGTGAAGAGACACCATGACCATGGCAACTATTATATAAGGAAAACATTTAATTGGTTCAGAGGCTGAGTCCATTATTATCATGACAGGAAGCATGGCAACATGGAGGAAGACACGGTGCTGCAGAAGGAACTAAGAGTTCTACATCTTGATCGGTGGGCAGCAGAAGGAAACTGTGAGCCATAGCAGGTATAGCTTGAGCATAGAAGACCTCAAAGCCCAACCCCAACAGTGATACACCTCCTCCAACAAGGCCACACCTCCTAATAGTGTCACTCCCTGTGCACCAATCATTCAAACACACGAGTTTATAGGGCCATTCCTATTTAAACCACAACATCTGCCCTCCCTCCCATCTCCCCATATTTACTCTTCTAAAATAGGCTCTGGAAGTGACCATAGGTCAAAGTTATGTCTCACAGACTTAACCAGACAAACTGCAGCCACAAAGAATTGCTGAGGTACCTGGTCCAGATGCTCACACTGGAACTTAAGACAAGGGGGAATCCCACTTGAATCAGACAGACATGGCATGGAAAGATGTGGTTACCCCAAGAGATGTTGGATAATCAAAAGACACCCATCTACCTCCTTTTACTCTTAGCCAGTCATAGTCCACATATGTTTTTATTCTATGTATACATTTTGAAGTAAACAATCATGCTTGATATGCAGCTATTTCACATGCAATATTAACTAATACCTGGACTGCGCATCTGAGTCTGACCTATATGCAGTTCTCTTGTTGATTTTGAGACAGGGTTTTATTGAGTTAGCAGGCTGGCTGGAAACTCACAGTTCTTGTGCTTCAGCTTCCAAGTGTTGGAATTCCAGGTATGTGCTGCTACCTCTGCCCTAGACAGAGTTTTCTATAGACTGCTGCGGTGGTTTGAATAGAAATGGCCCCATATTCTCCTGTGTTTGAATGCTTGGCCCATAGGGAGTGGCCCTGTTAAGAGATATGGTCTTATTGGAGTAGGTGTGGCCTCACTGGAGGAAGTGTGTCACTGTGGGGGCAGGCTTTGAGGTCCCATATGCTCAAGCTATGCCCAGTGTGGCACAAAGTCTCCTTCTGTTGCCTGTGGATCAAGATGTAGAACTCTCAGCTCCTTCTCCAGCACCATGTTTGTCTGCATGCTGCCATACTTTTCACCAAGACAATAATGGACTCAACCTCTGAACCTGTAAGCCAGCCTGAATTAAATGTTTTCTTTTAAGAGTTGCCATGGTCGTATTGTCTCTTCATAAAATTCTAAGACAACTGCCAGTCTATGGCCAAATGCCAGCATCTTACTCAGATCAGTCTCTTTGTACCTACCAAGCAGGTAATCATATATTAGATAACCTGGCTTTTCCAAACCTCTAGGTCTCCAAATTAGCTGATTCTAAGATATCTCCCCATGCTTATGACAAAGAGTTAGAAAATTGTATCATATCTGCCAAGTTCTCAAATGAAGTAAATTGCAAAATATATTTTTCAATATGTGTTCACCAGCCCTTGATTAATACACAAATGTAACTTTTTGAGCTAAGTTCTATTCATAGTATTTTCTCTTAAAAAAAAAAATAAAAGATTATATGTGTGCCGGTGTGTGTGTACACCTGTGTGTGCCTGTGTGTGTGTGTGTGTGTGTCTGCAGAGGCCAAAAAAGGTTTCAACCTCCTGGGTTGTAGTTACAAGTGTTTGTGAGTCAGGTGTGTGCTGGGAACCAAACTCTTGTCCTCTGGAAGTGCAGCATAGATTCTTTATCACTGTGTCGACTCTCTTCCCAAGAGAATTTTCCTTATTTCAGAGTAAGCACTGTTGAATCATTCAGTGTGGTAGCTTAGAACGTCCTCTAAGCAGTGACTATGGAAGCTCAAAGGTTGACTAGCATCCAACAGTCTCTGAATGCACCCAAGCACACTGAGTGCTAAAGGTTAGTTATTTCTCTAGCATTTCTGCCCTTTACAGTTTGAGTGTTTTCAGCAAGTCAGTTGTGTTTGCTTCTAGACCTGCTTCTGATAATTGCACTAAATACTAAATTTTTTAATTTAATTAAAAACTTAGTAAATTGGTGAACCATCAATGCAAAGAGAATTGTTTCTCTAGAGAACTAAGTTGAGTGATTTGCAAATATTTAATAAGGCATGCTTATTGGAATATTATTGTTGGGTTGTTTATATACAGAATAATTATTAAAATGGAAAAAAATAATGTCTAAAAAATTCTTAAGGACAATCCTGCCTTCCAATTGCTTTGCTAGTTTCCTTGGGAAAAAAAAATATTAAAACCAGAGTGGGGATGCACTGCAGACGAGTCGGTAGACTACTTGCCCAGCATGTAAAAGGCCCTAGATTCAAATACCCAATACCTCATAAAGTTGAGTCTGTAAAAATACAGCTGTCACCCTTGCACTCAAGAGGTAGCGGCAGGAGGATCAGAAATCTGAGTTTATTATTGGCTATCTAAGAATTTGAGACTAGCCTGGGATGTATGAGAACATTCTAAGATCAAACAGACAAACAACTTAAAACTGTAGAAAATCTGATTATAAAGACATTCCAATAAGATCACCTGAACTTTTAAAAACTCTTACATATAAAAAGAAAGGGTTCTGGGTTTCTTTTTCTATCAAAGTAAAATATAGTGTATCTTCATATGCTTTGCCAAGCTTTTTGGTTGATCTCCTAAGATTGCATCATAATCTGCAGTTCCTCTGTCAGGGTTCTGCTCCTTGACATCAGTATTTATTGGGACTTCCTTGGGCTCTCTCCTCACTGGCCCCACCCCTCCACTCCCTTCTTAGTGCTCTATTTGCCATACTTCGTTCTTAAGATTTGTCTTATGCCATGTGTGTCTTTCTGCTTCTGGGATACCTCACTCAGGATGATCTTTTCTAGATCCCACCATTTGCCTGCAAATTTCATTATTTCTTTGTTTTTAATTGCTGAGTAATATTCCATTGTGTAAATGTACCACAATTTCTGTATCCATTCCTCAACTGAGACACACATGTTACATACTCACTTTTAAGTGGATATTAGACATATAATATAGGATAATCATACTAAAATCTGTACACCTAAGGAAGCTAATCAAGAAGGAGGACCCTGGGTTAAGATTCTCAATCTTCCTTCAGAAAGGCAAATGAGACAGACATCAGAAGAGGGAGAAAACAGGGAACAGGACAGGAGCCTACCACAGAGGGCCTCTGAAATACTCCACCCAGCAGGGTATCAAAACATATGCTGAGATTCATAGCCAAACTTTGGGTAGAGTGCAGGGAATCTTTTGAAAGAAGGGGGAGATAGAAAAACCTGGAGAGGACAGGAGTTCCACAAGGAGAGCAACAGAACCAAAGAATCTGGGCCCAGGGGTCTTTTCTGAGACTGATACTCCAAATAAGGACCATGCATGTAAATAACTTAGAACCCCTGCACAGAAGTAGCTCATGGCAGCTCAGTGTCCAAGAGGGTACCCAGTAATAGGAACAGGGACTGTTTCTGATATGAACTTATGGGCTGGCTCTTTGATCACCTCCCTCTGAGGGAGGAGCAGCCTTACCAGGCCACAGAGGAAGACAAAGAAGCCAGTCCTGATGAGTCCTGATAGACTAAGGTCAGATGGAAGAGGAGGAAGACCTCTCCTATTATTGGACTGGGGGAAGGGGTATAGGAGAAGAAGAGGGAGTGAGGGAGGGTAGGATTGGGAGGGGAGAAAGAGGGGGCTAACAGCTGGGATACAAAGTGAATAAACTGTAATTAATAAAAATTTAAAAAATGTTTAAAGATTTGTCTTTTTCTTAAAAGCTAATGTCTGCAAAGTTAAGTAAGGTTCCTCTTCCTCGTTGTTACTCATAGAAAGATGACACCGTTGTTCCCCTCTGCATCAGTGACCATACTCTACACCCCATAAAACGTCACCCCAGTTCTGGGGAAATCAGATTTGAACTAACAAGCGCTGCAATCATTTTCCTGTCACATAGTCAGGAAGTGCACTAAAAAAGACATCCAAATGGCTACATGTAATTTATATTTGTGTTAACTCAAGTTTAAGGTACACTTGATCATGAAAACTCAAAATCTATTTTCTCTTCAATCTGGTGACTTTGCATTCCATATTATTCCATTTATGGACAAAATTAATTCCTTGATAGATGGAGCTATAAAGACGAAAGGAGCAGACAGCTTGATTACTTCCTAGTAGACTTTCAAATCCGCTCGCAAAGAGTTGTTTTGTTTTTTGTTTTGTTTTGTTTTTTAACTTTCGGTAAGATTAAACTTCACTTTCTATTCCACTTTATGAGAGCTTCCAACCCAGAGCAGTGGGAAAAGGAGACTTACTATTTAATTCCAGCCAGAAGGTTATAACTTGAAGATTTTGCTTAGATCATTGGTTCTGTACACTCAAGAAAGTCTGCAAAATCTTTATACCAGTTGAGAAATGAGCATGCCTGCCATATTGTCTGTGGAAAAGCAATGGTGGGCCTGGCCCATCAGAAGGCATCTGGCACCGTGGCACCGCACATAGCAGTTTCCTTCTGTCTCTTGCCTGGCTTGTGTGGTGATCTTAAGGCAGGACACATCCCATGGGTGTTCAGCTTACCTTCTCCCTGGCTAAGGTTTCTTTCAGATTGTCTTTCCTATAATGTTAATTTATTCAATGTGGCACCCTGGATTTTTTTTTTCTTTATTATACCTCAGGACAAGAATTGCTCACTTTCCCTAGTCAACTGGTAATTTGAAAAAGCTGTATGAGTCGAGGCAATTCCATAAGCTATTTCTGAGGGAGTTTGGGGGAAGAGACTGATTGTGGCCTTCTGTGTTGCAAACCTGAATAATCTTCCTTACACTTGGCTTTCCTTCCCCAGAGGATGCATTGAGAGAAAAGGCAGGGGACAATCTGTTCTCAGGGCGTCTCTCTAGTGAAGAGGCGCCCCAATGGCACATTTCCTTCTGAGTGTGCAGCTGAAGAGGTGGCCTGTGACGAGAGCCGGGTTTTTTTATATTCCATCTTTCTTTGCCTCTCGCTTTGTACCAGTTTAGGCTAATTGGCACCAATCAACGCATCTGTGTGGGCAACAAAGCTGCGTTTGAAGTGTCTGTGCAGACGCCTGCACATGCTCCATGACTACCCCATGCGTGCTGTCAATGTAACGTAAAATTAAAATGCTTCATAAAGTTTGGGGATTTTCGCTTTATCGATGCGTCTTAGAAGCTAATGAAAAGCAAGTTTTTGGAATACAGAATGGCTGTTTTCATTATGGGAAACAAGTCCTGCTGATTTTAGGACTAAAATGATAATCTACAAAATGGTGGTTGAAGAGAATGAATAAAATGTATTTTCATATGAATGGGGAGAGTTGGGTTTTTGCTTGATTTTAATGGGAAAGGGATTAAGCAGTAGGAAATAAATGGAAAGTGCAAAAGAAGAATAAAATACATTAAGCGCTGGATGGCCCAAGCACAAATCATTTGTTGCCATAGTCAACATGAAAGAACTCTGGTTCTCTATAAGACAAAGCCTCCTGGGGGCTTCCCAACTGTTTCAGATAAAATGGCTCCATGGCTGTATTCCACCTGGAAAAGAATTTCACTGCAGAAACTTAGCAAGGCACCAGAGTAGTTTGGTCTGTCGCATGCCTAGCATTATTTGGCGGATGGGAGGTAGGCTTTGTGCCTTGTGTAGAACTGTCCTGAGCTATGTATTGGTGTGGGAGGGAGCCCAGTCCACAGCCCCCTCTTGCTGCCTACATTCTGAGCAAATTCTCTTAGTTATTACCAAGGAAGCTGCCTATGGGGATACAGTGGAGATACTCAGCAAGGGAATGGCCAATGCTGAGCATGGATGGAAGCTCCTGTAGACCCATTCTCCATGGCAGGTTTGGGGTGGGAGGCATCATTATCAAATGTATTCCACAGACAGCACACAGAATAGGCAGGCATACCCATGCAAGAGAAGAAGCCAGGGCTGGCCATACCAAAGCTCCTTCCTGCTCTTATGGGGATTGGGAAATGAGGTCAAAATGTTTCTGTCACCTGGCAAACCTCCCTCAGGAAAGGAGAAAATGTGGAGGAAGAGGCTGATGCTGTTGTCCCTCTCTCTGTATATGTCTATCTCTATCTATCTATCTATCTATCTATCTATCTATCTATTTATCTATCTATCTCTGTCTCTCTCTCTCTCACACACACACACACACTCATTCAAATGGAGTGGGGCAGAGAGAACAAAAAAGAATAAAAGAAGTATCAACACCAGAGTTTGAAATTTGTCTTTCTCCTTCCCAATCTTCAGACATTATTTTCAAGGTCCATTCACTTCAGCAGAGACTGGAAGGAACCCTGGCCTTGAGGTCTGTGGATTTCAAGGCTCCAGAGTCCCTTGGCATGTGGCCTCCGGCAAGGAACTGTGAGCTCTGGGTAGCTGACACACATGTAAAACAGGGATAAGTAGAGTGTCTAGATAGATGTGCTGCTAAACCAGCATGCAGGCTTAATAGAAAGATGAGGCTTCATGGAGACAACAGTGCTGTGGAGTAGCATTTGCCTGGGGTCAAGAGGCATATAATGGCTCAGTAAGGGGATAGAAAAAGAAAAGATATGAAAGGGAAAAGTTTATACCCACATAATCCCCCCATCTGTGGCTGTTTTAATGGGAATTGATAGTTAGAAGCCCACCATCCAGCCCCACTGGGGTCTATCTTGCTGGTTAGAACAGTAACTCTCTGGTGTCATACCCAAATTTTGACTGAGAGTCAACAGCAGTTAAGTCTCACACAAGAGGTGAGAAGCATTGGGGTAAGGAGATGGGGCTGGCTCTCCGGTCTTGCCTTCACAGACACACTTGGGTCTTATTTTTAGTTAAGGAAAAAAGAATAGGTCCTGTTCCTCAGGTAAAGAGGTTGACACCTTGTCCGTGGAACCCAATGGGTATTTCCAAGCAGTGCTTAGAACCTGCCACACCTCTGGAACTGTGGAGAAGACAGAACTGTGGGGTCCTGTATCAGGCAACCTAGAACAGGGCAATGGGCTTCTTTCTTGTGGACCTTTTTCTTTCCTTGGGTTTGAAGTTGACTGTCTGTGGACATGAAATGATCAGGATATTTTCACTGCTTCTCCCCATCTTCCCCTTGGTTGCCACAGAAATGAAAAGTTCCTGTTTTTGCTTAGTTTAGTCCTTGCCATTTTAAACTGAATGAATGCACTGCAGCCATTCAACTTTTGCTTATGGTAACAAAATAATGCTTTCCAATTACATCACTTCCTCCATCATGGACTGGTACAGTAAGGTCCCTGTGTCTCACATAGGACATTTAAGGGTTGCATAGAACTGTGTTCCCAGCAAGAAGGGCTCTTGAGAAGCATTTGGTATGTGGATGAATAACTTCAAAACAAAACAAAACAAACCCAAACCAAAAACAAAGACCCTCGCTCTAATTCCAGTCTTGTTTTGTAGTTTTTAAAGCACCTCATTCCTTCCACCAATGCAAGATGAGCTTCTCTTCATCACAAGCCCTTTTTGATAGCATACCTGACTAGCCATTCAGTCATGCTTTATGATGTTGCAGTGAACGATAAATCCCGAGGAGGCAGTTTACGGGCTGGCACAACACTTTTGGTAACACGTTATTTTTCTGCAGAACTTCACCTCACATTAGCATGAATAGACATGATGCTCATACCACCCACGTCTTCATGTGCTGGACCTGGAGACCCACAGTTACCATACCTGCCCCTATACACTGGGTGAGAGCTTTAAAGCATATGTGTAGAGGTGGCTCTCTTATCCTAGGTTCTGACAAACCTCTTTGTTAGTTGGGACTTTGTACTTTGGCCCTTTAACTGTGTTCATTATTCACATGAGCATTCTAGACAGAGACAGTGCATTTTTATGTCAAGCATTTATGATGGCCGGGGACAGCATTGAACCTGTTCCTTTCAGCCACATCTTCCCCCACACAGATGGTACTGCCAACTCCTTTAGGAGCAGCATCCTAAAGGAAATTGAGGGTACTCACAAGAAGAATGGCTCCATGTTTCCAAGGCAGACAGCCCCCAATGAGGGGTGCTGAAGACAGCCTTGTCTGTCTCTTATTCCATCCATCCTTCTACCCAGTCCCTTCTCCAGCCTGGAAGTCATCAGCACTGATGACTAAGATGTGCATTGTGCATAGTAGAGATTGGTAGAATGTGGATAGAGGCGGGTTCCTCCTTTCTTGAGCTATTTTTGGTAACATAGATGAATGGGATCACATGAGCAGCAAAGCTCTAAAGACAGATGGCCTCATCTTTACATAATCCTCCCCACAACATCCTGTCCTTGTGTCCAGGAAGACCTATTGCTGCAAGACATTACCAGGAGCTCTACAGGCAAAAGGGTACAGGACGATGACAGGGGGCAATCAAAGGCCTGGAGGGAGGGAAGATGAAAGGTGAAGGATGGAGAGGCATCACAAAGGCACACTTATCCTTTGTGATCACATCCAGGCTCATAAACACAGGTTGTACACATTTGATGAGATGTCAAAAGGCAACATTGTTTAATTTTAAATAGAACTCTTTCAATAATGTCCAAGGATGCATCTTATGACAATACTCCATTATCTGTGGTCAGTGATTCTAGCAAACTCGGTTTTTACCCTCTCCTTCCCCTCTGAAGGACTTTCAGGCTCCCTCTCGGCCTTACTTCCCATTGGAGCTCCTCCTCCATGGAAATAAAAACCAAAGGTAAAAACCTAAGCCTTGAAATTCTTTAAAATCAAACACATCGGATTTCATTCAGCATTGCATGAAAAACTGGTGATGCCGGCACATCAGTGTGAGCCTCTGAGGTATGCAGGAGCCAGGGGGCCACCTGATGGAGGTGTCTGGGGTGATGAAGACTTGTAATCAGACTGGCAACACATTTCCACTGTGGACCATCTGTCAGCACATGTAAATAGCCTCATTTGATAAAACCAGCTGTTCCCACAGCACTCACCGGAACACAAGCCTACCTGTTCTTTGATTATAGTCAGTTATGGAAAGAAGCGATTTTCCTATAGTCCAAAATGATTCCTCTGTAACCTTTTAGATTTTCTGCTCCATGGCTTATTTATTTTTCATGTATGTTTTATCATCTCATTTACAAAGCATAAGGAAAAGGACTTGGGAATAGGAATCAAAGCTCTGCTCTCTGTCACCCACGACATTTGGATTTGGTAAATTATCAGTGACTACTGGCCAAGGGGTTCCCCATGAAAGGATCAGATTCTTGGGGTCTTCTCCAGCTCCTGTGCCAGTATGGCTTTCTCTCTAAGGACCCAAGAGGGGAACACCAGACTTCTCATAACTAACACTCAGGGACTGTCCTGGCTTCAGCTGTTTGGACCTTCGAGTGGGGCTGAAACAAACACCACAGCCATGCTCAGAGATAAGACATGGGGAAGCTCTTTATTTTTTTTTTTTCATTTTATTTTATTTTTTAATCTTTTTAAATGTTTGTTAATATTAATTACAGTTTATTCACTTTGTATCCCAGCTGTAGCCCCCTCCTCCATCCTCTCCCAATCCCACCTGCCCTCCTTCAGCTCCTCCTATGCCCCTCTCTAAGTCCACTGATAGAGGAGGCCCTCCTCCCCTTCCATTTGACCCTAGCCCATCAGTTCTCATCAGGACTGGCTGCATTGTCCTACTCTGTGGCCTGGTAAGGCTGCTTCTCTCTCAGGGGGAGGTATTCAAATAGCCAGCCACTGAGTTCATGTCGGAGACAGCCGCTGTTCCCCTTATTAGGGAACCCACTTAGACACTGAGCTGCCATGAGCTACATCTGTGCAGGGGTTCTAGGTTATCTCCATGGTCCTTGGTTGGAGACCCCTGTGCCCCAGATTTCTTGTTTCTGTTGCTCTCCTTGTAGAGCATATGGAAGCTCTTCAGCCCAGCAGAAGGGCAGCCTCTTTCTCTTACTTTGTTCAAAGCTTAAAAGCATTTTAAAAAGGAAAAGTGTGCACAAACATTTATCAAGTAATTTGATGGTTTTTACTCTTTCTTGCCCCATTACTACATCGTTACATGTTAAACAATATCCAGTGAAAAAAAATATCTAAATATATTTGGCTCGGAGGACACCCTCCAGCGGAATCACACAGCTCTCCTCTCCTAGAAAATTCACACTCAAGAGGCTAGCAGAGCAGCCTGAGATCTCAGGACCGAATTGCTCCCTGAATCTTCAGGTTCTCCCTGGAGATGAATTGAGCAAAGCAGACACTAAGAGTGTTTCTGTGTCAGTGGGATGGTTCCGCGGGTAAAAATGCCAGCTGCCAAGTCTGAGGACCCGCGGTGGATCATCCTGAGACTTACATAGTGGAGGAAAGCTTGCTCCTGTTATGGTGTCCTCTGACACAGTGGGAAGGGCGGGGAGAACATTTCTGATTGGCCAGGCTGTAAACATACCCTGAGCTCAAACCCTTGTACTTCGACCTGCAGCAAATTACATATATTTGCTATTAGCCAGGTAATGTGCTCGGGCATGCCGTTATACATAGATGACCTGAGATGCCTTCCCCTTATGTCAAGATCCACGCAGTCCAAGATGCCCACACCTTGCCCTTGGAGGAGACCAGCAGTATGTAGCATCCTACTGCTTGGACTGTTTACTAGGAACGTCTGGGCCTAATTTATATTGTACTTTTAGACCTCCAGGACAAAAGCAGTGGTGGTGGCATTTGTGTGGCCTCTAACACAACCACTTTGTTACACCATCTATTCCCAATTCCCACTCCCATGCAGGAGCATGACCTGTTCCCATCAGTGATAGTAGCTCACAGTCTCTGAGTCCCTAAAGGCTGCTGGCATTTGAAAGGCAAATGGGGCTTTCCAAGTTCTCCAAGTGATTAAAGCATTCTGGGGTACCCACACCCATATGCATGTTCTGAGTACCTAGCTTGCACACACAGTAATTGTAACTCATGTAACATATTGTGGGCTGAGGGTTCTCTCAGCCTAGTGCCAAATGGGCATCCACCCCTCCACCTGCCTCTTTGTCCTCAGTTGGAAGAAGTGAGTTCAATGATTCTGTTAGAGCAATGGCTCACGCAGGCATGATGGAAGCACCAGAGTTAAGCTAGGAGTTTAAGAAAACAAATATCAGCTCCAACATAGCGGTAGCTGCTCCTGTACTTGCCATCTCTCAGGCTCTGTCAGTCACTAAGCCATGGTATTCAGCCCCCAGGAGTGCTGAAGGCCAGCCATGTTTTTTCAGCAATTCTTCATGACTCTTACAAAAATCCACGTAATAGTCTCCCCAATTTCCCACAGTGTCTCTTTTAGAGTCACTAATGTTCATGCTCTTGATAAGTCTACATAGATTTCCAACCTTGTTACATCATTAGTTTAATGCACCTGACTTTCAACAGCCATCTTACAGATGCTATATTAAAAAGAATATGGTACGAATTGAAGCAAATTCTTCAGAACATTCTATCTGTGGGTATACCGCTCTCAATTGGGGAGAGATAAACACTACAATGGGATAAACTACAACCAGGAGGAGAGATTTGTAATATGCTCAGCGAAGAAACTTGTCTGTAAGAAAACAAAGTAAATCAACTCCTCTGAGTAAGTGGGCAGCTTTTGCACACCACAGACACGTGTGTGCACACCTGCTCACAGATGTTCCATGTCCCATGTCTTTGCATCCTCTGAAAAAAATATTCCATGTCTAATTTTCTTCCCGCCAGATAAACAATTCTGCTTGGGCAGAGAAGCCTAGAGTAGAAACTTAATTGATGAACCTGCAGTTTTATGGAGAGATACTTAATGACCTGCAAAGCAGTTTAAGTAGCTTATAAAATATTTAGAAATAGACACATTTCCCAGACAACTGAATTTATTTTGACTTTCCTTACTTCAAGGTGACTAAAGCAAAAGTGAAATTTATGTTTCTAAGTTTATACTGGGTAAACACTGGGGTCAAGGAAATGGGGCTAAATTTTACTCCAATTCTCTAATATTTGGCATCAGGTAATAGACTATGTTTTGGCTTTTTGTTGTTGTCATTGTTGTTTTTATTGTTGTTCTATCTTTGTACCAGGTAAAAACATTGCTGGAGTGGTGCACAGAGCCAGGCCTTTTGAGTGTCATTGCTCACTTATTTCTACAATAGAAAGCAGTATTGGTCTTACTGATAAAAGTGCAGGTAGAGAAAGGAATAAGGCAAAACTCCTAGGGAGAATGTGGTCCCCGTGTTCCAGTGGAACCCCCACCAGGAAGACTTTGACTGGAGAAACCCAAGGGAGCCTCAGGAAAGGAACCTGAGTGTCTTAGACAGAGAAAGCTGGTGTTTGCAGAGGATGCTATGGGGCATGGAGAATCACACCCAACCACAGGTCCACATGCACACAGGACTAGTGTCCCTGCTGTTTATTAGAATGACCTGAAACGCTTGAGAAAACACACAAGCTGAACTTAGCAATGCCTGACCAGGTCTGACCCTGGGATTCCACCCTGAGCCTCTGCTGCTTTGCTAAGGCCACCATAACTAAGCCTCATGCCCATGTGGCTACATCAGCAGGAATTTATTCTCCTAATTCTTGAGGCAAGGCATGCAAGATGAGGTTGAGAGCATATACAGCTTCTCCTGAGACCTGTATCCTTGACTTGCAATGGCAAACTGTCTCTCTGTGTCCCTGCACATTTTTCTCTCTTGATGCCTTTGTCACAATTCCCTCTTCTAATGAGGACAGTTATAATGGATTCAGATCTACCCCATGACCTCCTTTTCTCCCCAATTACTTCCTTAAATTCCCTGATTTTAAATACAATTCAAAGAATTCAGTTTACAAAATGGTGAAGTACATACTCCAACCCACAAGAGCCACCAGAGTTGAGATCTTGCGATATGGACCCTGTACTGCCTAAAATATTGTCTTCACCCTTGGAGAAAAAGTATATTCATTCTTCCTCTAATCTATGGTAAGCATGACATTTGTTGTGGTTAAGAGTCTGAGTCCTAAGGCCACTGTGTTGTCTTCTGCTTGAATTTTAGCTATATTATTGGCTATGTGACTTTGGGCCATTTATTTAACTTCTTTTTATGTTAGGTTGGTTAGATAAGGTTAATAGACATGCTCTTTGCTCCAGACCCATTTATATCCTGAGTTAGCTTCATGAGCTCAGAGAGATACACATTATTCAAAAATGCTTGTTTTTTCCACGGAAAAACGTTTATACTGAAAAAACTGGCAAAACCCAAATCAACTATATAATTTAGTTAATAAAATTCTAACAATGTTAATTTATTGCTTTTAACAAACATTACATAAGATGTCATTGCTAATGGATGCTGGAGAAATGGAATGTGAAAATTCTATAATTTTTGTACTTTTTAATAATTCCAGAATTGTTCAAACTAAAAATGTTGTCTATGGCCAAACATAAAACTCAGGAGACTATTTGCTTAAAATGCACAAGGCCCTAGGATCAGTGTGCCTTGTCACGGCATAAAATAGCGTGTGGTGACAGAGACATGTAATCCTAGTATTTGGGAGGTGGAGGCAAGGGGGTTAAAAATTCAAGGTCAACTCAGCTGTGTTGAAAGTCTGAGGCCAGCCTTGCCTTCTGGAGAAACAGAACATGGGTTAGCATGTTAACTCAGCAGTTAGAAAGCACAGGCTGCTCTTCCAGAAGACAAGGATACACCCACACGCTAGCCTCAGTGGTCTGTAACTCAGGTTCCAGGGGATCCAGTGCCCTCTTGTGGCGTCCCCAAGCTCTGCATGCACATGGTGCACAGACATAAACATAGAAAAAAAAAATCCAAATACCTAAAGTAAAAAGGAGAGAAAATCTTTTACAAAAGAGGAAAGAAACCTATAAAATTTAGTTTTTTAAATTCATTTATTTTTATTAATTACAGTTTATTCACTTTGTATCCCAGCTGACGACCACTCCCTCATCCCCTCCCAATCCCACCCTCCCTCTCTCTTCTTCTCCTATGCCCCTCCTCCGGCCCACTAATTGGATAGGTCCTCCTCCCCTTTCATCTGACCCTAGGTCAGATTTCCTATATGTTAGGTCTCAACAGGACTGGCTGTATTTCTTCCTCTGTGGCCTGGTAAGGCTGCTGTCCCCTCAGGGGGAGGTATTCAAAGAGCCAGCCACTGAGTTCATGTCAGAGACAGCCCCTGTGCCCCTTACTAGGAAACTCACTTGGACACTGCGTTGCCATGGGCTACATCTGTGCAGGGGTTCTAGGTTATCCCCATGCATGATCCTTGGTTGGAATATCAGTCTCAGAAAGGACCCCAGTGCCCCAGATTTTTTGGTTCTGTTGCTCTCCTTGTGGAGCTCCTGTCCCCTACAGGTCTTTCTATCTCCCTCTTCTTTCATAAGTTTCCCTGCACTCTGCCCAGAGTTTGGGTATGGGTCTCAGCATCTACTTTGATAACCTGCTGGGTAGAGTCTTTCAGAGGCCCTCTGTGGTAGGCTCCTGTCCTGGTAGGCTCCTGTCCTGTTCTTTATTTTCTCCCTCTTCCGATGTCCATCCTGTTTGCCTTTCTAGAATGAGGATTGATCATCTTACCCAGGGTTCTCCTTCCTGATTAGCTTCCTTAGGTGTACAGAGTTTACTATGATTATCCTCTATTATATGTCTAATATCCACTTATGAGTGAGTATATACCATGTGTTTCTTTGTGCCTCTGGGATACCTCACTCAGGATGATCTTCTCTAGTTCCCACCATTTGCTTGTAAATTTCATGATTTCCTCCTTTTTGATTGCTGAGTAGTATTCCGTTGTGTAGCTGTACCACAATTTCTGTATCCATTCCTCAAAGTTTGGTACTTTGGGAAACCAATTGGTTACTGAGCTACCACAGGCTACATCTGAGTGGAGGTTCTAGGTTATATCCATACATGGTCCTTGGTTGAATGTCAGTCTCAGAAAAGACCCTGTGCCCAGATATATTTGGTCCTTGTGGAGCTCCTGTCCTTTCCCCATCAGACTAACTCCCCTTCTTTCTTATGATTCCCTGTACTCTGCCAAAGGTTTGGTCATGAGTCTTTGCTTTGAAAACACTGCTAGTTAGAGTCTTTCAGATGCACTCAGTAGACTCCTGTCATACGTTCAATGCACATCCCATCTGTCTTTCTAAATGAGGATTGATCATCTTACCCCATGTCCGCTCAATTGATTATCTTTTTTAGGTGTATAGATTTCATTATGTTTATCATATCTTATAGGTCTATATAAGTGAGTATATCCCATGTTTGTCTTTCTCCTTCTGGGATATTTCACTCAGAATGATCTTTTCTAGATCCCACCATTTGCCTGCAAATTTCATGATTTCCTCCTTTTTGATTGCTGAGTAGTATTCCATTGTATAAAAATACCACAATTTCTGTACCCATTCCACCGTTGATGGACATCTGGGTTGTTTCCAGGTTCTGGCTATTACAAATAGAGCTGCTATAAACATGGTTGAGCAAGTGTCCTTTTTGTGTACTTGAACAAACTTTGGGTATATACCTAGCAGTGGTATAGCTGGGTCTGGAGGAAGCACTATTCCTATTTGTCTTAGAAAGCGCCAGATATCTTTCCAGAGTGGTTGTACCAGTTTACATTCCCACCAGCAGTGGAGGAGGGTTCCCCTTTCTCCACAACCTCTCCAGCATGTGTTATCGCTTGAGTTTTTCATCTTGGCCATTCTGATGGGTGTAAGGTGATATCTCAGGGTCGTTTTGATTTGCATTTCCCTGATGGCTAATGAGGATGAGCATTTCTTTAAGTGTTTTTCTGCCATTCGATATTCCTCTGTCGAGAATTCTCTGTTTAGCTCTGTTCCCCATTTTTTAATTGGATTACTTGTTTTATTGCTTTTTAACTTCTTGAGTTCTTTATATGTTCTGGATATTAGCCCTCTGTCAGATATAGGGTTGGTGAAGATCCTTGCCCAGTCTGTAGGCTGTCATTTTGTTCTGATGCCACTGTCCTTTGCTTTACAGAAGCTTTTCAGTTTCATGAGGTCCCATTTATCGATTGTTGCTCTTAGAGCCTGTGCTGTTGGTGTTCTGTTCAGGAAGTTGTCTCCTGTGCCAGTGAGTTCCAGGCTCTTCCCCACTTTTTCTCCTAACATTTTTAGTGTATCTGGTTTTTTGTTGAGGTCTTTTGATCCACTTGGACTTTAGTTGTGTGCAAGGTGATAAATATGGATCTATTTCCTTTTTCCTATATGTAGATATCCAATTAGACCAGCTCAATTTGTTAAAAATGCTGTCTTTTTTTTCCATTGTATGGTTTTGGCTTCTTTGTCAAAAACTAAGTATTCATCAAGTTTGGGTTTATTTCTGGGTGTTCTATTTGGTTCCATTGATCCACCCTTCTGCTTCTGTGCCAATACCATGCAGTTTTTATTACTATTGCTCTGTAGTACAGCTTGAAATCAGGGATGGAGATACCTCGAGATGATCTGTTGTTGTGCAGGATCATTTTGTAAATTCTGGGTCTTTTGTTTCTCCATATAAAGTTGAGAATTTTTCTTTCAAGGTTTGTAAAGAATTGTGTTGGTATTTTGATGGGAATTGCATTGAATCTGTAGATTGCTTTTGGCAGGATTGCCATTTTTACTATGTTAATCCTACCAATCCATGAGCATGGGAGATTTTTCCATCTTCTGATACCTTCCACAATTTCTTTCTTCAGAGACTTGAAGTTTTTTTTTCAAACAGATCTTTTACCTGCTTGGTTAAAGTCATCCCAAGGTACTTTATGTTATTAGTGACTATTGTGAAGGGTGTTGTTTCCCTGATTTCTTTCTTGGCCCTTTTGTCTTTGGTATTCTGTTAGTCTGTGTCTTTTTATTGGAGAGTTGAGCCCATTGATTTTGAGAGAGATTAATGGCCAGTGGCTGTTAGATGCTTTGATTTTGCTGTTGGTTGTGGTAGTGTGTTTGTGTGCTGGGCTATTTGTGGTTTTGCTGTAGTGAGGTTTTGTTTTGTTTTGTTTTGTTTTCTGTGTTTTTCTGAATGTAGTTAGCTTTCCTGGGTTGTATTTTTTCTTCTGGTATCTTCTGTAATGCTGGATTATGGGTAGGTATTGTTTAAATTTGTTTTTGTCATTGAATATCTTGCTTTCTCCATCTATGATGACTGAGAGTTGTGCTGGCTATCTTAGCCTGGGATGACATCTGTGTTCTCTTAGGGTATCTGTCCAGGCCCTTCTGGCTTTCATAGTCTGTGTTGAGAAGTCAGGTGTGATTCTGATGGGTTTGCCATTATATATTACTTGGACTTTTTCCCTTGCAGCCTTTAGTATTTTTTTTTTTTTACTTACTGTTTTGATTATTATGTGGCAGGAGAATTTTCTTTTCTGATCTAATTTATTGGGTGTTCTGTATGCTTATAGGCGTGTCCTTTAAATTGGGGAAATTTTCTTCTATGATTTTGTTGAAAATATTTTCTGGGCCCTGGAGACGGGAATCTTCTTTTTCCTCTATTTCTATTATTCTTAGGTTTTGTCTTTTCGTATTGTCTTGGATTTCTTGGACGGTCTGTGTCAGGAATTTTTTAGATTTAACATTTTCTTTCACAGATACATCGAATTTCTTCCATTGTAAGTTCCACACCTGAGATTCTTTCTTCTATCTCCTGTAGTTTGTTGGTTATGCTTACCTCTGTAGTTTCTGTTTTCTTCCCTAAGTTCTTCCTCTCCATAATTTCCTCTGTTTGTGTTTTCTTTAATTTTTCCAATTCTATATTCAGATCTTGAGCTGTTTTGTTGATTTCTTTCACTTGTCTGACTGTATTTCCCTGTTTTTCCTTCAATTCCTTCACCTGTTTGTTTGAACATTCCCCTGTTTCTTTTATTTCTTTCAGTCTCTGAAGGCCACAAACTGTTTGGCTGCATCTTCCTGTATTTCTTTACAGATGGCCCCAATTTGTTTGACTATCTTTTTCTATTTCTTTATGGATAGCCATAATCTGTTTGACTTTATCTTCCTCTATTTCTTTATGCATTTTATTTGTTTCCTCTATTATCCTCTTCATAAGCATAAATATAAGGTCATCATCTTGAATTTCACTTATGATAGGGTGTCCATGGCTGTTTGCCCCTGTATAACTGGGTTCTGGAGATGCCATCTTGCTTTGGCTTTTCTTGGTTGAGCTTTTACTCTGGCCTCTACCCATCTGGCTGTCTCAAGTGTTGGCTGTTAGTTTCTGGTGCCTCCTGGAATCCTGGGAAAGGGAGAATCCCCTTGGCAGGAAGATGATTTTTCCTGAAGAAGGCCTCCTCAGCTATTTGGGTATGGTCACCGAATGGCCAGTGCTTCTCAGGAATTGCCACAGCTCACCTCAGACATATGGACCTGAGTGGTAATTGTGGTCTTTGGTAGTCAGAGGGCTCTTTTCTCATCAGGAGAAGTCCTGGAGACAGCTGCCCTCCTGCTGGGTTTCTTGCTCTGAATTTAGTGAGCTGCTGCTGCTCTTACACTGTTTTCTGGGCACAGCCCTCTTGAAGAACCAGGAAGTCCCGCAGTTTGGTCAGTTTAGCTAGGGATAACTGGTTGTACCTTGGAGCAGTATCTGGGGGCTGATCCCTTGGATCTCAGGCTTCTGTAGGTCTGAGGTTGGAGTTTAAGGGGTAATCAGTGGCAGGTGAGCACAGCACTCATGCGTGCAGGAGGAGGCTGGAACCTGGAGCCTACAGGAACCCAGAAAGTTTTCCAGAGCTTGTGTCCTGAGTTCAGACCTGATATTTCCCCCACCGTGGTGTTTCCTCCCTACAGGGAGACCCAGGCTATGGTGTTGTGGGGTCCACAGTTTTATGTAGGATGATGAATAGAGCATGCAGGCACAAGAGAGTGGCTCTGTGCTGGCAAGTGAGAACCTGCAAGAACCCGAGAACTTTTCCTGAGATCTTTTGGGAGCAGAGAGTAGAGTCAGCTGAGTGCCCCAAGGTTGGACATGATGTTTCCCTCACCATGGAGTTTCCTCCCAACAGGGAAACCCAGTCTCTAGTGCCCTGGGCCCCACAGTTCTGTTGGGCAACAGGCAGGACTCTGGACAGGCGGCTGAGTGTCCACCAGACCACAGAACCTTTTCCAGGGATTGTCTGGGTAACCTGAAGTCGGTCCCGATTGCTTCCTTTACCATGGGGTTTTCTGTCGACTGGAAATCCCTGTCTCTGTTATTGTGGTGCCCACATTCAGTCTGGGATGGTGGGTAGAGCACGCAGGGGTGTGGCTCTGGGCTTGTGACCTAGCTCCTGCCAGGACCTGGAAACTCTTGTGGGGCTTAGCTGGGTGACCTGAACCCAATCGCTTCCCACACTGTGTGGTTTCTTCTCACCTGGGAAACACAATCACTGGTGTTTTAGTGCCCAGAGTTCAGTCTATTGGTCGCAGTCAGTGTTGTCCTGCTTGTCAGACACAGTGTCCTTCCAGTGCCGCCATCTTGGATCCCCGCCTAAAATTTAGTTTTAAATACGCTCATATACCTTTGCTTACTGTGTTTAGGATAGAAAATTTGAAGAAACAAATGTCACTAAAATTAATACCTAAATCCTCTAGATTTCAGCCTTCAAAACTGAGTGATAATGTGTAAAAACTCATGGGCGAGAACATAGACCATAGCTGGCACTCGACACACGTCAGCTGATAAAACAGAACAGCGCTGCTGCTGTTCTAATGGGAATCAATATTGGGGAGGCGTCCACCAGGAATGTCCTAATGGTGGGGTTAGCCTGTCGTTTGGCCCCTAGCGCATCACTCTAGTTGAGTGGTCCTCCATCTTTCACAGGCATCACATATCGGATATCCTGCATATCAGACATTTATATTACAGTTCATAACAGAAGCAAAATTATAGTTACGAAGTAGCAAGGAAAGTAATTTTATGGTGGGGGGTCAGCACAACATGAGGAACTGCATTAAAAGGCCACAGCGTTAGGAAGGTTGAGAACAGAGCCGCTGTTGTGGTTAGTTGGTTCTGTGTGCACAGCAGAGGTAAGCAGGCAAACACCTGGGACACGGAGGTAAGCACCTGGGACAAGGAGAAGAAAATAATGAAACAACAGAAAGAACAACAAACAAATAGAAATTAAAGCAATGCATATTGTATCGGTCACCATTCTCTTACATAACCCATGTTATCATCTTTTTTCATCCCAAAAAATCAACAGTCATATGGGAACTGCAGAGATGTGTGGGTACAGGAAGCTGGGACAGCACACCTGGCTCTGTAGGGTGTAGTCAGAGACAGGCCTGGGCATGGGGCTTGCTCTGTACCATTCTTGGTGGTTATATACAGTGATCAATCGCTTGTGTGGTTCCCTGAGCAAGCACAGCTATCTAGATCCCTGACCTAGTTGCTGAGGTCCTCCTTTTGATGAACCAGCAAGGAAACCAAAACTCAGGAGACTTGCAACCAAAGGGCTCTCGACCCATAAAGAGAAACCAGAAATCCAGTCTAATCCTGAGTATGTAGAACGCCTATTTGTTTTCTAGTCAGCATGTGAGGTCCTGTCCGGAGAAACAGATATGCCATATAATTGTGAAGGGCTCTGGTTTTCCCACAAGTTGCATCTTTCTGTGTATAGCTTTCCCCAGTGATTCACTGTATCACCTGCCAAGGCTTCCTTTGACAGGACCGTCATGGATGCCCAAGAAAAGGGGCAAGGGGCAATACCTAGGTCCCTTGCTTTCACACACCTTGCTCTCCCTCACCATCAGTCAGCTCACAGCACCAGAGTCCTGGGCACAACAAGGAGCTCTCACCCTCGACACTTGGAAGTGACAGACAAGCAGCTATTGGTAGACCTCTTTACCCGTAGGCATGCGAGCTGACCATGTATGGCTCTGTCTGTGACAGAGAAATAATCTCTGGGCTCTCCGCTAGCTGCCAGTACTGTTGGTAGTGAGTGGTGAGTAGAAGACAGAGCCTGCTGCCTCTCCGGCCCACCACCTGTGGTCTCTTGAGATCCAGTAATGTATCGCTCCCACTGGAACCGTCTCCTTTGTGGGAAAGGCTTTGGTGGTCTCTAAAACGGTGAGCAATAAAAAGGGGGGTATTGCAGCTGAGAGAGGACAGCCAAGGTTGACCCCTACTTCCACATGCACACACACCCTTGAGCACACTCACACACACACACACACACACTGACCTAGGATAGGCACACACATGCGCATATACTCACAGAGACTCACATTAAGAATGAAGGAAGGAAGGAAGAAAGAAAGAAAGAAAGAAAGAAAGAAAGAAAGAAAGAAAGAAGAAATCTTGACTTTCAAAGACATGTGTTCTACTCCCATGGGCTGGGAGAGGGACCTAAAGATGGTAGCATTTGCAGGTGAAGCGCAGACAGCATGCTAAGGATGATACACATATCGTGGAGGTATGCATTAGAGCAGCCACTTGTCGGGCAGGGACTTTCTGAGTGCCCGGGACCCGCCAATGTTCACAGAGTCCTGTCTGGCTAAAGTGCCAGTTAAGGATCTCTAACAAATCCCGAGAGAGCTACCCACACAATTAAGGGCGGCTCTTTGCACAGCTTTTGTAACCTTAGGCCTCATCTATGCTAATGAGCAAAAACATGCGATGTTATGACTGTCATTAAAACTGAAATGAAAATTTACAAAAAATAAATCAGACCTTCATACTGTGTTGAGCCGGGAGGCACCAGTTCCACAGGATGTCTTTTAATTGGCAGCAGAAACCAGCTCTGACATTGGTATGCAGGCTCGGTTTGGTTTATTTTAATGCCCTTTGAATGTTGAAGCTATCAGCTTGAACAGGTCATTTTAATGTACTGCTTGGGGCAGGGGGGAGTAGGAGTTTGATAAGAGAGAGTTAACTACACACTCGTTTCCTTCCCAGATACTTTCTACCGTCCTAAATGGGACAAATTGGGTAAGATACATATCTGGATCCCTCTGATAGCAGCTGCTGTTCACAGACAATGGGCTTCATTCTACATTTAGCTCTTGCACATTCCCAGTGGGTGAAAGCCAGGAGGAATTCGCATGTGTGTACACACACACATGCTCACCCCAGAAAAATAGCAAATACCAAACCAATTAGACAAGCAAGAGGGAGACAATAGTCCTCTCAGCTACATGTAACGAAACGTTTCCAAAGCATTCCACAGGCTGGAGGTGCAAGAGTGCAAACTCCTGCCTAACATGCATGCAGCTTTGGGTTTGATCTCCAGAACTACGAGAAAATAAAAACAATCTTTAACAGGAAGAAAGTATTCCAAGTCTCCATTGAATGGAGACTCTCCAGCAAGCTTAGCCACTTGCCGTCATCCTTTACGCTAGCATGGATTATTTTTTTTAAATAAAAACATGATGCAATGAGAAATTATGGTTCTAAATTTTACTTTCTAATGCATTCATTATTTTTGAATGCCTGAAATTTTTGGGCCAGGAATTTGCTGCACCTGCCTCTTGGCCTATCTAGGAAACACACTGCAATGTCCCTGCCTTGTCTTTCCTCACCAGTCTGACAGTGAGGTACCAAGAGTCCTGTGGGATGCACCCGGCACCCCGACGCTTTGCAGATGGTAGATGCTCATAAAGGAACTGCCTTGAAACAATCTCTGGAACACATTCCACTCATGGCAGCCAACACTGTGGTGGGCGTTGAGTAAGCACCAACCCTACTTAGACCTGGAAGTCATTTGCGTTTGCTGCTCTAGTCTTGTCCACACTTTCTCACCACCTCTGGATAACACCACACCCTGGTGTCACCTCATCCCCTCCTCTTTGCGACCTTAGCTGGGATGCTGAAACTCCACAGCTGTCCATGTTCCAGATCCCGCTCAGCTAGGCTACCTGATGGCAGACAGCCCCTGCAGAACTGTTTTTGTCCATGTCTCATTTCGTCAGGGTCTAGAATTTTGAAAGAAAACAATCTGTGTGCAGACATGCAAACTCACCTCATTGGCTCTCTTGAAAGCAAGTGACTGCTGCTGTGTTTGAGGAGAGATCAGCTAACAGGTAGCAATGTCCTTCCCTGGGCATCCCTCCTTCCATTGTGGATTGCCTAGCACAGGGATCCCCTCATTGGGCACAAATGTCTTCACCTACAGTGCTGACAAGAGAAAATAAGTGTTGGATGCCAAGTCATAGTCAGGAAGCTCTTAGTCTGGAATGATGTCAAGATGGCACCAAGATTTCCTCCATCTGTGTGCATTTTGCTGTAGTAGATAGCAATGCTTTGTCTTGTCTTTTTTTAATTTTCCTTTTCAAACTGTTGGGAGTTTGGGAGGTTGTTTTGTTTTATTTTGTTTTGTCTTGTTTTGTTTTGTTTTGTTTTGTTTTGAGATATGGTCTCACTCTGCAACCCAGGCTGGCTTAGAATCGGTCTCAGAATCGCAGCATTCCTTCTACTCTAGTCTCCCATGTGCTGGGATTATAGGAGCATGCCACTCTGCCTGACCTAAAGCCGCTTTCAAGGACATTTAAAAACACAGGAGTTATCGGGAACCCAGGAAGATTTAAGCCACTCTCTACTTCTGGAAACTCAGTACAGTTAAATGAATTTATTTGGCTTCATTTATTTGAGTTCTAAAATTGATTATCCAGTGATGACAATATGAATCACAAAGTTCAGATTAATCTCCACGACTGAGAACGTATAACAAATACCAGCTGCTTTACAACATTCTGTCTAATTCTCTACGACTGAACAGGGAGACTGACCCCAGTTATCAAAGGGAAGGTCACTGGTGCGTGTCCAGAGGACTGCAGATGGGCAGTCCACTCAGTGTTCACCCCCTGTGTTCTGCCTCCCTCCCCTCCTCTCTCCCCCCTCCCCCGTTACACTCCAAGCTTCCCAGAGAAGAGTAGGAAGCATTCAAGTAAACAGTAAAGCACTTGCCTACTCAGGCCCCAGGCAATCAGACTAGCAGTAGTAAAAGGCGTTTGGCTTTCTGCTGGAGTGACCTGGCACAATGGAACACTCGCAGCTCTTTGACACAGTTCTATTGCAAGACCCAAAATCCTTCAGCTTAAAAAAAAAAAAAAATGCATTTCACAAACCAATGAGCTAAGGCGGCAATGTCTTTACATGGGTTTGTCAACAAAGCTTTGTCTTCGTTAGCAAAACTCACAAATGTAGGTCACTAGGTAACCATTAGGTGCCCCTGGGTCTTAGGTCCATTCAATTGGAGTCAACCGGACTTCCACACAACTGTTTGTTTGCAGCATCTCCTTGAAGGTCACATGGGAATTTAAGAACACTGGGGAGGGAGGAAGGGGAGAACTGGGGACTGGAAATGTAAGTCCTGTTCAGGGCTGGCTGGAAGGGGACAAGTGACAGAACCAGGCCATTATGTTTTGTGTGTGTGTATGTGTGTCCAACTACAAATTTCAGAGGTTTTGTGGGTCAGGAAGTGAAGGTTCTCAGCAGGAAGGGTGAATATACCTAAGGGTTGGAAATGGATTGATGGGATGTACAACAGTGTGGGAGGGGCCAGATGAGAGGGAAGGGCCTGGGAAGAATGCTGCAGTGGCTATGTAGAGAGAGTTTTGCTATGTAGTTTTTCCAGTTGCATCTGGACCATCATCAGGAAATAAGGGCCCATTCCCCTGGCTGCTAATGACTTTGATCTGCACTTTGAACACATGACCACCTTCTGGACAGAGTGCCATCTCTCAGGGACTCGATGCCTCATGCTAATCCCCAACTGTACTCTCAGGGTGTTCCCAATCCAGGGAGCTGCCTTAACCTCCCCCAGGTCGAGTTCACCATCCCTTCCCTCAGTGCTTGTCTTAGACCCATATTGATCATGTCATGTCTTTGATCAGAAACTCCAAGAATAAGAAAATTAGATTAGATGCTATCAAATTTAAATCACTATTGTTATGATTAACCTGCATTTAATTTTACTATAGACTAGGATTAAGAAAAAACAAAAACAAAACAAACAGAAAACCCTCCTTATCCCAGACTTTAGAAAAAGTTAAGTGTAGATATTTGAAGTCCAGCTAATATTGCTCTTCCCCAGTCTCTTCTTAAGGTGACAAGTAAGGTAGGGTGGCAGCTGTACAGAAGCCAGGCCAGTGACTAAGAAGTCTCCAAGCCCAAAGACTCGAAAATACCCTTGAGGCATGACTGCAGCTTGAGCTGATGGTTTTGTCATGATCACACTGCAGTGTCAGAGGGACTGTTAGATGTTACTCTCTCTCTCACTCTCCCCCGTGTTGTGAGTAGCTCTGCCTGGAAGGCACATTGTTCCTCAAAGCTCACTCCTCAGGGACCAGTTACATATAGAAGAAATACTTGAAAAGCATGTGCTTGAGAGGGGCAGGAAGCTTCAGCTGAGCAAGAGCTCCAGACAGGAAGTGTGACATGGAATCCCGTTCCCCAGGAGACACAGGTACAGCACAATTTGTGTTCTTATATTTAACTCTAACTTATCTCTAATTTCTTGTTTCCCAAACATCATGTGTGTGCATGTTCATGGTGTGCACACATGTATACATATAAACATATAAAAGCTCAGGGGCAGTTCCTCAGGCATCAGCCGCCTGGCTGTTATTGGCTGTTACAGACCCTGGTTTTGGGACAGGGTCTGCATTGGTCTAGAGCTTGTTAAGTAGGCTTGGCTGACTGGCCAGCAAAGCCTAGGGATCTTCCTAACCCCAAGACCCATCACAGATTGCAAGCACACACAACTACACCTGATCATTTGAATGTGGGTCCCGAGGACAGAGCGCCAGTCCTTCTGCTTGCAAAGCAAGCATTTTCCTGACAGAAACCAACCATCTCCCCAGCCCCACTAGCCAGATAATCATGCTCATCATTCACAACATAGGCATCTTCTGTAGGAATCCTAAGTCATCACATCTCCTCAGCTTTCCTCAGAACTTTCCAGATGAAGAGCCATTTCCTAAAAGGTTTTGAGGAACACATCATTCCTTTAGACACTGCTTTTTAACAAATTGTCAAACCAGAGTGCTTTTTAAAATGAAAACAACGCTAGCAAGCAAAATGTGTGCATCCGTCTGCAGTCTTAGAGTTTCCTATGGGGTGAAAAAGTTATTTCCCAAGGCATCAGAGTCAAAGGCATGCAGCTCCTTTGAGAGGCAGAAATGAATGCTTTCCTCCCAAGGTTAGCATGGCGTGGCCAAGAGTATTTATTTTAATTTCTCTGTGAACTTTTTTTGTCATTGTTACCTTCATCTGATGCATGAAACGCCATCAGGGGCAGGAACCCAGGTTTAATGGACCGATGTAAGAGCTGAAAGAACATTTCCTCTGTTTCTGTTCACTTGGCAAAGGGGGGGGGTGTCTTTGGATATTAGCACATTATGCTACAGGATTTTGAAAACAAACAGCTTGGCTTGAGTACAGCAGGGACTGTTGCTTTACTTACCCAAAAGATCATCCCAATCCTCTTCTGTTTTCAAGGAACTTTTAAGACTCATTTTATAAATCATATTTACCCTTTTTTATTAGAATTGGATATAGCTGTTGGCGCCGCTAATGGATCTGATGTCTTTATGCTGGTGTCCCTGAACTAAATTGCTGTAACTAATGTGGCAGTGTCTCTTTTTATAACTAGGAGCTGCTGAAAGCAAGAGAAATTTGTCTAAAGTCAAAATATTAACAGTTTTATTTATTGCAAGATGTCAAGGGGGAGAGTGTAATTTCTGCAGGATTCAAGACCATAATGAGACTTTTCATGAGGAGGCTTTTCACCACATATTTCCTTCGAAGAAATCAAAGTGTTGTGTTGACCGGCAAATACTAGGTGACCCTTTAACAGAACTCAAGACAACCATGAATTCCGTCCTTTCAGCATGAACTACAGATTTTGTCTTTCCTCCAGCCAAAAACACACATGCCCCGGATACCAAACTGCTCGGACCAGGAACGATTCTCCTCTGGAGACACTTCCTGTCCTTCTCCCTCCATTTTTTCCTTCTTACCTATTTCTTCTTTTGGTTGATCTGGGAAAAAAAAAAAAAAAAAAAAACAGTGTTGCTTTAAATCATGGGCACAATGAATGAGCCAAGCAACTTACAGAATTCACACATGCTCCAAGATAACAAATGACACCTTTCAGCAGTGGGATGGTACAGCATTTCACACAGGGGGTTGTTGAAATTTTCAGAACAAACAGAAATTGTTTAATTTGGATGTTTCCCAAAAGAGTTCTGTTTTTTAAACCAAGTTTGGTGGGGTGCACCTCTATTGCCAAGATTTATGAGACTGAAGCCGGAGGATTGGGCATTTGAAGCCATGTCAGGCTAGCATTCCATTTTCTAAAGCTGTTTGCTGTCCCATGGCTATTTGTTGACATGAATAGGACTCAGGATATATGAAGTATATTCTAAACACTCAAAACCGAAGCTCCATGTGTATTCACCTTCTTGTGTGTAATGGGGAGGTCACAGGGGCACCTTCCCCTCTATCATCCATGCACATGTTTTGCATGCTTAGGTCTAGCTATAGATCTCCTTTATGAGAAAGCGTGGATGGAGAAGGAATGGTGGTAGGGAGACAACTGTTGGCAAAAGAGGCCAAATAAGGAGAGGGGAGGTCTCGGCTTCTGAGGTCCCCACAGACCTCTGTGACAGAGGGACTCTCTGCCCCATCTTTTTTAACTTAGGAGACAGCAATAATATTTCACAAGGCCCCTGTTAAGTTACAGAAAGTGTTCATCTGGTGATCACTCCACAGCTGCTGGCTGACCCTGTCAATGGTACAGTTGCCCTTAAAAGGCTTCCCCACTGGCTATCAAGTATCACCCAGGGCTTTGCACTTGCTAGCATTTTTCTGTCTTGCACACACTTTTGTGTTTTGCCTTTTAGAAGCAAGGCAGGCTTATGATATCTATTGTAAATAACCATGGCAGATGGAATAACCAGCTTGAAAAAAAAAAAGAAAAAAGAAAAGAAAAAACAGGAATTTGAAAATAAGAGAGGCATTGCCAATTTGGATGAGTTGACAAAGAAGGTGAGACACGCAGATGAGTCACAGCGCGTGATGGTGTCTCCACTGCCAGGTCTGACTTCGGTATGCATTATGTTTTATGTTTCCTAGAACAGAGCAACACACCTCATTCTTAAACCTGGCACTTTAAACAGAATAGGCCCCATTGGGAATGCGTTTCAAAAGCAACAGGAAAACTATCGGTTTTTCTTTTTTCTTTGCCCATCACCATCCTCCACCTCCACCCCCACCCCTGTTTCCAGGCTCCAAGGTGACAGTGGGATGAACAGAGATAAGTGCAGCGACAGGGAGGACAGGGAGGTTTATGTCCGCTGCTTGTTGGAAATGACAGCCTTGAAGTTGAGAGTTGAGCCCTGCAGGAAATGCCTGCACAGTGGTGAGTGAGTCACATGTCCTTCCTCACTGCGGTGCGGTGAAATACATGTTTTCCTATAGGGTGGTTCAGCTCAGTGGAAGGAGCCACTGGCGTTCACTGGAGGCATTTTCAGAATTTCTCACATTTGTTCCTTTTCCTGAGAGTGGAGATGAGGGAGTCACCTCAGAACACTGGTGGACAAGGTGGGAGTTAAGGATCTAACGTCAGCCTGGCCACAGAAGTAACAAGCCAGTCCCATTACTTCATATTTCCCCATAGACACACTAAACACGGGATCGATGTTAACAATATATTCTATATCATTCAGCATATCCAAAATACCACAGTGCCAACATATAGTTGGTGTAAAAATTATTCAGATACTTATATACTATTTTCACGCTGTATCTTTCAAGATGCCGCAAGCGCCTTTTACTCAGAATCCATACATCAGTCTGGTCACACTGAAAAAGCCACTTGGGTCCTGAACTATTACAGCCAAGAGCATCCCTAGATTTGCACAGCTAAGAGGCCAGTGTCAATCAGGGACTCTTCTGCTACATCCCACAGTGACTTTGAACTTCCGCCCCATCTTTTTTAACTTAGGAGACAGCAATAATATTTCAAAAGGCCCCTGTTAAGTTACAGAAAGTGTTCATCTGATGATCACTCCACAGCTGCTGGCTGACCCTGTCGATGGTACAGTGCGTGGAACTTTCAGTCTACCTCACACCTGTAGATCCATCCGCAGAAAGCATGGAGGTTTGCTTGACAGGCCTAGCGGAAATGCTCCGGACAGAGGTCAGAGTCCTGAAACGTGGTTATCAAGTGTCCCCATTAACAGACGGATTTCTCAGATCTGGACTTTTGGAGCCACCGTTACGGGGGGGGGGGGGCTGACTTCTCTCTAGGAAGCAGAGAACAGCTACTACCCTCTGCTACACACTGCTGCCCCCATGGCTCACCTTGTCACTTATGTCATCAGACAGACTCGGGGCTGCAGATCAGTAAGTCCGCAGCCCTGGCCGCTGCTCCTGAGGCTTCTTTAGCTGTAGAGAGAGAAGAGTAGCAGGTTCTGGCAGGCAGCTGGAATCTTCCTCCAATGAAGAAAGCTTCTGTAGTTTCCTTAATTACACTTAGTGAAAGCAAGGCATGCATAATCTTCTAGATGGCCCCACCATTTAAAATTAGATTCTCGAATTTGCATAATAAAAGTACTGTCATGAAAGAAAGGAGCTTGAGTGTGAGATCACATCTGCTGGAGCCAGTGGAGCAGCCCTGACTGGACAGCTCAGCACACGGAAGCATTCTGCATTTTTATGGGGCAGGCGAGTAGAATTTAAATTTAATGCACAATTAGTTTCATGTTGATGTATGATGTGTGGGTCTGTTTAGGCATAAAACTGAGAATAAGCCTTCAATATAATTTCTTCAGTATTTTTGTGAGCGCAGGAACACCAAAGTGGGAAGAAAAATCTGCCTCCCCCAGCCCAAAATGAACAAGCAACAGAAAATAAATTGGACTCATCATACCTGCAAAGCCAATCAGTTGCAACCAAAGATCTCTGTGACTTTCCAAGCCAGCATCTGTAAACAGGAGCCATGCTAGGCAGTTAACAAGAAAGGAATATGAAGTAAGGCCCCATACCAGGTACTCCAGGAAGCAAAGGAAGACAATGCCTGTCAGAGAGAGCCTGAGCCAGGGCGTGTCTGATGAAACCAGAGTAATGGGTATTTAACAAATCCACAGTGAATGCAGGTGAGTTCTCCTGTCCTCAAGCAAACCCATGCCTCACTGACAGCCCTGTCAGGCTCACCAATCTAACTCTACTCCTCCCATGTGCTGGTTAGTCTAGAAGAGTCTTAAGCATTTTACTTTCGCTGGCATTGTCCTCTACTTAGGAGCAGAATGGAGTGTCCACTTGTGGACACAGGGTATATGCATGTCTAAGAGTCACACCTTTTATGTATGCATGTGCAGGTGTTACATGCATGTGTGCACGCATGTAGCTGTAGGAGGCTGATACTGTGTCTTCCTCACACCTTTTTTTTTTTTTTTTTTTTTTTTTTTTTTGGCTAGCTAGGGAATCTTGCAAACCTTCGTAGGATTACTAGAGTACACCACCATGTTGGCTTTTTTGGCTGTCTGAGATCAAACTCGGGTCTTCATGCTTACAAGGCAAGAACTTTCCAGACTGAGCTATCTCCCCAGGCCCAGAATCACACCTTGTATGGTAACCATTGCCTTCCCTCACAGTAGCTTCCTGGGGTGTTAACCCAATCACACCATCCCTGATGATATGTATTTGGGCCCCAGCTATCATAAGAGCAATTAATTTGTCCAAGCACCTCTCTGATGTTGGCTGTGAGCATAAGCTAAGAAAAAAGCTCAGAGTTTGCCACAGAGAGGCTGCAATCCCCCTGTTCTTTGAAATTCTAGGGACATTAGCATCTATTAGTTCCGTGGGCTAAGACTGAGCAATGGTCTATTGTGTTACGTTCTAAAGTCTCTATGGCCATATGGAAAAGTGGGGACACATGTAGATTTTTAATGTGGCACAGTGAATTTTAATCATTTCATTGGAATTTTCCTGATCTTCCAGTGAACAGCCAAAACCATTTTGAATACAAAAAGACAGTGGAAATGTAAACCACTCAAGACAAGGACACTCTAGCTGGTGCTCATTTTCACTTCTAGCATTCTCAGATTGGTTCAAAGTTACAAAGGGATAGAGTGGGCTATGCTGTGCATTAAATGCAAGCTACAGACCTCTGCTGTCATGTGAGCCCTCTTGGATAAAAGAATGAATGTGAGAATTGGAGGGAGGGTCATAGGTTGGCACCTGTGACACCCCTTTGATACTGTCTCTCATTTCTCTGTGTTAACTGTTACAGTGGTTTAGTTGGACAGAGCATGGGTATTTCATGGAATTCTGGGTATTCTGAAAAGTCATCATGTGGGTCATCATCACTCCATTATTTCACCTAGGTAAAAATACAGAGTTGTATGAAAACTGCTGTGAAATGACTTGTTGGTGGATGGTTTTGTGCACTGTGTATTCAGATATTGATTTATGATTTACCCAAAGATCTGATTGCCAGCTGGACATAAACATTTTCATTTCTATAAAGAACCTCAACGTTAAATATGTAAAAATTGTTCTTCATCATCCCTGGTTGGTTAATAAAGAAACTGATCAGCCAGCAACTGGGTAGGGGAGTTAGGGCTGGATTTCCTATCTCAGTTAGGTGGTCTCAGTTAGTAGGAGGAAGGAGAAGGTCAAGGAAAAAGCCATCAGGAGGTCACTATGAGGGACTCACCATGAGGACAAAGATAGAACAGGAGCAGCCAGGGTGAGACAGGCTGGGACATAGGACAGAACAGCTTAGAAGGGTTAGAATAAATGACTGTCTGCCCAGCTTAGTCCTCTAAGGCTTATTAATAAATGTAATAGGTCTCCATGTTATTATTTGGGAGCTAGAATGGGAAAAAGAAAAAAACTATTATATTTTACAATGACTGGCATGTTTATAGCTGAGATGTTTCATTCATTCATTCACTTATCTTTTGGTGGTTCTGGTGATGGATCCCAGGGCCTGTGCACATTAGACAAGAGCTGTACCTATGACCTACATGTCTACACACGGGCCTGGGATCCATACAATGAACTATCAAACTACTAGTGCTTGCCTAGTATACAAGATGAAGAGATTCTAGCCAACTCAAGGAAGACAAGCATGGCTCTGTCAGGTCTTGCCCTTCTCCCTCTACCTTGCTAGAAACAATTAGATTATATTCTGAAAGCTAGACACCAAGGTCTATTCCCTTTCTTGGCCACTTCCCCCTCCTGAGGCTGACCACCAAGGACCAACTATCAAAGTGTTGAAGCCCAGCCATCAAAAGCCCCCTTTGGCTCACCTAATCAATATGCCCTGTTAAAATTAAACAGCTCATCCTAGCATGGAGTATCACCTTGTATCTTTATAAACTGCCACTTTCCTATGGGCTACATCTGTCTCCTCTCTATCCAGTGGCAGTCCTTTGTCCCTCTGGGTCAAATACCCCCTCTTCCCACTCCCATGTTCCCTTTCCTTTCTCCCTCATACTCTATCTCATGTCTTGTCTCTTATTCCCTGCCCTCTGTCCCTCTGGGGCAAATAAATCTCCTCTGTGCTGAGAACTTGGTCTTGGAGGTCCTGAGATGATATTAATCTCTTAAACAGGAAACCCTGGGTTTAATCTCCAGAACCTCTGTGGCTCAATAGGTTGAATGCCTATAATCTTAGAACTCTGGAGGCAGGGTTGGGAGGATCAGAAATTCAAGGTCATTCTCAACTAATTATATGGTAAGTTTGGGGCCATGTAAGCCCTTGTCCAAATAAAAGGAAAAAACTGAGCTCCTGTCTCCTGTATGTCCAGTTGTTTTACCCAACTCCATCTACCCTATTTTCTCCCGAATACCTTCTCTTTATTTAACTTCAGCATTAATATTTTATCAAAGAACCGCTTGCTTATTTTATAGTTTGAAGTGTTAAATGGCCCCAAACTGCTCTCTTCCCTTATTCCAGTAAAATCATGTTTTGATCTTTCGTACTTCCTCTAACTATTTACCAGGGAGGTGATTAGGCACCAAACTCACTCTCTTCAGCACCCTGACAAATCGAAGGTGGGATCAATTGGCCAGGAAGGTTGTTAAACACTCTAAATACTTCTGTGCTTGTTAGACTTTTCAAAGGTGCTCTAGGGATGCTGGTGTGGGGGATGATTTAGTTCACTTCATTGGCTGCTCTGGGTGTTAAAGGAGGAAAAGCAAAAGAGCTCAGCCCCCACAGACCCTCCCCTAGCCTCTGTCACTGATTCCCACAGACAGACCTCTCCCCTAACCACTGTGTCTGGACCTCACAGGCAACCTCCTCTAGCCAGCTCTAGACCTCAGACCCCAGGTTCTGACCTGTGCTTCCAAAGAGTACTTCTCTTGAATCAAAAGCCCTGAAAACTTTCAAAGCTGAGTCACTACTCTCTCAGGATTCCAACTGAGCTAATGGCAACCATTCTTTAAGTTTAGATGGACAGTGTACAGACACTTTCATCTGTGACATAAATGACGCTTGTACGACAAGCATGACAAGACACATCATAATTTTAACAATTAAAAAGTCAGGATGAATCTTAAGATTAAAAAGAAACCCCACAAGCTCAATTATATAATTGTGCTATGTCTTCCGTTGTTAGTTTTAATTGCTGTCTTCTAATTCATCACTTGAAAGATGAAGGGTGGCAAAAGCTTTAATCTTGTGTCCATGCACACATCCCTGTCATCGCAATATATGAAAGCATTGTTCAGAGCAGCGCATCAGTCCCCTGCTTGTAGAACTATTTTGTTCTTGATGGGTTTAATGATTAAATGGGTTTAGGGTGTTACTGTTTGTTTGTTTTGCCAAGTTTTCTATGAAATAGCTAATTTTGCTCAAAACTTTCTAATAGTATCACAATCTTTTAAAATGGTTGAGGGAAAAAAAAATTCTGATGTGAGTCTCCCTTCATTTTCTTATTGGAAAGGGCTCTCCATTACCCTCTTAACAGCCTGTACCTGTGGGACCTCCTGTGTCACTTTAACCTCTCTCTGTCTCTGTCTCTCCCTCTGTGTGTGTGTGTGTGTGTGTGTGTGTGTGTGTTATACATATGTGCACATGTGCTGTGGCTACTGTGCACTGGAGCAGGGGGACTAAAGCTTGATAACATTGGCCATCTTCCTAATTTGTTCTTGGCCTTACATAAGGATTTTGTGGTTGCTGTTTGCGTTTTTTAATTTCTTTTCCATTTTTTAATTTCTAATTTTTAAGTTATTATAGAAAACTGCACACTGAAGAGCTATTGGCAGTTGACTGCTTCTGGAGGAGGGGCATTCATTCCACCTTACTCTTGAGGCAGGTGTCATGATTGGTGGTTAGGCTGGAGTTGAAGTTTCTTGACACACTCTTCCCTGGAATCCACTTTGCACCCTGCTGTGTGTTAGCTGGTCTCCCCAGAGTTTGTCTTACTTTTGGTTTCTGCTCAGAAGTGCTCACTCATTCAGGTTGTCTTGAACATGGGAACCAGGTGAGAGTTTCACCTCAGAACCACACCAGTCTCCTGGAGAACTTTCAGACATTGATGTTGAGGTCACCTCAGCTCTTATTCCTGATTCCTGATATTTGTGTGGGAAGTCTGGTCCTCCCTGGCTATTGGCCCATCTTCCAGCTACTTGGTGTGGATCTACCTCCTGAATCCCTCAGTCTGTAGATACAGAAGTTGCTTGAAGGTAGAAACACACGCCCTCTGCTTTGAGAGAGGTTCCTGTATTTTATAATGATTTTTCTCCCATTCCTTAAATTTCTCTACTGATTGGAGAAATGTCTACTGATTGGAGACAACTCCTACTCGCTCCCTTCCTCCATCCCTCTTTCTTTCCCTATCATTTCTTCCCTCCCTCTTGCCTTTTCCCCTCCCCTTTTCCCTCATATTTCCCAACTATTATCCCTGCTCTCCTTTGCCTTGTTTCTCAGTCCCACTGAACTCTTAAAACCCTCCAACACCGTTCTAACGTTTAAGGTGTTCTTTTTCTGCCTCATATGACTTTCTTTCAAGCATCTCACACAGGTTGTCCCCTCTGGCTATGGATCTGCTCTCAGATCCTAACACTTGTTCTTTCTGCCTCTAAGTTCTGATGTTCCATAAGTTGTTCTCAGTCTCTCCTCTCTGTTTCTTTTGGTCTCTTGCCTCTCATTTTGAAGGCTTTTTTTCAGATTTCATGTCTTCTTTCATTCTTCATTCACTGAAAAGATAATTGGGAAATCCCTCCTGGAAGCTGTATGTGTGGAGGGACTTGGTGGTGGGATCTCACTGTAGCATGGACCAGCTGAAGAGACGAAGTTACAACCCCAGTGTCAAAAACCTCTGGGGGTTTTTGAAAGAAAGAAAGGTATGCAAGTTTGAGAGATATGCAATGACAATTTCCTGCCGGGCAGTGGGGGTTTGCCTGGATCTGATGTCGTCTGTACAGGCTTCAGGCAAGGGAAAGGGAAAGCGTTCCCCACCTGTCCTGCAGTCAATCTCCGGTCCTGATCCCAGTGGAGACCTTTCCTGAGCAGGGCCCTTTTGTAGATGCTACTTTGAGCACTAAGTCTCTGACCACAGGCAATAGGAAGGAGGGCAGTTTGACTCAGTTTGACTCCATGAGCTGCTGTACTCTGCTCAACATTAGGGGAACAGTCTCTCCCACACATACAGACCCCACCTGCCCTCTGAACTTCCAGGTTCCTGGGGTCCTCGTGCCTAGGCCAGCCTGAGGTTCTGAAGCAAGGCCAGGTTTGTTTCCTGCTGTGCCGACAGAAGCCACTGGTTTGTAGTCTCTGCCCCGTGCTGTCAGTTTCTGGCCTTTTCCCTGGGTTCTGTGATTTGACAGACATTCCCCAGCTTCCTCTCTTTAGCTCCTTGTCCTCATGGATATGCTCCCACCCTAGTTCACTTCAGTGAAAGAAGCCTGGTGCCATTCTACCCCACTAAGCAGCTGCCTAAGTGGCTTGTCACCACTCCTGCCCAGGCTCCTTGGCATTTAGCCCCTAGCTGATGCCCCACCACACCCTTCTTCCTCTAACAGCATCTTCAGTTCACATTCAATCTGCACTTTAGCCTGGCAGCTGAGCAGTTTCCAAACTCACCTCCCCCCAGCAGCCTGTTCTTCACACCCATCCCACTCCTGTGACTCTAAAGTGGGAATTGACGTCATCTTCCTTAAAAGTTTTCTGGGATTCCCCATGGCCACTGGGATAAGGTTGAATCTCTTTATTATGAATAAAGAACATTTCACTTAAAAAAAAAAAAAACTATCTTTCCTCTTATCACTATCCTTCCTGCTGCCTACCACACCACAAGCCTCATAAGCCAGTGGGTCCTCCATGGTCTTTTGGCTTTTGAAAGCACCTGCCTAACCACACACACACATACACACACACACACACACACACACACACACACACACACACACTTTATCTTCTCTGCTTGATCCCCAGGGATCCTTCTCTTCTACCATTGCACTGATGAAAAAGCTTACAATTTTTGCTAAACAGTCTTCTCTGGGGAAGGTAATGAAGGCACTTCACCATTCGCTATTGCCTTGAAATACCTGTCTGATGTCCACCACTAATAGAGGGGAGACTGGCCACTCGCCACTGGGCATTTAAATACAGGAAAATATATATTATATATGAGCATGATTCTATTATATATATATCATCACATATATGTGGAAGTATACATATATATATGATCACAGAAAAAAAAACAAATTATTAAATATCTAGAAAAGAGGACAAAAAGTCGACCATCTACTGTGAAATTCTCATTCCTAGAGGATGTGGTAGATCAACCTTCCATAGAATCTCAGCAAGAATCAGAAATTGTAGATTACTCCAGGATGCTAAACAAGGGAGTACATGCATGTAAGGCTGATGTTTATCCATATTTAAGCTATTTCATCAAAGAGAAAAAAATCTGGTCTAAGATTTTCGTTCTCAGGTGAATCCCCTTCTGTTGTATTTGTGTCCGATTACTAACTAGCACCTGGCACTCAGAAGATGATTGACAATGTGCTAGTGAGTGGCCAGCTTCAACCTCCCTCCTAGAAAACAAACCCACCTTGCTGGTGTGGCACCACACACCAGCATTTGGGAAGTAGAGGCAGGAAGATGGAGTTTGATGTTAGTTCATGCCACCACCTAAGTTCCAGGCTGCACTTCATAGAGAGGCTCTTCCTCCATAAAAGAAAACAGAAACCCTCAATCTGACTTTCATGCTTCTGTCCACATTGTCTTAGCCTAAGGAAGTTTCTTGCAGTAATTTAAATAGATTTCTGAGATTCCCTCAGGCCCAGCCTTCTTGCTTTGGTGGAATTACTTCATGTATAATAAATTGTCACCATCTTCATGTGTATAACTTCATAAGTATGGCTCTTAAAAACCTCAAAGTTGAAGGCTCAAAGTTGTGTGTCTAACAAAATGTGGGTGATTGTTGATGCTCTCTACGTTTATTTTTTATTTACAAAAAAAAAAAAAAAGGTGTTTGAACAATATGGCTTCTCATTGAGTATCGATATTATCAGGGAAAAATAACCTATCCCTGTAGCTTATTTTAGACAATTGAAGACTTCTGTCTTGGTTTGTTTGGACTACTGTAACAAAACACCACAGTCTTTGTGACTTAAAAACAAAAGTTTATTTTTCACAGTTCTGACCAAGGCATGAGCATATTCTGTCTGATTAGAACCTCTTCTTCAAAGATGCCAATGAACTGTGTCCGTAACTGTGTATATTTACGCTCCTATTCTCCAAGCCCCACGAAAGGATGCTGGAGGGATGGGAAGAACATTAACTGCTAAGAATGAAGTATGAGAGAAAAGTCAGATGTGAAAGGTCAATTAAAGTCAACTTTCAGGACATCCAGGGAAGAGGAAGATAGAAACTCAGGCCCATTAAACTTTTTAGGAGTTTATTTGAGTAAACAGCAATTCATGAACCCAGTAGTCTCAAACCACAAGCCATCAGGGCTCTGTTAGGGACAGAGCAAGGGAGAACTGCTGTGGTAGGATTCAAAGCAGATGAAAGTCAGTTATCCACATAAGCTTTGAGCATTCACCCTATTTGGATTGAGCCACTGAAAAGCTCAAGCGAACATAACCGACATCCTCTGGGCCACACCTGATTGGCTGAGCATCAATTCCACTTGGTTTTGAATCAGTTGCTTACAGCCAGTGAGCACCAGTATGGCTTCAGTTTGCTGACAAAGGAATCCAAAGCTTCAGAGGCCACCCCAACCTGTAATCATTTTAACAGTGTCAAAGTCCTGCAAGAATCCTGACCAGCTAAGTTGGTCCTATACTTAAGAGAGTTGATTTCGTGTCCTCATTTCCAGCCAGATAAGATTTGGTCTTCCTGGTCTACCCCAAATGCTATCTGTGCCTATCCAGAGAAGTCATATGATAAAGGGCCCCTACTTGTGAAGGCCTTTACAGGCAAAATTGTAATAGTATCATGCATTCTACTTTTTATTATGTTTGTTTGCATGTACCAGCTAAAACATTTGCTCATCATAAGTATTCATTGGTTAAACTGCATTAATACAAAGACAACTTGTTAACTGTTCCTTATTAAAATGATCCACAGTACAGGTATGAATATTAGTGGAAACAGGTGAAAGTTGCATGAAATTTGTTCGTGTGGAGTAAGGATTCTTTTGAGCAATAACTTGATGCTGGAGACAACTGATTATTTACAGTCCCAAAAGCTAGAGAGGCAATCTCATGACAATTTTAACCTTGACATTTCTCTCTCAAAACATGCCACAAGGGACAACTCAGTGTTAACATTTTCTAAAGAAGTAGAACATGTCTGAGAGAGCCTAACAGTCATTAAAAACAAATGAAGGAACACTTACACTATCAATTAGTCATCAAAGCTGCCAACACTACTTGAAGACAAGCTTGAATTGAGTTTCACTTGAATCCTGTTTCTTTCCAGCAAATTACTTATGGGAGAGATTTGTTCTATGACTTGAGCAGTTGTAAAAGCCTGTTGTTATCATGGTTAGAAACACAAAGAATTCTAATTGTGTCAGGAAAGTCACTTATATGATACTAGAAAGACAATAGACTAATAGTAGTAGATAACAGACGGTCTTTGTTTCTTTTCTTATTTCTGTGGCAGAAGTAAATGTTTATTTTGGCTCACAGTTCTAAGAGTTGCAGTCCAGCATGAGAAAAGGCATGGCAGCAGGAGGTGGCTGGTCACATGACACTGTAGTCAGGAAGCAGAGAGCAACAAACATTTGTACTCAGCTTCTGTTGTTTTTATTCAGTCTGGAATCCCAGCCCACAGAATAGTGCTGCTTTCATTCATAATGGGTTTCTCCACCTCAGTTAACATATTCTAGATCACAGACATGTCCAGAGTTTTGTTTCCATAGTGATTCTAAAGCCCATCAATTTGACAACCAATATTAATGATCACAATGATATTCAACTGATGGATAGGTTGACAGGTAGATATTAAACAATAGTGAAGGAGAGATAGATGATGAATGGAAAGGTGAATGGATAGATGAACAGTCACATAGATTTTCTAGTACAGATATCTAAATATGATATGACTGTTATATTTGCTTGGATTAGCTTCCTTTGATATTTAAATAGGACATTGTAAGTACTGTTGGAAACAATGAAAGGTTTCAGTTTTACCAAATACATTTATGTTTTAAAGACTAATAATTTTAAAATGCATGGTAAGTTTTATTTACATTTTACCTTTCCCTCCTACTCTAAATTGCTATGTCTGAATATTTGTGCACCCCAGAATTTATATGTTGGAATCCTAAAGTAGTAGTTTGGGGAGCTGAGGTTTGAATAATTGAGTAGATCATGAGTATAGAATCCATGACCAGATCAGTTCCATTATAAATGGTCCCCGTTGTAACCCTATGCCCCTTACACCACGTGAGGATGCTGTGATAGGAAACTGCCTCTTAGGAAGTGGACCCCAACCTGACAAGGAATCTAGGGCCTTAATTTTAGATTTCTGGTTCCCAGAATAGTGAATAATGAATTCCTATGACACTGTGCAGACTCTGGAATGTCACTAGGACAGTCTAAGTGGACTAAGCTATAAATAGAGAATCCATGAAGTCAATATAATATCAAATGGCAAATTCTTAAGTCGTATTATTAACTGTGAGTCACAGTTGAATTAACTTTGATTTAGAGAAGAGTCACATAGTTCGGGAAGGTTTTGTCAATTCCCAATGAATTCTCATTAAGAAATACTCTGTTAAATTATGAGTAAGGGAAAGAAAGAATGATTCCCAAAGGTAACTGCAATTAATTCTTAATAGAAGTTTAATTTGGTCTGTCCTCCAAGTGCCCAGGAACTCGTAATTCTGAATTCTTTCCTAATGTCCGCCATTATCTGCAAAAATATGAATTACCTGTTTTAATAATAAATTATGAGAAGAGAGTGGTAGAGAGGGGCTAAAAAAGGAAAGGGAGAAAAGAAAGGTGCACATCAGAAGAAAAGAGATGTGGTTTTTCCTAACTAGGAAAATTTGGTTATTCAGTAGTTGCAAAATACATTGTCTCTTCAGGGATATATATTAGCATTGTCTGAGAACTTGTAACTACTCTCTAACTGCCATCTCATGGTAAGGAATTCAGTAATCCTTACCATAAGCACAGCATATAATAAATTCTCAAATAAAAAGAAACTTCAACTGTGACCTATTTTTTAAATGATAGCTTTATGGTGGTGCATACCTGTAATTCCAGCCACTCTAGAGACAGACAGAAAGATTCAGTGTTTGAGGCCACACTGGGCATAGCAAGATTCTGTCTCAAGATAAATAAATTGATTGATTGATTGATTGATTGATTGATTGATTTCATTTGTCATCTTCTAACATAAAAGATTAATGTAGGATCTGGGTTCCCTAATTTGGTGTGTAGGCAGAGTCCAGGCCCAAATGTTCTCTAATCAAATAATCTACCACAATCCAGTATGTGACACAGATAAGAAAACACTTGCTGGGAGGCTGAGAACAGAAGAACAAAGAGGCAGTTGCAAACAGATTCTGGGCTACTTCCATGAAGTCAGTCCAGAACTTTCCTAAGAAAATGTACCGCATGTTAAAAAGAGATTATATTCAAGTAATGCCATATGCATAGTGGATGAAGTAGTAATGGAACAAAGCTTCAGTATGTTCTTGAAGGAACAAGCATTGTGTCTTCTGTGGGGTGTAGGAGAGCCTGCATTGCTCAGTCCCACCGCTGATGCCATGTGTACCCCAAAGTGGGAATGCTGCTGTTTCTTTTCAGTCCCCATGCATCAAGATTTTACTATGGTTTCTCCAAACACATTCAGCTAAAGTTTTTAAGATACTTGAGAAGCTTAACAACTGGTTTTGAAAGACAAATTAGAAAAAACTGGGATGGCTAATGGGAAGTAATTGAGTTCTTCTGTCGGTGCAGAAGGAACAATCCAGCTTATGGATCTGCTCACCATATTATCCGCTAACATGCAATGCATACACACTGTGCTCTGTCTTATACTCTGGAGAAAGAGAACATTCTTCAGAAGGAGGAAAAGGAAGCAGATGAGATTATGAAACCATTTTTCACATGGAATTCATATGACTCATATTATTCATAACACTGATTTTTAGTCTGGCTTCTCACTCCTAAAAAGACATTAAAGCTTTTAAACTAGAGATGCCTGAATGCAAAATGAATGTTATCATGTGCTTAAGCCTGAGTATTCAGTAAATGGCCCTCAGTGATCCCTCAACCTCCGTAGTTTTTGTGTCTGCCTAATGGTGAACATTCTGCTATACAAAATTATTTTTCATTCAACAGACAACGGTATATATTCATTACTGTAGAATTTTGCCAAAATTTTTTGCTGATGTGTGTAATTTTTGTCCTGTGTGCATCTGTTCCTGTAAACATGTGGCTTATAAACTTACATTTAAATGTTGTCTGTTTGTTTTATTCACCCAAAACACGATGATAAAGCATTGATACAGGATAGCACAACTTTCCATTTGAGGAAGAGAGTTTTACTGGGCAGTGTGCTTGGCTCTTCACATATGAAGACAATGTTATTTTCCTCAAGAGATTCACACTCTAGAAGCTCCTATGACAGTGGTTCCTAATCTTGTTTTTCTGGTTTGTTGTTGTTGTTCTGTTTACTGAGTCCTTTATGGTTCTGATGAACACTGTAGTAGCACTCTAAACCCTCAGTACCAAGAAAACACATGCACTGAATTCTACATTCTATCATCGCATGATGGTGCACGCACGTGTTTGTATGTGTGTGTACATGCTCGTGTGTATGATTAGAGAGAAAGATCAAAGGTTGAAGAATATGTCAGAAAACAGTCTATCTTTTCTCAGAGAGCCTTGTAAGAACACACGCCCCATGTTCCAGGGCCAAGACACAGCATGGTGAGGACAAATGTGTACCTTGAACAGCCCTTACTTCCAAGAGAGGAACCGTGGCATCATGAAGCCTTGAGCTTAGGCAGAGAAGCCATTCTATCTTCCCCATCTCCTCGCCAAAGAGAAGGAGATGAAGAGAGAGGTCTACAGTCTGAGTAGCCAACAAACCCTCCCCTTTGGGGAGTCAAAGGCCTGATGTTATTAGCCTGAGGACATAAGCCCCAGGGAGCAGCCTCTGCATGCCTCAGAAGGGATTTGCTTGAATTCCAAGGTATGTTCCCCATTAGTCATCCTTTCACACAGGTTGCCAGGAATCTCTATTCAGCAAGCCTTTTTGTGCCAAAGTATGAATTCTGGATATATCTATAGATCACAGTTTCCTCCCCAAAATAATGCCTTCAATCCCAGCAACAGAAGTCTTGAGACTCAAAGATAAGGACACTTTGTGCTTTTTTATAAGAAGTCCAGGAGGAGGCTGGGAAAGGAGTGGGTTTAAAAACTTGACATGTGTGCAGATCCAAGGCTTTGTGCTCATTGGGATATGCTACCAGGAAAACATGTTTTTGTCTTCCCACAATGTCAGAATTGATTAAATGACAATAAATTCACAGGTTATAGCAGTTTCAGAGGCAACAACTTGCTAGAAAATCTCACCTAATTTGGCAATCTGAGTGAGTCAAATATTAGTTCTTTGATATCAATCTTAATTACCAATAGTAACTCTCATACGGTGAGTACAGTGTGTATGTGTGTGTGTTGCAGAGTGAATGCAAGTTAAAGAAACTACAGCATAGTTATATAAGAGGTTTCAGAAATGAGCTGATAGAACATAATTAAAGTCTGTGTTGGTGAGATAATGAACATGAAAAAGCCACAGAGAAGAAGCCACCCCTGAAAAGTAGATCCAAGTCCAGATAGGTTGAGTAGGTCGGCAGATAGACGGCAGTCAAATTGGCCATGTCAACAGCTATCGACCAAGCTGAGCCAAGTCCCTAGGAGATTACAGAGTTCTCTGCCTGATGACCTCTGATGAACTTGCCAGATGTCAGGTGACATAGGTCAGTAAGGGGCTATGGCCCTCACTGTCTAGATGCCAACCACTCTACAGGGTTCGGGTGAAAGAAGCACTTCCTTTCCTTGGTCTAGTGTGTCCAATAAGTTCTTGGGCCTGGTTTCCCTGGCATGATTTTAATATGCCCTTGTGCCCCAAGTTTTAATTCACCCTGACGAATTTATAGGATGGCTCCTTTTCTAGTCCCACAAGTAAATCTTTATCAGTCTGTGCTGCGTGGGTGGTCCTGGACAGATGGTGATGTTTTGGCGTCCACCCAGGAGTGCAGTCATCCTTCATCCTAAAAACAGATTCAAAGGCTGTTTATAAAATGGAGTTTCTATGGGCAAGGTATGCCCTGATGAACCGCTGTTTTATACAATATGGCGTAATATGGAGAGTAAGGCATGGCCTGATGAACAATAAACACATACAACCGAGCTGCTGTGTAGAAGCGTCTAGAGTTGAGAATGAAGATGAGGAAGTGAGTCTGGCTGTGAGGTGAAAGGGAGAGGTCTGTCCAGAGCCGGAATGGTGATGGGTTGATGGATGGATGATGGAATGCCCACACCGGTAAACATGACGATGGGTAAATGGAAGTTGAGTAGGAGCAGGCCAAGCTGAAGCCCCTGAGATGATCGTTTTCTGCCTGTTAGTCCTTGACACATACATATCACATGCCAGATGACAGGTGGTATGTGTTTGGGGGGGGAGTACTGCCATCTTATGATGGGTGTATAGATCTTTAAGGGGTTCAAGTGAAATAATTAAATCCTTTCGTAGTGTCTGATAAGTTCTTGCTGCTGACTTCTCTGTTGTTGTTTTAGAAAGCCCACGTACGCCCAGAGTCTCCATTCATCCTGACAAATTCATCCCGGGAAAATATTAGGCAGAGGTTTTGTGCCAAGGGTACTACAGGGCCCTCTGATGGAATGGAGGAGACAAGTTGAAGAGAATGAAGGGAGAAGTGGCTGAAAGCCTCATAGAAAGCAAGCTGGCATCAAGCAGGTGCTTTCTATGTAGCCTACCAAGTTCCAAGACAGGTGCAGCTCTCCTGCCTCATGGACCTTGGGCCCTCAGGTGCAGATGTTCAGTGTTCAGCAGCCTTCAGTCCCAGGGAAGTTAGTTTTTGCTCTCATCTCATCCGGCTTCTCTGTTGGAGACTGAAGACAGCTGCTGCCCTTCAGCAGAAGTTGATCTTCTCGTGGCCGTGTCTAAGGACAGAAGTCAGGCATTGACTCTGCCGTGGATGGCAAGGTTTGGATAGATGGCAGCTCGTTGCTAGTGGCCGTTGCTTGTGGGCTGGGGGTCTCTTGTCTGTCTCCTTGAACCCCAAATCTCAAGGAGACTTGTCTCTTGTCCTATGTGGCCTCTCAATTGTCCCGACCACTGAGCCTTCAATGCCTCAATAACATTAGTTGCAAGTGTTTCAAATGCATCTACTGGTGTGGCTTCAAAGTCTTAGGAACCCAAGACTGTTCTTTCTTCTATTTTCCTCCTTATTCACGGCACCTTTTCCCTTTCTCCAGGTTATACAAGCTGTTGTGAAACAGACCAACCCTGAGGAATATCAGTGAACACAAAGCAGGTGGCTTCTGTACCCTTGCTTCTTGAATCTGTTTGGGCCAACCAAGTACATAGAGCAGTGTGTCAGGACCCACTCTTAGGCTGAGCAGCAACCTGGCTATCTTGTCAATTAAGGGGCTTGTGGTATGAGGAAACCTAAGCTAACCACATAGCCTAGCTGTGTGGAAAGAAAGAAGGCTGAAGGGAGGAGTGGGGGTAGAGTTTGTTACACAGTAGTAGGAAGCCAGGCCAAACCATATCCCCTTTACCGTTCTACCATGGTTCCTCTGGGGCTTGAGTTCATGCGTGCGTGCAGGCGTGCGTGCATGCATTAGTGAAATTCACATGTCTTGAACAGCTGTATATGGTCTCTGCAGTGATGCAGCTCAGCTTGTTTGTGTAAGATGCTTGTCTGAATACATCTCTAAAGTTTTTACAGCATTTGGACACTCAGAACATACTTTTTGATGTTCCTGTAATATATGGGTACAAGAATTTGTGCTTTTCTATCTGACACAGAATATAAAATTGTATATAATTATTTTGTCACCACTCTATAGTTAAAATTACAACATGGAGCCCACACAGCTATTGGAAATGGAAGGTTCCCTTGGCATTGTGTGTCCTTGCAATAGCACACAGGGTGTCCACTCCTGTAGCTCTGCTTCCCTTTCAAAACATCCTGCTTTCACCCTTTCTGCCTTAATGTGGATCAATAACTTGCATTCATTCCTCTCAGTTGCTTTCCTCCTCACCTCGTCCACCTGGTTTTAACTGGTTTTCTCCTCTTGATCTGACAATTTCTAATCTATTTCTTATCTTTATTTTCTTGTTTCCTGTCCATTTTTCTTCACTAATTATAATATTTATGAGTTCCTTGAGTATCTTCTTAGACTTCTAGAATGTAAAACCATATTATCTGTTGCTCAGATTGTTATAGGTATGGGATCCTGTAACTTCCATGCAGTACCATCTGTATGTTATGACTTGATGAAAGCTGAACTGGAAGCAACTTAATTGATAGTATTATTAATCCAACAAATGGCCAGGTAATAAAAGATCCAAGGAGATAATGGTGAATTCTAAAACAGACAATTCAACTGAATTCTAATAAAGTCTGAGAGAAAAGACATCATTGCCTTTTACAAACATCTTGGTGTGAAGAAATAATGTGAATTTATTGTCAGAATGGCAGGGAAGGGACTAGTAGCTGGTAACTCTAGAAAGCTCATTTCTTAGCCTTTGTTTTTCTCCGGAGCTCCTCCCCGCATGCCCCTGACCTCCTAAATCTCTCTCACTTCTTGCAAAACAAAGCTGAAAGTAGGATGTGAGGGGAGGAGAGGGCTATCTTAGGACAGGATTGGGAATCCCTTGTTTTTGAAAGCTCGGGATTGGCTTATTAGAATTGTGGGTGAAGTCTAAGAGTGGATTCTCTTATGTTCCTTTACCTAGCTGGATTGTTGCAAGGTATTTGATCACACTGTGAACTCCAAGACTGTGGACTGGAAAAATCTGTTTCTAATTGTGGTATGGCTCAGCCTTTGATTTTAGAAAACTCTGTTTACTGTAAACAAGTACTTGTGGTGTGGCTCAGTCCTAGCACTCACTTTACTCCAAGAGCATAAATGAAGTCAACCATGAGTCAAGAGCCACTAGTTGAAAGGTAATGAACATAAGCAAACAAAAAGGAGGGACATTGAGTTGGAGGCTATCCAAGACATTCTAGAGAAAGAGAAAGGGCTTTTCCTGTCAGTGGAGTAGAAAGGTCAGCTGGGTGCTTTCTCTGCCTCTCTAAGCTAGCAAGTTTTCACCCAGGCATCCGGCACCTGAGTCTTCATTGGTAAAACTGAACTATTGAGATCTTGTTTTTTAAAAACCACACTGGACCTAGCATGTCACTCTGCTCTTGACATGCACACTGCACTTGGCTGCACTGGATGCCCTGCCATCTTTGCTCCCATCCAGCATTTCCAAGGTAGAGCTCCATTTGCAATCTGCTCCTGAAATCTCCTTCCCCTCAACACAAGGCAGATCTATTCAGCTGCTCAAACTAAAAGTGTACAAATATTTCTGTTACTACTATATGGCCCTGGACCCTTAGATCTCTGGAACTGACTCCCCTTAAGCTATACATGCTCCTGAGACATGCGCCATGGTTGTGTGAGAGATTAACATTGAGGGAAGCCAATCAAGCAGTGGGGCTGTTGGCACTCTCTGTCCTCTTTATCAGATTCCCTTGTAAATCTGAATTGTTTCTAAGTCAGTATCTAAAAGATGAAGGCTATCAAATGCTGTGCTAGCCAATACTTTCCAGTTCCTCCTCCCAACTCTTGAATTCACTTATCTTGCCTTTCAGGATCCATACCTGGCCCACAGAGAACCTAGACTTTTATTCTACTCTACCTGAAAACCCCTTCCTGCCTCCAGCTCTCCCCCTTCTGTGGTTCCCTGTATCTTCTCAATTTGCCTCTCCGAAGACCCCCTCGGTGAGCTCTTTGCTGATATCAGGCCTCTCTTAAACCCCCTCCCACCCCCAAGATTCCCCGGCTGTATCTTTCACCTTAGCTCTTAATATTGTCTGCAAGAGACCATTTCCCTCTTCATGAGTTATCTAGTTATTTCATAAGATACAAGTTTATGAGGGTTGGGGTTCCATCTTAATTGTCTTTAGTCCTTGTACCTAGAAAGTTCTTGGATTTAGTAATTGTTCTATCTCTATTTGTTGAAAAATAAATGCATGAATAGCCGATATTAAATGATACTCATATTCATTCTGAATTAGTTTCCTTCTATTATGAGCCTCATCTTCATCTTCCACTGTCCAGCTGGGAAGAGGATTCTTCCCCCAAAGATACTGAAATCTGAGGATGCTACCATCCCTTGTAGAAATGTGACAGTATTTACGTAGCACCTGTACACATCCTCCCACGTACTGGAAAATGACCTGTGGCTTAGTACAGCCTCCTCCAGAGTGAGTACTGTGTAAATAGACAGTATGCTGTGTTGTTTGTGCAATGACAAGGAAAATGTTGCTATGTACTCAGACATGGTTTTTTCTTCCTCTTTTTCACATATTTTCAACCTATAATTAGATGAATCTAAGGTTGAAAACCCCACTGATATGCAGGACTGACTGTAAAATAATGTAAAAAAAATAATCAAAATTACCAACCACCTTTGTTTTTAGCAAAAATTAGTGTAGTTCTGTATATTTTGCTTCTCAATCTTTAAGGTAGGTATTATTTTCTACTCATGAATGGTAATTCTCCACACCACAGTCACAAAACAGGACCTCAAAGTACAAAAGAATTGTCTACTCACTATCCTAGGAGAACATAAAGAGTAAGGTAAAAAGTATTTCTTTTTATACCTTTCTATTTCTCCATTAGAATATTTTATAGTTGGAAGAAAATAATATAGACTAGGAAGCGCAGAGTTATTACAGACACGGGTGACTTAGCATGCCATTTGAGTCCATCTGTAATGCTATTCAATTAGATTTCAGAGCAATCAAAAAAAAAAAAACAGGACTGCCTTCATCACTAGGTGTTTAAACTGTTGCTCTGCAATGCACTGGCTTGCTTAGATACAGTCCACAGTGTCCGTGAATGGAAAGAATCTCAGACTTTGCCACACAGCCCCAGCACCCTAAAGAGAGGCTGTGAGAGCCAGGTGGGTTCTGCTGTGGGACAGAAGGTTCCCAGCTCAGGCCACTTGTCGCCCTCCCCTGGCCTTTTTTTCCAGCCCAGAAGACTGCACAGAAAAGCTGACTGCTCTCATGAACTTGGCCTACTTTTGCCAAAAGAAATGGTTTTTCTTATAGCATTTTATTTTGACAGTGTTTCAGATCTCCGACTTTCCCATCTAGACACTGATGCTTTGGTCTCTTCTGTGTATCGGCACACACACTCAGGGATGCTTGCTACGCTGCTGTGGAGTAAGCTGCCAATGTGAGGCTTCTAGAAATTTCAGAATAAATTTTATTGCAGGGGTAATGTATTATATAACCATAGCACTGTTATCAGCGTTAGGGCATTAGCTTTAGCATACTCTTTTACCTAATGTACAAACCCTCACTCGGGGTTTATAAACTTGTACTGAGGAAATTAAATGCTGTTGCATTCAGTTGCCTGGCCCTACATCTCCCTCTCCTCATCTTATGGCAATGACGCTTTTTCTGTTTGTTCTTTATTTTCATTGTGCATATACATTGTACAAGGTACTAGGTTCCATAATTTTCATATAAGCACATAACGGACTTTGACACATTTCCCCCAGCACCTGCTTTCTTTCTTTTCCCCTCCTCCTCCCACCCTTCCCTTTGTTCTGTTAGACAGTTTCACTTACACTTTCATGTCATGATTAACATGATTTTCTGTCTCTATGTGAAATCCATGAGCTGCATCTGTCTTTCTGAAACTACCTTGATTCATTCATTATGATTATCTCCAGTTGTATCCATTTTCTGGTAAACAGCCTAATTTCCTCTTTTATATGGCTGAAAAAATTCCCAATGTGTGTGTGTAAATGTATGGGGAGATAGATGATAGATAGATAGATAGATAGATAGATAGATAGATAGATACATACATACATACATTTCCCTTATGCCTTCCTTTGTTTTTTAGATACCAGGTTGATTTTCTAACTGAGCTGATATGAATACACTATAATAGATACAGTGATATTTTTGACAATTACAATCCAATTATTGTCTTAAATGTCCTTCAGTTTGGTTTGTCTGGTTTTCTTCATTCTAAACCTCAGGTATGTATTTTTGTCAAGACTGTCCAGGAAATGGAAGTGCCCTTTTCCTGAGCCTCAGCTTCAGGTCATCCCATTGCTAGTGGTGGCAACTTTGATCACTTGGTAAAAAATGTGGCTGCAGGGTTCTTACTGCAAAGCTGGGATTATGGTGCTTATTCATTCCAACAGAAAATGGAGCATGGGTAAAAAAATCACAATCTCTCTTCAGAAATTAATCCTCTTTGGTGGAGTTGTAGTTTAAGGAAATTCAACAGGAAACATGAGCAAGCAAAGAGAAGAAAGTAAAGGACTTGGGGTCTAAAAAGCAGGCTGAAATATCCACATCAGCTTTTAATCTGCTGAAGACATAAACTCCCTCACGTCTGCTGGCATAGAGTAGATGGCTCTATATGTGCTTTTTTGTAATGTCTTTTCTCTGAATTCCACACCAATGGAGACCATGAATTGTCTACCCACCAAGAAGCTCACACTTAGCATGCTTTAATTTTTTTTCCTTTTAAATTGTAACTATTGAAATATAGATAATCCTGACTTCCTGGTATCTTTTTTTCTCAAATGTTTATTTACACATTAGATTTATCTAAGAGCCTGCTTTTCCGTTGGTTAAGTCCGTGCAGCAGTGTGGGCTGAAGGTTTCAGAGGAGGTGATATCAGGATATCTGAAGTGTGACCATTCCCATGCCAGGACAGAATATATCCATCCCCTCTGCCTTCTGTAGCTTGACTCCTGGCTAACCCCATGAATCTGACTCATGGCTTATGGTAGGCTGGTTCCCAGTGTTGAAGGTAGGGATCTTAGTTTCTAGAAACTATCCTATTTCTTATTCTAGTCATTCCATAAGGAATCAGCACATTGAATTGCATGCTATATATGACTTTCTATTCTAAATATTAAATTCTGAGCTGATCACATTGCAGACACACTCTAAGGGCACTCATTTGCATCTGAATTTCAGGTAAATGAAAATATCTGAAAATGTTTGTATTCATTATTCGTCTAAAACCTGAATTTATCTACAAGTTCATGGGGAACTCAATCTTCCGTGTCATTATTATTTGCTAAATCTGGCAGTCTAGGCTTATATTGAGAGAAGTCTGGGTTTCTCAAGAGCCTCTGTGGTTTGATTTCATAGCCATTGTGGGGTGCTTCATTCAGATCACTAGGAAACTCAGAACCTCTTGGCCCCCAGGGGGACATAACAGCATTGGTTTTAATCTGTGAGCCTCAAGGCCCACACCATCAGTTCACTTTCATTTTTATTCTAATTTCACCACCTTATACAAACAAGAGCAGTATTTTTTTATATCTTGGTTATTGCAAATATCCTTGCATTAAGGCATGGGATGTCTAAGAATAACCAGAAACACGTCATTTATACCCAAAGAAGAAAAAAACATACTACTAAGGATGATTATTTTTTTTGTTTACATGTTCTTCTTATGTCTATGGGCTATTTCTAGATCAAGCCCCAGGATTAATGTTGTGCTTTGAGTGAAAGATCCCAAGGGCAGACTTGAGTGCCATGTGCCTCTTGAAGTCTTGGGAGCAGTTCTCACCAAGAATGGGCACAAGCAGATTGTAAGTCCTGGACAATAGTACCATTCGTGGACATTCTAACATGGAAAGAGGAAAAGAACCCACAGGACCACGCCCTTACACAAAGGACTGCCTGTAGCTAATGGCTGCCGAAAGAGGGAGAATTAGCCTCCCCAATGGATAAGCCCCCTAACTAGCTGCCCAACACAATGTGTTCAGTCCTAAAAAATACACAGAGAATGAAAAGAGACTCAGCAGGTTGTATTTATGTATTTGTGCATGTGTGTAACAATAATCGAGGAAAAGAGGCTACCACATTATGGGAGAGAATGTGGAGGACACAGAAGGATATTGAGAAAGAGGACATTGAGAAGATTGGAGAGAGGAAAGAGAAAGGGAGGGAAATAATTTAATTATATTTCAGTTAAAATACCTTCAATGTAATGACACATTCTGCCATAAGCCCTCCATCAGATGTTTGGCTTTTTGATGTTCCCGTACAGCCTGAGCTTTGTCTCTTCTCCTCTTCAGAGTGTCTTTCTGAGAGAAGAGGGTCTTACTGTAGTGAAGTCTTGCCTGTCAGTTGATCCTGCTTTTCATGTTTCTAAGAGATCTTTGCCTAACTTGGCAACACAAGCATGTTCTCCTTCGCTTTGTTCTGTCCCCAGCTTTCAAATGTTACCGAGGCCCATGAGCCACTGGCATTATCATGTTCTGTGGGTACTCACAAGTTCCAAGACTATTTTATTAAAACCCTGCTTTAAAGACAAAACAAAATACCTAAGGGCTAAACTCTCTTTCAAATTTCTTTCTCATACTGCTTTTTCCTTTGAACCCAATTTCCCTTTTGTGCTTCTCTGAATAGATATGCATACATCATTCTAGTTGCAGTCGCATGATTTTGCAGTGTGCTAGGTGTATGGTGATTTGAAAGAAAAGGCAGCCTTCTCATGAGGCTTTCAACCAGAGAGGTGGAACTCCTCAAATCAAACCTGAATTTATCCAAAACACTTCATGCAAACAAAGGTCCCCCAAGAATGACTCTAGCTTGCTTCTGTTATGTGCCTAGGACACAGCTCAGTGGAGGACTTGTCCTTGTGACATCCCATCCATACTCTGTGGAGCCTTGGCCTCCTGAATCCCAAGCCATAATGACTAACTCACACAGAAGGATCTTCATGGCTGGCCTGCATACCTACCTGCAGACTACACTTAGACGCAAAGGCTGCAGTATGAAAAGCTGGGGCCGATGGGCCAGTTTTCACTGCCTTAGTCACCACACTTAATAGTCAAGGGCTTTAAAACAGCTTCTGCTATCAAAAGACATTAATCCAAATCGGTTTATAAAAACACTCCAGATGAACAAATCAATGATACTTACATACCACAAAATTGGCTAACACTTAAAGGCTTTATTCTGACTAGACTTAGAGCTCCATAAACTCCATTCTTGTGAGATTTAGATGGGAGACAAGCAATGGTGCTTCTCAGCTGAGTAGATGAGGAATGGTTCTTTAAGGCTGCTGTCTAGCAGCCAGTGCTCACACAGAGGCAGCAAGGCAAGACAGCAGGCTGGCCCCTAAGTTTCCATTAACATCCAGTTTATAAAGCTGTACAAGAGACGTCATAAGGGTGCCAATAAAGTGACTTTAAAGCATCGTTATGTGTCTGTTTCAAGAGATAATTACAGGTTGCTTCAAATAAAAATTATGCTCCAAGCTACTTTAATGCTCACACAAGGTTAAAAATGGTACCTGATGTACTAGAGCATTAGATGCTATCAGTAGTCTCCATTAAGGCCTTACAAGGTGTTCATGCCAGTCCTTGGTGAAAACTGCTCCCGAGTCTTCAAGATGCACATGACACTCAAATATGCACTTGAGGTTTCTTACTCAAAATTCAACATAAAATTTTAGTCCTGGAGCCTGATCCAGAAATAGCCTGTAGACATTAAGAAGAAGATGTGAGTATTAGTAGGAGTAGTATTAAAATTCCTTTTCTTTTCCAGGTATAAATAAATGTGTCTCTAGTTATTCTCAGAAATCCTATGCTTCAACACACACACACACACACACACACTGTTCTTATTTGTATAAGGGAGTGAAATGGGCTCAGTCAGCAATCCTAGAAGACTGAGATCATCACTAAGCCGAAATCCTGCCACTTTTCTCAAGGGCAAGGAGCCTAACACTACATGTATGCGGCCACCACGTAAACAGAACCTATGCAGGACGTGTGTTGTGCAGAGTAGACTGCTTTCTCTGTGTTGCCTGTGAGCCTCTGACGGGACTTGTGAGCCATCACACAGTAAGAAAGACAGTGTAGCACTGAAAACTCACACTCCGAGCCTCCTGCCTAAACGCCACCCAGAAGGGATGCAAACACAGATCACCTGGAGAAAGAAAGGCCTTTGAATATTGTTAAGTTGAAAATACAAGTTGAAAATCAGTCCAGAGGCCCCACCTACAACTTCATGTTACAGCCTTTGAAAGAGGAAGGTGACATCATTAAACAAAACGTGCCAGTGTGCACACCAGTCCAACCATGAGTATCACCCTGCTGCAGTTGGTCCTTGCGGCTGGAGATTCAGGAGGCCAAAGCCTCATAGAGCCTGAAAGGACAGCTGGAAGGTCAAGTCCTCCCATGGTCCATGTCAAAGGCTCTTCCTTTCTTCCATTTTTTTCCTTTGCAATGTAAATGTTGGAGGTGCCTAGTATGGAGGTTCATCCTTATAACCCCAGGACTTGGGAAAGAGGATTGCCATAAATTCAAGACCAGCTTGGAGCTACATAGTATTGAGAAGAATTGGAAGTGTGACTCTGAACTGTTCTTTCGGGGTCTGTTCTGAATCATAAACTGGGCTTCATACAGACAGAGAAGCTGTGTCCATATTGACCAGAGGGTCTGAAACCATGCACTCTATATGCAGTGGTGCTGCGGTGAATAAGCTGTGGGGCTTGTTCTGATTCCTTGGTAAATTAATTCCCATGGTGTAATGGTCTGATTTTGATGTTCCAGAAAAAAAAAATACTGCAAGAAGACTCACCCTGATGGTGCTGGGTGCAGTTTTGATGTAGTGTTTCCTGTTGTGTGGCTTGGGATGTCTACTGGACATCCCAATGAATGAGGTTGGCTGTAGATACCCCAAAGTGCACAACAGAATTGTGGTGACAGCTTCAGTACACTTCAAATCTACTTCAACAAATGCTCGTTTGTACATTTTCTACTGGGCAAGAAAGCTTCTCCCAATAAACTGTGGGATTCTCAACATTACATCCTCTTATCTTAGGTGGCAAAGTATAAAGGGCATGTGTGAAAAGATCTTTTTTTTCCCCTGAACAACAGCCCAGCCATTGGTTTTACTTTTCTAATTTGGCATGTAAGGATTGAAATCGAAAAAATAAGTATTAAATTTGCTAGCCTGGAGGAGTAAATTCTCATGCTTCTAACACTACATTTAGTCTCTGATTTTCCAGCACTATCACATCCAGAGCATGTAACTATTTTGTGAGTCACCAGATAAACACAGAAAGGTTGGGCTCTGGTTTCCTGTGTGACCGAGAATCTAGAGAGACAGGCCATATTGAGCACAGACATTTTTCATAATTACATTGCCTACAGGGGTGCCACCTGTCCTAATTTGATGTGATTAAGGTGAAACACAAACTGTCTTCATTTCTCTTGGCATGGAAAGGAGCCAAGGAAAGAAGAGGTGACTATATACCCAACTGGGGACAGACAGGGAAGCTACAGCCTCTGGTTTCAGGGAAGCCGGGAACTGCCCTCATGGTTGCAGGAGGTCTGATCTTAAAAATTCTGAAGTGCCTTGGCAGGGTCTGTTAGGTAGCTACACCTCCCCTTGCTGTGTTGAAATACTCAACAGGAAGCATGTAGGGGGAGAAGAGGGTTTTGGCCTGATGTTTTATGATGATGGGGAAAGCGTGGCAGTAGGAATATGAGGCAGCTCATAGCATCCTGTCCACAGTTGGGAAGAAGGCGACCCTGCTACTGCTCAGCAGGTTTCTCGTTTGTGTTCAGTCCAGGAGGCCACCCCGTGGAGCAGTGTCAGCCAGATCCAGGGTGAGTGTGCCCACCTCAGCTAACCTCTGGAAGCACCCTGCAGAGATGCACCCAGAGGGTTGAGTCTAAATCTCTTCAACTCACTAATCAGGAATAACAGTCATATAAGGTTATCAGTGCTCCAGCACACTGCCACGCCAGCCATGGGTGTTGCACTTTGGCGAATGTACCCAGCTTAGATCATCAAGTTAATGAAAACTGCCATAGGATAGGATAGGTGTCAGCCAGTAAGAATGGCGACATATCTACATCGTTTGATACGAAAAGATGTCTGTGCATGTTGTCAGGTAGAAAAACACAAATTCAAACTCAAGGATATATAGCATAAAGTCAAATGTTTAAAATTGTGTGTGTGTGTGTGTGTGTGTGTGTGTGAGTGAATTATCAGGAGACCATTCACAAAAGGTGTTTGTGTGACTACCTCTGGTTGGTAGAATTAGTAAGGTCTACTCTCCATTACTATTTTATTATTTTATAATGCTCATGGTGGGATTAATTTCATTCTTGAAAACATTTTAAGAAGAGGATGGTGAGGAAGAGGGAAGTGATGTAAAGATTAAACACCCTTCAACTCTTCTGAAGTAGAAAAAAAAAAAACCTTTAGAAATGACAGTCTGACACTAACACTTGTATAAGAAAAACACACACTTTTCCTTCCTAGCCCTCCGTGCTGCTGATCCTTATTAACCTAGTTTTCTCTTTACATTCTTTTCCCAAGATGAGCATTTTATCTTAAAGATTCTTTTTTTAACCGTAGTATAACTGTTTGTTATAAATAGCTGCCTCATTAGACACCTGTATAATTTTTTTCTCATTTGTCCTAGAATTTTTAAGTGGATCTAATGATGCTGCATATATTCAAGGAATTGTGTGTGGCCTGATCCCTCTACACTCAGAGGGACTATTATCACTAAAAACAAGAGTTAGACAGTCTGGTGTTCCTGTGTACATCACAGAGTATCATCACAGAATTAACCAGTAACCCATCAATGTTTTTATCAGACAGAATTGCTTTTTACATCCACTATATTTGGCCATAAATATTATTTGTTAGAATTCATTCACTGGTCTTCAAGGCATCTGCCATATTAATTCTGGATCCTGCCCAGGCAGGGTTCGGACCATAGATGCTGTTTAGCTTCACTAGACTGAACTAGGTGTGGTAGGGTCTAGAACAACAGCCCTGAACACCCATGGCACTTACATCTGGCTTACAAACTGAATACCACCATGCAGATGTAGCCTAGCTTACAGGGTAAAGTTTTCAAAGGCTCTTCAGCTTTGGCCATGCTAAATTGCCTTATGATTATCTCAATGGTGCAACAGAAGTTGATTTTGTCATGCGGTAATATCTCTGCTGTTAGAAAGTATGATTTTTCTAGAAAGAAAAGAGCCAAATTATTTTTGAAAAATTTTTTGCCTTTAAAAATCTCTCTTTTATAATGTTTCCCCAAATGTACCAGAGTACCTTTCAGGAAAGTCACTTTATACCTTAGTGAAAACCAGGAGACAGAAGTGGTGCTATCGTGGGGTCAACTCTACCTACCAGTAGTGTATGGGAATTCTGGGAATGAATGCTGTAAGTCTCAACCTCCTCTCATGATCTGAGAAGGTGGACCAAGAAGGTAGCATGTTCAAGTGGAAGCTGGTGAGCAAGGCTGGAAACACCAGGAGGAATTCACTGCTTCACAAGTGTGTCTTTTGAGCTTTCTGAGGAGGACATATTGGTGAATGAACCAATAAAATACAAGACCATCATTTGCCCCCTCGGTCCTTTCCCTAGCCCTGAGAGATGGATAGCCTGAATGAGGAATGGCCTCTATAGGCTCATATATTTGAATATCCTGTTGTTTGGGAAGGATTAGGAAGTGTGGCCTTGCTAGAGGAGGCGTGTGACTGGGAATAGGCTTTTGGGTTTCAAGAGACTCATGTGCCATTCCCAGTGTCTGTCTGTCTTTCTGTCTGTCCCTCAATCTCACCCCTCTTTCTTATGGGTGAAGATGTGAGTTCTCAGCTGTTTCTTCTCTCCACCATCATGGACTCTAACCCTCTGAAACCATAAGTCAAATTAAATGCTTTCTTTTATAAGTTTGCATGGTCATGGTATTATACAACAATGGGAAAGGAACTCAGACAAGTAGAAAAGGAAAGTGAAATCTCCTAAGAGTCTTCTCAATCCACGCAGCTCACACTGACCTTTCACCACTGCCACTGATATGATACCAAGAAGGCAACAAAGGCTCCTGGCCTGGGTGCCTATGAAGCCCTGTAGATGTTTCTGGCATGTCCCTTTACCTAGCTTCACCTGTTCCTGGGTCCTCCTCCTCCTCCCTGAATGCACTTTTTACTCAAGTTCTTGAGAAGCACCAAATCACAGAGTGGACAGCTTTCAGTAATCTAAAACCATAAGGGTCAAAGGAAAGAAGAGAGACAGGGGCTAAGAATACCAAAGGACGAGTTTTGTTTGTAGAGGTTCAGAACCTGACTGTGGTCTATGAGAGGAACTTCTGGAGAGCTGTGGGAAGCCTGGCCACCACTTCTCTGCAGTTCCAAGCATCCACATCATCATAGTAACCCTGCTATGACAGACACTATAAATACTTGTCTCCCACAGCTTTCTGTATTCCATTATGGAGTCTTCAGATGTTGAAAGAACCTCCTAATACACACTACTCAGAATCAGCCTCATTGGTAATGTGGCCAATCTTGATTCAACAGCTTCAATGTCTGGACTCTTTTGATCCATGTCCTGGATATCTTATTATTGTATATTTTAGAGCTACCAGCTAGTGCTGCTATGGATGGCCTGGGTGTTCCTCTCCGAGAGCATCATTCTCTGTATTTCCTTTGTGCTATGTCTACCCAAAGGTTTAGTCTTTGTGTTGGCTCTTGCATCCTTTTGATATTATCTTCGTGGGTTTTTGAGAGCCATATATCAGACATCCTGCAGATCATTTATTTGCCCTACAACTCATAAACATAGCACATTCAGTTATAAAGTAGCAAGGAAAATAATTTTATGGTTGGGGCAGTTACCACAACAGGAGGGTCTCAGCATTAGGAAGGTTGAGAACCGCTGGTCTGCTGCCACCTTGGCCTGAGACTTAGGATTTTGTCATTAGGAGCCGCCCAGCTTATGACAGGGTTACAGGAGCCGACATAGACCAAGACAGTTCTGAAATGAAAGGTACTTGGGAGTCACACCCTGACACTAACAAAGCAAATTCAGACTACACGCACTGTCACAAGGTCTTCAGGTTTCTCTTATGATAAAGTCTAGATCCCTAACAACACTGACAGCTTTCCTGAGTTGCTGAACAGACTGACAGACACCCAGGACAACAGCAGCAAAATCGCTGCTATGACAGTATGAGATTGTTTTTTCTATAGTGCTTTTCCAACCTCAGGGTGACCTGCCACCATGATGTCAGTGGTGAGCTACTTTAAATTAATTTAACAAAAAAAATTAATTCTCTTTATTTTTCTGGTTTAATTTTAATTTTTGCAAATTATGAAACTTTTCTAATGTGTTGTGGCTCCCTTTTATAATCTCAGCACTTGAGGGGCTGAAGCAGGAAGATTACTAAAAATTCTAAGCAAGCCTGGACTGCCTACTAAATTCCAGGCTAAGCTAGGCTATAGAGTAAGACCCTATCTCAAAAACTAAAACTGACAAACAAACACAATTTGGAAACCCCAAAGTCATATGTATACAATAAGGAAAATTCAGTCTGTGGCCCATAAGCTCATCCCGACCTGGGTGCCTTCCCTCCATGCTTCATCTGTTATGTGATAATCCTTCCTGTGTTTGTTTTCAAATAACACATTTTACTGCACTTTCATGTCAACCATCATCAACATTTGACTGTTCAGCAGTGACACAGGGGTTTACTGAGCAGTAATAATACCAAAAGATGAAAAATAATTGCCCAGGGTTAAGCCAAAATGACAGTCAGGCAGCCAAACAAGGTTGTGGGGGTAGCAGAACTAAACAGTGTCTGTTTTGAAAAGACAACTAAAAACTATTTTTTATAACTGTAGAGGCTACACAGCTAAAGCTGATGACAGGATCCAGCAGGATTCAGGATCACTGCTCAGTGTGATTGATGTCACTAACGTATTTACAAAATTCCAGGTGTTAAGTCCGAAATCACTGCACAGAGACCATCGCTCACATATGTAATTGGAGAGTGTTTTGTCTAATGAAAACCTGCATGCAGGGGTCAAACCATTTTACAAAATGGTGACCCTAGACCAAGGGTCACTGGCCTTTTTATAGGAAACTAGGGGAATTCTAAAACCTCATTGGTGGGTGCTGGGGAAGATACAAGGGTCGATTCCTAATTTGCTTCCATCCAGGTGGTCTGTGGACTGCATTCCTGTGCCATGAATGTTTAACTACAGGATGAGATAAGGCTGCCCAGCACAAATGCCCCATCCTGAGATAAGATAATTTCCCATTCTTGTGGTTACTTCCAGGCTAGTCCTTGGATAGAGGATTTTGTCCTGTTCCTGGAATGGGTAACCTATGGCTTAGTTCCTGGGACTGATGACTTTTAAAGTCAGCCCTGAACCCAAAATGGAGACAAAATGGAGTTTACACCATCCTTTCACAGATCAACAACAGGAACCCATCTGCTGTGGGGCCTGGTCTATCTGTCCTTGTCTTCCTCACCAGTCCCAGCAGCCAGATGGTTCCCCAGGAGCACTTCTGTTATGACCGACAAGCTTCAGGCAGTTTTGTGACCCCAGGTGGCTAGCAGCATCTTGTGGTGAGATGTCCTCAGGCCAGCTGAGGAAGGCAGTTCCCTGTGACCAAGCCTGAGGTGGAAGAAGAATGAAGCCATTCTAGAGTTTTACAGCCAGCAACAGACAGGCATATGTGGCCTGGAGGTTTGGCACCAAAGTATCCACGTGTGAGAAGCGAGGGTCAGAACAGCGATTGCCATTCATGAAGCACTTGCTTTTGTAGATACCTGGCAGCCTATTCAAGGTGGTTCTGGTGTAATATAACATGTGATGAACATAGTCACCAATGTGAGGATTTTGCACCTCTCAGAAGGTACATGACCATAACAATAGTGAGGTTCTTTTACCCAAAGAAGGAAATAGTATGGATTCAACAAGCCAGGACTTGTTCTACGCACCAACATTCGGCATTTTGTTCCTTCCTTGTTTATTTGTCATCTGCGTAAGTAAAGCAAAGACAGGGGACACTCTGCCTTGTTCATTGCTGAGGACCCAGTGAAGAGCCTGAAAAGAAATATGAGCGGGATGAATTAAATCCAGATGCATTCAAAGATACTGGATAGTTCATTTGAGTCTCTTACCAATATGCTGCTTGCTTTCTATTTAAAAGAGTAGTATGAAAAAATATATAGTAGAAAAAAAGATGACTAATGAAATATTTTGATATATATAGTGCCCCCAAATAATTTTCATCAAATAACATGGTTAATGATGGCTGCATAAGAAGACATTTATTTACTAAAAATTCACATTTGCTATGCATCCGAAGTGAGCCTCTAGATTTCCCTGCATGGACTGTGCTGCGGTGCATCAGTCTTGCTTCCTGCTGCTAGGCTAACTGGCTGTTCAGCATGTTTCCCTAAATGAGAGCGGCTCCATCAATGCCAAGACCACTAGTACAGCAATAAAGCCTGAGGCAGCAAAAGGAGCGACCTGCGTCGGCTCGAAGAGTCTGAAGCCAGCTCCTGTGCTCATGGGCCACAAGAATCACATTCTCACCCACTCCCCAGACCCGCAAACATGACACCACCCTGTGGACCCACCCACACATGCTGATTCTCAAGCCCCTGACTCATCTTTTATTCCCTTTTTCACTTGATGCTTCTGGCTCTGGCTCTCGCTCACTGTTGGTGGCAAAGACACAGCATTTTCTCCACATTCCGTCAGTCAAAAATATCTTCAGTCACTTGGCCTGGCAGCTCAGTTCTTGCAACTGGTATGCACCAGGTCTGGTGTATCTTTCTTTTTTTTTTTTTTTTTTTTTAATTCTTTCCAAAGTAACATGTCATTTTTGTTCCTGGATCCCAAACTTCTTGGGATATAGTTCTCAACACTTCTAAAAAGAAAAGCAGAAACCTCTTTATGCTTTTATGTTCACCAGGCATGATAGATAACTGACGTTTCAAAATCACCAGATAACAACATGGGTGTATGGCAAACAGCGAACAGCAGTGATGCATGAACTCCAAACAAAATGGCAGCACAAGAGTCATTCCACAGCGATAACACTGGTTCACCCTGAGATGACAGCAGAGTTTGCAGGCTTTTCCCTACGGTAACTTTAGTGATGTCTTAGGTAACTACCCAGGTAAAAGTTAGTATAGGTACATACATTTATATTCTCTCCCTCTCCATCCCTCTCTCCCTCCCCCTCTCTCCCTCTCCTCTGCTCTTTCTCCAGGATCCCCCCCCCCAGTCTCTCTGTCTGTGTGCATGCACGTGTAAGCCAGAGGCCAACCTCCATTCACCTTGTTTTTGAAGCAGTATCTCTTGGTAGAGCTTGCTGATTTGGCTAGACTAGCCAGCCAGCAAGCCCCAGGGTTGCTCCTGTCTGTACCTCCCCAGTACAGGGATTACAAACACAGGCCGCCATGCCCAGATTTTCACAGGTGTTCCAGGGATCAAACTCAGGCCCTCATGCTTGCATGGCAAGCATGTCACCAGCTGAGCCATGTCCCCAGCCCTCATGCATGCAACTTGTAGCAGGACAGTCATAAGGGGATGAAATTTTCCGAGGCAACCTTCAGCTTGGAATCACTGACTCTATTCGTGGTTGTTAGGTTTCACTGTCTGGTTGATAAACACTGCTTCAAATGTCCTGTATGCTGTTTTCTCAAACTGTGCTTTGACTTCGGCTTCCTCCAGAGCCAGCCACAGTGCCATCACTTGAGTAGCACAATCAAGGATCCCAGTGTCACACATGGCTTTTTCAAAACTGCACTGGGGACATCATTGTCCTTTCATTTTAGTGGTGTCCGTATGAATGTGTATGAGTGCTGTACTCCAAAATATGAATAGCACATTTGGGCTTGTTGGTATAAGTCTGCTGACAGAAGGGGATTATTCTGATTTAGCCATTTCAGCCAATTAAGATAAAGAATGATTACTAATTTTTATGTGAAAAATGTCAGGGTCTGGGCATTAAACCATTGCATAATCACCCTTGTACTGAAGCTATGTGTGATGGGTTTTGTTGTTGTTTCCCCCACACACACACCATAAAAGCTGTTACTTGTACTTCAAATTGGGTTTTGGTTTTATTTTATTTATCTAATTTCTTTCAAATGTACCTCACACCAGCACTTTAAGAAATCTAAGTGTTAGAACTGTGTAAGAGCAGTAATGAATCTCAATGGCAATACTCAGAATGTCTACAAAAGTATTGGGTTTTGTTTTTATAAGAACTTGAAATATGTTCTTCAGTAATGAAAGCAATTATGCCCACACTAAGATAAATAAAAGAAATAAAATGCATAGCACTAAAGTAGCAAGGGAAATTACCAGAATAAATTTGAAATAAGACAAATCAGAAACAGAAAATGCCATTAAATACTCGTAAATATACAAACTGGATTGTGTCTCACATCCCCCTGCATTCTCTAATCCTTTTCTCCACCTCTTTTTTTTTTCTTTAATTTTTTGTGTGTGTTTGGGGTTTTGTTCTGTTTGTTTTGTGATGGGGTCCCTTGTATCCCAGGCTAGTCTTGAACTCACTGGATATGCTTCAATTTCTGATCCCGAGTGCCGGGATTACAGGCATGTGCTGCTCTGCCAGGTTTATGAGGTGCTGGAGGCGAAATCGAGGGCTTTGTGCATGCTGGACAAGCACTGCCAACCGAACTACACCCAGATTGTCCCCATCTCTACCCTAAGCCCCTTTAAATTATGTCAACTCCTAAAATCCGTTAGCTGTTAGTTACTTAATAGTTCTGGGTGTTACTTATTTTTCCAGATCTGGCAGTGTCTAAATATAACTCAAGAAACTAATTTTAGGACATGCGAAGGCAGAATGCAGAAGTATCTAGCATCTAGTTCTCACCAACTTGCACGTCTACAAATCACCTGCAACTCTTAAAGGAAAGAAACTCCACAGAGGAAGACAATGCAGCCAGTCCTGATGAGACCTGATAGGCTAGGGTCAGAGAGAAGGGGAGGAGGACCTCTCCTATCAGTGGCCTAGGGGAGGGGCATAGGGCGAAAAAGAGGGAAAGAGGGTAGGTTTGGGAAGAGATGAGGGAGGGGGATACAGCCAAGATACAAATTGAATAACTTGTAATAAATGATAATAAATAAATAAATAGCCACCACCACCCAAAAAAGAAAGAAACTCTACTGCCCTGATACTCAGCCCCACCCCCAGCCATTGCAGGCCTTCTCTGTTGGGAAGTTCATCTGGCACTCCCCCTCTGGTCAGATGGGTTTGGGAATCATAACACACAGGATTGTGCTCATTTTGATAGACCAATGGATAAGCAGATTCCACCCGCATCCTTCTCTCTCTTTCTCTACTGACTTTAACTGGGCTGAGCTATAGAGAGCAGCAGAAGAAAGACGGAAGGGTTACATGACTCTTCATCCTCTATAGCACTAACTCTCCCATTGACCGTCTAAGTTAAGCCTGATGTTGGGAGCTTGCTGGATGGTGGAACAGCTTGTATTTTTAAAGCCTTTGTACATGTATGTTTTGTATGTTGAGTGTGTTCTCTCCCTTCATCTTCCCTTTCCTCTTAACTCCCTTGCGGGTCTTCCCAACCAGGTGTAAATCTATTTTCATCATATTCTCTTAATACTACCATCACCAGTTGTATCCATTTTCCTACAAATAATATAACAATATAATTTCCACTTCTTATGGCTTAAAAATCCATTAAATATGCAAACACATGTGGATATATATTTATATGCACACACGTGTACATATTCCCTTCGAAATACCGCTTACAGACATGTGTAATCAGAACCATCTATCTGCTGGTCAGTAACAAAGAATTCCAAAGAGAAAGACAAGCTTCCAGAAACAATGTTCTCAAATTCTTTAAAAAAAAAAAAAAAGTTCTGCTATCAGAAAAATACAGAAGTTAGAAACGTGTCTTTGATGCTCTGTGACTGACTTTTCTACCTAGTCCTCATTCTCTGCCAATGCCTGGGAAACCACAGGAAAGTGTTTGCATCGGTAGGTCTGCACCACCATTCAGACAGTCACGGCATCGCATAAAGGAGGGGTGGAGGAAGGAGACCTTGAGACCTGACCATCTGGGCCGCAGTGATAGGGGCAGAGTTTTCAATGCAGGGAGCAGGAGCCGAGAATTGATCGCTGAGTAGCTTTATGCCACGAGTTTGGGTTTCTCAGACAGAACGAGACTATGTTGTTAAAAGAAATCTTGGTAAAGATGCTGCTGTCTGGTAGCTGAGCTACTGCCCAGATGAGCCATCTATTGTCCTGTTCAGAGATGGGTACAGAGATGAGCAAACTGTCTGGTTAAATTATGTGCAGGAATTTCTCAAAGCCAACAGCAAGGTTATTTATTGCTTTACAAGCTTATCTTCCAGGGAAGAATTTTTCTGGAACAAGTAATTGGGTCTCGGTGGTGTTGGTTCTCAGCCGCAACAATGAGGCATGTGGATGCGGGTATCAGCTTTCCTCTACACCCACACAGCTGCGCCGTCTCCCCGGATGTTCCGTCTTCATCCTCCAGGCCCTCAATCCCACTCGAAGCCTCTTTTGTTTTCTCTTTGATTGTGCTCTGCTCCCTTGCTTCGCTCCGCATTCACGTGGTTGGTTGATATGCGTGTTATCTCATCTCCAGGAAGGCAGAATCCCTGTCAGGCTCATTTTTTTGCTCTCTCTGTTGCCCCTGGCCTCTTGCATTGTAGTGAAAGGTTGTTCGGGAAAAAAAAGAAAGACTTGAATGAGTTTCTAGCCGGATTTACCTCCCGCCGATAACCATCGTATTTATTTACTTGTGAAATGAAAAGTTAGTGCTTATGTCTTAATATCCATGAGGCTGAGTCTTCTTCGGTACCTCACTGGAAAACAGGTCACCGCCTAGCCACGGGGAGATCACACTGAGCTGTTAGATTCCCAGAGCAGCCGTGACAAACCAGAAAGTATCAATCGGCATGATTCCCATCTCAACGATGAAGTCAGCAGCGTGTGCCCAGTAACATGTTGTTTGGAACCCCTGGAAGAAGTGTCTGCTTCTCGGGTAGGAATTGCTTCAGAAGCTAAATAAATATTTCATAGCTCCTGTCAACTTGTTTTGAAAATGTTCACAGTTTGGTACTCAGGTAAGCCATACCTGATGCTCTGGGGGTTACACTAAATTCTTGCTCATACAGTTTGGTGATTAAAAATACACTCAGAGATATACTTTATGGGATTTCTAGATTTATCGCATATACTTTCAATTATATTATAAAATCATGGACACGGACATCAGCATTAATACACTCGAATTTGAACCCATTGTAGAGATTGTTTTTTTACATAATAAAAACTGCAAAATTTTGCATTGCCATGAGAAGTCGCAAACACCCGCTTCAATATAGAAAATAATGTGGTAGCACCTATGTTCGCACTCTGGCCTTTCACAACAGGTTTTTTAGTCTTTCTCTGTTTCTGCTTAATCCTCTGTAACATAAAAGATAAAACGGCCGGCATGATGGGTCAGCAAGCAAAGTGTTTGTTTCACCAACCTCGTGGTTCAAGTACCATTCTCAGAACCTACATAAAAGGTGGAAGGAGGGAACCAAATCTACAGGGTTGTCCTCTGACCCCTATACTGCACTGCGGCGCATGCGCACACCGTTAAATGAGGATAATAAAGTCCCAACGCATGGCCTGTTCTGAAGAGGAAATGCATTGTGCGTATACTAAGACGAGTGGCTGCTTTGTGTTCATTAATTCTTTGCTTTTGCTTTTAACAATCACATTGCACTTTAAAAGGCAGAGTTGAAGCCTTCCATGAAGGCTACTCCACTTCCTCCTCGCTCTGCATTCGAGGGACTCTAAAACGGTGTGTTCGCTCCCCCGACACGAGACTGTTCTCACAGCGTGGGTACCCCTGCTGTTTGGAGTTTTTTACACGCACATAAATGTTATGGATAGGTTGTTACAGCTTGTTTCCTCCACTTTATGTTTTTGACATTTATCTAGCTTGATACATTTTACTCTAAACCATATTAACTTTTTTCCAAAAGCCTTTGCTTATATGTCATTTTCTCAATGAGAAATCTGCTTTCTAAAAGACTTTTTAAAGATTATCTGTATATGTATGTATGTACATATGTATGTTTGCCGTGTGTGTATGTTTGTGTGTGTGTGTGTGTGTGTGTGTGTGTGTGTGTGTGTGAGGAATCTAGCAGAGGGCATCAGATCCCTTGGAGCCAGAGTTACATGTAGTTGTGAGCTACGTGATATGGATGGGTGCTGGAAGCAAGCTTGGGTCCTTTTCCAAGAATAGCCACAAAACTCTTCACTATTGATCCATCTCACAAACTCCCTCAAAAATGAACCGTTGCACACCATCTCCTGCCCTGCACTTGTCCGCTAGAACAAGCGTTTTATTTTATTTTTCTTCTAGATTATGCTCATCACCTCCTAAAGTTATATTACAAATGTACCTATTGTCCATATGTGCCTCTGGGCCATTGCTCAGTAGCATTTACCTGGTGTGTGAGCCCTGGTTTCAGTCCCCAGCGCAGCAGAGCTTTATTGCTCTTGTCCATTTATCATTTATCGGCATTGTCTCTTTCCCCTTTACAGCATGTGTTCCACAGGGAACATCAGACTGCTTTTTTGTTTTTTTCTTTTTCCCACTGATATAATCCAGGTCCTTCAGCGGTGCTGCACTAAGTGGCTGTCGTGTAGGCATCTGTTGAGTGGTTTTCTCTTCTATTGCTCATGTTTCCTTTTGTGGTTGCTCTGATTACAAAACAATGCTGCAGTACAACCTCTTTCTGTACAGCTATGCACCTCCCTCAGATACATATCCAGGAATAAATTGCTAGGTGAAAGGTGTCTACTCCAAGACTTTCTAACGGGCTTAGGATAGATCTTGAGATTTGTCAAGTGTTGGCTATTGAAAAGAAATGAATAAACCTCCTGTTGCAATGTAAATATGAAACTATCAGCGGGGAGAAGAATTATTAAAATAGGCTTGGCTTTATTGACCAAAGTAGCGATGCTTTGAATTGGATTATGCAAAGTTCTACTGGTGATTTTTAATGCAACTGCCTAGTCTAGACACCTCGGTGAATTTTCCACAGATTTGTTGAGTTCCCCTCTCAAGTAAATCAGAAATGGCCGTTTCAGCCAAGTGCATGGAGATCCTAATCAAGTTGACTAGCCGGCAGTTACAAGGCACCCACTGGCTCACCCACAACCAACCCATGCAGCCTGCCCCAGCCTGCCCCAGCCTGCCCCAGCCTGCTTTTCGTGTCAAGGTCATCATTCCATTTTGCTGTGCTGACTTTGATCACCTCAGATCTCCACTTATTTTTCATGTCATTTTGTTGTTAGCTGGGTTCCTTTTCAAAGTTGTCCTTAAGGGAAGAATAGAAGGTAACTGTCAGCACCAAGCCTACGTCGGGGATTCTGAGCTGTAGCCAAGAGAGAAATTAATCCTCAAAGCATTTCACACCAAACAGCAGTGATCTGCAAATTGCAGATTATTTGGGTCATGTGGCCTGTGCCAGAAGCACATCAGAGAGCTGAATCCATTTCCATTTTTATCCCAAGCCTGGGAGCACACGGTTTTCCATCGAACCCAGAGGATATCACAATTGCCCCTGTGATGATTTGCAAGAAAATTAAAAGGAAAAAAAAAAGTAGGGATTGAAGGCTCAGGCAGTTTGTAGCATTTTCAGTGGCATGTGTTTTCCAAATGAGTTTCCCCGTCTTTCCAGCATGGTGATGGAAGAAAGTCAGCAGAGGCTGCCTGTTGTTGGGTTAATCCCTAATAGCTCCAAGTTTGGTTTTGCTTTTCAGTGTTTCGGTTGTTGCTGTTTTATGAGTGATTCTATATGAATGAGTCAAAACCTTGCAATGCAGTTCACAGAGGAATTTCCCAGCTAGATAACTTAACATCTTTAGTTACAGTATAAGAACAGAACAAAAGGCTGTGGATTACAGTTACTGACTGAAATAGAGAACAGTTTCAAAGTTGCCATTTTTTAAATTAAAATGTCTTCATATTCTTTTTGAAAAGTCTCTAATTCAACCAGTTCAGGAGGCTACTCAGAAGGCTGAGGCAGGAAGATCACAAATTTAAGGCCTGGGCTATAGACTGAGTTCAAGACCAGCCTGGAAAACTTGGTGAGAATCCATCTCAATCAACATTTAGTAGTTTTTACTAGAAAAATAACTCAGCACTGCAGTGCTGGTTTAGCAGTTTCTAGTACCATGAAAGGAAGTGAAATAAGAACTAAGTTCTCTCTAATACTGTGGATGCAACTTATTCTTATCTGCAGCAAACTGATACAGTGGTAGACAGTCAAAACCGCAACCAAAGAGCACAGAGCCCGTGTGAACATGGCAACAGGATAACCCAGCGTGAGATAAGCAACCAAGTCAGATAACCTAGGACAGCAAAATGGGCCTTAAAACTGGGTCCAAGGCAAGAGGAAAGAGGCAAAGAGAGCAGAAGGACCGACCCGCCAAGGAAGGAGAGTGCTGCCGGCAGAGGAATGGCTTCCTGGTGGCAGTGCTCCTGTTTCCCTGAGCAAAACAAAGCGCTGTGTTCAGAACATATGCTCTGAAGCAAAACTGTGCTCCTGCGAAGTGAGAGTGTGGACACACACATGCCAAGGCTGACAGATCTCCACAGAACCTGTGTATGAAATCGCGGAGTCACTGGGAGGCACTTTGGAGGGATCAAAGTGGAAGAAAATACATTTCAGAATGAGAGAGAAAGAGTCTAAACTTTGAATCTGTTTAGAAGCAATGAATTTGACATGAACTTTAGCCATTGACTACAACAAATACAAAACCAATTCAAACAAACAAAAACAATGTGAGCCCTTATGAAGGACCATGACACCTTGAAGAATGAGCTGGGACTCACCAGAGCTGAAGGGAGGATCTCACTGGCCAGTGAGCAGATACAACTGCCGTGGGGCTTCTTGACATCCAAATGACAAGCAGCTGCAGTGTAGAGCTGATAGCCAGGGAATAGGTTGGACTCAGTGGCTACCCTACAGTAGTTCAGTGCCTGTGGGGCAGAGAACTGGAAGCAACAGTAGATGGCTTCAGGCAGAGCAGTAACTGGGTGATATGAAGAGAAATGAAGGGAGAGCTGGAGAGGTGCTTTCAGAAGGGGCAATGTGAGCTAATGTGAGATTCTGCAGCCTAAAGGAAAGAATGATGACCAGCACAAGCCACCGCAGCAGGTACCTACTAAGAAAGGCTCCTGTCAAGAGCCCCTCATTCTCCCTCAAAAGCCCAGTGCACATAAGCTCTTCTCTAATGTCACCACAGCCATCCCTGAAGCCCTTACCTGGTTCTCCCTCCTGAAAGCAGTGGCCAGACTGGGCTTTCAATGGAGGGCTAGGCCCATAGTTACAGGTGTGTATGGAGCCTGTTGACGATGGAGGCAGCTGGGAGCTAGTGGAGTAGGAAGAGGGCTAAGGGCGGGGTCTGCCTATGCAATCCAGCATCATTGAGGAGCAAAAGAAGTCTGGGGTCAAGTAATTGTGGTAATGATACTTGCTTTTTTGCCCAATGCTGGAATGCTAGTAAATTTACTAGCTGGTTACTCGCATGCCTCGCTGGGTGCCTGTGCCCATGGATGCCCCTCACGCTATGACTCTCTTCAGACAGAAAAGGGATCTTGGAATTATAGCCGCCATTGTTACTGCCATCTCATTGGCGGCTGTTGGAGCTACCATCGCGGCATTAGCCAGGAGTCATACTGTGCAGACTGCTCAGACCCTGAATAACCTTTTAGCCAATGTAGCTCATGCCTTAGATGTACAAAAAGGAATTAATGCTCAACTAAAAGGAGGCTTGATGGTGTTCAATCAGAGGATTGACCTTGTGCAGGAGCAAATTGATACCCTATGGCAAATCGCTCAACTTGGCTGTCAATGAAAGTATACTGGACTTTGAGTCACTAGCATACAACATGAGAATTTTCCCTGTGCTGCAAATCTGTCTAAACAATTGTCTAGCTATATTTTAGGTAATTGGACTGGAGAATTTGATACTACAATGGAGCAGCTGAGAGTGGCCATTGTCACGGTAAATTCTACCAGAGTGGACGCAGGACTAGCCACAGGATTATCACCATGGATTGCTGTAGCCATGAATCATCTGAAGGAATGGGTGGGCATGGGAGCATTAGCAGGCCTTCTGGTGTTGGTCTCCTTGGTTTGCCTATGGTATATATGCAAGATTAGAGTCTCACAACAACGTAATGCAGCCATGACCATTCAGGCCTTTACAGCCATTGAACCAGGACAGTCTCCCCAAGCATGGTTGGCTACCATAAAAAGCTAAAATGTTACGCTCAGGATGCGAGGCTAAGCACTGCACTCAGGGTCAGCCGCTTTCGACCCAGAGAAGAGCATGTCTGATTGCATGTGGGTTGATGCCCCAGGTCCCGCCTCTGAGAAAAAGGTATCGGAAGGGTCTGATGCTCTATGGGTGGATGACACCTAAATGAACATCAGTACAAAGTCCCAATTCATTTCTAATATCAGAGGTCAGACCTCTACTCTTGCCTGATGTGTCTAAAACAAAAAGGGGGAACTGTAGAGAGCTGTGTAATGCCGCGCCTTAAAGATGGAGCTGGTTTCCGCCTTCCACCTTCCCGATGGTGAGTGCTCTCTGTCACAAACGACTCCACATTTGGCTAAGCCTGAGGATCTGGCTTGCTTCCATGTACGTGGACCTATCTGCATTGTCCATGTGGCATGCTGGGGTTGGCTACCCAGAGGCTATTTAAGCTGTGGGCTGGCTTTCCCCAGGGTCAGATGATTGTTCAAGGTTCCTGAATAAACTGCATTGAAAAAAAAAAAACAAAAACAGAAGTCTGGGGTCAGGAAAAAACAACAACAACAAAACAAAACAAAAACAAAAACCAGCATGGTCACCTTCCACACTCTACTGGCAGATATATTTGTCAAAGGGCAAAACAAGTTTAACAGTTTGTTCATTTAGAATTTTTGACTATTCAGACAGAAAATGTTGCTGAGATTAGGAAAGAAATATGTCACCTCACTCTACCTCACATATACCTCTAAAAAAAGACAGGTGAACAAGAGAAAAAGTCAAGAGTTTCTTGACACATCCCCTCACATCCTGTGAGGGAAACCCCCATGAAAAGTGGGTATGCTTTGTGTGATCTCTTCAACAATGACAAGCAAACTTCAGGAGTCAAGAGGCAAGACATATGGTCTCCAGCTTCCTAAGGAGGGAAGCTGTGGGAGGTGAATTTTAATGTCTAGGAAGAAACTAGTGGCATGAAGTTTGTTTCATTCTTCTGGTGCTGGTGAGAGGGGTCCAGGAAGATCTGCCTAAGAGTAGAATGAGAGAGAAGTATAAAAGGAGTCTTTCTCTGTTGACTGCTTTGTAGTTGCCTTAACTCAAAACTCTTTGTCTATGTCTCTGGCATAGTTGTGTTCTATGCCCACAGACCGGAGGTCTGTGCTAGGGTGGGTCTAGCTATTGTTTTCAGAATTTGGAGGGCGTTGCCAAGGAGGGATGCTTCATATATAGGCAGGACAGGCAGACACCAGATGTGGGATATTAAGGTAAGGATGTGCACGCAGCAAGGGGAAAAGCTGTGGAAATAAGTCTCAGAAACCTGTAATGAATGAGATTACAGATAGGGCCTAGCTCATCGTCACCTCAAGCTCCCCAGCATCTGGTCCAGTGTCTGACACTAAACCCATGAACACAATGGAGACAGCGGACTGGAAACACCCCTGGCCATCACATATCAGTTGAAAATGCTGTTCACACCAAGGTCAAGCCTGAGAGGTGGCGAAGGGACAGGACATGAGCATCTGGTGTTTCCTGAGTGTGCATTCCATCCAGATGATCTCAGGAAAACTGCATGTTTGTCCCAGGAAAGAAACTCGAACGATTACATTAAAAGAATGGAGGTGGCTTCAGTTGCTCTGCCTCCAGTATAAGTGTCTAGAAAAACCTTTCTAATAATAACGTTTTGCTACTAAAATGGAATTTGTTAGGAGACCCCTGGCCCCAGTCTTTGGTCATGGAAATAGTCCATCAGGCAGTATGTCGGGGAATGCTAAGAGCAGTAATTCCATGCTGAAGGAGAGGTCAATCCAAGTGCAAGATCTGTCATTCTTCAGAACATTGTTCCGTGTTATGTGGCCTGTCTCCAATCGCTGAACAATGAAACTCCTGCAAGTCTGTGAGATCCAGAATTTCACTCTGATCGCCACTGATATAAACAGAATCAGTAGATTGCATCTGGCAGTCTTGTGGCTGTGTCAGGAAAGCTCTTTTGATATTTCAACAATGGTCTGAGTGACTGCCCATCACAGAGGCTCCCATCTGAACCATCTCTACAGACCTGGCCTCAGTTCTCTACCGTGGGTACAGCTCTGTTGTCCCTGAGGTTAGCTCTGTCTTGACATGGCCCATATGGAAATGTGCACATGCATGTGGACACACACACATGTGGGTGCACACACTTGCAGATGCACACATACAACAATGTACATAAGCATATACATACAAAGTCTTACTGGCTTGCCATGTGACATAAAATCATTTCTGAAATATTAAAATATTGACTGACAGGACAAATGGACTTCTTACTCTCTATCTGTAACTTGGGCCTAGATTTGTCAGTCATATAAAGTCAGGTGCTTTTCAAAGCTCTTGTTTGCAGTTAGATGATGCTGAGTTAAATATATACTAACCATATCTTCCTTAGCTTTTACGATCTGTTGTCTTTAATTTTTTAATTAAAATGCAATTAAGGCATTTCCCTCTTCCCTTTTCTACCTCCAACCCCACTCATGACCCCCACTCCCTGTCAAGTTGATATTGATGGCCTCTTTATTATTATTATTGATACATGTATCTACATACACATGTGTTACTTGAGTGTACTAGATTTCAGGGATGACCATTGGTATAACTAATTAGGGCTCTTATCTCTAGGAAAGACTAATCCTCATGCTCCAAGAACCTCTTAGTTGTACATAGCTACTTATTTAGGAGTGGGGCCCTGTGAGATTTCCCCCTTCCACATAAACATGACTATTGTTTAGGCGGCCATGTTGCCGAAGTATTGTGGATGTGACTTCTCCGTTTCTAAGAGACCTGATCTCACATCAGACTTCCTGGTCCTCTGGCACTTACAATCTTTCCACCCTCTTCCCAGAGGTGTCCCTGGAGCCTTAAAGCCAAGAGTTGTTCACTTTCTGTGATGTTCTTTATCTGCATAAAAAAAAAAAAAAAAGTTTCTCTGACGAAGGGTGAGAGCTACGCTTACCTGTGGTATAAGGATTCTTTTTAGATGACAGTTAGGAATTGTGTTGGTCTAGTAAAGTAGAAGTCATACGTTCTCCCTCTAAAATCCTTGACTTTTCTAGCCCTGAGTAGCTGGCCAAGTTTCCAGTACCAGGCATAGTTTCTTTCCTGTTTAGTAAGCCTTAAATCTAATTAGATATTCTTTGGTTACTGCCAAGATATGACTGCCATTATTGTAACTTTGGAATATCTTGACATGCTGGTCACACTTGTGGTTCATAGACATCACAGCTGAGCAAAACTGTTATTTAATTTACTATCCTCCCTTGGTGGCTTGCATATCACCTTCAAGAAGGAGGCTTTCAGATCAGATCCAGCTTAAATCATCCAAGGTCAATTTCCTAAGTGTGTGATGTCTTCAGCAATAAGCATTTACCTTCAGTCTCTGAGAGGCAACTAAGTATATTTGCAATAGCCTATATTATATTGAGAATCTTTTGAACTACCTTGACCATCAACTTGAAAGGAGATTTCTCATACTTGGTACTAGGCCTTTTGTTGGATAATCTATGACTCTTGTGGGGAGTATTGTCAGTCCAAGTGTCATAACTTTAGGATTATATACTTGTTTGTGTGTGTATAATGCAATTTTAGGTAAATACAAAATAATATGCTTCTTCAAGGCTTTTTCATCAAACTTTCTCAGTGCATTGTCCTTTTTTCCTTATTCTCCTTCTGTATTGGCCCCTCCCCCCCATCCCTTTCCAATTAAAGCTCTTGTCTTGATTACTTTACTGTTGCTGGGGTAAGACACCATGACCAAGGCAGTGTATAGAAGAAATAATTTATTTGGGGCTTACAGTTTAAGGAGGTTAGAGTCCATGACCACTGTATCAGTGAGCATGGTGGCAAGCAGGAAGGCAGGGTGCTAGAGCAGTATCTGAGAATTTACATCTTGATTAGGCAGAGAGAAAGGTACAGAGAGAGAGCAAGAGAGACAGAGAGACACAGAAACAGACTGGTCATGGCACAAGTCTCTTGAAACCTCAAAGGCTGCTCCTAGTTGCACACCTCCTCCAGCAAGTTCACACTTTCTCATCTTTCCAAAGCTGGGGACCAAGTTTTAAAATCTATAAACCTCTAGAGGTTATTGTCATTCCACAACATTCCACAGGCTGGGGTCTAGACTGAATTAAAAGGAGAGTGTGAGCCGAGCATCACTGTTTCCCGCTTCCTGGCTATTAATACTACATGACCAACCACGCTATGCTCCTGCTGCTATGACTCCCCTACCACAACAGGCTGCATCCTCTGGACTACTAAGCCAAATAAGCCATTTGTTCCTTAAGTCTCCTTCATCCAGTACTTTGTTGTAGAAATGAGAAACGAGACAAACCAAGTGTATGCCACTAATTTTGGAAAGTTCTCACGCACCATTTAGAGTATTTTGGCTGCAAAGTATTTTCCTTCTCTCTGTGGCCTTAGAGTGGCATGGATCTACCTCTCTCTGTCCCTGTAACAGTGAAAGTCTCGTAAGGGAAAATCATTTCCTTCCAGTCAGAGAGCAGGAGCCCAGACCTGGGCAGAGACCTAACATTCCTGATGATGGTCCTTTAGCCCATCTGGAATGTCAGGTCTCCATCCCAGCCAGGGTTCCACTCTCTTGATGTGAAGGAAATAATTTTCTCTTTATAGCCACTCCTGTCTTTGGAAAATTTGGAGATGGCATCATGGTTCTTAGATGCTCCTATTTTTCTATTTCAAATTGGCAAGTTTCTTTCCTTCAAACTTCTGCCCATCAAAAGTATTTTTTACTCCCTCATAGTACGTAACAGTTTCTCAGCTCCCGACTCTGCTGTGTCCCATCTGTTCTTGCGTGCAGTACACTTTTTCATTAACGCTCTCAACGTATTAATCTTTGTTCAAATTCCCCGCTTGATAATTCCACCCTCAGTATCCTACCTCAGTCAATCGCTCATGTCTGTTTTGTCTCTTTGTGCTGTGTTTTTCCTTGACTATTAGTGTGGCTTCAATTTCTTGCCGAAACGTGGACGTGGTATTTGGGGAACTGGGACCTGAGGTATCTGGGCCTTTGATGTGAAGCTATGTGTTAAACTGCCGATGATTGTGGCTGTGATTCATTAGTGTGGGTTGTACCTACGCGTGCAGAGGTTTCAGAATCCTCGCATAGCCCGGGGTTTTGTCTCCTTTCTATTTGGTGAGGGAACTGGATGGAACCCACGGTCTCTCGCATGATAGCAAGTGTTCTACCACTGAAGTGTATCTCCAGCCCATCTCTGGAATTCCCAAGCCCTCCTCCTCTGTGCATTGCTGCTCTTGCAGCTATAATCCACTGTTAGTCTACTGGAATCCTGTTAGGGATGTAATTTGTTGTGAATGGGAGATGGATTATAATCTTAGAGTTACAGGTCTGTCTTTTACCCTCTAGGGGGGGCTGTTACTTGAGACTTTAGCCTTCACAACAGCTTCTGTGGTGATAGCCAGCCCTTATCCATGGATGTGGTATTGTCTGTTTCTAGGGACCCTCCACACTTGTTGACTGTACCCCCTGCCCAATCCCGCGCAGAGACGGGCTGGCTAGGGGACAGGGATGTCTGAGTCCTTCTCACGAAAACAGAGACTTTTATTAGAGGGAGCTACAGGTCCTCAGTTAGACAGAAAATTTTATAGGTGGCTGTTCTTAAGGATGTTTCTCACCCCCCGCTACTACTATACACTTCCCCCTGGGGAACCTAAGAATTAACAGCCAATCTTCCCTATAGACTTAGGACCAGGTTTGGCCTGAATGCCCTGTCTGTCCAGATGGTAAAGAGTGCCTTACCCAGGGACATCACTTCTCCTGTGGGCCCAAGAAAACTGATATTTTGTTTTCTCAGACCATTCTTCTTGTAAGGATGAGCATACTAACTTTCAACTCTTTACATGTCAGAACTGGGAAACAAGAAGCCCCACCATTGCTTCTCTGCATGGTAGATGGTGTGGTGATTTTTTTTTTCAATAGCTGCTTCTCCTTTGAAGAAAGAAAATGTTTTAAGATAAGTAGCATTAGATATGGGAACAGCATTAATGACATTAGCAGTAATTGTGCTTGCTTGCTTTTTGTTCACACGACTGTAAAGATCTTGCTTTCTTTCATATGCATTCAAAACAGCAGTTCAAAGCAGACATTATGATAAACTGATGCTTACAGTGGCATATTTATTCAGCTGCATATCCACACCATCTACCAAAAACCAAAGGACCTGGTACAGAACCAGAACCCCAGGCAGGCCAGAACTTGGGTCAGAAGGTATGAAGCTACAATTTCAATAGTTCCTTGTTGTAATGTATATCTCTACTTGCTGTAGCCAATGGTGACAGTGTCTATGGTCCCTCTACCTGCTATGACAATGGCTATAGGCTATTCTGTGTTGTAATGTATACCTGTATTTGCTGTGTCCAATAGTGACAGTGGCTGTAGGCTATTCTTTTTGGAAAATCAGATGAAAAGAAAAGGCATGAGGAAAAGGACAGCAAATCAAGGTTGGATTGCTAAAGAGGACTATTTAAATATAGATTTGAACAAACTCAAAGCAGTAGAAATGGAGGAGATGGAAGAAAGGGCGAGTTGTGTCTTTGAGGATCTGAGAAGGAACAAAAAAACAAAAAACAAAAAAACAGTAATGTGTTGAGAACCCATCCCATGTTTTTCCTCTTTCAGCTCCCTCCCATTTTATTCTTGTCTCCCACTAACCTAAATAACATGCAGGGAAAAAAAAAAAAAAAAAAGATGTCCCGATGATTAGTGAGTTTATTTGTGAATGGCAGAGTGATGCAATGGGAACACACATATCCTCACTAATGAGCATATTAGAAGGGCTTGAGGAAAGGAGAAGACTTGAAGGCAAAATGGGGAGACTCATAGCAGATACATATCCTTGGTCATAAGCATCGGTAACAGTGGCCACATGGTCCAGGGCTGGACAGACAGCTGCTGAGATCATGGCCTGGCAGAAGTGTTCTTTGCAGGCTTGTGATGACCTTGTGTAAGATTACAGGTTTAGCAGATTCCTTGTGAGCATTTCTTGCTATGGGGCATGCAAAACTTTTTCTCCTCGTGGTATTTTAGTTAGAACTTGACACAATTTTATCCAACAAGTCTCTCACAGTCTACCTACACTGACATCTTGTGCACCTGTCATACATTTCTAGCTTTTTGAGTTCTAATCTCCGTCTTTACACGAAGTCTGTGCCTGTCACTTCCCTTATTTATGTCCCCATGTTGGGTACAGCCAGTGTGTAGTACTCCTTGAATATCTCAAATACCTTGACTCTAGCTACTTCTCGGTGTATGCTGGACCCATCCTTGTTTGTTAGAGCAGGTGCTCAAGGTAGTTGTGAAATCTTCTGCTCAGGATGTTTACCTTTGGGCTATCATTGACATCAGTCCTTTACTCGTGACTTAAGAGAGTATCAGAATATAAATTCCGAAGATGAGCTCATTTTAAATTCTGTTTCTTGTCTTATCTGGCATAAAAATAAGTTAAGACTATTTTTCTCCTCAATTTTGAGTGATGTCAACAACTGCTTATAAAGGAGAAAAGAAACTCTAAAACTTTTAGATTAGACAGATTATTTTATGATAATATTTTTAAATAGAACTAGATATAAACTGAGGTATAAATATCTAATGCTTATGTAACTAAGAGGCCAAAATAAAAACTTGCAAATTAAATGTAAATGAAAGTATAAGATCAGAGCAAACAAACTATTAATTTAATATGCGCGAGCTCTGATGTTCTGCTGACCCTGGACGGGCTCCTGAGCAGCTGGTACAGGTCCTCCATCTCCACCTGCCGGCCTGGGCTGTGTACCACCCCCACTTTCTGAGCATTTTCCCCTTTGTCACTGTCCAGTCCCTCAGCACAGACCCGGGGATGGTCATACCTCCATGATGCACCTCTTGCATTCTGTCCACCTCTAATTTCCATCATCATTTCAGAAAACTAAGCCATCTCTCCTTGCTCCTGAAGAGGTCTGAAGTAGGAAAACTGTCTTGCATCTGGGTTTCCATGGCACTTCTCAGGTACACTGCCAATTGAATGGCACACCCACCTCCACTAGTTCTTTAGATGTCCATCAGAGCAGCTTCTCAGGCATAGCAACCCTCCCTGGGGAGGCTCCGCAGCCTCTGGCTAGAGACCCACTCTGCTCTTACTTCAAGAAGCCAAACTTCCTTCTCCATGGTATTGGACATGACTGTGGCAACTAATTCATTATGTTTGCACCAAAAATATTTGCCTCGGGTCTTTCATTTATTTTCTTTAATAAAAAAAAAAATCTCCTGTACTGCCTCAGTGAATATTTATAAATCACCTTCTTGCTATGAGGTGCTGTATAATATCTAAGACTAAAATGTGCCCCAGTGCTTGCCATGGCCACAGAAATTCAGAATTTGAGCTGACCCAATTATATTACTCAGGGCTCTCAGAAATACAGAACCAGTAGGATACATACGTGGGGGTCACTATATTAGTCCGGATTCTCCAAAGGGACTGAAGCAATATAGTAAACTCTCTCTCTCTCTCTCTCTCTCTCTCTCTCACACACACACACACACACACACACACACACACACACAGGAGATAGTAAATGGCTTATAGGATGTGGTTTGGGTAATCAGCAATGACTGTCTCATACTGCAGAGGCTGAGAACATGGGATCTGCCAGTCCACAAGGCTGGGTGTCTCAGTATTTCCAACGTGTTGCTGAAGAATCACTGGTCTTGAAGAAGTAGGTTCTAATACCACTACAGGAATGCAGCAGCCACGGGACAGATGAGTTTGCCAGCGAAAGTGAGGGCAGGCAGGTGAAGAACAAAAGCTTCCTTTCATCTGAGCTATGTCTAGAAGGCGCTCTTCACATTTAACAGCAGGCCTCCCTAGCACAAATAACCTGAAGGGAAAACTCCCTCACACAATTGCCCAATGGCTTGTGTTTTAGCTGATTCAAAATCCTCTGGAGTTGACAATGAAGATTAGCTATCACAAAAGCTTACGGGAGAGGATGCATTGGAATTGGTGCACACGAGCATGGAATCTGAGAAATCTCAGTTTGCCCTCTCAAGCCAGAGAGCCGAGCAGGTGTGGTGAAATTCACTTTGAAAACAAAGGGTGAAAAGAGGAGGGGCCGGACCTGATACAAGTCTCCCTTGAGAGGATTAAAGAGCAGGGGCTCTGAGGTTTGAGGGCAAGAAGCAGTGTTCTGGGGGAGCTGTGTGATGCAAAGCTGCTGTGGTCAATCCAGCAGCTCAAATGCTACAAACATCCGTTTTGCCTCCTCTCCAGGTATCACATTGGCCAGTCAAGTTTACACATAGAATTCTCATCATACCAAATCCGCTTTAATATCCTGTGTCAATATTCAGCCCTATGTGGACAGCGCTCTTCACTAGCCTGCACTGTAATTCTGTCCTACCTTCTAGAACAATACACAAACACCCGTGCAAAGGACAACTTCACCTATGTGAAATTTCGTTGTTTCTTCACCTGCCCTCACCCAGAAAACCCTCTCAGTTCCTTCCACCCTTCTTGCTTCCTGGTGCTGAGTGGAGGAGGACTGGCTCAGTGGCTTCTTTGGTGTGTTCTGCATATCAATGAATACATTCAATTTCCTTAATGGAAATGTCAATGCATTTATGCAATCCATGGGTCTTATCTCAGAGGAACAGGTTTTTAATATCAATTTTGTTTCTGGAGTTAATATTATGAATGACTACAACCTAACACCATGGACTAATTCTATTGAGAAGGTAGGGACAGAACATGTTTTAGCTGATACTAAGCATTTACAGATGTGTACATCCATAAATGTAAGTATGCGTATATAATTTATTTATTTATTTTTATGACTAAAGGAAGACAATGGAAAAAGCCTGAAGAGTTAAGGATGGATTAGAACTAGCAAGTGGTGGAAGTCTCTAAATGTCAGCAAACCCTGCAAAGACAGACTGCCTAGTGCTTCCGCCTCCATTCCCAAGCCTTAATGAGCAGAAGCCTTTCCCTGATGGCCAGGAAATACCACTTGGTCAACCTGTGAGACCCTACAGTCGCCAACTCTCCCCTTCCAGCCCCACAGACTCCTAGCTGCGTATCAGGGCACATTTGTAAGTGGCAGGAGGACCATCATTTCCTAAGGCCAGGTCATAATCTTCATTCCAGGGGCAGGCTGGGCTGGATTCACATGCAGGCCTTTCTTAAAGTGTTACAGTCTGAGCCTGGGCAGTGGCTAATTCTTCTTTGAAGGTCTTTGTGGTCAGTGAGACGTGTGTTTTCAGGAGCACATCTGTGTCCTCTTCAGTGTCGGCATCAGCTGCTAGTCATAACAGTGTATAAGGAAGGAGCTACTGTAGAGAATGACAGCGACACTTTTGTGATTAATTCTCCTCTCCCGCAGCTGGCTGTCCCAACTCTTTGATTAAAGAGCTCCATCACTTCAGGATTCTTGGAGAAGAACAGGTGAGTCAGCCCTTCAAAGGCCGCATCGTTGTGTCATGAAAGATAGACGCTAATGAGACAGTTTGGACCTCCCTGGGGAGGCAGCGTGTGTCTCCTGACCCACAGCACCCTGAAATAGGGAAGAAAGCCATGCCAGAGACACATGTGAGGATGCTTTCTCCCTCTTCCATCCATCAGACCCGACAGGTTATTAATTGGTACATCTGTTCCCTGCCAGAGTATTTCATCTCAAGACCGGGGTAGTAAGCAGGCACTGCATAGTGGCAAATGAACAAACAGATAAATGCAGAGATGAATTATGCCTAAGGGATCAATAGGCACAGACATTCCAGATACGTCTGTGAGTGGGGACCCAGTGTGCTGCTTATACTTTATAGCAGCCGCTTTCTATCTGCAGGTGAATATGTGACATAAAAAGGATAGTATACATGCGCACACGTATTCTTGCTTATAATTTTGACTACTGAAAACAAAATCGGCTTTCTAGATTGCTGAGTTTGCGTCTGTAGATTCAGCCAGCCTATCTGAAACTATCTGGGAAAGAAATCAACAGCAAAGACACCAGGGAGATAGCCTACAGGATGGAGTCACTTGCCACGCAAGTGTAGCCTGAGTTTGAGTCTCCAGGACCCACGTAAAGCCAGACACAACAGCTGATCCCAGTGTCTCTACAGCAGAAGAGCATGGCAACCCCCAGGCTAGCTACTACAGCCATGTGCAACAGAGAGACCCTGTCCCAAATAAGGTGAAATGTGAGAAGTGACACAAAAAGTTGTCCTCTGACCTCCTTATATGCACTGTGGCAAGTGTATGCCTCCCCTCAAATCCCATGTATACATACATATATCAAAACAAAAGCAATATAATAAATATTAGTACAAAGTGTGTAAATACTATAGAATATGTATATAGTATTTTCATTGTTAATAATCTGAGGATTCAAAAGACACTTGGGGGTGTGTATACATTATATAAGGAAGTGACTTGAGTATCCTCTATGTTTTGTATCCAGCGGAAACACTGAAACTAATCCCCATGGAAATCGAGGAACAACTGAACCTCTCTTAATCCATCTATGAAATTACAGAGTCTATATTAGTATGTTAATCTTGGCATTGAATTACCCTTGCAATACTTATACTGAATAATTGGTAACATCCTGGCTGACCTAACTGATATTCTACTGTTGATTCTTACTCTTTGCCAACCCTGACGACACAACGGGCAATTGGAACTGCATTGACTCAGTTTTGCCAGTGAATTCTGGGTTGTGTTTTGTTTGATATGTATCTAAATTCTTACCTTGCTGCTATGATAAAATACCATGAAAAAGGCAACTCAAGAGACAAAGGGCTTATTCTGCCTCTCAAGGGTAAAGGGAGGTAAATCAAGGGGCAGAAGCTTGAAGCAGCTGCTCCTGTTGCATCCAGTCAGAAAGCAGAGAGGGACAACACTTCCTGCTGCTCAGATCTTTCCCTACTCACACAGTCCAGGAACCTGGCCAGGGAATGATGCCACCCACAGTGGGCGTGGCTTCTCAGTTCAATTTGTAAAACAAAGATAATCTTTCACAGGCATATGAAAAGGCCCAGGTAATTCTAGGTCTCATCAAGCTGATAGTGTGATCAACCATCACAATATGTATGTATGGCAAAGTGCAATCATTACTTCTAGAATTACACATGTAAGTGTTTATTCAAGTCCAAGCTAAATCAGTGTCCCTGCATGCCAGGCAGTAGTTGTTGCCTGGCTCCTCCAGGCATTCATCTCCATTGATAATCTCATAGCCATTTTCACTTAGAAATTCAGACTTCTTGAAAGAAATACTAATCGTTACCCCCAGTGCTTCTGTTCAGATAATGGAACCTTCTCTCTAACTTGTACCAATATTTGCAAATGTTTCCATATTTGTTTCAGACTCACTGTGTAATTAATAGGGAAAGAAGCCAACTGTAATAATCTTCTTAGATTTGCATGCAAGTTGGGCCACTTTGCATTCTCCAAGAATTTAATCAAGCAATAATCAAAATTAATATTACCCTGATTAGTTATGGCAGTAGAGTACATCACTGTAATATTGATGTCTATGTCCTAGAAAACCAAACATCCTTCCTTCCTTTTATTCAAAGGAAGATAGGAAAGAAGATAATACTGAACACCTACTGTGTGCTGTGAATCATTCTAGGTTACAGGGATAGAGGTGTAAAAAAGAAATTTCATCAGCTTCATTTTAGCCTGGGGAAAATAAGTTCTGTCGTATAGACATAGACATGTTGGGCATATAGGTAGATATTCCTAGAGAAATACAAGACTAAAGAGGGAAAATGAAGGAGGGAGAGTGGGGTGGCCAGGGAGCATAGGAGTGTGTGTATCCAGGAGGGGGAATTTAATATCCTCCTCACCTCCACCTGAGGGGGGAACAGCCTTACCAGTCTACAGAAGAAGACAATGCAGCCAGTCCTGATGAGACCTGATAGGCTAGGGTCAGATGGAAGGGGAGGAGGACCTCCCCTATCAGTGGACTGGGAGAAAGGCATAGAAGAAGAAGGAGGGAGGGTGGAATTGGGAGGGGCTGGGGAAGGGAGTTACAGCTGTGATACAAAGTGAATAAACTATAATTAATAAAAATTAAATTAAATTTTAAAAAAGAAGCAGAAAGGTGGGGGAAGGGCAGAAAGATAGACATAGAGGAGCTATTGATTACACACCCCATTGGGCTTTGGATGCTGGGAGGGGATGACTGAAAAAAAACAATTATTGGCTGAAGAATGAATACTGGGTATGGGTGTGGAAGGAGGAGCCTGATGGGAAATGAGAAAGTTAAGGAAAATCCGGGGACGCTGGCTGGCTGAGTTAGGATGAGTCAGAATGGGTGAAGTTATGTCACTGACTTGAAATGTGTATCCATGTGGACACTAAGCTCATGTGGAACCTTCCCTGGAGAGAATGTGGAGGGTGATGGCGAGCTAACCGCTAAAGAACTGGGAGGAGGAGAAGAGGGAGAAGCCAGAAGCTGATGGTAAAAAGAGTAGTAGAGCACAGTGTATGTCTCCTGGTGGCTTGGAATGAAAAGTGATACGTCAGAATGAAAAGAGGAGAAAGGGTGTCCTTGGGCCCTTGCCATCCAGTATCAATACGGGGAGAATATAGACAAATAGAAAAAATGTCAACTGTAGTTATGGAGAAGAGACTGTAGTCCCCCCATGAGTCTTGAGACAGGGGGCAGGCCTCTTAGAGTCTGGGGCAGATAACAGATTGGTGGGGAAAGAGATGCAGAAGGTCTTCCTTATGGAATGTCCAGGGTCGCGGAGAAGAGATGGCACACATCCTGGACTTCCTCAGTGACTGCTATAAACAGGGCATATCAATCGGTGACATTCTGATGAACCATGACAAGAGTATCAGTGCGGGGTGAGGCTTGGAGAAGAAGCAGGTCTATTTCCCCAGGGCCGTGGTGGCTCCTGGGAACTAGAGGTGCTCGCCAGCTCTCCTGCGTGCTCCTGGCAGCGTACAGCAGGTAACAAAATGAAGCCTTCATACTAATGTGTGTCACAGTGTCCCCAGAGAGAGGAGTTGCTCTCCGCAACCTGGATTTTCCTCTTACAGAAAGAATAATGGCATCTAGCCATTTGTCAGAGTTTCTGCAACAAATTGGATTTCATGTTTCTGATTGTAATTATTGTTTACAGCCACCAAAACAATGAAGTAACAGCAACAGAGTGGACGTTTAAGTCAGCATAGTGTCTGTCTACCACATGACGTAACAGATACTGACACAGACACTGGCTCCTTGCCGAATTCAGTGCTGCCTGGTGGACATGAGAGCCAACTATTAATTCTTCCTGTGTGATTTCTTTCTGTTCTCAACAGCCTTTACTGGGCATTTTGGCATCTGGATTAAAAAAGAACTACTAGGTTTGAGAAGATAGTGCAGTTGGTAGAGCGCTTGCCGTGAAAGCACGAAGAACTGGGTTCAGTCCCCAGGACTGAGATAAAGAAAGCTGGCTGTGGGGACACACCCCTGTAATCCCAGCGCTGGGAGGCAGAGAGAGGAAGATGGCCAACTGGTCTATGCTCCAACTCAGTGAGGGAGCATTTCTCCAAAACCAAAGTAGATGGCATCCTGAGGAATGACACTTGAGGTTGATCTCTGGCTTCCAAATGCAAACACTTACATATCTACATACACAAACATGCTAACACATGTACACATATAAATGTGCACATATGTACACACACAAACATGCATACATATGCACACAAATACATACATGTGTACACATGCATGCAAACACCAGTGTGCACACTGTACATGTACATGCACATGCAAACACATACATGTTCACACAAACAAACATGCATAAACAAGTACACAACTAAATCAATAAGCTCTGTTAACCACTCCCTTCTGAAATATAACTTAAACTCTCTGAAATTCAGAAATTTAATTTTCCTTTTATATGTGTGGTGTTTCCTTTTATATGTGTGCCTGTGTGTACGACTGTGCGCCATGTCCACACAGTGCCCACAGAGAAGGAAGATATCAGATCCCCTACACTAGATTCACAGACAGTTTGCAATACCATGTTGGTGCTGAGAGTCAATCCTGGGTCCTTTGCAAGAGTAGCCGGTGCTCTTAACTGTAGAGCCATCTCTCTACATCTCCTGACATGTTTATTTTAGCTTCTCAGTCATTTTCTGATATATCCTACAGTTCAGTCATTAAGCCTCTTTACCACGAACTCAGCCATTCAGCAAGGATTTTTAAACATCACAGAGAGTAGAGTCACTCCAAAGTCTGAATTGAGTCTCGAAGCTGGTGTCACCTGTGGAGACCATGAGGCTCTGACGGACAGACCTCAGAAGGCCTGCCTTTCAGGGGTGCAGGTGCCAATGACTTGCGTCAGTTTCCTGAGAGCAGACATGCTTAGCTGAGCCTTCTCCAGGAAGTAAATGGAGATAGCATCAGTGACTCCCTGACCAGTGGAAAGAAGATGGGACATGAGCAGATTGAGAAGAAAGTAAAGAAAAAATGCTGCTAGAGAAACAGTGTAAAACCACAAGGAAAATCTAAACCTCCACTTGAAGTGTGTGCTCAGTTTGGAAATTGTGATGGGTGATCCAGAACTACATTGCACGGTTTCGGTGGAGAGCAGCCAAGTTCAGGATGCATGCTTGTGTTACTGACTTTGCTATTGCTGTGATAAAACAGCATGACCAAGGCAATGGATAGAAGGGTTTATTTGAGGCTTAAAGATAGTAGTTCATGCCCACCATGGTGGGGATCATGGCAGCTAGCAGGCAGGCCACGTGGCAGTGCAGCAGTAGCCAAGAGCTTGCGTCTTGATCCGTAAGCACGAGGCAGGAAGAGCACTGGGGATTACAGGAATCTTTTGGAACCTCGAAGCCCACCCTCAGCTAACACCTCCTCCAATATGGCCACAACCACTCCAGCATGGCCACACCCATTCCAATGTGGCCACACCCACTCCAACAAGGCCACACCTCCTAATCCTTCCCAAACTGATCTACTAACAAGTATTCAAACATATGGGACCATTCTCGTTCAAACCACCACAAGGTCCAGGATGGAAGTCATGTTACTAAGCCTAGGGTTTCCCCAGAGTTGTTAGACAAACAGGACTGTGACTATCTGTGTTTTCCAGGAGGCATTTATGGTGGTGGATAATGCATACTGAATCAGATTAGAAAGACATTAAATTTGAAGATGGCCAATTACAAGAGAAAATGTTGGACCCATCGATTAAAAGTCTTCATGAGGTTGAATTAAGTCATGTGCATATCTTGACTTAAAATAGGAGATGCTTCTTGGAAAGAAAATACCTCCTTTTGAGGTGATAAGGCCTAAGTAGAACTGTGAGAACTGGAGATGGAAAACGTCACAGAGATGATAAGATCAGCCTGAAAGAGCACGTTGGAAAATGGTTCACCAGATAGGAAGGAGTTCAAGTTCTGCAGAGTAACCACAAAGCCAGGAGCAGAACTGGAGGATGAGCCAGAGCTAGTCTTCCAGGAGCGAAGGGCTGTGCCCAGTGTCCATGCACACGGACAGTAGTGGAAAGGGAAAGGTCAGAAGGCAGGTGGCATAGAGCTCCAAGGGGCAGGGAATCTGCAAGACTGAGGGAGATCAAGGAAGGAACATTTTAAGACACTGACTATACAGTATGTTTCTCATGGGTCAGGACCACAAGGAAAGATGGAGGAGTGAGGGGAGAAGCCAAAACCAATGTGTACTGGATGCAGATTGTGACAGTGACCCAGGACACAGACCAAAGGCCAGATCCAGCAGGGTACAATGTGGGGCCTGGGGCAGATGCCATCTGCTGATCTCTGCAGGAAGACATGTAGTCCTCTGAATACCACCCCTCTGTGCCCCTCTCACCACAGAAGGCCCCCTTCACAGTACCACCTGGCTTACATCAAGGGCAGAGCACTGAAACCGTCTAGTACAGACAAGACAACCACTATAAAAACAAAAACAAAAACAAAATAACCCTCTTGAGTCATTCAAGTTCTGATGGGTTCATTAAATAAATGTTCACTGAAAGGAATGTGCGTCTTACCCACAGCCCTTACACAAAACTTGTGAACAGACAGCACTGTGCGGCTCCCTTCTACCGGCCTCAGAACTACCTAGAAACCTTCAGGCCTGTTTCAGCACCAGAAGAAACTTACTCCAAAATGAAGGGAGACTTGTGAACATTCTAAACTGGAGAAAGTGCCCAGGGAGATAAGGAAGGAAGGTGGGGTCAGCTGGAAGCACCACAGCTCCTTCTGAGGAAATCAGAGCCAATTTCTCCTCTTCTGCAGGGTGAGGCTCACACCTGCCAACTAACTGGAGACTACTCCAAGCTTTTACTCAGGAGTAAAGGAAAAGGAAAAGATGGTGTGTGTAAAAAGCAGCAGTGCTGGGGCCATGCCCTTCAAGACAATGGACTAGGAGGCCCCGCTTAGCTTGCAGAGTCTTAGCAGGTCACGTCAGCTAAAACCCTCAGGAGGCATGGCTCCTGCCTTCCTAGTCCTGCCGCCCCACCCCACCCCCGCCCCCGAAAGGTACCCTGCTGTGTTTAATGGTGTGCAGTGTGTGCAGAGGAGACAAAATGGAGCCAGCTGGTCTCCAGTTCCTTCCCAAAGATTCCACCAACCCTGGAAGCTGTCATACAAATACTTGGCACCATCTCACGTCAAGCATCGGAAGGGCTCCCTAAATTACAATCCAGGATTCCGTCTGCCACCCCAATCAGTTCTCCAGCATATGCTGATGTGCTTCCTCCTTGCATTTGATTTCGCCATCCTAATGGCTGCTCTTTCCTACGCCTTGAACAAGGTCCAGCCCTTCCTCTAGCCAGTTCACTTCATCAGCAGCTGACAGATGTCCAGGGATGCAAAGAACATTACTAGCAGTGGCACAGAGAACAAGAACAGCAGGTGACAGGAGCCACCACTGAGACTGTCACTAACTCTCCCTGACTAACAACCTGCAAATGAGGAAAAATAAGGAGATTACAGGAAATTTTGGGAGTGCTTAAAAAAAAAAAAAGACTTCTAATGCATGTGGGGAAAAAATAGGACATTCTCTACATAGCAAGAGGAAATATTTTAGCAAAAGTTATTGGTCTTTAATGTAGTTTTTGACATTTTTAATTCAAACAAGTAAACAATAAAAGGATATTTGCTTGTTTTTAGTAGGTGACCAAGGACTAGTAAGCCAATATTTTGTTGTTGTTGTTTTGTTTTGTTTTCATCAAAAGGGGAAAAAAATAAGAAAAATGGCAGTATTGTGGAAAGGACCATCTTCAGCCCTGACCTAAGTTCTAGTGTTGAGTACCCAAGAACTACTGCGGAATTCAAACTGTGCATCCTGTGACCCCAAGACTCTACCCATCACTTCCCAGGAGAAGGATTCAGCAAGTAGGCAAAAGGCTGGCACAGGTGTGTGGCACAAAGCACTCATTCATAAACAGCAGCATTTCACTGCTCGCCACCGTCATCCCGAGGGACCGGTGCCTCTCCCACCCACCCAGAAGAGCACTCCCATAGCCTCAGCTAAGAGTTAACAGAAGCCAGAAGCCAGGCTCGAAGACAAAGGAGGCCCAACCGCTGTACCTGAGTGCCCCCAAAAGGATGCTCTGGAAACACCAGGATGGCACAAAACCAATCTCCTTCCTTGCTCCAAGCAGTTGCCTGGGGGCAGGCAGCTCCTGGATGGCTGACAAGTCCTGAATCATTTTCACAGAACATCTGCCAACACCCCTCATCTTGGTTCCAGCCTTCTTTCCCTGTGCTTAGCATTTCTCTGACTTTTAAAAATTAGATTTCCTTTCTTGCTTTCTTTCTCCATGAAAGAATGCAAATTAAGCCTGAGAGTGAAACAGAAGACAAGAGGCCACATAAGCACAGTTTCTTCCTAGCCTGACCCCTCAGGCAATCATCCATGTTCTTTCATGGACTTAGCATGCACTCAGTAGGTAAAAAGAAAAAGGAAAATTACTTACTCACATGGGGCTCGAACCTGTGACCTCTGCCTCATTATAGAATGATAATCTGCTCAGCCCAACTCTTCTTTCTAACTACCTTCAGGCCAACAAAATCCAGGTTCCATTTTATTCTATTATCTCATGACTCATTATTTAGAATCCTAAAACATGATTTTGTTGAAACCTCAATGAGGCTGGTACTTTCAAATAAATACTTTGTTTTTAAGATAATTTATAAGAATGTGCCCAGAAACATGGTATTTTTATTCCACAAATAAGGTGTAAAGCATAGCAATAAGCTAAGGTCTTACTGAGATAGTGCATTCTAACAGTGCATTTCTCACTATGTTTCCATCAACTATGAGCAAATATTTTGATATTTTCTTTGGGTGAGGTCATATGCTTTATTGGCATGATTATTTAAAAAAACATTTGCAAATATTATATAAGAAATATAAATTATTTTAGGTATGACAGTCTCAATTATCAACTTGATGTGATCTGGGTTCACTGGGGAAAAGGGCCTCTGGGCATGACTGTGGGGAGGGGGTAACCGGGCAGACCTGCCCACCGTGGGCAGCACCACTCCCTGGGCCGAGCACACATGTTCAAAGCTCTCCACTTGCTGACACAGGCGTAATATGATCAGCTGCTTTAAGCTCCTGCTGCTGCTTTGACTTGCCCAGTATCATGGACTGTACTGAAAACTGTGAGCCAAAAACCCCTTCTCTGTTTGCTCCCCCCGCCCCCAGGTGTTTTGACAACAGGAAAAGTAAGATGCAAGGAATTATCCAGTTTATAAAATCATATCTGAAATTTTGTGAACTAGTCTTAACCAAAGCTGAAGTAAAAAGTTTTTGACAATGTAATATTAGTGTACATCCGTGTGCGCGTGTGCTCGCACACACTGTGTATTCCAGAAGCAAACAATAAATGATTTGTGGCTAATTTGTTGCTTTTGAGTTTACCTCAAAAGTGATTTTCTTAGACCTAGTCCATGTTACAAGGTAATCACACTCATCCAAATTAGGTCTGTTTATAAAGTGCTATCCAATATTGGAAAATAAAAACCCTCCCTCCTGGGAATAATGCAAGGGGTGTTGAGGAAGCAGCTGGTTTTGCCATTTGGATCCTTTTGTCAACTACCTACCATAATTGTGTGAATTTTACACTGAGGTAAATATAGATACTCTGTTCTACTTAGCACTAATCTGCCTGTATTCTCCATAAAGTTTAGAGTAGTGTGCTCCCAAAAAGAATCTGGTTGTCATGCCCATAAGAGGTTAAAAGGAGCCTGTGAAAATACGGGTCATATCTTGAAAGAAACTAAAGAAGGCTGTTTGCTAATTATTTTGTCTAAATTATTTCCTTAGGGCATTAAGCTTTCTTCAAATACTATCACACTATTAATTCTAAGTCAAATGTTTTTCTTATAAATTTCAAAGTATAATAAATGTATGTGTGCGTGCGCGAGTGTGTGTGTGTGTGTGTGTGGTGTGTGGTGTGTGTGTGTGGTATGGTGTGGTATGAGTGGGAGGTTTATAAAAGTATGGTGTATGTGGTGTGTGTGTTTATATGAGTGTGTGATGTGTGGTATGGTGTGGTATGTGTGTGTCTTTTTGTGTGTGTGTGTGTGTGTGTTGTTGTTCAGAATGAAACACAGGGAATTGTGGGTGCTAGGCACTACCATTGAATTGCACAGCAATTAAGAACAATTATTTTAAAACTGATTTGTATAGATAGCCATCCTAAATCACTGTTATTAATTTCCATTGCTGTCATCTTATTACAATTCTTGTATTAATTATTGAAACAATAGTTAGAACCCACTAACTATTCTAACAGTGTCTACAAACTGTTGGTAAGCCATCATTCCAAGTTCACAATACAGAGCTGTATAAAAAGACACTGGACAGATGTAGAAAACATGCAGAAACATCACTTCAAAGGTACTGCACTCCTCCAGTCTCAAAAATCTAACTAGTCAAATTTTCGTCTTAAGACAGAGCCCCACACTAAGGAAATACCTGCATAGACTAGAATGAGGAAAAGGAAAGAGGATGTCTAGTTTAAAACATGGGGTAACAAACCAGAGGGTTGACTTGTACCTGTAACCCCAGCACTTGGGAAGCCAAGGCAGGAGAGCTAAGCTCAAGTTCAAGGCCAGCATGGGCTACCGTGTGAGGCTCTATCTCATGAGCACAATGGGATAGGTTTGGCTTGGCAGGTAAAGCCCTTGTTGTATATAGAGAGGGGAGAAGAAAGGGGGTGAGATGTAGTTTTTCAGTTCCATAAGTCATCTCAATAAAATACCTTCATTTCCTGCACGAATAACTGCATGGCTTATGTTTTCCAGAGAGCCCTCTCCTATGAAGGTCTGTGTAATATATGACCTTTTAGACTGTGTCATTGAAAAGACACATTTTTCTGCGCCTACCATTGTGTGGAGATCAGTAGCATGTGTATAAAGATGCTTGTCCAGGTCTCCTGTCTGGTTTCCATGGGACCAGAAAAAGTAAGAAAACAAAGGAGAGTCCAGATCACTTTAATGTGAATCCACAACCTATACCTTCTAAATTCACTAAGCCATTCAGCATTCCCACGTACTTGTTTGTCAAGTAATGAAACTGAGCGTAAGTGTGATACTCCCATCACACACACACACACACACCCCTATACCTCTTTCTAGTATATCCTCTCCCTCCCCGTCTTCTAGGGGAACCCATCACACTCAAATCTGACTCCCTTGTCTCTCATACTGGGCAAGCAATCTGCCTGAAATTCGATAGTTTCTGCCTTTCAGGATATCTAGATTTAGCTGCTGCTCTCACTTCTATCCCACCTCCCTGGTTCAGGCCACCATCATCACTCACACTGACTGCCAATGAGAGCTCAGGCAAGCATCTCTCCTTCTGCACCCCTTGTGCCCTTTAGACTCTATTTTGAGTATATCAGTCTGACAGATGCCTTTAAAATATCAGTCAAGTCATCCCACTTCTCTGGTCAGAGCTCTCCAAGGGTTCTGGTATCTTTTAGAAAAACATCCAAAGTTCTTACGATAGTTCTTACAAGCCAGGCATACAGGATCTCCATAAACCTTCTGCCTTCGCTGTCTTTCACATCCCCTGATCCACTCGGTCTCAGTCCCACTGCGCTTAAAAGCATTCCTCAACCCAGCCAAGTATATATGGCCTGAGGACCTTTGTTCTTTCTACAGAGCTCCTTCCCTGAGTTGCCATGGGATTATTTTTGTGTCTCCTTCGGGTATCTGCTTAAGTGTGCCTTGTTCATAAGGCTTTCCCCAAACACGGCTCAAAGTCCTCACGACGGTCTTCCCAGGAGCCTCTCCTGCTCTTCTTAATTATCCCCTCACTCATCACCCCTCAAAGGCTGTGTGTGTTCGTCCTTCGGTGTCTGGTGTGATCATCACATAGACAAGGGCAGGGTTCTTGCCTGCATTCACTGTTCCATCCTCAAATTGGACTCTTGGGAGTGTCTGAAGGATGCAGGGTAGGCTCTCCACAAAGGTCACATCAATCAGTTAACCGCTCAGCAAATCTATGTCACTGTTCTGAGTTTAGAAGCCAATAACGATCCAATAATGTTAAAAAGGTAACTTAGAAGTACTGTGTTCCCATGGAGTTCCAGGTTTTCCCCATGGGCCAAGGTCACCACTCTAGGGACCGACCCTGGCTCAGACGAGAACTCGGTAGTACAACATTCCAGAAGCGCAGAGCACTGGTTACTTTTGTCAACTTGACACAGCATCACCTAGGAAGAGAGAACCTCTACTGAGGAGTGGCCTCTATCACACTGGCCTGTGGGTATATCTGTGGGGCGTTTCTATAAAATTGCTAATTGATAGAAGAGAGGCCAGCCCACTTTGAGGGGTGCAATCCCTAGCCGAGTGGGCCTGAGCTGTATATGAAAAGTCGCCGAGCAAGCCAGTGAGCTCCATTCCTCCCCACTCTCTGCTTCAGTCTCTGCCACCAGAGTCTGCTTTCTCCAGATGCTGGGCGGTGACCTGTAAGCCAGACAAACCTTTTCCTCCACTGGTCACTTTAGGTCAGTGTTTATATCGTAGCAAGAGAGAAGTATACTACTGTCACTGTGAGGATCAACCTCTGGCAGAAAGAGCTTTGGGGTCTGGCACCCCAAAAAGAGTACTAAATAAATGATGCCAGAGAAGAGGGATCCCAGCTGTCCTCACCCCAAACCCAAACAACAGAAGAAATCCCAAAGAAACAGGTGGGCTTGCAGTGACAGCGGAGGTGAAGGAGGACACCTCAGTGAGCCTAGTCACCCATGCTTCTGTCCAAGAGGAGATCATGACAGAAGTTAAGTGGGCATCACCCAGGCCTTCCACAACTACACCCCAAGACCAGGATCCCATCAGGAGGGCATTTGACTTGCCTCCTGATTCCCAGATTAAAGTGCCCCCACAGCGGCAGGATGCTCAGGAGAAGGGAATAAAGTCAGAGTCTTCGTGATCTACCCTGCCCCAAAAGGTATCTCTCCAATGAGTGGGCCTGGAGACTGTCCCAAGCTAGGGGAAGGACCCAGTGCTGCAGACCTAGGTCCCTTGCTTGTCTGTGAGAGGAGGGAAAGGACGTCTTTAGAAGTCTCACTCCCATGTAAGAGTGTCTCCTTTTGCACAGGCATGTGCACATGCACACACAGAGACTGTGCTTTTCTAATCTGGCCCTATCCTCAGAGCTAGGCCCCTACCCCACCCATCTTCTCTCTCAGACCTCTTTGCACCTTCTTCCTGGCTCAGCAGAAGTCTGTGTCTTCTTGCATTCCTGTTCAGGAAGCTTTGAATGCACCTTGGGGCTGGCCTGGTGTCCTAGGGTCTCCATTGCTGTGAAGAGAGACCATGACCACACAGGTTTTATAAAAGAAAGCATGTAATTAGGGCTGGCTTGTAGTTCAGAGATTAGTCCATTATCATCATGGTGGGAAGCATGGCAGTGTGCAGACAGACACGGTTCTAGAGAGGTAGCTGGGAGTTCTACACCTGGATCCACAGGCAGCAGGAAGAGACAGTGACAGTGAGTCTGGCTTGAGCATCTGAGACCTCAAGGCCTGCCCTCAGTGACACACTTCCTCCAACAAGGCCACACCTCCTAATAGTGCCACTCCCTGTGAGCCTATGGGAAACATTTTCATTCAAAACACCACACCTGGGTTCTCTACTGCAGATCTTGAGGCTGCTGAGGGTAAGGATGGGGTTGGGATTAGAGTTACAGAACAACAGTGATGCTGGAGGTAATGATGTATGTGCTATGGCTGCCCCACCGTCTGTGTTTTAATGAAGCTGGTGGAAAGGAGACCAGGCAGAATAACAGAAGAATGTTCTTTGATGACTATCCTCTTCTGCAAACCTACTGTCAACTCATAGGTGGACAGCAACTGTGAGGTATATTTTCTAAGTGATTATAAAGCCTCATCAGATATCAAATAGAAACGTACAAACATATTGCCTTAAAAGATGGATAATGTCCACTACTTAATATACACACATAGTACTTAAAAGTTAGATAAAATATAATTGGTAGGCACAGTGTCACAGAACACTAGATTTGGGGGTAACATCTGTTTTCTAAAGAAAAAAAAATGTGTAAAACAAATATTTCACCTTTCCCCTGGGTTTTCAGAAAAAGTCTCTTGTATCACAGGCTAGCCCCAAGGTCCTAATCCTCCAGCCTCTACCTCCAAAATGCTGGGATTACAGGCATTTGGCACCATGCCTGGCTATGAAGTAATTCCTTTGGGTTTTGAGTCTGGAAAACTTTCTCTGTGCCAAGTCATACCTTTACTCCGCATAGCCCCACCATACACCCCACCATCAAACATTCCTCCATTACTGAGTCAAGCTGAGAACACACCCCCTGAGCTCTTCAACTAGAAACCTCAGGCAGAAATAATTCATCCAAGACCACTCCAGATCACTGTGCAAAGCTCACCTTGCCTTTGCTTCTTCCAGTACAATAGGTACCAGCAGTATGGGGCCGAAGAGTGTGTGCTGCAGATGGGAGGGGTGCTGTGTCCCCGACCTGGATGTGGAGCTGGTCTGCTGCCTGAACAGGGCCAGAGGAAAGTCATCTGCGAAGCGGGCAATGGCCTGGGCTGCGGGGTGAGTACTGACCACACCCAGGGGTGCTTGCTGGTGTGCGCCTATGGATGTGCTAAGACTGTTTGCATTTTCCTTTGGGGATCAGACATATTTGAATCTGATGGACAGAAAAACAGATTTTTTTTTTCATTCTTGTAGGACACCACCCATGAAAATGTTTGTATTTATTTTGGTAATAATTGTGTTGAGATATTCTATTCTCTGTTTATTGGGGTGTTTATTCTAGGATGTGTTGAACCCCCACACCAGATCTTTACACTTCTTTGCAATATTCAGCTGATGCAGGCAGATGAGAGTTGGGGGAGAACGTCTTCTCAAAGCAAACATAAAGGCAGAAGTAAGCTTCTTTTCTGGGCTGTTTAGAGACATTGTTTGCCTCAGCATTCTAAGAAATAGGATGATTAGTATGGAAAAACTCAGAAACACTTTGAAATGAAATAAGCAGAGCTGATGGTACCTGTTAGGGAAGAAGGAGGAGGAACAGAAAATGTTCCAAGAGGTCAAAGCAGACAAGCAGATCCCAAGGGGAATCTGACCACCAAGGGGGAGGGACGTGTGTTCCAGTCCCCAGATGCCCCCTAAATTACAGGTTCAAGCAACACATGGATACTAAAGCTGATATTAAAGTAAGCAGTCTGGGAAGGAAGGAAGAAAGAAAGAAAGAAAGAAAGAAAGAAAGAAAGAAAGAAAGAAAGAAAGAAAGAAAGAAAAGAAGAAGAAGAAGAAGAAGAAGAAGAAGAAGAAGAAGAAGAAGAAGAAGAAGAAGAAGAAGAAGAAGGAAGGAAGGAAGGAAGGAAGGAAGGAAGGAAGGAAGGAATGAGAGAGAGAGAGAAAGAAAGAGAGAGAAGGAAGAAAGGAAGGAGGGAGGGAGGGAAGGAAGGAAGGAAGGAAGGAAGGAAGGAAGGAGAGAGAAAAAGAAAGAAGAAAGAAAGAGAGAGAGAAGGAAGGAGAGAGAGAAAGAAAGAGAAAAGGAAGGAAGGAAGGAAAGAGAGAGAAAGAGAAAAAGAAAGGAAGAGAAAGAAAGAAAGAAAGAAAGAAAGAAAGAAAGAAAGAAAGAAAGAAAGAAAGAAAGAAAGAAAGAAAGAAAGAGAAAGAAAGAAAGAAAAGAAAGTGTGCAGTTTTAGAAGATGCTATTGAATTTTTTATGGGAAACATTTCTTTTAGAATTATACATTCATGAGGAGCTTTCTAGAAGAAGGTGTAATTGGCTGGGTCCTAGCACCAGGCCTAACTTTTGGTTAAGTCACTTGTACGTTTGTTAGCATCTGCCACTCTAGTGAAGCTCACTGTGAAGCCAGTGCTGTGCAGTACAGGACGCAGAAGTTGAAAAGTAGTCATATGCCACGATGCCCCAAAAGGAAGACAGACAAACAAACAAAAGGTGCCTCCGAGTATTAATCGTAGTTGTATGAGAATGAAGACTCAAGTAAAGTTCGCTGTCCTCAAAACCATGTAAATCAAGCCATACTCCTCAGCCGTGGTCTCCATCAGTCACTGCGTAGCCCACACTGACTGTGGATGGCCTAAAGCTAGCTGCCACATTTAGGGATCAGATTGGGTCAACTACTTTCTTTTCAAGTGAGTTATAATCATTTTAGACTGATGGCTCGCTTTGTATGTCTATCTGCTGTTATCCTAATGTTTCCGTCTATAAAGCTGGATTTTGATATTTCTTCATGAGGTGGACAATTTCTTTGGCCTGGTTTTTACATTGTTTCTTACTTTCCTTTGAGGACTTTGAAGGTTTAAAGTCATTTTCTATTTTTGGAAACATTCATGTCATATTTGGGTATCTGGGTTGGGTTTTTTTTTTTTTTAATACAGTGTGACATCATGAGTAGCCTATGTATTTAGACTCCAAATCATGAGAAATTACTTTCTAAAAAAAAGTATTAATTTATTTTATTATTGGGTGGAAATCTGAGGACAAGTTGTGGGAGTCAGTTCTCTTCTTCAACTGCGTGGGTTTTGGAAGGTCACAGTGAAGAGTCACGGAATTGATGGCTTTAACGGTCCTTTGAATGGTTTCAATACCTTTGGATTAGTGAGTCTGGGAAAAAAGCTTTACCTCAAGGAGAGTGGCTATATTTAGGTGCCTCTTTGGAAATCTGGATATTATGAATCTTTAGTTTACTTTGACTTGTTCTGTTTCATGGTTTTCAGGAGTAGAATTGTTGGGTTGTAGCCATCAGCTGGTGTTATGTAACAAATAGCCCCAAATTTTATCATAGGACATTTACTATGTTCCAGAGCTCCTAAGGGTCAGGAGTCACCAATGAAGGCTTTGGCTGGGTGGTTGTGCTTCAAGGAGTCCCAACAGGTTGCACTCCAGAGAGGAATACCCATCTAGGAGCCTGATTGCAGAGAGCCCTACCTGTAGGATGGCTCCTCTAGTCACATGCCTGGAGGCAAGAAAGGCCTCATCTCTTGGGCTATTGCCAGAGGCATGGTCCCTCACCAAAGGGCCCTGTTCTTCACTGTTTGTCTCCAAGATGGCAGCTACCTTTCCTGATCATGTGACCCAGATAAGAGCAAGGAGGGAACCCCAGCATCTGTGGGGTCAAATCCTCTCAGTCACTCACATCATTTCAGCTTGAGTCTACTCCTGAGCCCACTACCCTCAAAAGGTGGGGAACTAGGCCCTAGCATGAAAGAAACCATCGAAGAACCCATGAGTGTATTTTAAACTGCCGTCACTTACATTTTGAAGTTGAAAAAAAGAACAAAGGAAAAAAAGTTTATAAAGGCTGAATTGACCTCTCCTTCCCTCTCCCTCTTTTTTCCCTCCATTTTTCTCCTTATTCCCTTCCCTCTCTCTCCTCTCTCCCTTCCTTTTCCCTTCTCTCTCCTTCACTCTCCCTCCTGCCTCACCGCTGCAGTCTTTCCATCCTCTCAGGTTCTATAGGTTCCCATAGCTGTAGCTTCTTAGTGCATACAAATTGGCCTCGTCTTCCCCATTTGCTTCAGATCTCCAGCTTTCACCAAAGGACATTAACCCAGTTGAAATTTTGAAGAGATTCCATAGTACCTAGACTGGGGCTTGGGTTGGCACCTTGCATTCAAATGCTGGCCCCACCAACTACTAATAGTCTTAATCCCCCATGCTCCAGTCTTCTCACCTCCAAGACAGGTATAGATAACACAGCAGCCAATGTTAGATTAGTGTGGATTCTAATAACATAGTATGAATTAGCTAGAATGGCATTGGGTATGCAGGAAATAGATATATTTAATAGGTTATTGTGGTGGTTTGGATGAGAATGGCCCCCAAAGGCTCATATATGTGTATCCTTGATCCCCAGCTGGCAGAACTGTTTTGGGAGAGATGAGGAGAGATGTTCTTGTTGCAGGAGGGGTGTCCCATCCACCCTCCTGGGGCGGTGAACCTTCAAGTTTCAAAAGCCCACAACAGGCCCTGTCTTTCACTCTCTGTGGGCTGCTTATAGATCAGATGTGCATTTTCAGCTCCTGCTCCAGCACCGTGCCTGTCTGCTGCCAGGCTCCCTGCCATGATGGTCATGGACTCACCCTCTAAAACTGTAAGCAAGCCCCCAATTTTAAGTGCTTTCTTTTATAAGTTGTCTTGGTCAAGGTGCCTCTTCACAGTGATAAAACAATAACTATATCCGAAGGCGTCATCAATATTCATTGAACACTTACTCATAAGACCTGATATCCAAGAGAAATTGCTTAGAGAACATTCACTTGATCCACTCTTCCACATCGTCTCAAAACTACCCTGAGTTAAGCCCTATCTGCAGCAGAGATCTGTGTCCTAGATCCATGTGTTCCTGGGCCAGTGTGTATAGTTTCCATCTGAAGAAAGTAGGCTTGAACGTTCTGATGGACATGGACTTCTCCAACACATATAGTAAGATTAGTATGCAGGACTGGGTTGTTCAAACATGTATCCATGTCCATTGGAAAATGAGATCCCCTCACCCTGTCTACCTTTCTCTCACTGAGCTCACCTATGCCAGGAGAAGTGGGCATTACCTAACATGCCCTAACAAGGTTTTCTGTGCTTTTGCCAGTCCAGGTCTATCTGGCAATAGCCTCAGAGATTTGTGATGGCACAACAGATTCATTACTAGAGGAAAGAATGATTTGAAAGAAGGTACCACCACCTAGGATTCGAGTTGAAATGTTGCACTGATTTCTCGGCTCTGTATCCCTGTCCTAAGTCTACATTCTTCTTTGCAGTAAAATGATATGTTTGAGGTTCCAGTGAGTAAATGAATGAATGAGTGGCTCAAATAATACAGAAGTAATAGGAATGAACTGCAATTGTTTGCCAATGGTCTATCATGGTGTTAGAATTGCTTACCTAGCCTCACAAAGATGTCTTCAGAAAGTGTTTAAGTGTGACCACATACTTTTATAACACGATGTGGATGTTTTAATAGCACTCCTAGGATATAATGACCCATGTAGAGATTCATAGAAAGTCGATCCAGAGTATGGAGGTACTACTAAAGTCACCTATCAAAGGATCCCTTCACAGCCAAACAGAGAGCTCCACATACTGGCACGTGATATCTCTTACTCTTGGGAGCACTCTCATACTCTTGGGAGCACTTTCTTACTCTTGGCAGCCCCTTTTTTACTCTTGGGAGCCGTGAGATTTTAGTTGTCACCAAGCATGCCAGGACTCAACAAAGTATGTATTTGGGGATCAAATACCTAATTTCATTCTCATCTAAGCCTTTGATCATATTTTGACTATGGCTCATAAAAGCATTAATTGATTTCCTGAGGAGCTCCTGTGATGCATTATTCTTTCCTGCAGCCTTCTTACAATTCCAGAATGACTTCACTAACTTTTATGACTTCTATGCAAAATGCTGACATGTTTAATACTGGAAAATAGTGATAAACTATGAAATACACTATAGTCACTGACCTGGAATGCAGGAAGCTATAAGAGCAAAACCTCCTAAGTCCCTGATAAGTCAAACTTATTTGTCTTATTTGGTGCTATCTTAGACTGGAATATATCTGGAAGATGCCTTTTTAATAATAACTAAATTTGAAAGAATAAATTTCTGTTTTAAATTAGAAATCCTGGGACAAAATTTTAATATCAACTGAAAAGAACTGAAACAAAAACAGGAGACCTTTAAAACCACATTCTTTTTTAAAATTTATTTTATTTCATGTGAATTGGTGTTTTGCCTGTATGTATATCTGTATGAAGGTGTCAGATCCCCTAGAACTGGAGTTACAGACAGCTGTAATCTGCCATGAGGGTGCTGAGAATCAAACCCAGGTCCTCTGCAAGAGCAGACAATGCTCTTAACCACTGAGCCATTTTTCCTCCCCTTAAAACCATATTCTGCTAAAGAATGAGAAGGAATTTCTTTAGGCACTGAGCAGTCACTCCTTCCTTTATCAAGTAATGGCTGTGTGTTGAAGACCTTCATTAGATGAGCAGCACAGCACGTGCCTCAGGCCCTCGCCTACACAGGCCCCTCCTGAGTCCTCCAATCCAAGGGCGCTGCCTTACACTACTTTCCTCAGAACGAGTCTTAAAAATCAGACTCAAGTTGTAAATGCCATACCAAACCTAGATTTATAAAAACCTGAAGAATATGGCCATGTTGTGTCTATGTTGAAAATGGTGACTTCTAACTACGCAATACCAGTAGCATGAAATGTGTCATTGGAAATTTTAGTGAGATGAGAATCTGACCCTTGTTTTCAGTCTTTGCATAGGAAAGGAGTCAGTGAAGATTCCGGGATTTAAAGTCTGGTTGAATTAAAACTTAAATTAGCCAATAAGATATACAGCCCTTTATCAATATGTTGTTTAAAAATGAAAGGCAAACAGACGGTCGGTATTTACTAATGAAAGGACGAGGGGAACTGTTTTCTTTGCTCTTCCTTCTGTTTGTTTTCATTTCAGTTCAGCTTGGATTGTGCTCTTCAATAGCCCAGGCTGGCCCTAAACTCAGTAGGTAACCAAGGAAGCCCTCATGAGGACCACAGGCATGTGCCACCATGCCTGGCTTTCTTTGCTGCTCTTTAAGGAGATCTTAGTTTATTTTTATGAAAATACACAAATGACAATGAAATATTTTGTCAACTCCATTGGGTTTATTCTTTCATAAAGAACTGGAATTAAAATCTAGACTCTACAAGTATGTGGCTCACACCATAATGTATTCAAGGCGACACCAGACATGACAAACATTCCTCAGGATGACTAAACATAGGCCATGGAGTCTGAAACTCCAGGCTCTGCTGTACCTCCCTCGTCATAACTGCCTGAACCTACAAACCCACCCCAGATAGAACCATGCCATGTTGATATGTTAATTTTTAATCTATAAAACATTTCTCATCAAAAAGCATTTTTGAAAGAAGATCAATGCTAGGAAATGTCAAAAAATATGCATTCCTTGTTTATTTGACATATGTCCAAAAATCTAATTTCAACACCAAGATTGGCTCATTTGCAGATTGGAAATAAGTCTTGCTAGACTTTCTGCCTGTGAGACAGCTTGGGGTGCAAAGATAGAAAGCTTTGGAGAGTATTTATTTTAATTAAAGAAACCACTCACAAATGTACAAGCAAGTTCCCGCATACCGTTCCTCTGCAAAGTGTTTGTCGACTGACAACTGTTCCTCGAAAGATGGTGTTCTGTGATTTAAAGTGTATGCTTTATAATCCAGCGCAGATCTGGCCATCCTGCTGTCTCTAATCATTTTCTGTTTAAATGAAGGAGAGTATTGTTCTGTTTGGATATAACTTATCTTCTGGAAAGCTCCTGTGCTGGAGGCGTGGTCCCCAGCTAGGGCTGCTGTAGAGAGTGATGGGTGGTAGGGCAGGAACCACATCAACAGATGACTTCACAGATGAACAGGGACGGGGGCGTTAGAAATGGAGACTAGTTGCAGGAAGAAAGTCCCCTGAGGCATCTTTTTGAAAGGAATAGCTTGTTCTCAGGCAATCTTCATTCTGCTCTTTCCCCTCCTCTCCCCCTTGTCCTGACACAAGCTGCTTTTTTCCACTCAGGGCCCAGAAGTGATGTGAAGTGATGTGAAGTGATGAAGTGATGTGGTCATGCAACTGTGGAGGCCCTTTCCTCCACTAAAAAAAGAAAAGCCTTTCTTCCATTAGACTTTTCCTTAGCATGTATTTCATCACAGCAAAACACACACACAAACACACACACACAAGTATGAAATAATTTTATCTTTTCAAAATGTTAAGACCTAGCCTCTGTATTAGGAAGTCAGTTTGGTCACACATTGGCTAAAGGCCCCAGGTCTAGTGGAAGAGACTACTGGATTTGTGGGTTTATCTTGATGGTGTTCTGACCTCTCCCTAGGGCTAGGCTGTTGAACGTGCAAATATGCTACTATTTATAGCAAAACTAAATACAATCAACTGTTCAGTTCCTTCCAGTAGCCCCATTCTGAGTGCTAAGTGGTCTTATGAGGCAGGTAGCAACTATACTCAACACTATAGATACAGCCCATTTTTGGCACCAAAGAAAAATCTACTGGAGAAAGGTAAGATACGCATCCCAAGTGGTAGCACCAGCAATCCATAAGTTTCCTGCATCTTGACTCCGAACACTTTGACCTCCACAGTTGTGTTTAACAAGAGAATACAAGAATACAAAGCAGGCCAAGCCTGGTGTTGTGTTTCTGGAATGCCAGCACTGAGGAGGCAGACGCAGCTCGATGGGAGCTTCAGGCCAACTTGAAGGGCATAGAGAGATGGGATGGTGCATTTCGCAAACTGAGGATCATGCAGCATGGGTTCTTGGGGCTGGTGTGAGGAAATGAGGAACAGGTTTAGAGTGCAAACTAAACAGATTCAGCCTGCTGGAAATTCACTTCTCTTTGGGGCCAGCTAGGAAGGCAACATGGAGAATGTGGGTTCAGCAAAGGGTCCCTATGTTTAACACTTAGACTGGGAGAGGAGCCAGTTGCTACATCGTTTGTCCAATGGAGTTACTGGCTTAGGTCAGTCAAACTGTGGGGTAACTTCCACATCAGGAATAGCCTCAGCCTCTTCCTCTTGTTTGGTAGATGGGACGCACTGCACAGTTTATGACGCTGCATAGTGTCTCTGGGAGCCCTGATTTAGCTCTTATTCAAAAGTTCATCTCAGCTGGATAGTGCCCTGTTTGGCAAAGTGCTTTCCTAGTGTACATGAGACCCTGAGTTCAGACACCAGAACCGCCTGAAGATGGAGGTGGTGGTACATGCTGGTAAAGCCAGCTTTGGGGAAGAGGAGACAGGATCACAAGACCAAGGTCATCTTCAGTTATACACAGAGATCAGAGCCAGCCTGGCCCACATACTAAAACCTGTTCTAACCGCGGCATTCCCTTTCTCCCTTAAGTGTCCCCAAACCAACGCTCCCCCATTCTTCTTTTCTTTCTTGACTGAAAATGGAGTGATAGCGCACAGATAGATGTATGATCACAAGACTAACAAGCATGAGTTAAACCGGGGTAGAGAAGTTTCTGATAGAAGTGTTTGCTATGCAAGCATGTAGTTGTCTGAACCAGCAGAATGCTGTGAATGCATCTTCTCAGCTCTGTAGCCCAGGAGCCACCTTTCCTGTGCTGTGTTTTTCCAAGACAGGTGTTCATGAAACAACTTGAGATTTAAGTCATTCCGTTCATGTTTTTAATGCCAAGTGCTAAGCAGTATAGCACTAGCTATAATGAGCTTGTAAGAGCTCGTCCTCAAAGCCAGTAGGCCCGTGTGTTTTCCTCTTAGTAGAGAATTGATAAATGACTTTCAAATCATATGCTATGTTTGTCTCACATGTATTTTTGGTAGTTTTTCCTCAGCATTTCATACACGTACACTGCATTTTAATCATATCTGCCACTTCCGCCCACCTCCAGCTTTCCCTATACCTCCCCCACATCCTTTTTTTCTCTGCTGTATGTTCTATGATTGTACTGGTGCATGTGTGAGCGTGTGCTTGTGCGTGTGTGCATGTGTTGCGTGTGTGATTATTGAATCTAATTAGTGTTGGCCACATGCATGTAGTGATGACGACACGGGCACCCTCAGTCTATCAGGGGACTTGTCACTGAAAAGACTGACCCTCCCTCCAAGCCACTGACGGCCTGTAACTCCTCAACTAGAGGTGGGGACTCGCCAGCCTTTCCACCGTCCATGCTGGGCTGTTGACTAGTGTGGTCTTGTGCAGGCAGCCAGAGTTAAGAGCTCATGGGTGCACAACCTCCATCACACACAGAAAACACTTGCAACCAACCCCCACCCAGTCTTCTGCCCCTTCAGTTTCCTGTGCCCCGTCAGTCATGTCCCCTGAGCCTGGGGTGTAGGGTTGATACTATAGCTGTCCCATGGGGTTGGGCACCCCGCAGTCACTTGTTCTCTGTGCTTTGCCCAGCTGTGATTCTCTGTAATGGTGTCTACCTGCTGCAAAGAGAAGCTGCTTTAAGGAGTGGTAGAGTTGCACTAGTCATGAAATCCTCTTGCTGCGCCTGGCTCAGGGCTCACTTGCATTTCTGAAAGTACGTTTTTATAGTAAAAGTCCTCTTAATTCTAAAACTGCTATTGACATCTTTAATGGGCTTAAGATCAATTCAGGAAGATAAGATTGTGTGTGATGAGAAACAACTCATTGTCAAAGGGTCTTTGGTAAATGAATGGCATATTGTGGAGAACAGAATGTTTTCTCATAATGGGTGTGTGTGTGTGTGTGTGTGTCATAAAACAGTGTCAGATATTATGACCATCACAAAGAAACTACAGTATTTAAAGGTTTGGTTTTATTGTCATATTTGAATATCACTTCCGCACATCACTTCTAGCACGATCCCACTGCTAGAACCCCAGCCCGGTCAGCCGGAAATGATCCAGAAACTTTTTGTAAGATGTGGTTCTGAGCCTTCCTCCTGTCCCAGCTTTCTGAGGGCTAGGCTCTCTCCCTTTCCAGCCCACAGGTTGTTGGTGATGATTCTTGGGGACACAGGCAGCTGCACTCCATCTGATTACACTATGTGATTTCAGGCTGGCATCTTAAGTCCTTTGTCTTCTGTTGGTAGGAGCCCTACAGACACAGTGTTCTCCCTGACTCCTCCCTGCTCTGTTTGTCATTAGGCTCTCTCCCAGACACCAGCCCTTGAGGGAGCTAGACCCTAGTACCTGTGTATGTAGGCCATCTCCATCATTCCCTCGTCTACATCAGCGTACTTATTTGCCCTTCACATCACTCTGGAAAACGACCTCCTGATCCTGATGCTCTTACTTCTCACCTTTACAGATCACAAAGTGTGATCATCAGAGCAGGAGTCTTTGTTCTCTCATTCATTGTTTTTTATTGTGGTAAATATATATAACACAATTTTGCATTTTGATCATGTAAGTGCTCAAGTTGGTAGCACTGAAAACATTCCCAGGGTTGTCTGTGGACAGCATCCCTCTGCCCCAGTGTCTCCTAACCCTGAGTGGAAGTTCATCAAACTGTGCTCCTCACTCCTGTCTCTGTGAATTCCCCCTGCCCAGGTATTTCATATAAGTGGAGTCACATAGTGAACCCTGCTTATTTCTCTTGGCATCAGGATTCTTGAGGATCATCCATATTGTTACTGTGTGTCAGGCTCACCATATACCCAAATACTCGCCCAAAATAGGTGCATACATTGTGTCATATAGTGTTTGCCCTTTCACCTTGTTTTTTTTTTTTGTTTGTTTGTTTGTTTTCCAACTGGGGATAGCCCTTGCTATCTCTGCATCTAAACTTAGGCAGAATCTCTGACTTAAATGGATTAAGAAGTCAGAATCACCTCAAGCCCCAAGTAGAATATCACTCCACTTAAAACACCTTTTTTACAAATAACAAACTTGATTTAATATGTCAAATCTCCCGCTGCCGCATGCTGTGTGGGACCCCAAAGATGATGACCGAGTTTACATTGCCACTGTGAGGACTCACGTCCTACCTGTACTGTTGACGCTGGTACCTCTACAGCCAGGCTGGCAGTTCAGTAACAGCTGACGCTTCTTTCATTTCCCTCCAAGTCTTAAAAAGTGTCTACTGCATTCATGTGCAGATTTTATGTTTGAAATAATAACGCTAGAAATCAACTAGCCTTGGATTATAAAGAATTGGTGCCCACACATTTCAATGTGTCTTCATGGGATTATCCCTCCTGATCGAAGTTTTCTCTCCTTCTTTGAGTGTCATAACCCTTCCCCTGGTCCTGCATATAAGAGCAATGCTGTCCTGCTATAATGAGGCCTCATGGACAGACTCACAAAGGCTTGCCAAGGTCTTTCTGGGAGATATTCAAGAGACATGTGATTTTTTTTTTTTTTTTTTGAGGCAGGGTCTCAGTCATTTCAGGCTAGCACTGAACTCACTGTGCAACTAAGGATAACCTTGGGCTTCAGAATCCTCCTGTCCCCACCTCCAGAATGATAGGTGTGTGGTACCATGTCTAGGCTTAAGGTGTTGAAGCTTTGAACCCAGGGCTTTGTGAATCCGGCGCTCTACCAACTGAGCTACATGCCTTGAATAGGATATTCCCTAAAGCACTCTTTTTTAATAGATAAAGACTAAGAGACAATAAAAATTTCACTAATACAATAGTGGTTAAGCATGTTTTTTACATATCCTGTGACAATGAACAAGGTCAGTCTGTGCACTCATGTAAATTAACTTTTAATACATAGAATTAAATAAAAATAGTCAAAAATAAAATCTATGTTCATAGATTTATAAAGTCTGTTCTGGATTATTATTATTATTAACCATTAAAACTGGTGTGGGTATGGAGGAACAAGAGTGAGAGAGAAGGCTTTTACTTGCAGTTTAAAGCCTTCTCTAACACAGGTTTCCAAACATAGAATTCTAATATTTTTACTTTAGTGTAACATAAAAGACTACTGTGTCTGAGATTATGAGCTACGCTTTTTCTTAATTAAACATCTGAAGTATATACTAAAACAACTTAATAATGTCATGTGTTAAAAATACAAGCAATGAGGCCTGAGAGTGGGTAGAAAAGTTTTGCCTGCCTGATGACTGTTGTTCTGTCACCAGAATCCATAGCAGAAGGAAAAAAGCTCCTGAAAGTTGTTCTAAGACCTCCTCACATGCCACGGTACAAGTGTAACACACACATACCACCATAAACACACAATAACAATGACTGTACAGCAATGTTCCACCAGAGTGACTGTGGCTTATAACGGATTATCTGTTTTGTAACAAACTAAAAGTGATAAAGGAGTTTGGAGGCTCCAAACCCAAGGAAACGGTCAGTTTCAGGAGATGCAAAAGCTACCCTGGCTTGATCAGGACACATCATCTGCATGGAGTTATGGCACAGCAACAGTACACGATGTAAAATTGCCATACCAGTCAAACATTTTAAAAAGAGAAGGAAAATCACAGTCAAAGACAGCCTGACAAGTCATTGCATTACTTAGACCAGTCCATAGTGCTGTAAGAGTGTTTCCTTTGGGTTTTATTGTGAATGTGTGTGATGGGGGGGGAGGGGGGGTTGTTACTTTTCAGTGGGAGAGGCCGGGGTGTGAAAACCACATCCATCAACCTGGCTACTATTCTCAGCATAAGCAAGGTGTGCAGGTGGCCCGGCTCAACTTTCCTTCATACTTGTAATCTGCAGCAAGCATATCTTCCTGTCATACCAATTTAACTGAATGACATAGTTAAGAAAAATGGGAATGAAGTCTGCTGGGAGATTTAATTTACGTGCAAAATAAGTTTTATGAAACATGTCATCCGAAGGATTGGGAGGCTGGGTGCAAATAAATGAGCTTCAAGGTTTTTGTGTCATTCTTAAATAGTGTAAGTAATTCCTAAATTACAAGAAAATAAATCCCAATCTAGTTTACACACGTCTGAATTCTAGGCATTATATTTTTGCTGTTCATTTTGTTTGTTTTTATTTTTAATTTTAAGGCAGGGCCTCACACTGCAGCAATCCTCCTGTCCCTCATGAACCTCCAGCTTCACAGTGTTATTTTACTGTGTCTTCTGTATATAGTTCTCCTTCCGCAGGATAGAAACTGGCTCCTGTGGTGCCCAGATCCCAGGCCTCCAATGCATGAAAGCAGCCAAGCAGTGTGCTCTCCGTTTTCAGACCAATGAGGACCCAAAAGTCAGCACATAACAACTTCAGTCAACCCCACTCCTGGTACCAGGAGACAACACTCCATACAGTCCTGCTTCTGGGCGAGCACTCAACAGTGTAGGAGAGTCCCTTTCTCACATTGGCAGACATTTCAGTGGAAAAGGCTCTATCCACAGACTCCCAGAAGTTAACATAGTTTGTCCCTTGCCATAATTTCACCTTGCTGGTGGGCTCTAGGGTTTGGTGATCTGCTCCAGGAACTGTGGCAGCAATGTGGCCGCTGGCTTTCCTCTCCACTTTTCACTGGAGTCAAGGACCTTGCCAGTTTGTTCCTCAGAGTTTTACTGCTCCTCAGGCAAGAATGAAGAATATCTGACAGGAGGCATCTCTGGTAGGGACAACATGAGCCTAGTGCACCAGCCTTTCACCCACTCATCTGTATGGACGCTTATATTCTGAATAGAGTGAGAAGCCACAGTGGGGTTTTTGTTTGTTTGCTTAATGCCTGTTTTATGGATTTGTTTTGTAAAGAGAAAATTTAAAAATCAAGTAAGATAAATGAATGTACTCTGTCCCTTCTCTCCTCCTCCCCTTCCTTTTCTCCCTCCCTTTGAACTGGCTTGGAAGAATGCTGGAGGAAGAAGCCGTTTCTGAGGGAGACACAACTCCTGATGCCCTTCAGAAGGTCATTTGTCAAGTGGGTGTGCACTTCCACAAAGAAAGCAATTTTCTCCTTTCTCTCTGTAGAAACCAGAGCTGGCCCTGGATGTCTGCTTCTTTCACTCTATCCTCCGCACTCTTTAGGAAGAAGGCAGACTTGCCCCCACTCCCCCCTCGCAAGCTCATCTTTAAAATGCCATGTTGGTTACTGTCTCACAATCACAGACAGCCCAGGAATGTGATATCAATTGAATTTTTTTTCTAGTTCTTTTCAGGTATTAGTTAAATCACAGGTCTATCAACAGACAACCTCCTTTAACTATTGCTATTGCTATCTACATAGATTATTTTCCTCTAAAAGAATATCACAATACCTAAAGAATTTCAGAGGTTTTTGTTTGTTTTATTTTGGTTTTTTTGTTGTTGTTGTTTGTTTGTAAGACAGATTCTTGTGTAGCCCAAGTCAATCTTGAACTTGCTATATATCAGAGGATGACCTTGAACCTTTGATCCTCCTGCTTCTATCTCCCAAGTGCAGTGTGCATTGCTGTGCCCTGATTCTGCAGCGCCACAGAGTGTGTGTAGTAGGCAAGCACTCTACCGAACGAGCTATGTCCTTCTCCCTACCCCTGCTCAGAGGTAGCCCGCAGACTCAGTCTCCAAGTGGGTTCCTTAGTAAGGGAAATGTGCTGTCTCTGAGAGAAACTCAGTGGCTGGCTCTCTGATCACCTCCCCCTGATGGGGGTGCAGCCTTACCAGGCCACAGAGGAAGACAATGCAGAAAGTCCTGATGAGACCTGATAGGCTAGGGTCAGATAGAAGGGGAAGAGGACCTCCCCTGTCAGTGGACTAGAGGAGGGGCATAGGGGGAGAAGAGGGAGGAAGGGTGGGATTGGAAGGATATGAGGGAGGGGGCCACAGCAGGGATACAAAGTGAATAAATTATAATAAATAATAAAATCTTTAAAAATTAACAACAACAAAAAACAAATTCACCAAATCACAACACAGGAGTTTTGCATCCCCTCTCTAAGAACATGAAATATGCTTCTTCATGTAAGCAGGCCTTCATGCTGTCACAGCCCAATCACTTGGAAGAGTTATTAAGAGAAAAAGCTCTTGAGTTCAACCACTGGGTAAGTCAGTCTTGTGCAGAAATGAGATGAAATGTCACTTGTTGGATCTTTAAAGAATGTAAAGTGCTTTAAATGGGCAAGAAATCGGCAGTTATTTATTTATCAGTCTTTAGACTATCCCTGAAAGCAGCTTTACATGTAAACAGGAGATGATAGCAAAGGTTGTATTCAGGAGATGACTGCTACTTGGAAAGAAATAAGTCTGAATCAAAGCAAACCTCTGAAAGACTCAGCAGGGTCTTTGTCTGAGTAGCATTATGCCCCTGTGAAGAGCAGGGGATGTTTAATCAATAAAAAAGGCTGGAGCGGAAAGATAGGATTAAAGAGATAAGATCTCTGTTGTCCTGAATCTATTGACCCAGGAATCCACTTCCCGTGATGGGCTGAAGGGAAACCACTCCACATCTTGAATGTCAACAGATATTTTTTTAAAAGGTCTCAAGATTGTGTTTTGAGGCTCCATGGGTATTTTTGGATTGTTGTTCTAAAGAAACCAGAGGCTGTTTCTGTCAGATTCCCCAAAGCACCAAACTTCCATAATGAACAAGATTTAAATAAACCACTTACTGGGGGGGCTTTTACTTTTCTGGGCACCATTTTAAACGCCATTGATAGAAAATTAGACACCAGCAGGGACACAATTATCTTAGAAAGTTAAGGAACCCAGCAGCAGGAAGCCTCCACTAAAGTCCTCTTACCTTCCCATACCACACAGGCCTGCTCCTGGGTGGAAGAGATCCCTGCTGCCTGCTGCCCAGCCCTACCAGGCTTATTTATTTTGGGTCACTGACAGAATCAATGTGGGCTTCAGCAGGCTTGAGGTGAGCTCTGCCTTTCCTCAAGACATCCATTGATCCACCCAGCCCCATTTTTGAGGAGTGTTCTTCTTTTGGGCAGCTAACCCCATTCTTGATTGAGAAAGGAGCTCCAAGTAGTCTAATAGGGGCACACTAGCCCCAGGATCATTTCTATAGTGGGTTCAAGGAGATCCAGGCCTTTCTGTTCTTGATTACTGGACTGAGTAAATCAGCCACCTTTGATGAAGGAGAGTGTCTGCCTTCGCCATTTAAGCCAGGTAAACAGGAGCTTTTGTCTCTCCAGATGAAACTTGTCCCCCACCCCATCCACCCTGTTAGGTGTGTGTTTGTGAGTGGGAGCACGTTTGTGGAATCCTCAGCTGTCAGTCCTCAGAGGCTGTGCATCTCATTCTTAAGATATGTTATCTCTTTGGAGTCTGGAGCATGCTCATTAAGCTAGATTGGCCAACAGGCCCCAGGCTGGGATCTCTCTATCTCTGCTGGGACAACAGAGTGTAGCATGACATGAGACTTTTACCATAGGGACAGGAGATCAAACTCAGGTCCTCATGCTTTCAACCTCATGCTCACACAAATGCTTGAGCAACTTTAGTTCCCTGGCCCCTTTATTTTCTCTTAATAGTGGCTGAAGGACTTAATTACAAAGAAACAGGTATTTGACAAGAACTTTTAGTATCAGGAAAAAAAAATGTTGTATGTTGTAACCCATAATAGTTTTTGTGCCCACTGTTGCTATAGTAGCCATAAAAACTTTCTCGGGGTAAATGAGTTGTAGACCTACGTTCCATTCCTATGGTATGTGACAGATTTGAAGCAAAGAGCGTTGCCTCAAGCAGACTGAAGTTTGTGTCTGGCCCCTGAGAGTCTGGAGGTGGAATGGCAATGCCACTCCCAGCCTGTAGTTGCCAAGCTCTTTGTCAGCTAGGGACAAAGAGACAAGAGGACACTGCAGTTTCCGATCGGTTCATATCGAGAGTCAGCAATGTCGCTAGATCCTGCTGAAGACAAACTGGTTGCATGGCCATGTGGGTAGCCCCAAAGACAGCAGAAGTGGCCTCATCTGGAGGTCATATACCTGGCTGAGATTTCTCCCAAACCCCAAAGAGCAGATGGGCATTGCAGGGACTTATGCCCACCACTGCCACATCCCTTCTCTTCTCTCTCTATTTATCATTAGTTCTCAATGTTGTTGTCTACTTCCTTCCACCCTCCAGTGTTTTGTTTTGTTTTGTTTTAATATTTTCAGGCAGAAAAAAAATATTCTACGTGGGGTATTATACCGTTCTCATTTCTAACGGGACTGAATATTTGCTAAGCAACGCATACGCTACCGCTGCTCACATAAATGCGCATTTTGTTGTCTGTGTTCTCAGGGATGAAACGTTAGACCTCACCTCCTAATCTTACCCTTAAAGCTGTACTTGCCCCTCACACTAAGGAGTCTCTTCAGTAACCTTCTGAATTTGTACAGATAGAATAGCATCCAGTGTCACCGTAAACTGGGAGCAGAGCCACAGTTCTAGAAGATTCCTCAGCAGGACTGGCATCTTCATCTGCCATGCTTTCTGTTCCCATCCCACATGCAAAGGCTCAGCCAGGTAGAACTGAGCGTGACCCAGCTCGAGGCTTCTGGGGTGCACCTTGCATACGCCATCTTGTGTCACACTTGGAATAGCAGTGGCGTCTGATTTACATTTCTGACAGAAGTTTGAGGAGTTCATCTTTTCTTCTCCTGCGGCAATCAGTGGAAATGTGCTGTTTCCAGCTACTGTGCTGTTCTAATAAGAAACATTCACTGGCAAAAATTTCAGTATATCACTTGTTATAGTTAAATCAGTAACTCTCGCAGGGAAAATCACTTATGCATCCCGTTTGCATTAATTGCCTGTCACCTGTGTGTGCAGCACTGAGCTGGACAATATGGCCACATCACCACAGTTGCACAAGAAACAGATAAACTGGGGGCAAGACAGGACACACATTCATGAGATGTCCTACCCATATGGCAGCACATGATTGTATCAGATGAGGTCAAACAGGAATCCAGAGTTGTCAGGGCCTTTTCAGCCTCAGGCCACATCACCTTGAAAGTGTCCATGTTGTGTTCATCACATCGCTTGTACACACACTGCTCCCTGACCTTCATCTGGGAGGTCCCCAGAGGGTTAGCAAAGGTTCTCTTCTGTTTATTTTTACATGCTCATTATCTCCCAAGGTGCCCAACACACATGTTGTAGCACAAAATAGAAGACTGGAACTCTAGAGGGTAAGGGAATTTTGTTGGGCCCTGAGGGTTGAAGAAATTTTGCACAGCAATCATGGAAGAGACTGAGGGAAGATAGAATCAGAGGGTATGTATGCTCACTAGCTAAGAAGAGGAGAGAAATGGGGTCCGTGCGCTCTCATGCAGAACAGAGGAATATTAAATGACAGGGTTCGACCTGTCAGATGACAAAATTTCATGCAACTGTGAAGGAAAACACTGAGACTCACCAGTGTGATCTTGAATCACTTGACACTCCTAACACCCTTACCAACCAATACCTTTCCTGCATACTGGTTTTTGGGTTTTGGTGGTGGTGGTGGTTTTCTTTGTTTTTTTTTTTTTTTTAGGAATTACTTAAGAATTTTAGTTTTTGATACTAATTTAATCTAAAACAAATACCTAGGGTGTGGTAAATTGAGATTACTTTTTTATTTTAAGGTTAATTTAGAGCTTGAATGAGTTGGCAACCACTTTGTGTTTGTTTAATAGATACAGTGCTATTGCCATACAGTACTTACTGGCTGATTTTCATCTCACCATGCAATTTACTGCTTTTGCTTTTCTAAAAATAAATGCTTTGCATTTAGAATTCTTAAACAGCAAGTATTCATATATATATATATAAAACACGGTACCCAGGCATTTTTGTGGATGGCATGCTTGCCATACAAGCACAAGGACCAGAGTTCAGATCCCAGCAGACACACAGAAACCACGTGAGTGTGGCAGCCTGCTAATAATTCCCAAAGCTGGAGATGGGGGTGGTGGGTATGGATCCCGAGTAGGATGCCTCGCTAGAATATCTGAATTAATGGGCTCTGGGCTCAGGAGAGACCTGCTTCAGTAAATAAAGTACAGAACAAGGCACCCAGTGTCAACCCCTCTGGCCTCATCATGAACACACACACACACCAAATGTACGCATAAATGTACAAAGAAAAGAAGATACTGTTGTATAGGAGAGTTTCATGTGTAAAAGTCCCCCATAACTGGTTAGACTTGGTGGAACATCCTACAGTTCTTGCACTTGGGAGGCTGAGACAGGAGGATTAGAAATTTGAGACCTACCTGACCTACAGAGCGAGACCCTAATTCAAAGGGAAACAAATCTCCACAGGAAAAACCTTTCAGGTAGTATTTATAGAGGGATTTTTAACAATGTTTGAGAGATGATGATAGATGACGAGGGGTGGAGCATCGTCACCTTCTCTGCTACAGCATATTGGCACACATATTCCTGGTCTCAGTGAGCACACTGCCAAGAGGCATTACAGACATTTTTGTCCCCTAAAGAACCCCGAGAAACTCTAGCAGAATACCTTGTGAGCACCCCCAATTCATCTTCTGAGACACTATTTAGGTTAGGTGTTTGTGCCTCAACTATTCTTTAGAAAACACCAAAGTAAGAGGAAAGCACATCTAATGCTCAGCAACCCTAGCTACTTTCAAAGTCTCGAAGCCACTCACCATTGCTATGTATTGGAGGATGGTGGCCCACTAGGAAGCCACATTCTCTGTAGCATCAACCTCGCTCAGAGCAGGAAGCAAGCTGCATGCACACACACATGCACATACCAGTGGACAGACCCTATACCCACAAGCACATACTGCAGGAATAAAACAGTACATGTGACATTGTACACACTAGATCTATTCTTGGTATTTTTATTGTTAGAAACGTGAAATGAATACCAAAACTTTAAAATTCTGTTAGTTCCTTGGATGTTTGAAGAATCCAAACCTCAAAGCCAATGTTTCCTGAGAAAAGAACTTTGTAGATTTACCAAAGGAAATCATGACAGGAATTTTCAACTTCAAGGATGTAGAGCAAAGCTTTCCCAAATCTTACCCGAATTCCTCTGTGAAAAGCCTTTGGCGTGTAGCCAATTTACTGCATTTCCTGTCTTTCTGATTATTTGCCAATCTTTTTCTACTCATTCCCTAATAGTAGGACCCACTGTGTAAGTTCCAGAACCCTCTTCAGTGCTGTTCTCGCTCAGTCCCATCCTTCCTCTGGCTCCTGGACGCTGGATTACTCAGACTGACTATTCTTATGATGATTTGACACAATCTAGAGCAATGGTTGTCAACATTAGGGTCACGACCCCTTTGGGTCAAATGACCCTTTCAAGAGGTTGCCTCAAATCATCAGAAAACACAGACACTTACATGATGATTCATAGCAGTGGCAAAATTACAATTATGAAGCAGCAACAAAACATCAGCTGCTGCATGCAAGACTCTCATCTTGCAGCTTGTGTTTAATCTGTACAGGAAAGCTCTTCTGGTTGTGGACAGAGACCCACAATGTACTTGTTAGTCAGGTGTATATCCCACAATAGCCATTCCAGGTATGGCTTCCTGGCCATTAAGCTACATTCAAGGGCAATAGCTGCCTCAAGTAGCAGAGCCCTAAATTACAATTATTCAAGCTGGACTGTTCACGTGACACAGAGTAATAATTCAAATAACACAAAACAGAGTTCCTGCCTTATAAGGTAAAAGCACAAAGTATGCAAAAGGATACTTTTGTCGCTTGGCACATGGGGCAGGGTTAGAAGAAAGGCCTTGTTTGTTCATTCGTTCCTATGCTTGCTTGCTGTTGCCTAGCCTCCTGCTTCCATGTGGGGCTTCACCTAATCATTCAGGACAAGCAGCTATTGCTACTTAGGAGGTAATTATACTATCTCCTGAGGCGGCAATTAATTACCATAGCTGACAACAAGTTACTCAGTGTCTAGCCTCAACCCTTGCTCAAGTCTCAGTCCGATATATCATTTAGCAACGTCTCAGTCTCATGTGGTGTTCCTAAACTCTTACAGACTTCAGATATGCTGATCGCCCTGGGGTCTGGGGAACCCTGTTTGTATGCAACTAGTGGATGTGGCTGAGAAACCCCATTTCTCAGCTGTGATCTTGGGACCTCTTCTTGGCTTGAGCTTTGGGGTTCCTACCTTGTTCCCTTTGTCACCGGAAGAGCTCCCAGAATACTGGCCTCCCCTACAACTTTGAAGAGGCCGCATTTCATCCACGGGGTGGGCTTTGGGAGAATAATAAATAGTTCTTGGTGGGGACAGGCAGCCATGATACATTCCCATGCCTGTGCCAACACAGAAATATTTCTGCCAGGAAGTAGTCATTAGTAAACAAAAGGCGGAAACTAGGAAAACACTAGAATAAAATCCTTTCATTTTCCTGAGTTGCTAAATCACTTCACTACGTCACAGATGAAAGCTCTTGTCCCCAAAGATTCCCGGAGCCCTTGTCCCCAAAGATCCCTGGAACAGTTGCGATCTATGGACTTACCAAGGTAAGAATTCCCATCACAAGTGAATGTTAAGCCATTAGTATGTGCAAAGTGATTTAGAGCATTAAAAGCTTTCTAAAACACTGGCTCAGATTAGGAGAATTTATTCAAGTTAATTCTGAGTCTTGGGGGACTCACAGAAAAGGAAATATTTTAAAACAGCATTTGTATTAAGGGGACCACAGTGTCCTCGGTAACCTGAGCTAAACTAAAGAAGAGGCTTTCTGTGCAGGACCATCCCATCCAAGGACTGTGGTACTCGCCCATGGCATGGGCAAAAAGGAGATTTCTGCTCTGGGAAGAAGGTCTTCCAGAGAAGATGGGAAGGTCTTCCAGAGAAGATGGCTTGGCCTAAGTAGGAGTATTAGACCGTGATGGAAAGCGACTGCTTCATGTTTCTGAGTTTGTGGCATCCAGCCTCTTCTAAGCAGATTTTAAAGGATGCTGTTTGCAATGGTTACTCTTGCTTGTAAACCTGATTATATCTGGAATTAATTAAAACTACCCAAAATAGATCACACCTGTGAGGGACTTTTGCTTAATTTTAAGCGGGAAGATCCACCTTTGATCAAGATTTGAGGTTGGAAGACACACCTTTAATCCAGAACTATTAAACTTGGAAAACCTATTTCTAATATGAGCCGTACCTAGTGCTGGAAGCCGGTATGAGGGCATGGAAGAAGGAAGCATTTGTTCTTTGCCTGCTTGCTCTCACCTGGATCACAAGTCCATTCCTTCATTGGCAGTAGAGTCTAGTTCTTCAGTATTCTGGTGTATACCGAAGAGCAGCTCAGGCCTCCAGCCCCAGGTACTAAGCAGCTACTCGATGCTTGGACTTTCCAGTCATAGCCGTTATTGTTGGATTAACTAGAACACAGCTTCTGAGTCACTGTGATATATAGATATATATTCTATACATAGAGAGATTCATTCTGTAAGTTCTCCTATGCTAGAGAACCCTGACACCCTTTGTGTCTCCCAGGCAGGCATTGGATGGATACAGAACTTGGCCCACATTGCAGTTATATTTGAGAATGTTATTATAACTTCTAAGCACCACAGCAGGTAAAGAATTGGTGAACAGTATGAAAAGAAAAGGCAGTAATAAGACACACTCATTGACTTTTTCACTTTGTGCCCATTGTTGTCATGTATGTCCTTAATGTCATAAATAAAACACAGTTGTCTAAGTCTCTGGCTCAATGCAGCAAGCAACTGCAATTTGATGAATGTGCATACATACACATGAGAGTACATACATGTGCTAGAACCTGGAGCTAGCTCTAATGGTTACCAGAAGCGACTTATGCTCAACTGTGTTAGTCAAGGTTTTCAAAAGGAACAGAATAATAGAATTAAAATACATACATACATATATATTTACAAATACATACATATAAAGAGATGCGTGTATGTTGTATATACCAAAGGATTTATTAGACTGGATAACAGGCTTCAGTCTGGGGAGTCCAACAATTGCTGACTCCTTCTGGAAAGACCAATAGTCTGGTTGTTTTCCAACTCACAACACTAGGTTTCTCAGCAGTCCTTAGCAGGCTGGCACTGGAGTCCTGGGAGATTCCTGAAGAGCTGCTCATCTTCCAGTCTACACTGGAATCCCACAGACGTTGATTCTGATGTTGGTAATGGGATGCCTCAGCAGCAGGACGGGTTGATTACCTTGCCAATCAGACTGTGAGGGCAAGTAAACAAAAGGCAGAGCGGCCGATTCCTTCTTGCATGACCTTTTATCTAGGCTGCCACCACAAGATGTGGCCCAGATTTAGGATGTGTCTTCATGCCTCAAACAATCTGATTAAGAACATCCCCCCCCACACACACACACAGAAGTGCCCAGCATCTCGGGTTTTAAATGATTCCAGCTGTAGTCAACTTGACAACTGAGATGGCCATCACAGCATATTTTCCCAACTCTGTTCAGTAACTTCATGCGGAAGTTGTGAAATGGAACATTGTCAGGAGCACGCGTCAAGCTCGCTTTTCTTGAAGGACAGATAGCACTAGAAAGCCGCTGATTCATAAGTACCTATGTGTGGGCATATGATTCCCATATAGTCAAGCAGAAGCCACTGAGTGGTACCTGGTGCTAAGTTGTGAATGCAGGCTGCCTTGGGCAATAGACGACTGACACATTACCTTTGGTTGTATAGTCTATATATTTGGACCACCAGTATAACTAGAACACATTCTACACATGTGTCCGTAGCATCATCTGATATATCATCTTGTTCTCCAAGAGTTAATGTAAAACCTATTTTTGTCAATTACAAGTGTCAATTATTCAATAATCAAATAATACCAACAGATTTTTAGAATCATTGGATAAAATACAAAGTTGTAGGTTAAAATAGTTGCATTTTCTAATACGATGCATTGAATGTAATAATTACCTTTAAATTATTACCTTATGGGCATGAATGCTTTGCTTCCATGTATCTCTGTGTACCCCATGGATTCACTGCCTGCAGAGATCAGAACAGGATGTTGTATTCTCCTAAGACTAGAGCATAGATGATTGTGAACTCTCATGTGGATGCTGGGAATTAACCCTGGGTTTTGTGAAAGAGCAGCCCCTCAGTCAATTCTCCAGCCCCTGGGTATAATCATTTCAGTAACATTATAGCCTTCAAAGATCCCAAGTACTGAAACACTAAGTTCAGATGAGAACTCCTTCGTTGTTCTTGTAACATTTATGTTTTGAGAACCAGCTGATTCTTTCTCCTTCCTGATCGTCAAAACTTTTCCTCTGTTTTCTTTCTGATCCTTTTCCCTTCTCTGTGGTGTTATAGAAAAAGCATTTCTTTGCTTCGCTGTCTACAAGGATGATATTACCACCATATTTTCACACTCTTGCCTCCTGAAGCAATCACTGAATTCTTCCCATAATCTCTCTTGCATCTCTGGTTAATCTTTCAGAAACACATTCAGGTAATTCCAATTGCAGCTCCTGTGACTAAAGGAGATAGAAAATTTTGAAGAATGGGAACAATTAGGGGGGTTCATGGGACTGGAATTCACTTAGCAGCCCTTCACAGAATACAGCTCTCCTGTTTACTTTTCCTTGTGGTGCCATCCCTGGCTTCACTATGTACGGAGGACCACTCAGCACTCGGCCTCATCGTCAAGCCTTCTCTGGAGACTTTTCCTTGCTCGTTCCTGGGTAAGCCCAGAACTTGACAAAGCTCAAGGCACCATGGCTAGACACACCCCACCTTATCTGAAATAGATGCAGAATCTATTATAAAAGTCTTGAAGGGACATTTTAAATAACCTTGAAGACCAGTTTGCACCTGTATACTGTAGAAAAGCAGTGTCTTGCCACCTGACCTAATTTTAACAGAACAAGGTTGTAGTTTCTGATTCTATCTTCTGACTGGCCAAAGAGGCTGCTGTTCACGCCTCCTGCCAGTTGTGGCTGCTGCTGCTGCTGCTGCATTGTCCCAATGAGGGGCTGTCAATCAACTGACCACACCCTTTATAAGAGACCACTTAGAAAATAGCCATCCCAGCTGGGCATGATTAAGCATGCCTTTAATCCCAGCACTTCTGAGGCAGAAGCAGAGGCAGAGGAAGAGGCAGGTGGATCTCTGTGAGCTGGAGGTCATCCTGGTCTACAAAGTGATTCCAGGACAGCCAGAGTGACACAGAGAAACCCTGTCTCAAAAATAAAAAATAAAAGCCTTTCGTATAGGCATGGCTTAATCTCAAGCCAACTACTGAGGAAGCTACTGCTGCTGCTGCTGCTGCTGCTGCTGCTCCATATTCCTCAGCACACAGGTGGAAGCTACTCTTAACTTGGATGCTACAGTCACTATCTCTTCCCCAGTCACTCTGCAAACAACAACCACAAAACCTCAGCAACATATAGAAATCAAACTGTTTTTACTTCCAAGTCTTTGGTCCACCTAGACCACTCTGCTTCTGCTGATTTGGTCAGAGCTTGCCTCAGTTATCCCTAACCAGTCAGTCTAGGGATAATGGGTGAGCTAGTGGCTCATCTGCCACAGGAGGCCCTTCCTACAGGTCAACCTGGCCCCTGTGGTAGGGACTGGAATCCAAGAGGGCAAGGTCCCTTAAGTTACAGAATATTAGCTTCACCCCATTATTTTAGCTATATCACAAGTCTATCCTGTCTTCAGAGAGTGGCACACAAGACCCTACTCATTGATGGGAGAACTTTATAAAGCCAGGATGGGGATGGGATCATTACGTCACACATCTCTACCTCAGAAACAGTTAGGCCTTAGTATGAGCTTGTGTTGCCTTTTCTAAATGTAGGGTGGCTTTCCTCAAACCTTAATGCAAAACTAGCTATGCTTGTGAGCATATGCCAATGGGCACATGATCCTACCTGGCATTAGAAGCAGAACAGTATATGCTGGCTTGATCCTTGGTGGGGTACCTACAAGATTTGGCACATAGCTGGCTATACTTCCAGCACTTTCTACAGAGATCATTGTAGATATCCAATGATTACAAAAGCATCATCTTAGCTGATAAATAAAAGAAATATAATTTGCTATTTTTCTTATTTGCTTCACTGTCTGCAAGTCTCAGAGGCAGTCAGTGATAAGGTAGACACTATCTGTCATCACATTACTGTACAATTAATTCCTTCTACCCCGATGTCATCTGCTGTCTATTTTCATGAGTGTGGGCAATTTGGCCATTTTAAATATGGTTTAGAATGAGATGATCTGAAACATTTAAAAATTCCAAAACTTGTTAAAACTGGTAAAGAGTTAGCTCTTGGCACTGATGGTGCAAAGCAATGCAGGGAAATGGCCGTGAGTTTCACTGGTTTGGTTTTTATTAGCCTTGCCTCTGTATGTGACAAACAAACAAACGAAAACCCCAAAAACTCACAGTACGGACTTACTCATCTTTAGTAAGTCCATGTCAGTCTGTATCTGTGTGGATCTGGGAAAGCCACTCAACTAAACCTGCGTGTAGTCATACAGGTAAACGAGCCAGGGAGCCTGGGTTCATCAAGCACTCTGCCACACTTGGCATTGGGCTCCATCCTATGACTGGGCTCCACTTGTGCCGATAACAGGTCTGTGTTCCCTCAACTGAGGAAGAGGAACTCTGCTCTGCCGTTAACAAAGTGCCATGACTGGGGGGTGGGGGGCTTCCTAAGGTATCTGTAACAAACCCGGCTGGCTTCCCTCTCACACATGGAATGCAGCCTCTCCCATGGCAGATGAACCCATCTGGGACTTGGACAGGGAAGTAACTCAGCAATGCGAGAAAAATGTGCTAAAGTTCATGGGCCTCATAAGCCTAAGCCAGTAGCAGGCGTGCACTTCCCTCTCTTCCCTTCTGGATGCTGCGAGGACCGAGGCTCTTGTCACTAATTCCAACATGCTTGCCTTTCTGTAATCTTTTGGGAGAAAGAAATAGATTTGGGCATCCTGGGTTTGGAAGAGGACCAGCCATGCAGAACCCTGGGGCAGCTTCTAATTCCTGGCCTGTTGGTCCTTGTCTTATAGCAGTTATGGAACAAAGCAGGAAGCAGAAGTTGGGATGCATGTCGGATGCTGCCTGTGGCAGTCCTCTGACTGGAAGGCCAGGCAATGGGAAGAACGCACACAGGGCCTGTTAAAAGGGGACCATTATCCTGGGCCCAGAGCCAGGTCATGCTAAGCTTAGACACCCACTCAGGCCTCAGCTCTCACAGAGCAATTTTTTGTGCAAGGCTTACAATCACCTTGCCATTATTTTTTTTTTCCTAATGATCTGCCTGCATATAAGTGGATCAACCACATAATGCCCACAGAGGTCAGAAAGGGGCATTGGATAACCTCGACCTGGGATTGCAGACAATTGTGAGCCATCAGGTATGTGTAGGAGCCTGTCCCAGCTCCTCTGCAAGAGCAGCAGGTGCTCTTAACTACTAAGCTGAATCTCTAGCCCAAGTCATTGTGCCTTTTAAAAAATGCTTTTACTATACATACACACGCATATGCACACAGACACACATACATAAATATTATATGTGGCATGTGTGTCTATGCCTATCTGTATACATATTTTTCCTCTGTCTACCTTACACTAAACCCTACACACACACACACACACACACACACACACACACACACACACACACGGTTTGATTCCAAAGTCTTATTTCACACTTAGGGATTGAAACACCATTTACTTGGGCAGAATAGAAGAAAAATCCAGCTAAATCAAACATATTTGATGTTTTGAAATGTGTTTTTTTTTCCCCCTAAGAAAATCAAGCTTTTAGAATTTAATATCAAGCCTCCTGTGAATCCCTTACATCAGATGGACATAGGGACCATGGCCAGCTCCTCCAGCCTGACAGGCTCCATCCTGCCACACCCACTCCCACTGCCAGGGAGGAAAGCAGAAGGTTTTGATCTTCCCCCAAGAGGGAAACTCTTGGTTCTGTTGCTCTCCTTGTGGAGTTCCTGTCCTCTCCAGATCTTACTGTTTCCCACTTCTTTCTTTTTTTTTTTTTTATTTATTTATTTTTATCAGTTACATTTTATTAACTCTGTATCCCAGCCATGTCCCGATCCCTCATTCCCTCCCAGTCCCTCCCTCCCTCCCTCATCTCCATCGTGCCCCTTTCCAAGTCCACTGATAGGGGGGACCTCCTCCCCATTCATCTGATCCTGTTTTATCAGGTATCTTCAGGACTGGCTGCAAAGCCCTCCTCTGTGGCCTAACAGGACTGCTCCTCCCTTCGGGGGTGGGGAGACCAAAGAGCCAGTCATTGAGTTCCTGTTAGAAATAGTCCCTGTTCCCCTCACTTTGGGAAACCAATTGGTTACTGAGCTACCACAGGCTACATCTGAGTGGAGACTCTAACTAGCAGTGTTTTCAAAGCAAAGACTCATGACCAAACCTTTGGCAGAGTACAGGGAATCATAAGAAAGAAGGGGAGTTAGTCTGATGGGGAAAGGATAGGAGCTCCACAAGGACCAAATATATCTGGGCACAGGGTCTTTTCTGAGACTGACATTCAACCAAGGACCATGTATGGATATAACCTAGAACTTCCCACTTCTTTCATGAGATTCCTTGCACTCAGCCCAAAGGTTGCCCATAAGTCTCAGCATCTGCATTGAGAGTCTGCAGGGCAGAGCCTTTCAGAGGCCCTCTGTGTCAGGCTCCTGAATTGTTCCCTCTTTTCTCCTTCTTCTGATATCCATCCGCTTTGCCTTTCTGGATAGGAATTGAGCATTCAGAACCAAAAATTCTGAGCACAGGGGTCTTTCCTAAGACTGATACTCCAAGGACTATGCATGGAGATAACCTAAGACCCCTGCACAGATGTAGCCCATGGCAGTTCAGTATCCAAGTGGGTTCCATTGTAATAGGAACAGGGACTGTCTCTGACATGAACTGATTGGCCTGCTCTTTAATTACCTCCCCCTGAGGGGGGAGCAGCATTACCAGGCCACAGAAGAAGACAATGCAGCCACTCCTGATGAGACCTAATTGACTAGGATCAAAAGGAAGGAAAAGAAGACCTCCCCTATCAGTGGACTTGGGGAGGGCATGCATGCAGAGGGTGGAGGAAGGGAGGGGTTGGGACTGGAGGAGGGAGGGAACCACAGGGGGGATACAAAGTGAATAAACTGTAATTAATAAAGAATTAAAAAAGAGGGAAACTCTTATTCTGTTATATGCTGATAATAGGTGAAAATATCCTAAAAACCCTGGATAGTCAAAGCTCCTTTGAAGATGTATCTCTTCATCTGGAGCCCATGTCTCTGTTTGTTACCTGGTGCAAGAGGCTGCAGTTGTCTGGGGAAGCTCAGTTGTGAGGACAGGATTCCGTCTGGAATTTGAAACCCTCAGATTAGCCCTCCTGAGCTGTCACTGCTGCTAAATCTAAAGATGGTTCTGAGACACCTTGGTGGCTTCACAAAGCAAGGCAGCATTCTCCTCCCCAACACTGAGTTCAGAGTGTGGTAGGGAGGGATGACTGGGGTGTGCTGGACATCTTGTAGGCCATGGTAAGGGATGTAAGGGATTCACAGGAGGCTTGATGTGAAATTCTAAAAGCTTGATTTTCTTAGGGGAAAAAAAAACACATTTCAAAACATCAAATGTGTTTGATTTAGCTGGATTTTTCTTCTATTCTGCCCAAGTAAAGACATGGACTAGGCTTAGGAAGCCATCTCCCCATCAGTATTAGCATGCTTTTAGAGGTACCAAAACACAGCTATGTGCCCCAAACTGCTATTATTTACCATGTCTTTTCACTGGCAGACAATAGTAAAAATAAAGGGTTTTGTATTTTTTTTAAAAGATGATGATGGTGGCTAAAGAAATTAACAAAATCCATCTGGATAGAGATCATATTTTTAAGTCCACAGAGAAAATTGTGTTCAGTTTCCCCCGCAAATTTCCCCGCAAATGTGAACTCCTAATGTGAGCCTTCTGTGAGGCTTCTCTGCCCTCCATATTTGATAACACCTTCCCCCAGGTTGTGTTTCAGAGAGGTATGAATTTTAGACATCCACAAATATTTGTAAATGGAAAACAAAAGAGGGAAAGAAGTTCAGGAGATGGCTCAGTGGGTGAAGCACTTACCGTATGAGCATGCGGGTGTGAGTTCAAATCCCCAGGACACATATCTATAACCCTATGGCCACATGGAGGCAGAGACAGGGTTTCCAGAACCCTGCAGGACAGTCATGAACAAAAAAAAAAGAGACCCTATCTTAAAAACACATGACCTCTGACCTTCATACATGTATGTACATGCATGTGCTCACATACATGCACATACATGAATATACATCATACACACGTACTGCACAGGCACACAATTTTTTTTAAAAAGGGATAAAAGAGAAAACTTATTTTAAAATAAATGTTTAATCCCCATAGAATTCAGTTTTAAACTTTGGCCCCTCAATGAAGATCTATGAAAATGGAGAAAGATCTTTCCTACCACCCAGCAAATGTAATAACGGGACATACAGATCCAGTGCAGAATTTGTAACCACATGCCTCATCACATAGCCAGTTCTGTGCTGATTCACGGTAATTACCAGTGGATGCACGTGCCTACCGTGTGTCCACGGAAGAATGGTAAGAATGGCAATTAGTGAGCGCTACTCAGCATAGACATTTCAAGTGTGTGTGTGTGCACATATTTTGTCAAGAAAATGTGATTTATTTTTATTACATGTTACATTAATTAAGTTTCTGCTGCCGTTATAAAACACAACTTATAGAAGAGTTTCTTTAGCGTACGGTTCTAGAGGGAGAGTCCATCATGGCAGGGAGGCATAGCAGCGAGCAGCAGGCATGATGGTGGGCGCAGGACCCTGAGAGATAGTACCCCAATGATGTAATTCCTCCAGCAAGGCTGTGCTACCTCCCCAAACAGCACCACCAACAGGTGTCAAGTACCTAAGCCTATGGGGGGAGAGAGACTTTTCCCACCCAAACCACCACACATAAACTTCTTAATCTATGCAAGAATCCTCAATGTGATTATTAAGAAGTTTTTATTCACTCAAACTGATGGATCAGTATACACTAAAAAAATTCTGTATTATATAAAATATATTTACCCACAGATTTTAGAAGTTCTGCATGCAGCTGATTTATCATGGGAATCCTTGCCAAAGATAACATCTTAATATAAGTGATCTTAGAATAATACATGTGTTGGTTGGGTTCAGCCAATAAAATGGAAACCCTTGTTAAAAGTTCATACCAACAAATAAAGCATTTAGAGTTTTACAAAGGTATATATATTTGTATAAGGTATATATATATATATATATATATATGTATATATATATATAACATATATAGGTTATACAAATATAAGGTTATATGTATATAACATATATATATATATATTGCATACAGCATAGGGTTGAAATGCAAATTAAAAGGCACCCATTTGTTTTTGTCTTTCTTAGCAGCTAAGGTAGTTAAGCTTGAGATTGAAAACCTGAAGTCCCCTCCTCTGCTGTGAAATAACCCTCAGACCTATGTCTATACCATCTCTCACTTAGAGTTAGCCTTTCTGTGTCTATCAGGGAGCAGTGGGCTCTGAGTCTGTGTCCTGTGATGGGCTTAGGGAGAAAGAAGACAGTCTCCACTCAGCCACCACTCTCCACAGCAACTGAAACTGAAGCGGGCAGATAGGGCGATGCTGCCATTGTCTTTGTGGTGCCTTTTCCATTATCCTTGGTCTGACTGTTTACTAGAAATACCAGCTTTCTATAGCCTTAAGACAGTGTGAATGTCTTATGGTGTGCACTTCCAGAAGCTGTTGCAATGCCCTGTAGGGCATCCTAGCTGTTGTCCTAAATTGAGATGACAGTGTTGTTCATATTAAATTGCCTTCTCGCTTGGCTTGGCATGCTGGGATCCATATCTATTAATGCAGGAGTGTCCAAATGTCCTGCTAGGAAAGCAATTTGTTCCTCGGTAGGGTGTCTGGGAAGCAGCTGGTCTAGGAAGCCATCAGAGGTGATGTTAGGGGCAAGTTGTGTTTTTCTTGATTTAATGGAAAATCTTACTGATCCTTTGTCCCCCTTGTCCTCACCACTTGTCAACATGGAAGCATATATCCGTCAGCCCTCTTCTCTCCTTTTCCTAGCCTGATGTGGCTCTCTTGTAGGGAGGCAGCTCCTCACGCAGTCCAAGCTAGAGGACAGACACTGAGACAACAACAAACACATTAGTAATGAAATTTTCTAACGCCCTTGAAAGGCAGCAGAATTGGCAGCATTTGGTTGAATATTTAATTTAGACCAACTAAACTTTTTATTTAAAAAAATTCTCTAAAAAGTTATATATATGCATATATATAATGTATATATATATAATATATATTGTCAATACTTGCTCTTCATATCTCTTCTGTCAGCCCCAAGAAAGTGTAATTCTAAGTGTAACTTGGAAAGTTCAGTGGGCTCAGCTTGCATGTCTATTCCAACAAACAGAGCATTCAATAACTAATTCTAACCAGAATGCCAAGAGCAGTGACTGAGCACCTAGCTCACATTCATGGACTTCTGGAGCTTGTCTGGAAGTGATCCCATAAGCAAGAAGTACTCACCCAGGCTCTCATGGGAAGAGCTGCGGGGGCCCAAAGATGAATGTGACTGCCAGCCAGGCATGGTGGTAAAGGCCTAAAATCCTAGCTCCTCAATAGGCTGAAGGATGAGCCTGCCCAAGTCCTAGCTGGCCTTCAGGGTGACTTCAGGGTCCAGTTAGGGCAATTAGTGAGACCCTGTCTCAAACTAAAAAAAAAAAAGCAGCCTGGGATATAGCTCAGCACTCGAGCATTTGCATGGCATATGTGATTCATACAGGGATTCAATCCCTAACAGATAAAAAGTCAAAGGAAAAGAAATGAAGAAAAGGGGGGAGAAAAGGAGAGAGGGATAAAGGAAAAGAGGGAGGAAGGAAGAGAGAGACAGAGACAGAGAGGGACAGAGAGAGACAGAGATATAGCTAAAATGGGATGCAGCTGAAAACCAAGAGACTCTCCTTGGTTTTCACACGTAGCTCAGTTGGTCACATACATGAAAATGTCACTGCCCTCACATTCATGGAAAAGTTTGGGACATTCACAGACATGGCTGCCAAGACTAAGCACATGCCAGAGATGATGTCTCATGTCTTCAAGGGCAGAGTTGACACGGGCTCCTGTTCAAGTATTAAAACAGCATGTTTGATTCTCAAAAAGAAAGCAAGCTTCCCCCGGGCAAATGCAGCATCCTCTACACACCGGTCTGTGCAATTGAATTTCAGCATGGTTTTTCTGGGGCTTTATCACAAAGAGATTTCTACCCTAATTTCATCTGGCTTTTGGTAATTTGTCAGCCTTGCAAAGATGGATCAGTAGCAAAGTCTTTGAAATGGAAAGTAATGTTCTTCCGGAGTGAAAAATGAATATATTTAGGCAAATGAATAATAAATTGCTTGTGTATGGACCCTGTCTATCACTCTCTTATTCATCATTGTCAAGAACTAGAGGCTTCCTGCTTCATTAACCCATCTAAGACTTGCCCTAGCTCTGATACTCTCTGCTGAGTGCCATTCCTTGCGGCTTCTTAAAATTTGAGAAGATTTATTTCAGTTCAAGATTTAGTGCAAGGATAGTCATGTAAGAAGAGGGACTGGTAACTATCATGCAACTAGTAACAATGCCTGATAACCTTCTCTGTGTCTACCCAAGTCTCACATTGACGTCAGCAAGCATTGACGGGCCCTGGCCCCGTATCATTCATTTGCATGGCAGAAATGGCTGTGAGGGGGCTCTTCCGCCTTGATATGAAATGTCTTCACATTGCTAGAGAAGTCCAGTGTTCTCATGGCTCCAGCCTTCTTATACACACTATATTCTTTTACGATATTCAGAGCAATGTGAAAAACCATCTGTAAATTCCTAAGCAAGCCTTCAAAACTGTCATAGGAGTTGACAGTTAAATTAGACCCAGGACTAAATCTGTCAAGAAACTTGAGCCTAATTTCTCTGTTGATATTTAGCGATTAAGTACTACTTGTGCATGTGGCCAGGCTTTTTTTGCCTCCTCGTGTAATGTTCCAGTGCAAAAGACTGATCCCTTTTAAGATGTGAACATATAGCGAAGCTAAGAAAGTTCGGAATGTTCCACCCCTACATTGAGAGCATCACTGAGGACCCCTACATACGGCCATGTTGACTGCACACCTGCCTCTTAACAATCCCAGGCAAACCATCAGTCCTGGGGTGAGACTGTGGCCTGGGGAGGCCTTTTCTTACAGCACTCCTGCCTCTGCCCACTCCTCCATCATTTCCTCCCTTTTTTGACACTGTCTGCCCCTTAGCTTTAGAAAGATTGAAACTGATTTGGTGAAGTTTCTCTCTTGCTATTCCCTTCTAACTGTAGCCAACGTCCTGCTCTCAAGAGCACGGTGAAGGCCACGGCTGTTGCTCTAGATTCCCCAAGGTGGTGTAAGAACAGAGTTCCTCAAACGGTGAACGCTATCTTCAGAGACTACTTACCTGACCTGTAAGTGGAAGCATTTTAAGTGCAGCAGGGAAGCTAGCCTTGTTTAAGTTGCAAAGGGACACACAAAAATAGATGGGCAGAGCTGGGCATGATGACACACCCTGTAATCCCAACACCTCAAAACAAAACAAAATAACAGAGTGTGATATATTATAAAGGTACCTCTGGCAAGATCCTCATAAGTTCTTTCTTACACTTTCTGACTCACAGCCCTTGGTCCCAGGACTCAACATATTGCATCTACTAAGCATCCTGAACTGACCCATCCATCATCCCCTTCCTCCCATCCATTCCTCCTCTGCTTTCAAAGCTTCCCAGAGACCTGCCTTGACTATAGGGTGCCTGGACATCAGATGCATGCACAGTTTTCTAGAAGGCAGAACTCCTTCCAACCTGAGGCCACACAGCTCCCATGGGGGGAATCCTAAATCTCTTTTATCTTATTCATGTTTTACTTTTTATTCTGAAATAGGTGTATGTCTTAGTCACTGTTCTGTTTCTGTGAAAAGACAGCATGACCAAGGCAACTCTTCTAACAGAAAGCATTTGGTTGGAGGCTGGCTCACAGTTTCACAAGATTAGTCCAGTATTATTGTGGCAAGAAGCATGGCAGGCGTGGTGGTGGAGTAGTTGAGGGCTACATCCTGATTGAAGGTGGAAAAAGAGACACTGGGTTTACCATGGGCTTTTGAGACGTCAAAGCCCAGCCCCGGTGACACACTCCCTCTAATAAGGACACACCTCCTAATCCCTGTAACCCTTTCTAACAATTCCACTTCTTAGTAACCAAGCATTGAAATACGAGCCTATTGGGATCATTCTTATTCAAACCTCCACATTGTAATAACACAGGACGTTATGAAAATGGAACAGTGCCCTTCACCTCCTGTCCTCTGAGAGAACTGTACTTTATGTAGCTGGAGTCCAAGGTCAAAGCCAGGAAGTGGACTTGCCACACATTGTATGCCAGCTATTTATTTGCTTAGGTATATATTTGTGGTCCAAGAGATGCAATCATATTCATGTTTATGCTAGGCAAGTGCCTTACCTCTGCGCTAAATCCCCAACCCTCTGTTTCCTTTATTGCTTTGAGATTATATTGAGATAGGATTTTATGCGTTCGCTGAGGACCCCGTTGCAAGCTTCCTGCCTCAAGTTTCCCAAGTAGCTACTATTAGAGAACAGCACCACCAGACCTGGCCCATTCTAGCCCTTCCATCCCACGTAGGTTGTTGCAGCTCTCACCTCAAATCTTGATTTCACTTCGTATCTGTGCAGTAAGGTTCCTCCAAAGCAAGATTTCAGGAAACCTAAAGATTTCCATGGTTTTCATTCTCTCTGGAGTTGCTGTATGAATAACCAAAATTAGTGATTCTAGGGCCTCCTTGCTCCCAGATCTATAAAGACTGTTTAACATGGATATAAGCAAACACATCTATCCCACCAAACATCACCCAAATAGACTTGTTTTTCTCTGTCCATCAAAGACTCGTAATTGGCATGTGCTTCCCAGATAAAAACAGGCACTGATCATTTTGTTCCATGATGCTGAGAGATTTATCTGTCCTGCATCAGGCTTTCCCAGAGCAGCTGTAATACCTGTTTGTGCTCCATAGTCACCCATCCTAAAACCAACACCACCACTGTAAGTGCAAGAATATAAGAATATATATATTTATACATATATATGTATGTATGTATGTATGTATGTAAAGAATATAATATATATTACTCACTAGAAAAAAAAGATTTTCAACCTGTGGATTTCATATGATTTTTTTTGGAGAGATTACCTAGTAACAAACAACTCAATGAAGGCATAAATTCTAGTTCCATAATAAACACATGCACTAAAATGACTATTTGCCCAAGGGTTACACTCCAGGTCTTTACTTCTCTGAATAATAACTCTGAAACACTAGTACTGGCCCAGTTCCATCTCTTAAGGTTGTTTGGGTCTAACGATATGAGTTCTACCCTGCACGTGCAGGATCACGGCCAGAGGCTTCCAACAGCTGGCTCAATGGTTGCTCTATTTTGTTTGGATTTGTGTATCTTGAAACAGGCTCTGTACCTCAGGCTGCCCTCAAAACCCATGTCTTCCTCTGGCCTCAGCAGGCATGAGCCACTCGTTGCTTTGAATTTCAGTCTTGGGGAGAGAAGGAGGTCATATGTGATGACTGTGAGGCTACTAGTTCTTGTCAATGCCTGTCTGAAATACCACAAGTGCTCTCCCCACCCCATCCCCATCCCTCTCTCTGTTCCTCTCCCTCTGTTTTTCTCAAGTGTCTTGCTCTTTGGGGTAATGTGTGTCAGCCATGACCGGATCCCCATCGGAAGAACTTGTGGTGTCTGAGATGGAAGTATTACCGGGTTTGTAGGTTGCTGGTTATTAGACACTGAGGATCCCTGAGAATGCCAATGTCCTCTTTAATTCCATCTTACTTCAATACTCCAGTCTCTGCTCAAAAGAAGTTGCCTTAGCTATTACAGTGGTCGAATAAAATATTCCTTCAAACAAAACACAAACGAAGTAATAGCATCTGCTCCTCCTTCTAAATGGTTCTTTCCTTGAACTGCTAAAATCCAATTTCTCATAGCCTAAGCATCCCACACCTAAGCCTGAAAAATAAGAATAATTTCTAAAGGCAATATAGCCATATAAGAATAAGCCACACAAAAACCACATTTATGATTATAACTTCACAAGCACATGTGCACATGGGAATCCAAAATAATAATATAACGGCTTAATATAGTGGTATTATGGGTCATTTTTGTTCCTTTTTTTAAGAAGCCAGTAATGCCTATAATTTTTAGGCATTAATATTTCCTTATACTACAGAGGAGGGAGATATCTCAGCTGATGTCTGCTTCTCTCCTCAGTACCTTGTATACCACAGGGGTTCTATGTGTGCAACTCAAAAGGCACACCAATATAAAGGGGGCATGACAGGTCAGAATGGCTGTTTACATTACAGAGGCATAATTTAGGGACGGGCCTCAAGAGACTGCAGCAGCCCTCCTAGCCCTCTTCCTGAGGAAATAAACCATGAATGGCATTGCCCCTCTACAGGGTTGGCAGTGGTGATGTTCGAGGAGGGTCCCTCTCCACTGGCAGCCGAGCAACCAGACTCCAGCCTCAAAGTCTAGTCCTTCCTCAGACCATACAGCACCCTGGGCCTCAGGAGGGAAGGAGGCTGAGAAGCCTCACAGCCACCTCTGTGGTAAAAGGAACCCAGGAGCTAGCTGAAATGTGGGTTCCTGGCCCGGCCTCATTTTGCCTGTAACTAGTTGCCATGGTAATGGAGTTCCTCTCTTGTCCTAGTAACTGAGTCCCCTTCCACTGGACATACACTCTTCATAATTGGCTTCCAGAGTCTCAGCTTCTAAGCCCCACCAGTCCAGACACCTGAGAAAACTCTGGCTTCTTCCTCCACTTCACTCACATTTTTCCTTCCTTGTCCCTTGCATTGAGATATGCTTAATCTCATCTTGTAATTATCTGAGCCTGGCATTGCTTCGCCTTCAAGCCTTGCCTCCTTCACCTCTTTGCCAAAACCTCCCTCTCTCCCTGGAATAGAATTGCATTCCTTTCCCCACTGTTCAGAGTCCCCGTGCCAGCCTTCTGTGACCTAGCCCATCATACAGCCAAGGCCTTGTATAACTACTGTCTCTCAGGATAGCAATGGCCATCTCTACATCTGACCTATGTGTGCCAAGTCCAGAAAAGTCAATATTTCTCTGTTGCTAAAGCTTAAAACAAAAAAAGGATTTCCCTGCTCTGGTTCTCCTCACAGATCCATTTCCATGGCCTCAGTGTTTCAGCCACACTGCTTCAGCTATATATTCACAATTCCCAAGAAGAGAATTATGCAAACACAGGCATAAGGAAGCCACCAAGAACTCCCTCTATGCTTTGAGAAGATCATGGTTCCCAGGCACTCCCCTCCCAGAGTTCCCAAATGCAGCCCAAGCTGTCAGTTCCGTCTCATGGACTATAGCACAGACCCCACAAAGGAGCAGGAAGCAAGAGCAGCTGGGCAGCTAAGAGGAGATGTGGATTCAGTAGCTCCACAGCTTTGGTTGAAGCGCAGAGAATCTCAGAACTTGGCTGAACCTAGTGACTAGACACAGACCCTGGCAGGGACAATCTGGGATCTTCTTTAAGCAGTACCAACTGGGATTCTGGTCACTAGACCATTACCAAAGGTTAACCTCCAGCACCCCTACAAGCCAGACTCAGTCACCCATCCCCAGGATGCCAATTAGAGAGATGGTAATAGGAAAAAGCAGAAAAAGAGATGTATTCATTATGGCCACATCAGGAAGATAAACAAATAGAGAGTTCCAGTGACGCCCCCAAACCATCTTGAAATGAAGTTCAAGTTTAAGCAGAGGACAAGAGGTATGCATAACTGAGGAGTCCTGGTCAGCATGTGGTCCTGCTCATCTCTAGCCCATCCTTACAAGGTGGTCTGTCTGGGGGTGACGTCAAAGATAGTTCAATTGTGAGTGGATCTGTCCCTGCGGCTGCAGCCTCACCCTCAGCAGGAATCAGCCTCTAACAGAGTGGTGTCTTCTTCCAGGTTTGCCCTTTCCAGAATGCAAGGTGACTCAACAGGAAAGTTAGTTTCTATGCCTTCAGCTGAAGGGCAGATAGGAAATGAAGGCAGAGATACCAGGCTTACTCCCTGCTTCTCATTCCCTCATTGGCCCTAGGGGACCCGGTGCTTTGTAGCAAGAGCGGAGTATTATTCTGATTTTATTGTGTGTGTGTCTGTGTTATGCCTGTGTTATGCATGTAGGTTGCGCCATCTCTAAACATGTCTCAAACATATGAGACACACTTGTTTTCTAATCCCGTCTCTGTGACCCAGTGACCCTTGGTAGAAAAGCTGCCTGCAGTGTGACAGTGAGAAGGGATGCCTGTGTAGTGTATCCAGGCTGGGGAGATGGAGCCCCAAGTCCATGCTGTCTTCACAGCGAGACCAGCCCTTCCTGGGGCCTGAAATGAATGGAGCAGCTGGAGCTGTCTCCACCAAAGTGAGACATCCTTCTCTTAGGCTAATGTTCTCCGCACCAGTTGGCAGATTTCTTTTTTTTTCCCTAAGATCAACCCATCTGCTACTTTGGCACACAGTAACCTGCAACTCACGGTCTAGGCTATCGCTGCTCATCCTGACCTCTGGCTTTAGAATGCTGCCACTTCGTGATAAACCTTTAAAGAATTGTCTGGCCACTTGGATAGGTTAAAACTGTCCTTTGCTCCTGCCATGTGGGCTTGGTTATTCCGGAAGAGTTGGTCACAATCTGGCCTTAATTCCTATTCTATCCAGCCTATTATCGTGGACCAAAGCTTTTACAGAAATGACATACCTGCCCTGCCCATGGAGGCCATGAAAGATGCCCCTTATCCTGCTTCTCCTTCAGGATGCTTGTGGCTGTTCTCTTCATCTCCACGGCCGGGTTCTTGCGCTCTCTAGAAGCGAGAGCTTTCTTCTGGGTTTGCATCAAGCCTGTGGAGCTGGCTTTCTACTGGAAGGAAATTTGGCAAGCACTGTGCCAACACTTTGTTGCAAAGCTTTAAATCACCTAAACTGTAAGGATGGAGAAGGAGGAGCCTAGATTGCATTCATTTGCTTTTATGATTTGCATTCATGTCTTACTTTTAATGTGACAAATTGGCTGCCCCTGCAGTGCAGGGATTTGGGTCTCATAGACTCATCTCTTCAGGGGATTGTTTTGTCTACTTAAAAAAAAAAAAAAAAAAAAAAAAAAGAAAAGAAAGAAAGAAAGAAATCTCTGCAAAGAGCATTTATTTTCCTCCCTAGTAAACAATGTCACTGTTTATCAATATGTTGAAAATGTCTTAGCAAATGTTAAGATAAACTGTTTTTTGTGATAGTCTGAGCCCATTAACCTAAGAAATGACTTCATTTTCTACAGCAGTCAAGAGATCAGGAGTGGCTTTAAAAGTAGCATTTTCCATATTGGCAGAGGAAAATCATGTCTAGACTGCTTGCTTTGATTGACATAAACTGTCCTTTATCCTCACTCTGTATGACCAACATCCTGTCCTACAGAGATGGCCACAGTGGATGATAAAGGATCCATATTAGGCTGCTTTTCATTAAGAGGACTCTCTTTGTAGCACATACTTGACTTGAATGACACAGGATTATACCTTCTGTCATTTGCTTCTAGAAAGATGAAACATTTCAGATCTTGACTTGCTATTATTTTCTTGAAAGTTATCAAAAATATAACTTCTGCTCTAATAGCATTGCCTCTCTCAGGTCCCTGAGTCCCCAGACTGGTTACTTATGCAAATAGCTGTGCTGTGTAATTAGAGGAAAGCATTTCGGTTAAATTGCCTTTCTGCACTGAGAACTCTATCTTAGACCAACCTTTGTAAGTAAATTGAACCTGCTGGGTTTGAAAATTAGACTACGAGGCACAAATGGGTACAGTTCTGCAGTCGGTGTTGCCTTTGTGCATTGATCTCAGATTAACTTGAAGCAACTGCGTCAAGTAGGAATCCAAGACAGCACCCTATGCACCACAGTGGGCCAGCTTCCAGTGGCACCTGTCCCTGCCCAGCACCGAGCTTCAGCCCGGCAGATAGTCATCACCTTTAGCAAAATTATGTTACAAGAGGATGAGGTTTTTATTTATTTTTATTTAAAATCTTTTTTCTCAAAATAACCTTATTGCAATTCGTAAGAGTTCTCGCTGATGGCTTCCTTTTGGGGCTGCTACTTTTTTGAGGGGTACAGGCTGTCACAGAACCCATCCATGTCCCTCTTTTTCTACCGTGTCTGCACTGGTATTACTGCCAAAGCATCTTCCCTGCTCTTTACATCAGCAACAGTAGAAACACGGGTCATGGGCTTCTACATGGTTTCTGATGACAGCACGAGCCACATCCAAGGCCCCAGGGCACAGTAGGACAATGGACCCAGACAAGACCCTTGGAGGCAGCCTAGATCATGGACCATCATCATGGACTCACGCGGCAGCACAGCCTTCAGACATCAACAGAAATATACTTTTTATGTTATGTGGGACTAGAGACGTAGCTCAGTTGTAGACTGCTTGGCTACCATACATGAGGTCCTGGGTATGATCCCCAGTACTATATAAACCAAGTCTGGTTCAGTCCTGCAATCCCAGCGCTTACAGGGCAGAGGCAGTTCTGCTGAGAAAGATGTGGCAGACAGAGATGGCTAGAGTAATGCTGCCCCAGCATTCTGCATCCCTGTTCTTTAAAAATAAACACGGACATGTTTCTGAGATACTGTAGTCAGTTCTGAATTACCCTGATATTTAATTTTAAGCTCAGAAATGCTTCAGTATTTGAACATTGCAGAAATAAGAATGCTTGCAAGGATAAACATTTACAAAACAAGTCTGTGAGAGTACCTTTAAGGAACTGGTCTCACTGAGGCTGGGAAAAGAGTTCAGATGGAGTTACCTGTGTATTGACGGGCATTCTGCGCATGATGTAGACCAATGTCTTGCTCTGCCAAGGACAGAGCACACTGAGGTAGTTGTGCACTGTAGCAGGGGAGAATTTGTAATCATGTAAAATCAGACCATAAGGGCTCTCTCTCCGGAGAAGCGCAGCCCAGGTAGAGTGCTCATCTCCATTCTCCTTGAGACAGGTTTGTAAAGGAGAGATGGTCCATGGGCATTTAATCTCCTGTTCTGCCTCAAGGCAGGGGCTTGCGGTGGGTGACCTTTGGAGGCGCTATCTACTCCTTTGAGTCTGGAGAATTATAGGAGGTCTTGAATCAAGTGAATTCAAAAGCACGAACACACCTGCTCCCGAGCCTTAAGAAACTAAACTGCAAGGACACACACATTCTGTGCTGCTGAATTAACACCTGGAATCTCAGGCTTCACACAATCATTTCTTTTGTAGTCTGTGATTGCAAACTAACAGTTATTAGTCTAACACAGCACTTAAAAAAAAAAAAAAAAAAAAAAAAGGAAAGAAAGATTCTGCTTTCAAGCCCAACATGTACAATGCTTCTGTGAGTGAAGTGTTGCTATGGATACATTTGATCAAAACTTCACTACTCGAAATAAGACTATAGAAGGCATTCCCTTATGTTGAAAGGTAGGTCATTTATCTTATCTACTTTTGTGAAGCCTTATTAGAAACCAGGACCTATCTCATATATCTGCATGCAAAGATGAAAAAGTAAGTCATGGTGCTTGCTGGGGGAGGGTATCTGGGAAAGAGGGGTGATTCAGATCAGGTGTTGACACTTATTATGAAACTATAGTTTACCAAACAGAGTAAGGAGGTTACAATGAGAGGTGGAATGGTCATCCCTAAAAGCTAGGCTAGGAGACCACCATTATCAATTGCAGCAACACCACCCTCTGCCTGGCCGTTTTGCCTAAGTAGACAAGTACAAGATGTGTGTGATTTAGTGGTCTTGCCTAAGGCCTTGAGTCAAAGCCAAGGCCACTGCCTTAAATTCCCTGGAGATGAATGAGCCTTCAAATGTCAGGTGGGAAGATGCCTTGACAAAAGTCACCCACACCTAAACAGGCCTTCTTCCTTATCCTGACAGAGCCTTATGTTGAAAGAAACTGAAAAAAATAGTCCTACCTTCTACTCACTGAAACAGATCCACATACAGCCTCTGTAGTTAGCTGGCACTCCACTGGCCTCAGCTCCTCGGTTAAAATAAAAAGTTACCTCCTGGGGTCATGATTGCACTAAATGAGTTGAAACGTGAAAAAAAAGTTCCATGCTGTGATGGCAGCAGTTATTAGGGTAAATAGGTGAAGACAAGTTTCTACTTCTTTCTCTCCTGTCTCCACACTCCTGAGTTCTACAGTCTACTCCTTCCAGATCACTGCCCCCAGCAATGACTCCTGCCTTCTGGGGTTCTGAGAGAGACACTGACTAGTCCAAACAGCGATAAGCCGGACTTCCCACAGTTCTCCTCATTAAGTGTTTTACAGACACACTTGCCCATTCCTCTAGCCCTCCAGACCCTTTGGGCTATGTCCTGGAGCATCTCTCTTTGCATATCTTATGACTCCAGACATGAAAAATCTTATCTCCTTTTCCCACACCATGTCACTGATACGGCTTTCAAGGTATATTAATGCTTTTCTTCGTGCTATACAAGTAGATACACTAACATAGCAACAAATCAAGGTTAGAAGTCCAGATGAAGGATGAAGAGAAAGAGTAATGTTGACCCCATAGGCCCCCACAGTGCTGTAACTAGGCCAAGGACATCTTGACTTGCAAGGTAGGAAGGGAGCCTGGCTACTGACATCATCATCAGAATTCCTAATGGTGGGTTAGAAAAGAATTCTCACATCTGACATTGTATAGAGGCTACCCTGTGGTGCTGTGAATGATGTTTCTAACCTTTAAGAAAAAATCAGCAAGTACAGACCAGACTGCTTCTACCTATGACCTTCACATAAGAGCAGTGGCTCTCATAGCACATGCTGGGGCCAAGCCCAGCGGAGGTGCTGAGCCCAGTGGAAATACCAAGGCCCAGCACCCAACAGTCCCAACTCTAGCCCACTGAGCTGACCTCAAATCATTTCCACCACAGGAGGGCAAGTAATTAAAAAACGTCTATGTCCCAGAGTTACTGTAGCTTTGAAAGCTGACAGTTAGAAGCTTCAAGCAGGGATGGTAGAATTTATGTAGAATCAAAGAGGCATTTACCCCGTTTGTCCACTGTGAGAATAAGCCAGAGGGGCCTCCGAAAGAACAGTGCAGCTAGACCAGCAAAGAATAGACCCTATGAGCAGTGGCCACTGGGTAAAAGACGTATGTATATTATTCAAAACACATGAAAGTTTCTGGAATGATATCCATAAATGACCCAGTGCTCTGAAGTTCTATGGTATGACAGTAGCTGGCTGCCTACTTCTTCTACCGTCCTTGTAACAAATATAATATAAACAGTGCCCATGTCTGCCTGTATTCCATTTCCTTCTCCTACCAGGGACATGGATTTGCACTTCCAGTTCACCATTCCTGCTTGCCTTGGGCTAGAAGCCATGACACTCTCAAAGTCATGGCTCCTTTAATTAATGTCCACTGGCTGTCAGTATATTGAGAAGCTTCCTTATCAGACATGGACTTAATGTTTGATCCACGCTAACTCAGGGCTGACCAGAAACACCCAAAATTAAAACGGAGAAAGGCTTAAGACAATGAAGTCACATTCCCAGGCTGCGTTTCCACTAGTATAGTGGGGTTTTGAATCTGGATCCGTATGTTCCAGGGCATCTGCTCATAACTGTCACATACCTGTCCTTCCTACCTGTTCATCCTAAGCAGATGCCTGGGCCCAGCAACCTCTTCTCCAGCACCGGGCCATTGCTGGTGCCAGTACACACTATGTCAGGGCTATTAGAGTGTTTGGGGTCAGTGCCCAGGGCCCCACAGCCCTAACAAACTAGGTTTGGCCATCCATCCAAGCAATACTGAAAATCAGAGAAAAACATTTAATCAACATGGCCACATAGGGAGGAAGGATAAAGAAAGCGTTCCAGCAATCCCCCAAGTTCATCCCCTAGGATGCCGGCATGAGGTTTAGATACAAACAGAGGGCCACAGGAACTTCCGTTCAGTCATTGCCAAGCAAGGTGTAGAAAGATAATCACTTTTGGGGACAGTGTGACGATACCCTGTGAAATTAACACCCAGCTGCCACTCTGTTTTGGTATGTACCAAAATTAGATGAGAACTCATTTCCACATGTCATCCCTGACAGGTATATATTTACAGTGGCCTTGTTTATAAATGCGAAGCTGAGATGCAACCAAGACGTCATTTAGCTGGTGACTGATAAACTGATACTCGTAAAAATAATAAATTCTCTTAAAAAAAAAAAAAAGAAAAAAATTTCCAGTTCTCTGAGCTTTGGTTCTGTATTTACAGTTCCTTTAACCATAGATTGGTAATTTTCATAGTGAATTATGCCTAGGAATTGTCTGGAGAAGAGAGAGACTCATGAAAGATGCAAAAAATGGCAGGAACTCTAATTCATCTGAATCTGAACTCTTGCGATCTGCATTCCTTGTGAGACTCCCAGCTGACTTGCAGACAGGTGTACCAGGGATCATATCTTGAGAATTCAACATTGGGGCACATGTAACATGCCAGGACAGACATCACAAACTGACACCTGTAAAAAGGCAACAGCGAATGTGAAGGCTGCAAAACTTAGCTTTAATTCTTAGGAACATTGTGCACTCTACAAAGCAATACACTGAGTTTTAGGGAAATGCAACATTCCCTGAATACATTCCTCTACTTTAAATAGAATCACAGGACAGGGGAATATTTTCCCAAGTATCATAGACAAGAAAGAATAACATCAATGCAAGTGATGTGATCCTGGAGATGGGGGAGGAAGGGGGAAGACAGGGTTTTAACTCTTCATTTGCTCAAGGAAAGCTCAAAATCCAAGCTGTATGTATAATGTACCCAACTTTAAATGGTGTCTTAGATTCTCTTGAAATATTCTGTGGGATGAAAGAAAATATTTGTTTGTCCAGATCCCTCCTGCACACAAGCTACCAGTTGAGGCTATTACGCCAGAATTAACTTGAGAGATTTGCTTCCTCTAGTTCACTGGGTTTCACGTTGAGTTCCAAGAAATGCTAGGAAGCTGTAAGGGCGCTCCAGGGTTTATTGAACAGTAAAGAAAAAATATGACCCCCTCCTCCTCTTGCTCAGAAAGATGATTGTTATTGCTTCTATTATATGTATAAGTTCCAAGTCAAATCTCACTTGCAAAGAGAATGGAGCTGATGAAGTTTTGAAAGAAGGAACTCTGATGCTTGCTCAACTCTGTTGTCAAAACAAACAGACCCCATTTTTAATGGTAGGAGGCAAGGGTATCTTCATCAATTACAAAAGATGTCCACCTGGGATATCAGGGACTTCTCTTCCTCCTCATTCTCAGGCAGGAACCACATGAGAAAGAGAGCACCATGCGGACTGTTACGATCACCCTAACCCAAAGGACATGCAGCACGACAGAAGAAGAAGGGATAGAGATGTGATCGCCAGCTGCTGGAGTCTGTGGCCTCAAGTTAATACACCAGTTTCACTTCTCTCATTAGCCAAGCATGTCATTTGGCCACAATTTATTTCATAGAGTGAAGACAGGACAGTCCTGTGAGCTCTCAGGAAAAAAAAGAGAGCATTAAGTACCACAGGACAGTATTAACATTCACCAGAAGCTGTCCAGTTTGAATTCCCAGCCAGAGACCATGGTTTCACCCAACACACAATGACGAATCACAGCAGGAATTGTGAGGAAGAAGGTGACGCAACAAATGTGACAGATGCTAATTGTACAACGTTAATATGTCCTATTTATTAATTGACATGACACATGGCATTGGAATGATCTGCAGTGTGAATTTAAAAAAATCCCCATGGTGAGATTCATTTTCTATCAGCTCCATAATGAATAGATTAGAAATTGATTAACAATAACTTATCTTTTCCCCTTTGTACATTTAATCAGCCTAATAAGAGGTTTATATATAACTAATAAAAAAAGCAGGCTCAATGCTTATAATATGCATCCTCCCACCACAGAAAATTAGACCCATCTATTGAACAACAAATCCCCCCTTATGGAAGCAAAGATTCCTTCTAACTGGCCACTTAATCAGACTTAGAAACATAATTGCCATCATGCGATTTGAACTAAACATATTAAAGTATTTCTTTCAAAGGAAAACAATTGTTGTAGAACATCAGAAATGAGCATTTCTGTTGGAGACAGTTTGGGAGGCTAACCTTGGCAAACACTGGATCTATTGCAGCTACTCATCTTTACTGCTGTTTGTCCTCCCACCTTGGCAGTGAGCAAAGCAAAATCCTGGGCTGCCAGTGTCGGCTTTTGATGTGGATTCTGTCAAAATGAAAGGCACATTTTCCTGAATTGAAAAAGAAAATCAAGAGGGACAGCTTAAAATTCTTTGTGTTTCAGATTACTCAGTCTCTGGGGAGAAAAAGGCAGATACATGTAGACCTGAGAACCCTTCTTTAAAATGAAAACATACAGCATCAACAAAGAGTGATAGAGTAAGGCATTGCACCACGTTTATCCCCACTTCTAAACGACAGAGCAAGTTGGCCTCTTCTAAGATGGTGCTATTTGCCATGTCTTTCTTTATGAAAGCCTTGTATCAGGGCCCTCTGTCCTCTGATAACTCTTTCCTGGGAGATTTTTCCCTGGGAGATTAAAGTACCTTTAATTCCTAGGCTACATTTCCTGAGCTTCATGACCTGAGCCACGCTGGGAGTGGTAGAACAGTGACAAGGGACCATTACTGAAGGCCTCCAGCCAGCAATGCCACTGTGCCTCCGCCTGGGGGATGATCCTGGGCAAGAGTGTTGTGTGACATTGCTCTTACAGAGACATCAAAACATGTCTGTTCACCCCATATAGGAAACTAAGAACAACCAAGGTGAGAAGCTTGCTACTTGTTACAATTATACTGAAGAATAATTATGCTAAATTATTCTTTTTATTATTATACTAAAGTCCAGTTTGGTGAACCAATGAGTTTTCCTGACATTACACGTAGGAAGGACTATGAGAGGCTACTTGCTGGAGCAGAATGACTCAGGAGGGTTGTATCATCCAAGCCCACCCCAACCTGGGTGAAGCTCCCAAAAGCTGAAAACACAGAGCTCACTGTATAACTTGCAGGCAGCTCAACAGACTGGAGCGCCCTTTCCAGGTAGCTCAGTCTTTCCCTTTTCCAAGCAGCCCTGCTGGTCTTTGATTCTTTCTGGCACTTTGGCTGATCCACCTTATCCTCCTCTAGGCAGCTCAGTTTCTCTGAGAGTGTCTCTCAATAGTCCTTACTGTTTATGCACACTTTGGGAGAGATGAGACCTATCGATCTGGTCAGTTTCAGGAACTTCCTGCCACCTTTGAGTTGTGCTTACTTCCTGATCTTAAAGAGCTTCCCATCAGATTGGAATGTTTCACCTTCCTTTACAACATCCTATGCCTTAAAAGGCTTCACTCCAAGATGAAGTGTTTATCTCAGAAAATTGCTTAGCAACCACCAGGCTCTGGTGTTGTAGCCTGAAAGAAAAGGTGCCTGATGTCCAAAGGTAACAGAGTGAAGTTCCATTATCTCGGTGGCTTGCAGCAACTTTTATTGTCTCAAAAGTCTGTCAGCTAAGAGTTAGAAATCAGGCTGCCACAGGCCATGCCTTCCCTCAAAACCATGAATGAAATCTTTGCTTTTTCTGGTACCTGGTATCTGCTGGACACCATTGGCAATTTCTGCCTCCATCTTCAGAAGGCCATCCTCTCTTGTATGTGGGACTTTCTCCTTTTACAGGAACGTAAATAGTTGGTAAGCCTACCCTTATCTATGGTAGCCTTAGTTAGTCAGACCAAGAGTGCCATTTTCAAATAAGATCATATTCTGAAATACTGGGAGTTAAGGCCCATCACTATTTCTGACCCTTCAGCCTGAATGAAGAAATAAAAGAGAAGGGAATAGCTCAAAACTTGCAGGCTTCACTTCCGTTTATATTCCAGCCAACAACGGTCATGTGGCATGCTGAATTATAGAGCAGGCTGGGAAGTGTAGTCTGTAGCACAACAACTGCACGTTTAGGCAAGACTCATACCATAAGAGAAAGAAAGACTAGGTACCAGAGGACAACTAGAACCCATCACATGGGTACTGGCATGGTAGCCACCTACCATAAGTCTAACCCCCTAGATAAATTGTGCTCCGTAGTAACATAACCACTACCTATGTGTCACTGAACACTTGAAATATGGATTATCCAATTTGTAAATATAAAATGAAAGGTATAAAATACCTTGTTAATATTCTTGACACTGACCGTATAAATAAAAATTCTTGATTTATTGGGATACGTGAACTGAAGTTCAGGGTGGGGTTCACTCACCTTTGTCACAGATTCCACAAGGCTGACGGACTGACTTCTGTGACCATGGAAAGCTAGAACATTGTAGGTTCAGAGACAAATTATACAGGGCTATCTTTAGCTCCCTTAATAGCTATTCATTGCCTGCCTCTGTCCTTGAGCTAATACCCATTCTTGTGACTATTAGGTAAATCCTTTCAAATATACTATCAGACTTAGCTTCCACTGACCCAGAAGCTAAGAACGTCATTAGATAGCAACCAAGGCATATAGCAAACATTTTTTCTTTGCTATAGCCAATCCATCTGATGTTTCCACCAGTGGATTTTAAAACCACCTTGACTTATGACTTTCTTTGCTCTGTCTACACAAAACCTTCATGAAACAAGTACCACGTCAGAGCATGGTATTTGGGCTAACCTGAACCCATATGCCTGGGCCATGAACACTCATATTTCCAATTTTCCGTGTTCCAGAATAAGCTCCCTTAGTCCCTTTGAGATGAGAGCTGTCATTGTGTATCAATAGATAAATAAAAACGTAGTGTCAAAATCAATTTCACCTTTCACCTTTCTAGTACCTCATGGAGGTACTAGAAATTATAAAGTTCCATTCGAGGCTTTGGTTATTTCTAATGTACAGTGTGGCCTCAGGAAGACCCATGCTAGCCATCATTCAGTGCAGGGCAAGGCAGAGAGAAGGTCATGGGGGTCAGGGAAGGCTGAGAACAGATCTCGGAGGCCTTGAAATTCTGTAGCAAGCTTGGATCGCACTGGTTCACCTGAAGAAAACCCTCTTCAATGCAGCCCAGCCCTCATGGGCACATAGCTAAAGCATCTCCAGCCAGTGTCCTTGCCCATGAGGTGAGAACCTGTGTGCTAATTTCAGTGTGCAAAATCGAATTGGATTAGTCATGTAGTTTTTGAGCATGAGCACAGGGAAGTGTTTAGTGAATGAGTGATGGATGAACAAACCACCGGATAAAAGACTACTGAAATTTTCATTTCATCTGGTGCCTCGGTACAAGTAGATTTTATGTTTAAGTTTGGGGGGTGAAAAAAATCACTGATCACTAAACTTCATAGAAATGCTTTCTAGGGGTTTTGTGTTTTGGTTTTTTGTAAACAGTCTCTCCTGGCTGACCTAGAACTCACTGTGCACACCCTGCCAGCTTCAGACTTGCAGCCCTCTCTGCCTTTGTCTCTTGGGTGCTTCGATCACAGGCATTCAATGTAAAAAAAGACAGCATCTTCAACAAATGGTGCTGGTCTAACTGGATGTCTACATGTAGAAAAATGCAAATAGATCCATACTTATCACCCTGCACAAAACTAAAGTCCAAGTGGATCAAAGACCTCAACATAAAACTAGACACACTAAACCGCTTAAAAGAAAAAGTGGGGAAGAGCCTTGAACTCATTGGTACAGGAGACAACTTCCTGAACAGAACATCAACAGCACAGGCTCTAAGAGCAACAATCAATAAATGGGACCTCATGAAACTAAAAAGCTTCTGTAAAGCAAAGGACACTGTCATCAGAACAAAACGACAGCCTACAGATTGGGAAAGGATCTTCACCAACCCTATATCTGACAGCGGACTAATATCCAGTATATATAAAGAACTCAAGAAGTTAAAGAGCAAAAAATCAACTAATCCAATTAAAAAATGGAGTACAGAGTTAAACAGAGAATTCTCAATAGAGGAATATCGAATGGCAGAGAAACACTTAAAGAAATGTTCAAGCTCATTAGCCATCAGGGAAATGCAAATCAAAACAACCCTAAGATTTCACCTTACACCCATCATGGCTAAGATCAAAAACTCAAGAGACAGCACATTCCAGAGAGGTTGTGGAGAAAGGGGAACCCTCTTCCACGGCTGGTGGGAATGTAAACTTATACAACCACTCTGGAAAGCAATATGGCGCTTTCTCAGACAACTAGGAATAGCGCTTCCTCAAGATCCAGCTATAGCACTCCTAGGCATATACCCAAAAGAGTCTCAAGTACACAATAAGGACATTTACTCAACCATGTTTGTAGCAGCCTTCTTTGTAATAGCCAGAAGCTGGAAACAGCCCATATGCCCCTCAGTGGAGGAATGGTTGCACAAATTGTGGTATATCTACACAATGGAATATTACTCAGCAATAAAAAACAAGGAAATCATGAAATTTGCAGGTAAATGGTGGGATCTTGAAAAGATCATCCTTAGTGAGCTATCCCAGAAGCAGAAAAATGCACACGGGTATATACTCACTCATAAAGACATATAATATAGGATAAACCTACTAAAATCTGTACACCTAAAGAAATTAATAAAGAGGGAGGAATCTTGCTAAAATACTCATTTCCAATCCAGAACGGCAAAGAGAATGGGCATCAGAAGAAGGAGAAAAGAGGGAACAAGTCAGGAGCCTGACACAGAGGGCCTCTGAAAGGCTCTGCCCTTCAGGCTATCAATGCAGATGCTAAGACTTATGGGCAACTTTTGGGCAGAGTTCAGGGAATCTTATGAAAGAAGTAGGAAACAGTAAGATCTGGAGAGGACAGGAACTCCACAAGGAGAACAACAGAACCAAAAAATCTGAGCACAGGGGTCTTTCCTGAGACTGATACTCCAACCAAGGACTATGCATGATAACCTAAGACCCCTGCACAGATGTAGCCCATGGCAGTTCAATATCCAAGTGGGTTCCATTGTAATAGGAACAGGGACTGTCTCTGACATGAACTGATTGGCCTGCCCATTAATCACCTCCCCCTGAGGGGGAAGCAGCATTACCAGGCCACAGAAGAAGACACTGCAGCCACTCCTGATGAGACCTAATTGACTAGGATCAGAAGGAAGGAAAAGAAAACCTCCCCTATCAGTGGACTTGGGGAGGGCATGCATGCAGAGGGTGGAGGAAGGGAGGGATTGGGACTGGAGGAGGGAGGAAACCACAGGGGGGATACAAAGTGAATAAAGTGTAATTAACAAAGAATTAAATCAATGAGGCTTCTCAGCTGGCGTGGACACAAAGTACTACGGTGTTCTTATGAGCTTGGGTCAGAGTCCACAGGGCACCCCCTGAGATGTCCAGGTTTCTGTGTCCCAGAGCAAAGACTTACACCACAAACACATGGATGGTAATAGAAACAAGGACAGTATATTAAGAAAGAGACCCTCCCTCCCTCTCCCTAACCCCCAGCATGGAGCAGACCAGATTGCTGGAAAAGTTTAGAAGCTCTTTGGCTTTAAGCCATAAGAATAGTGACCCTTTTGGGGTCAGTTACATGATATCCACCTTCCCTCATGTTTGTATGTGCATGCTTTATTTGGAGCATGCTCTGTCCTTTACGCGTGGCCCCAGTGGGGAGGGGGTGGTCTGCAGTTTCCCTGCCAGATGGCTTCTTCCATGTAATAATATCCATGCCTTTCCTATTTTCCTGCCGCAACAGCACTAAGCATTTTGAATTCAGTTTTGAAATAAAACCAAGTATGGTGGCTCCCCTCCTATGAGGACAGCAGTTGTGAAGTGTGGTGAACACAGAGCCTGGGAGAGAGCGGACCAGATGTCACCGAGTCCTGATGTAATACATTGTCTCAGTAGCGTTCTGAGATACAGCTCCTCCATAATCCGGATGGATTGTCTTTTTCTTTTTCTTTTTTTTTTTAAATTTTTTAATTTTTTATTTTTTGCAAGTTTCCAAATGCTTGTGAAAGTCAGAAGCATTCTGTTAAAAATGGTATAAAAATAAGTAGATGCTGTGTCTTTAAGCACCCACTCAATCATAGTCTCAGTCTCCATCTCCATGGTAGGGGGCATTTGCTTGGTGGGTGGACCTTTAAACTTGCTGGCAGCAGCAGACAGAGCAGCTCTGCCTCCCGGGGCTCCTGTCTTGTCTTTGCAGAGTTAGCCCCGTGTGTTCTGCCTTCAGGCTGTCACTTCTTTAGTCACTCACAGATGGCATTTTGAAGGAATGCTAATTGAGGGGCTTCATTGCTAGCTTCTAACTAATCATCCTGATGGAAAATGTCTCCCCTGCAAAGGAAGAGGAGAAACCCACTTGTTCTTGCTTCTCTGTGCTGACATACATCATTCCCTTTCACCGCAGCCTGTAGCATACAGAATCTGCCCAAAGAAGGGATGTGACAAAGGTGTTATGTTTGTTCCCACATTGGGTACGCTCCCCCCCCCCTCCTTGGTCTAATCTGCTCCCTTCTTAGTATTCTATGTCAGATCAATCTGCCCTGGATCTTCCTTCATCATACTATCCAGGTGACTGTACACAGTTTGCATAAATACTGACATAGTACATTCTTGGAGAAGTAGCAATATGGGGAAACAATGGAAAAATGGCTCTAGCATTAAACTTCCTGAGCTCTTTGGAACTTACCTGATTTTGGCAAATCACTTAAGTCACTCTGAGTGGCAACATCCTTCTTGGTTTCAAGCGTGAGAGGGCCGGCGTCGGCTCACAGAGCAGTTCTGATGTTTGAATGAATTGTGAAATGCAAAGAACCTAAAACATTTATGAAAACAAGTAATGAATATTGGCTAACTTACTCCTTTTGGTTTGTTTGTTTGGTTGGTTGGTTGGTTGGTTGGTTGTTTTGGTTTTAGTTTTTTTTGATACAGGGTGTCTCAGTGTAGTCTTGGCTGTCCTCGACTAAATTTGTAGACCAGGATGTCCTAGAATTCACGGAGATCTACCTGCCTCTACCTCCCCGAACACTGGGATTATAGGATGTGCCACCATGCCCGGGTGTCTACTTATTCAAGGCCAGGAAGCCTTGCAAGAGATGGAAATGAACACAGGACACAGTCTTACCCACTAAATTTGATCTCCTTGTAAGGTGTTTAAGAAGACAAGCCCCTTCCTAAAAAGGATGCTCAGAGAGCAACATAACCTTTCAGCTCAGATGTTTAGAGCAGAGAGCAAAGGAGTCAGTACCTCTCAGCATCGAGAGGTTCCGTCAGCACCCCAAGACAGCATGAGCTTGTCACTAACAGAAGCCTTCAGGACTTCCTGCGTTCAGTGTGTGTCAGTCATGGCTCTCCACACAGGTTTTCACAAATTTGTACATACCTCTATCCATTCAAACTTGTCACTTCAAGGCCACAGTTTGGGATATGTCCTCGACTGCCCAGCCCGAGTTGTGCCATCAGTTTGTCAGATGTACCTGCTCTGAATTCACTGGCAAGGACACAGAGTAGAAAAGGACTGTCATTTATGTAGACCTCTGAAATAGCTTACCCTACATCGCAAAATATAATTCACTTCTTAGCAGCACAGATGTGTGACAGCTGCTATTTACCGAATGTTTACTATATGACATCTTGTTCTAAGTTATATCTCACGTAATTCTTCAATAATTGTAAAGGAAAGGTAGCATTTTGACACTCCCTTTGAAGAAGGGGGGATGGGTTTTAAAAAAAAAGCAGGGGGGTGGGACCTGAACCACACAGAGTGACATAAGCAAGTGAGAAAGCCGTGACTTAACTTCTAGATGGTCACCTCTGAGGTACAGGCCTTTACTTAATGTTCCAGCACCACAAGGCGCATGTGCAGGTGTGGAGAGAGAGAGAGAGAGAGAGAGAGAGAGAGAGAGAGAGAGAGAACAGATTTATTTGTACCTAGTAATCACTAATCTAGTAAATTGCTTCCCTAAGATTTATCCACATCCCTCACCATCACAGCCCTTCTCCCCTAAGAACACTAGAAATAGCTCAACCTCCAGCACTCAGCCAAGTTTCTAGAGCCAGCCTCAAGTGTGCTCCATTGAATCCTGCCACAGAGCGACAAGAAAGCCTTGGGGAAATAAAGACACACGGGCCCTTAGGAACTGCTTTGCTGACAGTGGAACCATCCGCCCAAAGTATAAGACTTTCCAAGAGGGAAGAAAATCACCTAAAGTATTCTAAAGCAATCAGCTAAGTAACAGAGCACTCTCTGGCCCCAGTGATGAGATTGGAGCACACTGGTTGCTAACAGAAGTCTACAGACTTCACCCAAGGACCCTGAGCATTGGATTGTTCCCGAGAGGAAGCAGCATGAGCCACATGCTCCCCAGCCTTATTTCTGTCAGCCACTCTTCTGTTCTTCAACTCACTTGGAGGAGGTGAAGGCTCACATCATTGTACTGTAATGATATGAGTGGCCTGCAGTCCTCAGGATGGTCTGTTAGGTTGAAATGTCCTAACTGCTACCTTCGTTCTGGGGCTTCAAGCCCCTGCAGGAACAGATGAACAAGCAGAATCTAGCAGGTCCAATAGAATTGAACGCCCAGTTTAAAGTAATTGGAAGCAGTATGGCAGGAACCATTGGAAGGCAAATGAATCCAGAACTTGATGTTTGCATAATCAGCAAGCGAGGAGCCATGAGTTCTGTGGAGGGAGCAGGAGGGAAAGCTATCCCATTCTGAGATGGTTGGTTTTTAAAGGCTTCCCTTCCCTTGGCTACCCAGCCAAACCTTGACAATGCAAGAAGAAAATTTACCTGGAATGTCATAATAATGACAATCTAGAAATCTCTGCATCAATAATTCATGAACTGGATCTCTATGAGGTTAATAAAAAAAAGTCTCCTGGTATAATAAATTGAATTATTATTATATAACTCATTTGAAAAGAAAAATCCTTATGATGATACTGCTCTGGCTTTTTCCAGCATGAATGCTGTGACTTTACTGACATGGAGACTAAAATACAAAACACATAAATAATATAAGTCCCATTAGGAAAAGGAAGGAAGGGGAGGGGGAGGAGAATGATGTATAAGAGATGAGTATTCTCAGACAGGTTTGAATTTCTCAGACCTCTTTGAACAGTGTTATGAGAATTTTGAAGACCCCCGAGCTCCTTTTTTCTCACCTGCCAGTTCCTCTTCCTTGTAATATGTCTTTGCAATGAATAAAATTATGAGCAGAGTGAACTAGCAGCCTGTTCATTTCCTCGGATCTGTATCCAATTCTGGGCACCCTCATTTCTCTTCACTGTCCAATGTGGCCAGTTATTTCCTTTCTGTTGACATGTTCTTTCAGTTTTAATGGTCCCATGGTTCCATACGTCTCTAAATTGGCTGTCAAGCTTAATTTAATCTATTCCTCTTGTTAATCTCAAAGATGCAAAGGGAAAGACCACCAACCCAAATCATCATGGCCAAATTAATTAAATCAAGCAATTATTTAAAGCAAACCTTTTTATTTATGTACACAGGTTGCCTCTTTCTAAAAGTGGGGTTCAAGAGATCAGAACTGGATGTGAGGAAGACAAGATTTTTCTAGAAAAGAGGTAGAGGGGTTCCAAATGGGGGATTTGGCAAACAAAATAGGCAGGGATGCAGGAGAAGAGCACAGCAAGGAGGTCATAACACCCTTCTGAAACAAAGGCAGGGTGGCAAGACAGTCATTAAAACTTTTTAAACAAAAACATGATTGCCATTTCCTAGCACAGGCAGTACAGAACTATTTGTGTTAAAGTTACAAGTTGGGCAGAGCCTAATCCTTAAGAAACATGGTTAGTCATGAACAGGAATGAACCTAGTTTGTCTTTCCTATAAGGTGGACTTTTAAGCCCATCATGGAGGCAGGCTGGTCTTCACTATGGAAATTGCTGGCATTCTATTGAGAATTATAGGAACAACCCCAGAAACTCCTATTACTTAAGACATGATTCTCAGTCTACAAAGACTTCTGCCATCTGGCATCTGCCATCACCATCACTGTCTGACCTGGCTCTCCTAGTGTTCTTTAAATGGAAAACTCCTTTTCCTATTGATAGCCTCTACTCTCTTCGTGGGGGAAGCTACATACTGATTTATACATGTTTGCATACTTTAAAAAAAAAACTCTTTCATTAACATTTCTTTTATCTTTTTCTCCCTACTCCACTCCAATCCCTCTAACACCCCAACACCAGCTAGGAGAGAGAAAGAGTGGGAGAGGGGGCGCAGTTCTTTTAGTTGCTTCCTGCTGGTTAGGGTTATTTTATCCCTTGGAGCCAATCCAGTCCTCCTTTCAGGGGATCTCCAACTTCTTGTCTCACAACAGCAACCAGAAGCAGAAAGGGGGAAGCAGGAGCAGCCTTGTTCTTTCTTGGACCTCCTCATTCTCTGGGCTCTGGCATTTATTCTTTCTCCAGAGTCTTTATATCTAAACTCTCTGCAGCTGGGAAGGAGCTCCTTTCAGAGCCTGCATGAGGCAAATAGTCTGCTGCTGTGGACCATCTGAATCAGTCCCACATTCCACACCAAGGACCAAAACAAAAACACGTTTATATCCCCAACATGTATGTTGTTAGCTCTCTGCTCATATGTCACTTCCTGAGAGGCTTTCTCTGATCCTCTTCTCCCCAACCATGTCACAATCTGTTCTATCATTCAGCCTTAATTTCTTCCAAAACCTTTATTGCAAACAATAAGTCTATTATTTATTTAGTTTTTAAGATTATTTTCTGCCTCCCAGCCCAATTCTAGGAACCTCCACTGTTTCATTCAGACGGATTGTCTAGGTATTTGACAAATGTTTGTCTAAGGAGTTAGAAAAAGACAGAGAGGAAGGAAGATGGATGTGGTGGAAAGGAAGAGAGAGGAGAGGAATAGAAATATTGATTCATTCACGTATTGAATATTGGCTGATAATTCCACGATGTAGGCGTAAGTGCTAGATGCAGGTTCGCCGAGAAGGAAGAGTTCACCACCTCTCCAAACAAGCCCTCAGGAAGGACTTTTTGACTAAATGGAAAAAATGGTATAATCTCTTACCTCTTGAGTAAGTTTATATTTATGTTATATATGTGTGTATATAATAATAATAATAATATAACACTACCGTGTTAATAAATTTATTAATATCCAACTAATTGCCCCTTGCAGCTATTCAGAAGACTACCACAGATTCTTTTTCACCCAAGTGATCTCTAAACTTGTATAAAACAACCTACAAATGATGAAGAGAAGCTTATCTAAATTTCTTTTCCAACCTTCCAGGCATTACCTCAACTTACCTTGCCAAACCCACCTTCTTACGTTCCCACTCCATGCCCTCTGTTCCGGAAGCTTCCTTCTGAACAGCTCTGACTATCTTTCTTGCCTTGGTGTGCACAGGGAAGTGAAGACAGAAGACCATATCATGGGTGGATATAGACGAGGTCTCCAATCCCTTCTCTTCTTTGTATTCTGAGCAGAACTACTTCACGACCCTATGTTTCACACTCCTTCTGTCACAATGTGCTCTTAACAACCAATGGGCACTGTTTGATTCTGAGGGACGTGCCTAGCAGCTCTGCACTATATGTGACAGATCACATAGCCATTCTCACCATAGCACCTTTCTTCCCTCTCGTGCTCTGGGTCTGTCCCTTAAGGTTAAGTGGTCCCAAACACCGAACACCTCTCTGGCAAATTCTCTCCACACACTGATGTTTCTTGTGTATCAGCTGAGCCTTCCTTACGTCATAAGCTTCTCGAGGGAGAGTCAGTCATACTATCCCAAATCCAGCTCTTGAAAATTTTAGGTCTGGGGACCGGAGAGATGGCTCAGCGGTTAAAAGCACTGGCTGCTCTTACAGAAGACCCAGGTTCGGTTTCAGTCGCCCACATGAGGCTCACAGTCATCTCTAAGTCCACTTCTGAAGCTTCTGAAGCCCTTTCTCTTGCCTTCTATAGGCATCAGGCATGCATGTGGTGCACAGACATGCATACAGGCAAAACACACACACACATAACAATAAAAAAAGAAAAAAGTAAAATTCTAGGTTAACAGTGAATATTATAGTACCCGCAGATGTGAATGCACAACCCGTGCTACTCTGGGGCTTTACATTCATTTTAAATATGTCTGTAATATTATATAAACGCTAGGCTTCTGCATTTAATCAAAGTCTTAATCATAATGAGCAGCATTTATGAAAGGGCAATTAACAGATTCCCAAAAGAACTGGAAATAGTAAATTGCTAATGGCCTCCCTAAGGTTTTGCATTTTGCTCTGATAAGTTAAGTAATTTAATAACAGAGGCGGTATGAACCAGAAAGAGCACACGTTTCACAGACCTCAGACGTCGTGATCTTGTGATCTAGGCTTATGTCCCTGGATCAATGGCTTCTCTATTTAGTGTCAGATCAGCTCATCTGGTGTATGACAATTTAGAGCGATGACATTGGTTATCCATGTTTGAAAACCCTGTGCTGGGCCAGCGAGATGGCTCAGCAGGTAAAAGCACTTGCCACTCAGCCCAATGGCCTAAGCTAGATTCCTGGAACACGAATGGTAGGAGAGACCTGATTCATTCAAGGTGTCCTCTGACCTCCATTTTGTCTACCATGGCACGTGCATGCATAAACACAGGTGTGCACATTTTTTTTTAATTTTTAAATTATTTTTAAATGTAATTTGGTGTGTTTGTTTAAAAAAAAAAAACAACTAGATATCAGAGAAGTATTTTGCCAAAAAGTAAATGTTTCTTTCAGATAACATTTAAGGTGGCTTCTACCCCTTACTTTTCACAAAAACAAAGTCTAAAGCATATATACACATATATATATATACACACACACACACATTATGTTACATACATACACAACATATACACATAATGCTGAGTGCAATTAGTGTTTTACCCATATGTACACCGTAGGGCTGATGACTGCCTATAGTTCCTCAACTAGGATTGGGGCCTCATAAGTACCCCTATATATTATTTTTAATTGTATGGAATTTCAGAATGATTTAAATTATAGTTACCTTATAAACCAGTAGAATTTTTCCAGTTCCAGAATTGTGTTCTACTCCAGGAGAGGCTGTACCCAGGATGCTCTCTTCCTGGCATTTTCCTCATCTTCTTTAGTAAATCTATCAAGCTTTTAGAGCATTTGGTTTCCATTAACTCACTATGTAGGAACTGAACTGTTGTGTGTACTGCAACTGAGTCTTAGTGCTACCGTGACAAAATGCCTGAGACTGGTAATACGTAAATTATATAAATGTACTCAGGATTCTGGAGGCTGGGAAACCCAAGGTCTGTGATCCAGCAGGACTGATGAGCGGTGGGGGCTGCTGGCTGCCTCCAAGATGACGCCTTCTGGCTGCGGACTTATGTGGCCAAGTGACCGAAGGGCAAGAAAGTGCCGCTTCCACCTTCCTTCACACAGATGTGAATTCCTTCCCTGGGGTGACTTTACCACTTCTAAAGACCATGTGCTTAAACATTTCTCCATTCGGGATCAAGTTGTAATGGGGGTTTTAGAGGGCCGCCATTCCCCAAGCCCAAGCACCGTCTTACCATTCAGAGGTATCCTCATCCTCCTCAAACCCTTGATCCCACCACTGGGGATTCGTCTTCCCATTTGTAACTCAATTACACCAGAAACTAGCCAAGCCCGGGCCCTCGTGTTATTAGTCATTCCTTCCCGTCACTTTGCGCTGCCGTGGAGAAGGGGATGCTGGAAGGCATGCAGGAGCAAATGTGAATTAGGAAGAGGACATGTGGCAACGGGGCATGGGTTTTATTTTGAAAAGAGAGTCAGTGGGGAAATCACAAGACCTAGCTGGCGGAGACTACCTATGCATTTATCACCGACCCAGCGAGGAATGGCCAGAAAATAAAGGTTCTCCTGCCTGCTGCTCCTAGCCTACCGAAAGAAATCCAATTTATTTCACGAAAGCACCTAAGGCATGCAGTCATTTGAATGACTGATTTGGTACATAATAAACTCCCAGAAAATATTAATAGATTTGTGATAGCCTACATTTTGATTTATTGAAAATGTCATCCCAGCCTCTGCCCATTTATTCTCAAGCCAACATGTGCTAAATGTACAGGAGCTGTCAGAGTTACCACACGAGCTGGTCAGCCCGCCCTTCCACGCTTGTGAATCCGATGAAATTGTCCCTCCAGCCGCCAAGGGAAGTTAGAGGCAGTCGGAGCCCAGGAAGCCAGGCAGTGGCAGAACCAGGTGGTTTCAAACTGCGGGCGATTTTCTATTTTGTCCCCCAGGGGATATTGAGGAGGCAGAACTGTCTGAGGACAGTTCTGGTCCTTTCAGCTGAGAGCGATACTGACATCTAGCGGACAGAAGTCGGGAAGGCAGCCAAGTGTCTCACGGAGCAAGACGAGCCTACCAAAAAACACTGTCAGCCTCAAAGATCAGTGTGGAAGCAGGGAAACCGAGTCAAGGTCCCTGCCTGTAGCTGTCACTCCATCTGTACGCCAACTTTCTGGGGAGAGTGAGTGAGGCTGCCCACGGCCTGGGTGTCTCATTGAGAAGAGGAGTGAATCTTGTTTTATACACTTCACTACGCTCGGAGACAGCTGAGTTTGTAGATCCTGCTAGGCGTGACATGCGCCCCGCCATCCAGCCCAGTTGTTACTTGTAATGGTGTAAGTAACAAGAACAAAAGCTGTCTTCAGCTTTGCTGACCCAGCCGGTGGTTGACAGTATGGCTCCGCATTGGTGCAGAGCTGTAACTCACAGGTCAAATGTTGACCTTAAGAGATTGCCCGAATGCTAAAATCGGGAGTTTTATTCATGCTAAAATTCTACCCCCTCATCTTTTACGTTACTCTCTGTCCTAGAAGTGTGCGGAAGAGGACACAATGAGTGACAGCCTATTGAACTGTTCACGTGCTCTTTGATGGGACTTGAATGAGAAGTCACCTTCAGGATGTGATGTTTAAGGATAGACTAGGAGACGGTTGAGGCTTAGTGAGTTCTGTGGCCATTCCATGGGTTTATGTGCTGAAAATTAATGCAGGTCATCCTGTACTAGCTATTACCCTTTCCCTAACCTTATAGACTAAACCTGGCAAGACGCTGAGGCAAGCACCCCGGGGCTAATTAACACTTGGCATGAGAAATCTCTCAACCACATTAAATCTTTCATAGATTTTTGGGAAGAAAGAGGGCGGAGCCAAGATAGAGCCTTGTAAACATTCGTGTAACTGTTAACAAGTGCTTTGAATTGATTGTAAATACAAGGCCCATTTAGTCAATAAACACATAGCTTCAAAAATAGTTGCTTCTGTTTCCTATAGCCCTAGGCATCTCTGGGTTAATCTCATTAACAATATGCAGGTATTTTTTTAACCCAATTGTTGGCTGTTGAAAATCAGAACATTCATTTGTCTGATGCACGCACGGAACAGCTGAGTAGGCTATAAACCTATAATTTCAGTGTTGTTACACAAAGCCAGATTCACTTTCAAACCTTCAAGGAAGCTGCAGAAAAGCACACAGTTCTGAATTCAGCAGTAAAGATGCTGGGAAAGTCTATGAAAATCCTCAAAAATATAAAATGTGAACATATATATTTATATGTATAAATATAAAGTATAAATATCCCATAGTTACCCAAAACCTAAGCTAAAGACTTAGGTGTGTACTCAAGTCAGGATCTAAATTTATTATGAGATGCCCTTTAATGCCAGAAGGTTAGAGAAGTCCACTAGGAAACTTGCCCAATGATCCAGTTAACCTTCGTGCAAGAAGAAGGCCCAGAGACAATGCCAGAACCATGGTCACTAGCCACTCGCTGGCCTGGTGGCCAGAGAAAACAGAGTCTTCAAAGTCAAAGGCTTCATGAGTCCTACTGCCTTTCAGGAAACTGACAGCAGCACAGAAAGCAAGCCCTGTGCCTCCCTGCTCACCCAGTGGGCACGCATTTTTCCCTTAAGCATACTATATATAAAGAATTGGTATTTTAGGTCCAATTAAAACTAAGTGGCTAGTGAAAAAAAAAAAGCTATCTTTTCCCATCATACATGCATCCATAGTATTTTATATATCCTCTCACATCCACACTGGTAAGAGCAGGTTTCTTGAGTAAAGAACAGGGACAGGCCAGCTTTCTATGGAAAATTCTTAAGGGAGACGTTGCCTTGGTCCCAATAGAAACCGACACAGCACACTGACACGTATCCCTTAACTATTCAGTGGGAGTTAGAAAGCTCCATAAATACCATGCCACCCAGCTCCCGGAACATGGCTCCTTCAGTCTGGGTGTGCAACCCAGCGAGAGACAAGCTCAGGGTTTGATCTGCAGCACGGGAGCAGGAGAGGGCATGTTTGAGCCCTGAGACATCCAGTTTATAATTCCGCCAAGGACTTCTGTCCACTACAGCAAGAAAGGCTGATCAACATTGCCAGCCAGGCCATCTGAAGAGCTGTGAGAGACCTCACCTTAGTTAAATAAAGCCGAGGGTCTTAACTTGCAGTACAGAATTTCAGGAGGACTCAGGGAGAAGCCCAGTAGACATTTATTATGAAAATGACTTCCTTAAGCATAGGCACTGAGTCGAGGGTGGGGACACACTTAAAGAAAGGACAATGGTGCAGGCCCAAGGCAGGGCTCAGGAGAGAATCCACTTAACAAATATTATTTTAACGAAGAGCTATATGTGTGAATTTGATGGATTTTGAAGTAAAACTATTCAAAACACTTAAAAGCTTGAGTAAAAATGTTTTCACGTGCTCAGTTTTATGGCAAGAGTTTCCTTTAGTAAATAAGACTACAGGGTCAACTGTATAGATTGCTAGGCTGGTAAGATAAAAACAAAGGTCACAAAATGTCAGAGATGCTCTCCCTGTATGTAGGTCAGGAAAAAGTCAAGGTAAATGTTTTGACTGTGAACATGGTCTATAATCCTGCTTGTGAAATCCAAGCGGAGGGGATATAGCTCTCAGTGGGCAATCTGGAAGTTTTTAATGAGCTGCTTAAATTGGATCCCCAAGTTACTCCCTTCTCATACCCCGTAATTACCTGCCTCACCATGCTTCCTCAACATGAGCTAAAAATTTTCAGTGTTGGTTTTCTCTGTTTGAATACAGTTGCTAAACATGAGTAAGTTAACAGATACAGATGGGATGAATTTTCGTGGAAGTCAATATACATTTATATTGTGACTGCTGGGTCCACCAATGGGAAATTGGGGTTTATCGTGAGCTGTCCGGCCCCCACCTCACAACCCCATTTAGGACCAGTACCATAGGAATTTTCTAACACGATACGAATAAACTGGAGCCTTCCCCCGCCCCCTTTCTCTCCCTACTTTCTCTTCTTCTCTTTCTTTGGAAAACTTACCCAAACAGAATTTTGGTCTAAAGAGGAGAAAATGGCACAAGATTTGAGCTGACTCACCACTGCGTTTTACAATATAACCCATAAAGAAAAAGACCAATTGGAACAGTAAGATTTAATGATGTCCTTTCTGTTACCAAATTCACTACCCATTTCTTTTTATACAACCTGTCTTTTCATGACCCTCTCTGTGGCCTCTGCAACATATCAGCTACCTAGCAGAAGTGAAAGGTCCGGGACGGATAGGAGTGGGGTTGACAGGAGCTACCAAAGAAAAGCCTGGTTTGACTAGGATGAATCTCTACAATGTTAGTTTCTGTGTCCTTTAAGTAGCTTTTAAGAGATGCATATGAAATACTGTAGCAGTGGCACACGATAAATTCGATTCAAAGCCCTGCTCTTGACTGAAGTGCTCGCACATTCTCTGTGGTGTGCGGAGTTAAAAGGGTGATGCTCCCGACGCTCCTCACCGCTGCTCAGAGCTCAGAGCCGCCTCTTCTCAGGACTCCCCGCTTAGCTGTTCTGGATGCTCCCTTCCATGCCCGGTTACCATGGCGAACACTGCACCCTCAGCTTCTGTTTCCAGTAACCAGGGGGTTGTTAGAAAAATGCTCTCGGAGTGATCTTTCCAATGCCGATTGCTTACGGTGCTGAAATCAGCAACTGCGCCTGCGCCTGCTTTTCTTTATCGCTACTCGGGCACTCCGCAGAAGCCAGTATTTCTGAGAACTGATGCTACTGCTTATTACACTTCTTGATAAAACGGGGCCGCTCAGTTTGCAGCGCTTTAGCATCAACTCTTTCCTTACCTTCTTCGGAGGTTCTGGTCAGGTGATTTCCCAGAAAGGAGCCCATGTTTCTTGAGTGTTGAATGAGTTCTGTACCTGGCTTTTCATTCCCTGCAGCTCCAGAACCATAAATCCGTAGACATCCGGTGACCGCATTGTTAGCCAATATTTTCCAATTCTAGCGTCTAACACTTCTAACTGATTCTAAGCAAAACTGCTTAAGACTCCAAGTTCACTCATATGCAAACCAAGGATATCCAGGGGCATCTTCTCGATTTGTGATGATTAAAAGAAAAGATTGGCTCAACTTCATAGGTCTGTGACATGTGCAGGCATACAGTGAGTGCCCCCTACTCCCTTGAAGTTTGAAGTTCTGCAGCCACCATCTTGCAGTGCCAACTAGTATTTGAATATGAATCACATCAGCAAGATTGTTCAGTGAGTAAGGACACTCACAATAAAGGCCAATAATCATGCATGTACCCTTTTTGAGCTCCTGTCCCCTCCAGGTCTTTCTATTTCCCCCTTCTTTCATAAGATTCCCTGCACTCTGCCCAAAGTTTGGCTATGAGTCTCAGCATCTGCTTTGATACCCTGCTGGGAAGAGTCTTCCAAAGGCCCTCTGTGGTAGGCTCCTGTCCTGTTCCCTGTTTTCTCCCTCTTCTATTGTCTATCCCATTTGCCTTTCTGAAAGGATTGAGCATCTTACCCAGGGCCCTCCTTCTTGTTTAGCTGCTTTAGGTGTACAGATTTTAGTATGATTATACTATATTATATGTCTAATATCCACTTATGAGTGAGTATATACCATGTGTATCTTTCTGCTTCTGGGATACCTCACTCAAGATGATCTTTTCTAGTTCCCACCATTTGTTTGCTTGCTTTTTATACCATGGAATTTATACTATCCACAGAATCGTATATCAGAATAAGTAGAAAACCCTGCAATGATAATACATTCAGCACTTTGAAACCTCAGTGCCTTAAACTCACATGTGTGCACACACACAGAGAGACACAGCATGCACACATACAAACTAAATTTTAAAATGTTTTGTGTGTGTTTTTTATACCATGCTCCACAAGGCGTATGTCAGGATAAGCTAGAAAACATTGTAATGACAAGACATTCAGTGCTTTGAAACCTCAGCGCCTTAACCCACCAAGTTTCTTGCTCACACGCAGGTTCACTCCACACAAAACTGAGCTGTGTACACCGAGCTGAAGGAGGTTTTTGACCTTTGACCCTGGTTAGCACACTTACTACATTAAAAAGAAAGGCACAAAGACTTAAACACCGGCCCAGACATGGCAGTGGTCACCTGTGCTTTCGGTTGTCTAAAACAAATTGTGTCACTGCTCTAACCCCACAGGGCATGAGTCCTCCTACCCAGAGCCTGGCAAGCGGGCTGCTGGAGTAGTTGGGGAACAGGCCCAAGCCCGTGTGAACACTGGAGTGACCAGTGGTCCCTGATGTGTGTGGCCCACTGCTTGAAGGGTTCCACCTAAGATGTTTTACTGTCCCTAAAGCAAACGTCCTAGCAGTGAGATAATCTGCCTTTCAAAAGAAGTCTGACTTTTCTTATCTTCCAACAAATTCAAGATCATCTTGACTGCAATCTTCCCCAGGGATGAAGGACAGTGTTGTGCCACAGTATAGCTCCTCCTGGTCAAAGTAGGGCACTTGAACCATTCTGGGGCTCCCTTCACACCAAAGCCCGAAAAGCATAGTTGTGTGAAGAATAAATGTGTGGCTGTCACAAATCCAAATAAGATGGAAGCAGATAAGCTGGCGTGGTCAGTAACAACCCAGTGCTCATTTTTCCATTTCATCTTTCAAGTAGGTGTTTTAAGGGTGCATATACACACTAGAATTTTTTAAAAACTATTAGTATTGTGACATATTTAAATTTGTAGATAGTAACTGAATTAAATGCTATGTTATAGGTGCATGTGTTAAATATAGTTAGAATAATTTATTTCAAACTCCATCTTCGTGAGAAATAATCACACAAAAAAAAAATAACACCATTAAGTTAAGGATCCATTACTCTGCTTTTGAACCCCGGTTTCTGGTTTTAGGGGAACCACTACGCAGTTATTTATCCAAGAATGCTTTTCATGTATTAACAATGTGTTTTCCAACTCTACCTACACTGTTGTACTTTATAGTAGCCAAATAGTATATTTATATCACACACAGCACTCCTGGGTTCAGGAGCCATTGCAGAGCAAGACATGGAAAAGCTATAAAAGCCACAGGTCATGGAGGACCAGAGCAAAACAGTTATGAGCATGGCAGGGCTGCTCAACTCATAAGGTCACAGCAGCTGCGGCTGTACAAAACCTGCACAAGATCAAATGAGTCTACAGTCCAGTATGAGCGGGGGAGGGGTGCACCAGCCCACCTCTAACTGAAGAGCTTCCAACAGTTGACAGCTTCCAGGGAAGGAAGAGCCAGTCTTCTTAAAGGTGTGGACCCCGGTAGGTCAGCCACGCTCCAGTAGATCGGTCCACCCTCAGGAGTACAGGAGCAGCACAAGTAGACTCCATGAGTCCTTTTTAAAACATTAGTAGGTAGAGAGGTTGGGGTGGAGCTGGGAGGAGTTAGGGGAGGATGCAGGAGTAAGCACAATCCAAACACATTGCAATAGATTCTCAAAGAATTAATAATATTTTAAATCATTTCAGCTGTTCTATAGAGTTCCCTTTTATGAAGACATCATAATTTCTCTGATGAGCTATATACAAGTCAAGATCTGGGCAGTATTGCTAGTGTAAGCAACAATGCAAATCCTAATCTTGTACATAAAGCTGTATCTTTCTGGATAGTTATTAGAGTACATTAGGAGACATGAAGCTGTGTTGCCAATTATTAGAGATCATTGAAGCTCTTTGGTGTGCATGGTGATTGCTCTCTCATGGCCCTAGTGCACCTAGATAACAGTCCTGGACTTGCTCAGTTGATAAGCCTTTCAGATGTTTTTGTTTTTGTTTTTGTTTTTCAAGACATGGTTTCTCTGGGTAGGCTTGGCTATCCTGGACTTGCTTTGTAGATCAGGCTGGCCTCGAACTCACAGAGATCCACCTGCCTCTGCCTCACCAAGTGCTGAGATTATGGGCATGCACCATCACACCTGGCTCCTTTCAGAATTTTTTACAGTGCCCACCCAACAGCCATTTTGAGTTACCTAATAGTCCTTGGAGAATATTTCTAATCGAGTTACTATTATCATCTCTATAACTCTAACACAGTAAATAGTCATTTTTATTTATTTCATAGCAGATAATATCCACTTTGTTATCCTGTTTGTTCGAGAATAGAAAGTTTTGGCTATCCTGTGCTAATCTCACACTCCAGTGGAAATCACACTGTAAGGAGAGGCACAGTGCACACAAACCCTCGACATGTGGTTTGGGGACTCCATAGTAATATGCAGTGAGAAGCACATTTTGGGGGGTTGCCCAAAGCAAGGTGGTTTGTCTCAGAATTCTGGAGCACCTGCCAACACATTCACTTGCATCTGAAAAACTGTTCAGTTGAGCTATGGGGTGAGCCCACTTAGGAATAAATTAGCCAGGCCCCAAATCTTGAGATCTTAAAAGACATTCTTAACCTGTCTCTGTATACTCAGATAGCTAAGGCAGAGGACGCCGAGCCTCATCCTTGCCTGTCAGGTCAGTGCTACATCTTGGATCCAATAGACTATATTTATTCTTCAAGCAAAGCTGGCCTTTAGAGACCACACTTCACACGGTTCTTCACTGCCTCAGAACCTGGCCACCATCTCCTGTGTGGGACAGTACAGGCACTGTCTCACTTCCCTTCCAGACTGCTGGAAAGCCCGAGGGATGTGCCCCAGCATCCTTCAGGCACTCGTTGCTGACATCAGAATAACTGTGTCAGCAATGCCTCTGCGCTGCTGTCATATGGTGCACCCGGTTATTTCTGATTTTAGTAACTTCCCCTTGACATAGAGAAAAAATGCAAAAGTCTTTCTAAAGGATGTTCTATCTGGAGAGGCAGGTCAGTCAAGCTTGAAGACCTGAGTTTGATCCCCAAAATCCATTTAAATAAGTAAATAAATGCAGAGAGAGGAAGGAAGGAAGGAAGGAAGGAAGGAAGGAAGGAAGGAAGGAAGGAAGGAAGGAAGGAAGGAGGAAAAAGAACAAACGCCGTGGCGGAGGGTGTTTGTAATCCCAGTACTGAGGAGATGGAGACAGGGGACAGATCTCCTGGATCTCCCTGGCCAGCCATCCTAGCCTCCTTAGCAAGCTCCAAGACAAGAAACCATTTCTCAAAAGTCAGGAGGGGGAGCAGCCCAGAAAAATACACCCAAGGATGTCCTCTGGCCTCACATGCACGTATGTGAGCAAGCACACATGTTTGCATACATGCGTACACACACACACACGAGTATCGCACGTAACCCCACCACAGCAGAATATCCTTTTATATCTCTGACCTTCCCCCAAATAAAGTTAGAACATTTTGTTCTTCTGCACTGCATTTAAGAGAAGAGATCTTTCCCACCTTGTTCATTAACCTGGTACTAAAGGAAATACCCAGCCATCTCTTTCATGCCCAGCACAAGCTTGTCATAGCCTGTAAGAAGTGTCACTTGATGTTTTTAAGGCTTAAAGCAAGGCGTCTTGTGGAAGTGCTGGATGGGAGATGACACAGGAACAATGTTCTCTAATAATTAACCACACTGGTGAGTTAAGTGCTCTTGGCTCTTCCTGGGGAAGCTGGGCTATCCAGCAACATCCGAGTTAATTAGCAGACACGGTGCTCACTTCCATGCCTGTTGTACTAATTAGAACCGCGTGTGCTGGTTTGTATCAAAGGCGTTTCACCTCAGCTCCCCGCCGGTTACTCTGTTAGCAATTCCCCCGCAAGCTGCCTCTGTTTCCATTCCGTCTCTTTTCATGCAAGCTAACTTGATCACAGACGAAGTGAGACAGTGGAGCCCAGCCTCATTTCATTGCAATTATGCAATGTCCCAGTTAGAGAGGAAGAGTGTAGAGATGCCACCTTCATTCCAGCACATCTCCGGTGTCTTCAGAAATCGATCGCTGTGGGACTGAGCCGCCAAGTGTCACAGAAACACAATGGTGGCCTCCCACCTCCCAGTTGTTCAGGCAACTGCTCTTTCCTTGGAAGCCCTTTTTAGCGACCCTTTTAATCACCACCATCCACTCTGGGGACTCTCAGTAATATTTCAGGCTTGAAAGAGTATCTTTGAATATAAGTTGCAAGCCTAAATATTTGAATTTTCTCAGAGATGTGCATGTGTTTGCATCCATGGTTTTCTTTTAAACCATATCCCAATTACAGTGAAAAATAATATTCTGCCAGGTAGGAACTTGGGGGGGGGAGGGGGAATTCCACTACTTACATTCTAATTTTTTATAGAAGTAGCTTTCCTCCAGAATCTGATGGTTTTCTTGATAAAAATTCTGACATTGACAGTAAGTATCCTTAGCTACTTCATGCCGTGGCTTAATTTCTTTGGCAATTTAATTTTTAAAAAAATTCAAATGCTATCTTGAGTACCATTTTTAAATGCATAAAATAAAGCATGCAAAAGTCAAAGGAAATGAAGTTTTCAAAATAATAAAAGCAGATTAAATGGATTAAAATTCATTCCTTTACTAATGCTTTAAATAACAAGTTAGATTATTTAAAATACAAATTAGATATCCCTTATCTAAACCGGGCCAGTGGAAGTATGTGCCTATAATCCTAACAGCTGGTGAGCTGAGATGGGAGCTTTGTGAGTGTGAGGCCAGGTTTGTGCTGTGTGTGTGTGTGCGCGCCCTGCTCCAAATTACTCCATGTTGGTTTTTTATTATAATTTTTATTTTTTTATATTAATCACAGGTGATTTATTTTGTATCCCAGCTGTAGCCCCCTCCCAATCTCACCCTCCCTCCCTCATCTCCTCCCTGCCCCTTTCCAAGTCCACTGATAGGGGAGGTCTTCCTCCCTTCCATCTGACCTAGCTTATCAGGTATCTTCAGGACTGGCTGCAATGTCCTCCTCTGTGGCCTAGCAAGGCTGCTCCTCCCTAAGGGGTTGGTGGTGGGGGGAGGCAAAGCCATTAAGTTCATGTCAGAAATAGTCCTTGTTCCCCTTACTAGGGAACCCACTTGGATACTGAGCTGCCATAGGTTATATCCAAGCAGGGGATCTAGGTTATATCCATACACGGTCCTTGGTTGGAGAAACAGTCTCATGGAAGACCGACCGCTGTGCCCTGATATATTTTGTCCTTGTGGAGCTCCTGTCCTCTCCAATTCATACTAACTCCCACTTATTTCATATGATTCCCTGACCTCTGCCAAAGATTTGGTTATGAGTCTCAGCATCTGCTTTGATACACTACTAGGTAGTGTCTTTCAGAGGCCCTCTGCAGTAAACCACACAAAGACCCAACAGAAAAAAAGAACTTCAGACCTATCTCTCTTATGAACATTGTTACTCCATATTGTAAAACAGTAATTTTTACAATACAATACAATACAATAAAAAGTAGTTTTGCCCTGGGAGACTCCATCTCTCAAAAACAACATTTAAACCTTTCTTTCTTTCTTTCTTTCTTTCTTTCTTTCTTTCTTCCTTCCTTCCTTCCTTCCTTCCTTCCTTCCTTCCTTTTTTCTTTCTTTCTTTTCATTTTTTTCCTTTCTTTTGGTTTTTTGAGACAGGACTTCTCTGTGTAGCCCTGGCTGTCCTAGAACCATCTGGCTTTGAATCCATTCTTAATGCAAATGCAGAGGCAGGCCACTTCATTTCTTTGCTGTGCACATAAAAACCCCTTGTCCACAAAGACTGACAAACAGCTCCTAAAGGTAAAGCATGTACCACCTATTGACTTATCAAAGCCGATTGAGCCATGGGAACACATGAACATATTAAAACCTCAGGTCCAAGAATTACAAATACCTGGAGAGGAGAGACATGCTTGCCTGCATCCCATAAAGAGGAGGACAGCTGTGCCCGTGGCTCCCACTGACCTGCCATATGACCATCAGGGATGTCTACCAACTTACAGAGAACGCCTGACTATCCCAGGGCCTTCAGCTCTTCTTTGTCTCTGCTGCTGATCACCACCCACCCTCCTACCCCCCCCCACCCAGACATCCTCTTTGTGTCTCAATCAGCCTTCTACTTCTGCCTGAAGGAATGCCTCTTTGAACACCTTGATCTGAGCAGCCCCCTCTTTAACCCCTTTGAAGTAGCCACGTTCTGTATAAATTCATGCAGATATATTCCGTATGTAATGCGTGACCTGAGAATTAACATTAGTAGTTAAGACTGGAATAAAAGAACTTGTTTGGCAACAGCCAGCCATCCAGAGAAATTGGAGGTATACCTGTCAAATTGCAGCCAACAAAACTGATACTACTTATGAGTATATTGTTGTTCAAATAAATTTTGGGTGTAGAAAGACACCACACATGTTTGTTTCTGACACAGCATACACATGAAGGGGACAAGAAGGCAGCCTTGGAAAGGACCAGAAGTACTTCAGATTTTAGATTTTTGCTTAGATGTTGGAGTATTTGAATATCCAAACTAAGTATGATGGGAATGATTCTCTAAACTCAGCATTCATACTTCTTCCAACATATACCTTCCTTCTATGCATACATTGAAAGCACTGTAATAAAATGTGTGTGTTGAAAGAAATGCCAGCTTTCAGTTAGAGGTTATTGAAATGGAATACATAATTTTTTTCTCACTCAAATACACAGACCCTGTGAAGTCTCATTAACAGGCTCATAACATATATATATGGAGAGAAAGAGACTCATGCATGTAGTAAGGGTGGGTTTCAATTTCTACCTTTCTGATAATGAGTGATATGGAGCATATTTTCAGATGTCTGCTGACCATGTGTGTGCCTTCTTTGGAGAATGTCCATTTAGGTCCTTTGCCTAATTTTTAGCCAGGTTCCTATTATTCATAGCAACTGTGGCATTGCTACTGAGCTGTATGCATCTTCATACATGTTTAATAGTAATCTTTAATGGGATAAATAATTTGCCAAATATTTTCTACCAATTCACATAGTGAGTTCAAGGAGAGCCTGGGATACATTAGAGCCTGTCTCAAAGAAGGGGGTAGAGGAGGGGAAGAAGGAGAAGGGGAAGGGGGAACTTTCCTTTCCTCTTCTTGGAGCAATTATCAAACATTGTCTGGCCCTCCTTCCTTTTCAAACTCAGATGGGGGTGATATTTGGCTTGTCATTTGGCGGGGGCTATTTTGTTGTTGTTCTGGTTGTTTTATTTTGGTTTTTGAGACATAGTTTCTCTGTGTAGCCCTAGCTGTCCTCACACTCAATCTATAGACCAGGCTGGCCTTGAAATCAGAGATCCACCTGCCTCTGCCTCCTGAGTACTGGAAATAAAGGTCACTGTCATCACCTCCTGGCTTATTTGTTGGACTTATTTAAACTCAACACTTCCTGGAATTGAGATGTTCTCTCTACTGAGGCATCTACTGCGTTTTGTAAACGCTTCTAGTCTATGTTTTGTTTTGTTTTTTATGTTTTTCTTTATGCTCAGCTAAAATCCCCTATCTGTCATTCTGGAGTACTCTGAAGCCTTGGTCATCCTTTATAGCACCCACCAATATCTAGTGAGCTCTGCTGTGTCCACCACACTGAATCTTAAGCTGCCAAACAGTTCAGAAACACAGATGGACAAGTGGGGCATGCGTTAAAAGCAGAGGCAGAACTGCAGGATAATATGTCAGGTGGAGGTGCCGCTGCTTTTTAGGGGACATGGTCTTTATTTCTGTGTTTTTGGGGGCAAACAGCTCAAGGTGGTTCAAGATTCAGGACCCTGGTTCAGAGCCTGGTCTTCACAGGTCACAGGTGGTGGTGATGGAGTATTTATGGGCAGAGTGCTCTTCCTAATCTTACCTCCTCATGAGCCTGAAGCTCTGGACATATCCACTCTGAAAAGTAGAGCTTCCTCTCCCCTCTGGACTCCATCAGTCTCCCCTGAGTTGCCAGGGTAACACCATTCACCTAGCCTTCCTGCCCAGCCTTGGTAATGAACTTCAAACAGACAGACAATATAGAACACACAGCCCTGAAATTGAGTTGCTTGCATAAAGCATAAGTAGAATCCAATTTCGGAGCCAGTTCTTGCTTATTCTTATATCGGTTGCACAAAAACATCTGCCTGTAACCTGAGGAGTCGTCTTGCCCAGCCTCCTGAGAATGACCCTGCTTCACTGGGTCCTATTTTGAACCCAGTCTGTCTCAGTCGCCCCTCCCTCTTTTACCAAACTATAATACAACACTTATTTCTATAACTATAAATTTCTTAACCTTGACATTCCCCACCTCTTTTTGCAGGAGTGAGAGATAGATTAAAGATGCCACTGGTGGGTGGCCCAGCACTTCCCCCACTGTAGCAGGTGAGTCACAGGGCCCTCATGTGTGACACTGTGAGATGGATAGAAGGGGGAACAGCAGAGTTAAGCCACCTTGGACCTGCCGTGTCACTCTCTTCCATGTATCTCTTCCCCCCAAAAAGCATAATCACATTATGATTCCGCTTGGTGCATCTAATCACGAGCATTTCCAGCCTCCCAGAAGGCTCCCTGCATCTCATCCCAATCTAGAGTAACCAGCGTTTTGACGGCTGTCACTCCTAGTTAATTCTGTTTGCTCTTGAACTTCTAAATGAACTCCTTAAGGACATGTTACATTCTGCTCACTCTGCTCACCATAATGTTCAGGCTGTCCTGCCGCCTCACTGCACATATCAGAACAGCGTTGTGCTCATTCTTGTTGTGTGCAGTTGGTAATATCAACACCAAAACTCTCCTCTACGTGTCATCTGCTCTCTCTCCTCTCAGCTTGACTTTCTGAAGTGGGAGGTGTGATCTTGACCTCACCCAACCATCCTGCAGAGTGAATCCAGTCTTCTTAGCCTGACGTGGGAGGCCTTCCTACCCACCACCCCGATCATGCTGACTACCAGGCTCTGGCTGCCATGCTGGACTTAGGGATACCGTAACACTGCAGCGGCCACCATAGCCATTATGGCTCTGTGCTGTGGCTCACCAGAGTCTCCTCAGAGCCTTTCTCAAACCTTCCACCTGCCCTCTTTTTCTACTTACCTTAACAAGTGTGCCCCCTTCAGGTGAATGGTTTGGCTTTAGCTATCAGAAAGAAAGTGGAAGTTAAGTGTGTTAGGTGCAAGTTAAATTGAGCACATAAGCTCATCCGTGCCATACATACAAAGGAAGGCTAGATATAAGAACTTGAGGAATGGTCTAAGAGCTCCATGAACAGCTATGGCCCTTCTTCCTTCTGGACCACCTGTCAGAACACAGAACTTCCTAGAATCCCTAAAGAAATTTTCAACTCACTGACTAGATACAGACAAGGCTGGGACCAAGAGTCTTTGTGGGGTTCCGATGCTGAGGAAGGAGCAGAGAGGGACTGTGCAGCAGGCATTTGCGGTCTCTGTCTTTCCAAGCTGGCTTCGCCACGTCCTTTGAAAGTCATCTCAAGCATCCTTCTCGTCAGAGAGCCTTCCCTGTGCCCCAGTACCTCTCAATCTACATTCTCCTAACAGCCCATACACTTCTCACTGCAAACAAAACGCTTGAGGCTTCGCCGCCAGTCCATATGCTTAAGCAGAGATGCCTGTCTTACTGCTCATTGTGCTGTTATTATACAGATAGCCAAAGGTATGTTGAACTGAACTCCTAAGAACTTGGTAATTTATGTGCCCCGTAAGGGCTGGAACTGTGTCTGTATCATACATATCTGTATCAAATGACTCACATGCCAGACACGTCATCCCTCCTCAGTAGCACTGATTGATGGATGAATAAATAGATTATGGTTAAGGCTGTAGGAATGGATGGAAGAAGCCCCTTTCCAAAAGCTGCATTCCCAATGTGTTAAAAAAAAAAAAAAGACAGCTATTCATCAGCACAAATGGCTCCTCAAACAGCAAGACTCAGATGAGCAGCAATGAGAGAGGTTTCTTAATCCAGAGGCAAAAAGGAGGAGTCAGAGGAAGTTGGTGAGGAACAAGCGTGGGTTCTAAGACAGGACATTTGGTGAGAGGTGGGTTTCCTCACAAGGGCTGTACCAGGTAGGCTTAGGCTTGACTACATTTCTTTCTTTTACCCTAAAAACAATGTTTCTTTTCTTTGACCAGAGACAAAACAACACAGAAGAAGAGCACAGTCATAGACAGGACAGGGAGAAGTCAGAGGATCCTGGGATTCCCTCTTTGTGTTGTGTTATCTTCAGTAGCTTTGAGTAACTCTGCTCATTACTAGGCATAAAATAACAGCTCTGAGGAGCTGAAGAGATAGTTCTGTGGTTACGAGCACATACTGATCTTACAAAGGACCCAAGTTCTGTTCCCAGAACCCACTCTGGACAGTTCACAACTGCCTATAATTCCAACTCCAGGAAATTCAATGCACTCTTCTAGACTCTGGAGAAACCTACACTACACACGCAGATTTTCCCCAACACACATGCACACACACACTCAAAAGCATGCACACCCACATACACACTTAAATTTAAAATACAGCAAAATAAACCAAAGTCAGTGTGGTGGCACATGCCTTTAGAAGACAGAAACAGGGGGATCTCTGTGAGTTCAAGATTAACCTGGTCTACAGATCGATTTCCAGGACAGCTAGGGCTATCCAGAAAGACTGTGTCAAAAAAAAAAAAAACCCACAAATAATAATAGTAAAATAAACAAATCTTTTAAAAAGGAAATAGAAATAGTAACTTTGAAGACTCAATTCCCCTCCTTTCCCTGGCCCCCATATTAATACAAAGAAAGATAATTTTTAAAACTATGTACAAATTTAACAATATAAATGTTCTGAATTGAGTAGGGAGATATGTACATGAAGGAATAACTGTTGGTCTAATCTTAAATTCAGAAAAGTGCTATTTCCTATATAGATCTTTTCTGTAGACCTTGAGAAATGAGAGCCACATAGACTAAACGCCATACCTACCTGCGATTTGTTAGTTACCCCCCCCCCTTTTTTAAGTAAGGGACATGCATTTATGCCAGGGTTAGAAGTAATCTTCAGAAATTATCAGAAAGCCTTTGACTATAAGTAACTCAAACCATAGACAGAATAGAGGAATATATACACACCTGAAAATTAACTAAGAAAACTCAATAGTCATCACTTACTAAATGCAGGTATTGGTTGGATAGTCTGCTCCATGTTTTTTCTAAGCTATTGTTTGTTTGAGCTTTCTTTCTGGAGTCTTGAATGAAAAAACAAAAACAGGTAAACATGGACCAGGCATGAAGTGGACATTATCTGTCTCCCCACAGGTGTATGGTGTATGCAGGCAATTTGTCTCCTTCATCCCATGCTGTGGCTCCCTAGGACTTTTATCCAGACATCTGCAACTCTCAGCATTCTCTCTTCATACTGGGATTCTACCCTCAAACTACAGCTCCAAAATCTGTCTCCAAAACTTAGTGAGGAAAGAACAGCATTCTCTGCTTGATTTTTTGTCTCCAAGTAGCAAATACATTTTATATATATAATCAGTACAAGGACAGACATAAACAGAAAAAAAATAGCCCAGAATTCACACATATATGATCAAGTCATCACTGTAAATATGCCAAGGTGGTTCAGTGGAACATAAACTCACACAGGATCATACACATACACGTTTAAAAATTTAATCTTTTTTTTTTTTAGCCAGGTTAAGTAACAGACACCTAGGCAGAGGCAGGCAGATAGATCTTTGTGAGTTTGAGGCCAGGCTGGTCTACAGAATGAGTTGAACTGTATCAAATATTTCAATCAAAACTACTCTTTCAAAGATAGCTCAAGAAAATGAAAACCATTGGCTAAGAAAATATATTTTCCATTCTATCTGGCAAAGGGCTAATATCCAGAAAATATGAAGACACAACTCAGTAATAAAGATAAGAAACCTAATAAAAAAGGGGGGCCCAAAATAAACACAGTTCCCGTGGGTGCTGCGGATGTCACATGACCTGACTGTAGCACTGCTTCGTCAGTGCATATGCTTGTCAGAACCCGTCAAACCATGTGATTCAAATGAGCTCATCTCATTCCACAAAGATTGGTTTAAAGAGACCTCTAATTGTTGAGGGGCAGGAATGAGATAGGCCTTGACAGTCAGAGAAGTTAGATCTGGGTACTTCTAAGATGAGGTGGAAATACGGACAAAAGTGATTTCTTGGAATTAATGAATTAAGTTCAACAGGGGGGTAAATGTCATCAGTAGGTAAGGAGTTCCATCTGAGGCAGCTGCACAGGAAGCCTGACCCTTACAGCTCTATGTGTGGTGCTCAGATATTGCCTTAGATAGGGCTGACATTGAACAAAATTCCTCAGTCTTCATTCTATTGACTTTCTGGTTCCTACTAAATCAAACATTTGGCCTTTCACCATGAAGTTTTGGTCCACAAGGACCAAGAAATTAGGATATTCTCTATATGCATACCAGAGAGGTCAGAGAAGGCATCTTGTACACACGTTGGTTCAAAGGGCCTTTCAGTGTAGGTAGTTGGCTCTTCGACAAAGCACATCCCCAGAGGTATGGGAGGGAGTGGGCTTAAATGGTCATTGTTGGATTTCCAGTATCTTCTTGGACTCAGACAAGTTGCAGAAAGCCTAAGACTACAGTAGATGAAGCAGGATTAGGACACAGGATCCAAAAACAACCCAAACCACCTGAATACTGAATTCTGGGATAGTGTTGGCACCTTTAGCCAAGTGGAGAACAGGGGTTGGGAGAGTGACCTGCTGAGGAGAGCATTGACTGCCACCTCTAGAGGCAGGCCTAAAGCAGGGTGCCTTAAGCAGTATAGTGGGTACAGGAGACTACTATCTCCCCAGATACCTGATCATTGCAACAACCAGGGCTCACAGCACCTGGGACCCTGTAGAAATCAGTCACCTGTAATTACCATGAGTTAGTTTTTCTCTTACAGTCGTACTTAGATGAATATTTAGCTCCTTGCATCTTAGGTACCTTTAATACACAGTAACCTAGGACACAAAAGGATTTCAAACATCCCTGTATCCCAGGCCTGCTATGGTGTCTTGTTTATATAGTAAATGGTCCATCAGAGGTGCAAACTGAGCAAAGGAATTCCGAAGAAATAGAAAATGCTCTTAGCATCAGGCCATGGTCTTTCTGTATAGATTCTATTAAGCCAATTTTGAGCTAAAATAATCATTTCATGTATGCCAACTTTAGGATGCAAAATACTTTTTTCTTATTGTTAAAAGTCTCTAGGGAGTCAGTCACATTTTTTAACTGCAGCATGTTTTGGCAACAATCTCCCAACTAATTCTGCTTATTTTTCAGCAAGTCAAAACTCTATTCGTGACATGTTACATTTTGATTCTCTTTTTAAAATATAATTACCCTGGAGAGACATTCAAAAGCCGACCTTTTTAATAAGGGTTAGCTATACTGCTGATGGAATATCACAGTGTCATTTAGCTCAAGAGGATGTTTTTCAAAAAGATACCCTGGTCAAACCTACCAACCACCCTTGCTTTGCTCTGAGCCATATAACTAATTTAACTAGTCATTAGCTTCTAGGAAAACACTAGGACATATGCTACAATGTTAACAGAATACCAAATCAGATTCTCAAATGCCTCCCTCTATAGTGTTTCAACTATAGAACGCCAGGGATCCCTGAAAATCTGGATCTTCTCTAGATACTGTGTTTAGAATTAAAAGAATACTCTACGGGTAAATTTGTTTAATGTAAATGATTTGGGAGATGAAAGAGTGATTCAGGAGTTAAGAGCACTTGTTCTTGCAGAAGAGCAGAGTTTGATTCCTAGCACCCACATTGGGCAGCCCACAGCTACCTGTTACTCCAGCTCTAAGGGACACAACACCTTCTGGCCTCTGCAGGCACCCACATATCTCTGTGTATACACAACATACATACACATATACACATCAGGAGGAACAAAATAACCGAAGAAACAAGAGATTTGCTTTCACTGTTCACCACTATGTGGATTAGATTTTTATGATATGAGGAGATTTTATAGGTAAAAATACTGCATGAATATGCAAAGAATGAGGGGGTGGTGCAGTATATATGTTTTCTTTAGTTCTGGACATATCACAATCCCTTATATTCTGCACATTGAGCAGTTGTGGGTCTGTATGTAAATCACATCTACTGCAAAATAGAACCCCCCCCCCCAGATGAGATATGGGGATGAGGCATGCATTGTTCTATGAGTGTAGGTCATTAGAAGTAAGTTTAATACCATTCCCATATAGCACAACATTAATAGTAGATTTTCCCTGAGGGCCTTTGACTGTTCTAGCCTCAGGTTCTTTGCCTATTAATGATACTAAGTATGGGTTTTATCCTATGGAACAGCAGGACTTCAATCCAATCAGAGAGTTGTTGGTGACCACCACGATAGTCATGCCACCATTGCACCAGGGTACATGACTTGCCAAGACGATCATCACTGTAGCTCCCAGGGTTTAAGGCTGGTATGCATGATGGCTACTCTTCTGTGGCTTACATAGTACTTCCAGCCCTGGGAAAGCTACTCGATAGGAATGAAATTTCTCCTTTCTCCATGCTCTGTGATTCAGGTATGTGGTATCTGCGGCATTAGGGCCCTATCATCAAGTTCTGGAGGGTAAACAAGATCAATGACAAAAGCCTGTGATGCTTGGTAGTCTATGAGACCTCACTGGTCAGCAGCTCCAAAGTAAGTAGCCTATTCCTGGCACTGTTTTTTTTATTTGTTAGCCTGTGCTGTCTAGCAGAGCCATTGGTGTCCTGTTATGGGATAACTCCATTTTTTTTCCTTTTCATGTATGTGTGTAGGTACAAACACTGTAGAAAGATAACATCTTCTACAATGGTAGGTTTCTAATGTTATTTTTGGTTGTTTGGTTGTTTGGTTGGTTTCTGTGTATGTGTGTGTGTGTGTGTGTGTGTGTGTGTGTGTGTGAGTGAGTAAGAGAGAGAGAGAGAGAGAGAGAGGTTTTCACTATGTAACTCTGGCTGTCCTGGAACTCACTATGTGGACCAGGCTGGTCACAAACTCACAGAGATCTGTCTGCTTCTGCCTTCCATGTGCTGGGATTAAAGGTGTGCACCATCACACCTGACTTAGGATGTGTTCTTTGTGAAGAGAGATGAAAGTGTTTCTTGCAGCTTGCACCCTGACAAAAATGGACTCTGCAAAGGCATAGTGTGAACTGTGACCCGATTTCCAGGCTTGCTAATCTAGGAGGCAAATTTTACCTGCACTCTGGTGCTTGCCTAGGGCCAACTTTCACCCTAGATGGTGGCTTCCTTAGGTGATTAGGCCACTATGAGAGCCCCCAGATAGCAGGCTCTACCTCAGGGCCACAGAGCTGCTAGGCTGGTCTAGTGAGCTCATCCCTGCCTCCAAACCACTTCCAGGGATGGCTGTTTGCCTACCTTCCTCCAGCCAAAACAGATGCAGAGATTTGAGCCATTGGGTTGTTATCCACTACAGCCTTAAAAAGAGTGGCTGCTGCTGGTCGTAAGACCTTTCTTCTCTCCACCCACCATTTACAGATAGGTATTCCTCCCTGGGCCATGTTGCCTCGCACACTGAAGAGCTCCGCAGAGAAAGCGAGATTCAACAGAGGCCAGACAGGTCATTGTCCTGCCTTGTCAGGACCGCAAAGCTGACACAGAAGAACAAAACAATCACGCACGTTAAGCGCCACCTTTGTGTTCCACGGCTAAAATGTTCGCACGCCTCCGAAATGCCCCTTCGTTATTTAATCAAGGGCAACCGTACATCATTTGAATATAGGAAGGAAATAATTGATGCTTTCCCATTACGGAGCATTTGGTCTAAACACCGGCTCAGCAGCACACAGCGTGCAGACATTTCAGGAGACAGGCAGCCATGGGAGGGAGACAGACCGCTGCCTCTGCCCCGGCAGGGGTCACAGGCTGCCGCCGCAGCTTCCAGGTTCACAGCAGCTGCGCTGATGGCCTCGCATGCCGCGTGCTCCGTGAAAGCGCTCTGCAATTCCTTCTCCTTAATAATTAAAATTTCAATCATCCCCTCCAATAATGATCATGATTAAAGAATGATAACACGCTTCCAAATCTGTAAGTGGCGTAAGCGACACTGACCTTCTTTAGAGGGTGTGACAGCTGCACTCAGGTTCATTTACCTTCATGGGTTCTGTCCCCCAAAGGTGTTCCTTAAAGGGGGAGCTTCTCCAGCCACGGAAATGGGACCACCTGTGGACCGTGGTCTCTGCCTCTCTCCAGATTCCTGAGCGAGGCCCCAGCCACTACGGAAGGAGTTCATTTTCCAGTTAGCCTGGCTCACTAAGAGCCCACAACCTCTGCAAGAGCAAACCTCAGATTTTGCCTCTCTTTTCATTACTAATACTCTCTTTCTAAATCACAACAAAGGACGGAGAAAAGAAGGCCTTTGCAAATAAATAAAATCCCTATGTGTTCATCTATAAATGCTGGCCTTCTTAGCTTGCAGTGTCAAGTAATATCCTAACACAGGGAAGCTACTGATTTCTAATCTCCCTTTTTCTCAGAGCCAGTATCTTAGTCCTGTAAGCAACAGTTTATACCCAACAGTAAGTTTTTAATATGCATATGTGTTTTATTTATTCATTTATTTTTATTTAATTTTTAAATTTACCTACTTTACATCCCAATTGTAGCCCCCTCCCTCGAACCAACAGTAAGTTTTTAATATACTAGTTAGTTAGTTAGTTAGTTAGTTAGTTAGTTTTGTGTGTCTGTGTCTGAGTGAGTCTTACATGCACCATGTACATGCAGAAACCACAGGGACCAGAAGAGGACATCAGATCCCTTAAAATAGCAGTTATAGGTGGGTACGAGGCACCATGGAGGTGCGGGGAATTGAACCCCAGTCCTCTGCAAGAGCAATGAGTACTCTTAACCACTCAGCCATCTCTCCAGCCCCTTCGTATTCTTATATTCTTTGATTTTTACTACCCACTGTTTTCTTGGTTTCGTTTTCTGCAGCCTTCAGATCACAGAGTATAAATCAACTCATCAACTGCTTCAACCATTCACAAAGCAATCATGTGTTATTATAAACAACACGTGCAGGTATAGGCACAACTATGACATTGCATAGCATCTATATACCTTTTAAGCACACACTGGTGTCATGGTAGGGCAGTTAGAAAAATTGAGTCCATTGAGTTATTAGCATTATTGATTCCTTCGGCATTTTTTATCTTTAAAGCCAAAGATATAACTCAGGTAGCTGTAGGCTAAATCCCCAGTACCTAAAAACAAAACAAGCATACAAGTACATGTGATGTTTATTCATTATCCAGGCAGATTAGCCTTCACTGGCACAGCTGCCTTTCTTTCTGTGGTGCCTATGAGAACACCATAAGCGTGGTGTGGTAGTCCATTATCTGCTCCAACTTTGTCCTCAGACCCCATAGGGTAACTTGGGCAAACCTGTGTAGACCGGGCAGAGAACTCCTAAGTTCCTGAGGACACGCTTAAGAACACCTTTCTGTGAATGTAAGTGAGTCCCACAGGTCTGCACCTCTCTCCCTGCTGGTCTCTTGCCAAAGCCCGGGTTAACTCAGCCTTCCTGCAGGGATGCCGCAGAAGACAGACCTAAGAAACCAAGAGATTGGCTTAACTGTCCAAATATGAGTTGAAGTTATGCTTGTGGTTATCTACTGCTCACTCCATATTCTTGTAACTTCTTGGAGCTCAGGTTAATGGTATGATTCCATAATCCTTTATTCTAGAAGGAATGGCCAGGTTAGTTTCATTTGGAATTTTCTGTGCCCTAGATGGCAGTTAGGGCCGAAATAAATAGTAAGCCATTCATTCAGCAAATACTGAGAGTCAACTGCATGGCAGGCACTGTATTGGCTGTTTAGAAAATGGTATCTCAAATTCAACTGAATCAATAAAATATGTGAACTCAAGAACTATATACTCCAATAAGAGAAACAGAAAAATTTAAACCTGTATTTCTAGAGGAATTAATGATTTGAAGAAAACTATAATACAAATTGAAGCAACTAAGAAGGGAAAAGGATTCTGTTGCCCTAAATGGGATAAATGGTCCCACTTGAAAGGTGATCTTCAAGCAAAGGTCCCAGGTGAAGCTATAAACTTTAATCCTAGTGAGCCTCAGTTCTAGAACACAGAGTTAAGCTAACAGGATGTTCTGGCTAGTTTTATGTTAACTTGACACAGTTTAGAACAGTGCTCACAACTTTGCTAATGCTATGGCCCTTGACTACAGTTCCTCATGTTATTATAAAATTATTTTCGTTGCTACTTCGTAACTGTAATTTTTCTACTGTTATGAATCATGATGTAAATATCCGTGTTTTCCGATGCTCCTAAGCAACCCCCAAGAAAGGGTCATTTGAGCCCAAAGGAGTCAGACACACAGGTCAAGAATCACTGGTATAATGTCATTTGAGAGGAAGGAACCTCAATTGAGAAAATGCTTCTCTAAGATCAGGCTGTAGGAAAGCCTGTTGGGTGTTTTCTTAATGACTGATGTTGGAAGGTCCAGCCAATTGTGGGTCATGCCACCCCTGGGCTGGTAGTTCTTGGTTCTATAAGAAAACAAGATGAACAAGCCACATGGAGCAAGCCAACAAGCAGCACCCCTCCATGGCCTCTGCATCCTCTCCTGCCTCCAGGTTCCTGCCCTGTGTGAGTTCCTGTCCTGACTTCCCTCATGATGAACAGTGATATAGAAGCATACACCAAATAAACCCTTTCCTCCCCAAGTTGTTTTGGTCATGGTGTTTCCTCACAAAAATAGTGACCCTAACTAGGACATAGGGTATGAGATTTAGCTTCAGTTGTCAACTTCACACTATCTAGAATCACCTGGAACTTGTGAACATGTTTGAAGAGATTGTCTTAGTTAATAGATGTGTGAAGGCACAGGCCACTGAGGGTGGCACAATTCCCTAGGCATAGAGAGGTGCTATTTAAAAGTGGAGAAACTGAGCTGAACACAAGCAAACAAGCAGGCAAACATATGACCATTGCTTTCTATTCTTTTTTTAAGATTTTTAAAAAAGATTCATTCATTCATTCATTCATTCATTCATTCATATGAATGCTCCACTGCATGTACACCTGTATCCCAGAAGTGGGCCTCAGATCCCAGCATAGATGATTGTGAGCCACCATGTGGTTGCTGGGAATTGACCTCAGGACCTCTAGAAGAGCAGAAAATGCTCTTAACCACTGAGCCATCTCTCCAGCCCTTGCTTTCTACTCTTGACTATGGATATGATGTGACTAAATGTTTTAGGATCCACTGCCTTGAGTTTCCTCCTATGCTGGACTGTGGTCTGGAATTATGAGCCAAAGAGCCCTTTCTCCCCGAAACTGTTTCTTGTCAGGGTATATAATATAATAGTAACAGAAATGAAACGAGGACACAGCGTCTCAATAAACTGATCTTGGCTTTGGTTTTTGCTGCCACCTTTGGTATTTTCTGACCCACACACTCTAGACTCCCGTATAACTGTAATATTGATACAACATAAACTTGGGCATTCCCAAGATACTAAAGTCTAGTTACTAGGAAAGTTCAGTGGCTATTGTTATGGTTCCGTTAAGATGCCTACAAGAATCACAGACTGGACCAGAGATCCTGAACGACGTTCTACTCCTCCCTCCAAGTTAAGAAAGATGGTTTCTTATACAGTGAAGAATTTCCCAAAGTTACCCTCACCCCAACCAAGGAAGCACAACAGAAATTTCAGTGCACTGAGAATTACCCACAATGCTAATAATATAAGCCAAAGGTCTTTCCCCCATCCTCAGAACCCAGAGTAATAGGAGAAGTGCACCAGAGGAATAGCATGCATGCTGCTGATCCTTATGTGTTCCTGAACACACACGTGATCTTGCTGCATACTGCATCCCATGGATCCACCAACAAAACACTGCTAATGCCGCTTGAGCGCTAACATGAATTATTACCTCCTTCTAGCTTTTGTTACCATTTCCTTGAATATAGAAGGAAACCATACACACCCTGTGCTCAACCAACTGGTTTCTTCGTATACAAATTTGCTGACTTCAGGGTTCCCTCTAGTTTGTGCTTTCAGATTTAGGATCAGGAAGAAAGAGAGAGGGAGGGAAACCATGCTACATTAGTCAGGGTTCTCATTTTGAAGGTTCTGACTCACATGACAGAAATGCTGGCAGTCCTGATTTCTGCAAGGCTGACCACAAGGTTGAAACTGAGCAGGCAGTGATGTCATGGTCTTAAGACAGATTTTTCCTTCCTGTAGGAAATGTCTGTTAAGTCCTGCTACATGATAAGATGCAATCCACCAAAACTATCAAGACCCGTCTCCTTTACTGAAAGTTAACTGATGATTATCTCAACCACATCTACAAAATACCTTCACAGAAATACCCAAAAAGATCCTCAGTCAGATAGCTGGGTATGACAGCCCTGGCACATTGACATAACTAACCTCTGTGCACACTTTATCTGCCAAGATCTGTCTGAGGCCAGGGAGGGTCAAAGAAATGTTTGCTGGCATGAATGTGTTCGCACATGCAAGCACATACATGCAAGTGCAAGAATTCCTTCCCTGTAATGGTTACAAGGTAGAAGTGAGTGACGATGCCAACAGTTTTAAGCCCAGACAGTCTGACTTCAGAACTCACATTCTTCACCAGTATCCCATAGTTGTTGAAGTCCTCATGGACCCCAAGGGATCCAGTCTTCTCATTTTTTTTAAGTTCTCACTAAATTGACTATATGAATTAAATAATTTTAGATCTTGGCACTTAATTATCAAGACAAAGCCATGTGCTATTTTAAAAATGTAGCTAGACATATTTTAATAACTGAAAAATCTGTCTGGTCACATGCAAACTATGACAGAATACATGATTTTGTCAAATCCAAAGATACTAAGATGGAAACAAATTAACATCTTATACAACAGTGCAAAATTAAACCAAGCGATTTTGATAGAGAGTTAATATACACACACAGGCATCACCTGACTTAACAGTGGTTGTACTTAAGATTTTTTCAGTGTTTGAAATTTGATGGTTTCCTAGGCTAACAGTCTGTTGTGCCATTTCCAGTAGTGCCTGGCGATGCTCATCTGTGATGTTCATAGGTGACTGTATTTAATACATTCTTGACTTAACAATATTTTCAGCTCATGACATAGCTATTAGGATGTCTCCTCAGTCAAACTTAAGAGCATCTGCCTGCAAAGCAAGGAGTTGAAGTGGTTAAGAGCATATACTGGCCTTCCAGAGGACCTGAATTCAGATCCCATTACCTATATTAAGTAGTTCACAACTACCTGTAACTCCAGATCCAGGGAACCTGATGCCCTCTTTCTGGACTCCACAGGCATCTGACTCATGTCACTCAAAACAAAATTTTAAATGCAAAATTTTAAATAAATAAATAAATCTTGGAAATAAAGTCAAAGAATCCTGTTCATGTCCTGTGAGTTCTAGAATCATCACCATGGCAACCTTAAAACTCAGACCTATAAAGATTTGAGTCAGTGCTCCACCTAAACCTCTTGCTTTTGTTGCCATCTTAAGCAAGTTTAGAAGGCAATTCCCAATATTATATAGGGCAAAACCTGTGCGAGATCAGGTGATGCTGTCCTCTGCCACTTTAACCCTAGAGAGATTGAGAAATGGAGAAATGCTTACAAGAATAAAGCCATAATATTTCACATTAGAAAAGTACTTGGACCTAGAATTTCATGAGCTATCAGTATTTGCAAGTGGCTTATTAAGGAAGTAGGTCAGCTTTGGAACTGAGAGTCAAACACTTAGCTGAAGAGTTGATTTAGATTAGGAGATCAAGTTGAATTCTACAATGTTTACCATGAGGACCAAAGCTATTTTGTCTATGTATGAAGACAGGAGGATAGAAGGGCCTTCTCTTTTTCCTTTTGTGTGTGTGTGTGTGTGTGTAAATGGGGGTGGTCATAGCCCAGGCTGTCCTAGAATTCACTTTGTAGCCAACGGTAGCCTCGAGTGCCTGAGTCTCCTGCTCCCCCTTTCCAAGTACTGAGATTATTATGTTGCACCATGCCCAGAGGGTCACTCTTTTTAGTAGTCCATTTGCCACCGTGAAAGAGTGGCTTTGTGAGGAGATGGAGGTACCAAAACCTAAGTGCAATGACATGGGAATGGTGCGCATAGAAGGGGTCCCTGGCAGTTCCCTCTCCACCCCCATTTCTCAGAAGATCAATTCAGTGTTATGTTGCTCTGATATCACCCACTGGCGTCTTTATTGTATTTATCTATCTTCCATTGTTATACCAAAATACCTAACGCTCCATAACTGTACAGAAAAAAAAAAAAAAAGGTTTAATCAGCTCAAGGTTTTAGGGGCTGAAAGTGCAGAAGGCAGGCTCTGCCAGTTTGGTATCTAATGATCATGCTACTGGATGGGCTGAATCATGGCAGATAGCACCATGGCAAAGGCTACTTCCAAGAGGTACAGGTCATATGGTGAACCCAAAAGCCATATGGTGAGTGGGAAAGAGCCAGTCACACTTTTAGAGCAGCCAATTCTCCTGAGAACTCTCTCCTCAAAACCTGCAGCAGTCCCTTCAGAAAACAGTAACCACAGTGATACAATTACCTTATAGTAATCTCCACGTCTTAAAGGCCCCATTACCTCAACACCACACAGCAAGGACAAAGCTTCTTGCGTATGAACCGTTAGAGGATACATTCAAGACATGCTGGCCTTCAGAAGGACTTTAGTGTATAAAGAATATTGCCAAGAGAAAAAACCACAGCTTTCATCTTAAAGGGAATAAGAGATGGTTTATTCTGGAGCCATTTTGAGTGATCATGTTCCAAGAACACAGATTTAGGTTAGCACTGTGTTCTAATGTGGAAGTAGTTTCATGATGTTTTATAGTTTTACAGAATGGAGAAAGTTATAAATCAGGGCATATTTAAAATACATTGGTGGATACATCATAGAGGCAGGTACAGAGAAATAGGAAAATCTTGTTTATAGGCCCAAGATGTTACATGATGACATTCCTACTGTCGGGTTTGTGAAAGCTAATAGATTCCAAAGGTGTTTATCAGTTAGTCACATGAATATGAGTTCAGACATAGAGGTGAGTGGTCAAGGCATGGCTCCTCTAGAGGAGCCTTCCTCTAGAGGGCTAGAATTAGCCCAAGATAAGGTAACTAGCCTCAGTGCCTAGGACCTCAGTGCCTCAGGACTGTCAATATTCCGACCTCCCCACAATACTGTAGTTCTATCAGTCCGTCAGTCTGCAGACACAGCTTCTTTCTAGGAGTTTGGATTCACATCTACAGCAGGCCTGTGGTTCAAGGAGGAACCAGTTTCCATTCTCTGACTACTTTTTGGAGAAATACAATACAGCCAGACCTCCTACATCTGACCACTGGAGAATCAAAAGCTAGAGTGAAGCAGAGAGGTGGGAGCTCCTGTCTTTGGTTTCTTAACAATTGGCAGTCTCTTTAAGGAGGGGTGAGGGGTGGGAAGTGAGCAGCGTAGTGCAGTTGAAAGGAGGAAGCAAAGGTGTCTGTTCCCTTGGCGTCTTAGGAGGAAACAAAAATGTTCATTCCCTCCGCATCTTTGCCTTAGTCTCAACCTGGTTCTGTCCTATGCTCTTAATCAGGATGAACACAGCTGTATCTGTCCTTATGGGCCATAAAGCGGCCCTGGTTGCGGAGGTGCAGTCAGCAGCTGTCTGTCCTGACTCAATACAAGACCTTCCCAGCCACCCCTGGGGGAGGTCTCAACCAATGACTTCTGAGTTCTTCATCCAGTCCAGACACCAGTCTCCAACATGCCCCGGAGTCATTTCTTTGGTTAGTGGACGTCTTGGCTGGTTTACTCAGTCTGGGATTTAGTTTCTATTGAATAGGAGTCCAAGAAGAGAGTTCCCATCAGACACTGGAAAAAAGAAGGCCCTTCTATCCTCCTGTCTTCATACATAGACAAAATAGCTTTGATCCTCATGGCAAACTGACAATGTAAACTGGCCATCAGGAGCCTCATTTGAGTTCCTTTATTTCTCTCCATGGCTACTTGTGTTAAGTCATTGAAGCAAATGACCCAGCTTAGCAGTTCTTTGGCTTAGAGAATATTCCAGACCAGGAGATAGTGTCCAGGTGGTTATCAGGTTTTAAAGGCAGGGCATTGCTGTTTGGTATTGGCAGAATTGACAGAGCACACAAATTATAAATTGCAGGAATAAATCAGGTGATTGTAACACTCATACATGGAGCTTCTCTTCTGTCAGGTTGGCTGAGATCAATAACCACAAACCATTTATCCAAGAAAATGTTCTTACCGGAATCCGGATGGTCTCATTCATAATGCCACAAGTAAGCCATCCACCAGGGTGACAACTGTCTCCTCTGTATTGACCCCTTGTCACTTTATTTTCAGCTGACAAAATATCAAATCCACTAACTTCTTAATTTGATCTTGGGGTGAAAACACTGGGGCTCCATGTGCAAGCAGGAACCCCAAATAAGCCTCCACCTAAAATGTACTATTTTACAAGATCTGTGACACTCATTTAGACTGGTTAATCTGTACTGTGGGATATAAGGATTGCCTTGGCAAGTCAAAGGAAGGGGAGAAGGGCAGCCTGGGGTCCTGGGGCTCCTCCGGGATTTCCAGAGAGCCACATGCAGTAGAGCCTTCCATCCCCTCTGGCACCCTCAGCTGGGTACAAACAACTTAAAAGCACTGACATAAATGTGTGCGACAAAGGTGCAGAGACTTGGGTGCAAAGCTCTGTCAACTGTGTCTGTCTCCTTAGAGACTGCATGTCTCCTCCCTAGCTATGATTTCAGTCCAATGCAAAATGGTAAATTATTTTAAACATTATGAAATTTGGGGTGGGTTGCCTCTTTATTCTGTAAATACAAACCATCCTTCTTCAGAATGAACTATGTAGATGACAGTATCTGTTGAGATGTCATAAGGTTGGACCAGCCTGCAACCTCAAGACACAGGCTACCTCCTAGCAGAAAGAAAGAATGAGGAAGGAAAGAGAAAAGAATAAAAGGGGTCAGGGAGATGGCTCCGTGGACAAGTGTGTTTCCTCAGCAGATGTGAGGAGCTGAAGTCAGATCCCCAGCAAACCAGGGACTATGAGGCAGAAACAGGTTCCAGCTGAAACAAGAGCCCCTATTCAGGGTGGACTCTGTCCCAAGACAAAAAGGCAAGAGGAGACAGAGAAAGACACACAGTGTCCTGCTCGGGTCTCTATGTATGAACGCACACACTGGCATATATACCCACACACTCACACACATGCACTACACACATACATCACACACAAATAGGTACAATACACATAATACACACAATACAATACACACAAATAGAGGGGAAAAAAAGGGAGAACAGGCACAAAGACAAAGAAAGCTGAGAGCTTCAGTTTTACCTGTTATATTTTTATGTGGTTAAAGCAAAAATGACTTCCTGAAATCAGCACTGGTAAAGCTGGGCAATGACCACAGGAGTGGTTATTACACCAACCTCTCCATTTTCTTTGTGTCTGAAATATGTCACATGCACACACACACACACACACACACACGCACACACACACATACACTGACATGTTCTTAGAGACATGAAAAGGAAAGGAAACTAGGGATAGGATAGGAATTTATAATCCCCCCCCTTACAGGAAGGGTCTCTTTCCAGACGTAAGCCAATACAGAGAAGGAAAATATTCATAACTAAAACAAAATGTAAATCAGTTTTCACTGAGTTCAGGTTCAGGGAAAGATTTGAGGGGTATTCCATATTGTTTGGGGGCTAAAAGTAAATTTTAGGCTTTAGCAGTTGGAAACCCTGGATTAAGCATGTCATAGAGAATTGAAGAACTCAGCCCCCCAGGGGCAAAGTGGCCAGTGAACAGCAGTCCCTCTCTGAGTGAAAAAGAGCTTTGCTTAACTTCACAGGAGGACTTAACTGTCCTAGTAGCAGGTAGGGTGTTGCCATAGTAACAGCTCGGTGTGGGGTGAGGAGGAAAATGGGATTTAAAAAAAAAGGATGTTTTTCCTTCTTTCAGGTTCTTGCCTTAAAAGATCATTTAGAAGTCACCTACCCGGCACTGGATAAACGGAAGTCCTATTTGGCCTGACGGGAAGAAGGAGACCTGCCCCTGAGGCCAGCTGCTCCTGTGACACCCTAGGGCACAGGGTGGCTTTGAAACAGAATTAGAAATATTCTGCTGGGGCGGGTGCCATTGTCTTCCACATGCATACAGCAGGAAAACAGATTGATAGATGGAACGAAACTCGAATTTAAAGAAACTCAAAGAGCTGACTGCTCTGTGGCTGCCTCCCACATACACCTCCCTCGCTCTGGCTTCGTGTTCCCAGAGTGGGAGGGTGGGTGGGAATTAGATAAGGATAAATTGTCTCACTTGTGGAGAGCTTTAATTTGATAGAGAGGGAAGGCCTAATAAATCACAGTGAGAAGAGGCTCCATTTGGTTTAAATTTCAGAGTACAGTTTAGGTTAACAAGGTTAAAAACAGATTGCCCTCAGAACAGGTATGAATCCCTTCCGCCGCTCGCAGACACCCGAAACATCCTGTCTCTTTCCTGCTTCTAAACAGTCATAGCTGACTCACGCTGTGCACTTGGCCTCCTCCGCCTGCCCAGCTGGGCTAGTCCGAGAGCTGGAGCCCCAAGTCTCTGAGACTCTGCTGGGAATTCCCAGCTCCTCCAAGTCTCACCTGCATAGCAGGCTTCCCCAGAGGCAGTAAGCCTTACCGTGTCCTGCCTTGTTTCCCTCCTAGGGCCCCTGAAGGAAAAAAATAAAAAAGAAAGAAAAGAAGTAAAAAAAAAAAAAAAAAAGAGAGGGCATGACTGCTCCTAGGTGTGATATATAGGAGAAAGTTTTTTGTAGATATGAGGGAAAGCATAGCCAGAGGCTGAGGTATCTGGGAGAGTCCAGAGTGAACATGGCCGGACCAGGCCATGTGAGAAGAGGGAAGAGGACAGAGCCATGAGACCAGGAGACCAAGAGGCCGAAAGGGCAACAGTAAAAAGGGCCAGTGTAACCAGAATGACTACACTATATAGAGAAGAACAGCTGGAGGGAAAGGCAGCCCAGCCCCTGGGCTGGAGAGTTTAGGGTAGGGGGAGGTATATTCCAGTAAGGAGGACCCTGTGATAGGTAGGAACTGAGGGATGCTAGGAGAACCTGGCATCCAGGGTCCAGTTTTTTATATTAAATAGGCACCTCAGCCATTTGTCCTGGGTTTGAGACCTAACACCCCCAACATCCTGGGGGTCTGCATCAAGGCAGTACCTCCATCTACAAACCTTTCTCTCTCCTTTCCTGCTCCAGTTTAGGTTGAAGGGAGGCCCCTCCAACCCCTACTGTCCCACCAGAGGTTTTTAGCAGACAAAGAATGCCGCCATGGTAAAGCTCTGAGTCCTCTGGAGGCTGACAGGAGGCAGAAGTGCAGGCTCATATTGTCATGGTACTCAGAGGCTTACGGCCCCAGCTACAGGGACATACTTAGCACTGCCAGGTACCAGGGCATGTCAGCTTCATGGCTACTGTATCACCCAGCTTCACCACACTGTAGCAAGTGTAGGTACCTCAGGATCCCAGTTGGCCACTGAGATGGCAGCCAGTAGGCACTAAGGTGCCATGAAGTTCATGAAAAGGGTGACGGGGGTCTTCTTCTGAAGCTGGAGAAAGGGGGCCTTGGCTTGTGGGGAAGGTACCCTTGGGCCTGCTGCTCTGATGCAAGCTGCTCTCCTTGAATGCTGGATGGTCATTGTCCTTGTCATTGGCCACACAGCCTCCTGGTGGGCACCATAGAGTGTGGACCTGCCTCCCCATCCTTTCCCAGTTGGCATAGGTACAGACTTGTGGGCACTTAGGCTTCAGTGAAGTTGAAGGTGGGACTTATTGCGGGACTCTCTCAGACCCACCAGCAGTAAAAGCAATGACACACAGGCTTATCAATATTTCAAAGCTTGGGCATTTTGCTGGGCAGACTCTCAGCTACTCCACTCTATCCCAGCTAATCCTGGCACTACCTCCCACCATATGGCCAGGTCTCTGTCTCTGCTCCTGTTCATGTCCTTTCACCCCCGTGTTCACTGGCAAATCTCTTACCTCTGATTTCTTCTCCCAGAGTCCCTTTCCTTGCCCAGAAGTTCTGCCTTCCTTTCTTGCCCAGCTATTGGTCATCAGCGATTTGTTAAATCAAATCAGATACAGTTCTAGATTGCTTTAGGCAGATGAGGAAGGAACCAATAAATATTTGCCAAGTATGAGACTGGTGATGGACCATAGTTCTCTGCCGGTACAGAATTAACCTAATATGCAGAGACACCCTCACACAGTGCCCAACAGGGATTCAAGGATCCCAGATTGCTGGTGAATGTGTCATTCTCAGAAGCTGAGTTTAGGTGCTCTTGCAGCCCAGGGTAGAAATAGTGCCAACTATCCTAATTTAGACCATAGACTAAGTAAGTGAAAATGCAAATTAGAGTGATGTGGGGCTTTTCTCATAAACTATTATCTCAGGAGAGCAGGAATAAACCCATTAAACTGATAGCTTATACATATTGCTGGCCAAAACCACAGGATCGCTTTCTCTAAAGTAATCGAAAAGCAAAATAAATTACATGTAGGGATTCTGCCCGTACGATATGTCAAGAATGTCATTCCATCCATCACCAGAACAAATGTCTTTCCCTCACCATGGTAGCTTTTGTCCAAAGCTCCCCCTCATTCTGAAGCCCTCGCTACCCACGGACAGGTAGAGCACAGTGAATTAGCCTCTCGGGAGGACTCCAGCCTCTCAGAGCACAGCCTCACCACATCAATTAATATCCGCTGATTGAATGCCTCACCAGTAACTGGGCCAGGGATTCGACAGAGACTTAGAGCACAGCGGGCACCAGGGCAATAGTCTAACCTAAATGCATGGCAGTGGAGGTGATGCCAGCACGGGCACCGGACCTGAGGATTCCGAGGGCTCCGCACAGATATGTGGGTTAGGAAGGCAGCTTGCTTGATTTGACTAACTCTCTGGCAGATAGCATTCTTAATGTTGCTCAGAGAGAGTATCGTTGTGAAAGACATTACTCCATCATTACTTACATGGCAGAGAAAAGGTGGCCAGAGTTAAAGAGCCTTATCCAGGATTGAGCTCATCCTTGGGACTCACAGTGCTGCCTGTTCCTCAAGCCTTGTCCCAGGATAGGACTTGGAAGAAGGGGGATCTGGAGCCCTCCTCTGGCCTAGCTTGGCAATGTCTCAGTGTGTGATCCAGATGCTCACTGTCCCCACTGGCCTCCACACTATCTATCTCCATGGACTTAAAGTCCAGGATATGCCTCCTAGTCAGCTGATATGCACAGATGCAGTGTCACTCACATGTTCACAGGAGGCCAATGCTAGCACCCTGTGGTCCCATCCTCCACTTCTTTCCTCAGGGTGTCCAGGCGCCGCCACCTACCAGGCTGGGGAAGATGAAGCCGAGCCAGAAGCAGTAGGTCTGCAGGATCCCAGTCACAGCTCTCTGAGACGGTATTCCGTGAAACAGCTTATGCACTTTATTTAGGGTGAACACGGGATATCTGAGCCTTGGGACGTGAGAAGGGGTTTTCAGGCTGAGATGTTGTGAATGCTTTGTTTGCACAGAGAGGAATTCCAGGTGCTAGGCTGCCTGACTACCTTAAGAACTGCGAGGGATGGTCACAGGACTATGTGCACCGGGACACACACACAGAGCAGGGAGGAAGCAATCCTTACTCCTGCCAGTAAGATTTGAGATTTGGGGGGTTGGACATGTCTTGACCTCGCTCGAGCTACATGTCAGTTTCCCTGGTGGCACAGCCCACATGCTCCATAGCACCCATCATTTACAGTCACAAGATCTTTACCAGCAGCAGGGAGACCTCTCTTTAGGGCCTGGGCTGGACGTGTGTAGATAAAACAAAATGTTCGCCTGCCTTCTCCCTCCCAGTGGCCCCTGTCATTTCTGCCCCTGTCATTTATTTTTATCAACATTAAAACTAATTAAATAATGATTTGGGTTATTTTTAATTATGATTTTTTTTCAGTTTTATGGATCTAACACAGGACCTTGCAAAAGGCAAACTCTGTACCACTGAGCTACATCTGCAGCTCATGTATATTTTTAAAAACTAGTCATATGGGTAAAGAGCAGTTGTGATGGTTTGAATAAGAATGTCCCCCATAGGCTTATATATTTGAGTCACCTGAGAGTGACATTATTTGAAAGTATTAGAAGGATGAAGAGGGGTAGCCTTGGGGGAGGAAGTGTGTCACAGGTTTCAGAGGCCCATGCCAAGCCTATAGCTTCTTTCTCGGTCTAGAGTTCAGAATATAACTCTTAGCTGCTTGTACACACCACGCCGCCATGCTCCCCACCATGATGATAATGGAAACAAGCCTTTGAGACTATAGTCAAACCCCAATTAATTGCTTTACTGTATGGGAGTTGCCTTGGTCATGGTGTCTCTTCACAGCAATAGGGCAGCAACTAAGACAGCAGTGTTTACCCTGACTCTGTGCTGTCACTTCATGATGAATAATCTCTGTGGTGAGCTTTGTAAAACCGCCAGTAGGCTTCCTTCATCATGACCTGACAAAGGATGCAAGATGATTAACTTCATCTCCGAGCGTGTGTCTCCTGAGCGCCTCTGCCCATCCTCTTGATACTCTGTGGCTTTGGCTTATTCAATAGGAGTCTCCTCCCCACCACTCGTCCTGACATAATAGCATAAAGATCCTGGGTATCAGACAACACTCTTCTCTGAGTCTAATCCTTACTCGTCTTCTTTTTTTTTTCTAATTTTTTTATCAATTTTTTTAATTTTAATCTTTTTTTTTACTTGTTTATTTATTTTTATGTGCTTTGGTGTTTTGCCTGCATATATTTCTATGTGAGGTTGTCAGATCCCCTGAAATAGGAGTTAAAGACAGTTGTGAGCTGCCATGTGGGTTCTGGGAATTTAACCCAGGTCCTCTGGAAAAGCAACCAGTGCTCTTAGCCACTGGGCCATCCCAGTGGCTAACCGCTATCCCTCCCTCCCACCAACGGTTTTCATACAATATTTTTAGCATGTTTCCTCCTCACAGTTCTTCCCAAACCTTCTGTACATCCCTACCCCCAATTTAATGTTTTTTTTTCTGTTTCTCTCTCTTTTGAGAAAAAAAACAAACTGAACACCAAAAAAACCCCACAGATCAAAATAAATAAGCAAAAGAAAAATGTGACCAAAAAATGCCCAAGCAAAGTAAAATGAGACAAAATGTCCACGAAAATACCATTAAGCTTGTTTCCTGTTAAACAACTACTGCGGGGCATAAGCCCTGCCCAGTGTATCTTAAAGTCTCATTAATATACCCAATGATACTCCACTGGAGAAAGCTGAGTTTTCCTTTGCCAGTGGGTCTCAACTACAAAGAGCTTCTTGGTTAGAGGTGCGAGCCCATGTCTATTTACCGTTCTCAGTGCTGGTACCCCCATCTGGCTTGAACCTGTGCAGACCTTGTACATGCTGCTACATGTATACTGCATGAACTACAGTCTCTGTGAGTTCCTACGTGCAGCAGTCCTGTTACAGCTGGAAGAAGAGATTTCAGCAGAGTTATCCATCACCTCTGGATCTTAGAATCTTCCTGCCTCCTTTTCCACATAGATTCCCTGATCCTTGAGGGGAAGGGTTTAATGAAGACATCCGATTTAGCACTGAATGCTCCTAGGTCTCTGACCACTCTGCACATTGCCTACTTGTGCGCCTCTTACTCATTTTCCTTACCTTGGGCATTTGTTTACCCTGAGCAGATTAGCTTCTCAAAGCCCCAATTGCTCCCTCTCTATAATAGAATAATATCGGCCTAATAGAAAGACACTAGCAGCAGGTGAGAGGTGGCTCATGTTAACGGGATCACAGAGAGTTAAACAAGCATTGCATTTACTTTTTGTGTCTGTAATTAAAGGGGAGAGAACTCCCACCTCTCAGATGCTCTTCCTCCCTGTTTGTCTCTGCGGTTGCCATGTCATCGGATTCCTTAAAAATCAGAAATGGGTGTTAATAGGAGGCAGTGACCAGCCGGGAATCCAGGTACCTCAGACCAAGCCTGTGGATGACACCAGTTCCAGGTCAGCACCTCCACTGCGAGTGGTGCTGGGTTCCCTGGGGAAAAAGCAACATTCCCCTCTGTGAGTGTATAATCCAGAGCTCTGCATTTTGTTCAGAGGTAGCACCTTGTTAACTGCCCGCAAGAGTAAACTTTTAAGTAACACTGAGAAATGAATAAAGGTCATTAGTGATTATCCCTAAAGTAAACCTTTCCCCATGGACTCTAATAACATCTTAAACTCGGCCTTTAAAAATAAGTACTGTATGCCCATTTTATGGTGTATTTCTTCTGCTAATCATTTCATGTTTTTACCTATCATGGGAGATAGAAAGGCCCTTCAGTGAATCTGTTCTGGATTTTGAAGTAAAGAAATAATTCTCCTCCAATTTCAGAGAAATTGAAGTTTACTTAAAGATGATTAAAAATCTTTCTGACAGACATTGAGAAGGTCTCTCCCTTCTGAACGCTGTAATTTTAAATGATTCAGAGCTAGCTCAGCACATGTATGTTTATTAAAGACGGAATGAAAATAAAAGTGATTAGCATGGCTGCATTATCTCACTGAACTCCAACTATTAGCGTTCCTGTAGGCTCTTCAGCTCCAACCAGAAATGCATAGCTTCTGAGTCCCTCCTGAAGATACCGCTGTGGCTGTCTGCTTAGACGCACTGCACGAAGCAGTACTGGCTTTCCCCTGAGCCCACTCCTCTGGTAGCATCTTCACCAGCCATGAGACTCTCTTCTCAGAGACTGGGAGCAATAGTCCAGGAAACATTAGATGCCGAGTCCTGGCTAAGCAGCCCTTGGGTGGGTCTGGGTTGCAGGCAAACTTGGCCTTTTCTGAATCTACAGGCAGCCTTCTCTGGGGACTCCTGAAGCTGCTGGGTTTCAAGGCTACAGAATCCCATCTAGTGGGTCAGCACACATGACTGGAAAAGAGCTGGAGCCTTCCAGACCCCCTGAGTCTTCCCAAAACTCACTCATGAACAAAATTAGCAAAATATATGAGTGCTACATCAGATTGCCAACTGAACCTATGAGCTGAGGCAGGGTGGGACTTCCTTTTAGACTGGATCCTGGGCGCTCAGTGTGATGATTCCCTTGATGAGTCAGGCTACCGTCCTGACTTCTTGACATGGCTCTGCCCAGCTCATCTGTGCCTTTTCCAGAGTACTTGCTGTTTCATGCTGCGTGCGTGGCCTTTCCACTTTGTCTGACTAAGCCCCCTTAGTAAATACTTTAGCCGGTTGAGGTACAGAACCCCTCAGCTTTCACTTCTGAACGTTTTGTTGGGGAAATCCTGTGTCTTTTCCAATTAGGTTTCACAAATGCCATCCCATTTCAGTCTTAAATGTTCTGGGGACGCCCTCAGCTCAGCCTTTCATCACATTAACCTCTTATTTGTATTCCATGAGGTGCTGGTCTTTAATATTCTGGAAGACAAGTAAAAATGTACAGAAAAGCCAGGGTGCATTCCACTTGCTAAACCTCAGTGTAGCATATGTTAGTGAGCTGCCAAGAGCTTCAGGTGGCCTTGGGCCTTGAAAGTGCAATTTGGATCTGAACAATCTTGGAATTCATTTGTGATGGATGTTTGAACAATTTTTAGTACCTGACCCCTGTTCTCCTCCCAGTCTGAGGTAGAACTAGGATTCTTTTACCGATTTCTGGCAACTCCCAAGCCCCCTGCTGAGGACTGTTTGTTTTTCGTGGTGGCCACACGAGGCAGGGCAGCGAGGCAGCAGGATGCTGTGTGCGGAGGGCTCTTCTTTGCACCGTAGGGGTTGAGCGGAGTCTCTGACCCTCATCCTTTAGGTACTCCAAGTGACAGTGAAAAATGTCTCCGATCACACATAAACACACTTGGAATCCCAGCCCTCAGAAGCCAGGAGGATTGTTGTGAATTCACAGCTAATAGGAGCTACATAGTGAATTCCAAACCAGCCTGGTCTATACTGTGGGAGCCTGTCTCCAGGCATTATCAAGTATCCTCTCCAAAGGCAAAGCTGCCCTTAGCTGAGAGCTGCTGGTGTATGGGATGGGGTATCCAGACCAGAAGACTACTGTGTAAATCCCAGCTCCATTTGGATAGCCTTGACCTAGTCTATCTGCACCCAGAACAACAGGTTGCTGCAACCGTTAAGCTACATGATATGCTAAGTTTCCGTCCATGTTGTGGAAGCCAAATATTTCTCGTTTCCCCAGTTAGCAGTTTTGAGTGGCATTGAGCTGTGTGGTAAATTGTGGAAACTGGGCATTTTCATCTCAAAATAGGTATGCTTCCAACCCTTCTGGACAAAGCCGTTTAGTTGAGAGTGGATTTAATGCTCTCAGAGATCCTGCCTCATCATCAGAACAGGAAGAGGGTTAACTTCCGGTGCCATCTTTTATGTGCCCCCTGACGGCCACTTCCACGCAGCTAATGGCACCCAGATAATTATAGACAGTTGCCTTCTGGTAGTAAGCACAGCTCTGGGTGACTGCACACTCTCATTTACCCATTGGTACTCATTTGCATTTGTACGCCTCCCACAGCTGACACTTGTTTTTTCAATTTCGTGGTTCCTGAGCACTTTTCTGATTGCCCTGGGCCCACCGGAAAGGCTCCTCAGCAAGCCAGAGGGCTTGCAACCTCCAAGCTCTTCATTTCCTTTCGTTTTTTGGAGGGAGGCCAGTTGGTGGGAGCCTCACATCTGCCACAGAGCCCAGGCATAATGAGTCATTGTTCTTCTGAGAAGTCGTTGGCGTGAGCTTCCTCTCAGCTGTGACATTATAGGACCTTGTCTGCCTTTTCCTCCCAACTCCACCTGGGGACCCTCTGCATTATGTTCTTATGACAAGAGTCACCTTTCTTTTTCTCTTAGAAAGTGAGATTGACCTTCCTTCTGCTTCTCAAAGAGACGGGACTTGAAAGAAAAAAATAAAATAAAATAAAGTATCCAGCAATTGGCTGCCATAGCATAACTCTGAAAGGACTAAGGCAAAAAAAAAAAAAAAACAGCTTCAAGATTTAGCTGATGTGTGGAGAACAAGTAGAATATTCCCCGTTTGGGCCTTGTAGGGCTTATACTTCATAAGCTCAACTCGAGAGCCATGCCACCGACACCTCATCCTATAAAATGAGTCAGGCTAGCAGGACGGCTAGGTGCTTCAGAGTTAAGAGCACAGATTGCTCTTATAGATGAGCCAAGTTCGCCTCCCAGTACCTGTTTCATTCACAACCGTCTGTAACTTCAGTTCCAGGGCATATAAACACCCCCCGCCACCCCAGGCACTTGCATGCACATTGTGTACATGAACCCACACAGGCACACATATACACATACAACTGTTAAGAATGTATCAGTCAATAAAATATACACTGCTCATCTGCCCAGGCTGCTGCGCAGGTGGTGCCGCTCGGAGTAACCGCACGCATGATGACCCTGTGGGTATTTAGTATTTATATAGTCTGTTTACAACCTGCTAATTTTTTTTTTGTGAGGTCATCACTTATCTCTTCTGTGCCCTTTTCTCTCTGTTTCCACATGAACTTGCGATGTGAAAGCTGCCAGTTTCCCCTTGATGCGTCACTGTCCCCTGCTGTAGTGACAGCAGGAAAACCTTCCGTGTCCGAGGCGCGCCTTCTGCACCTCAAGTCAGTGTGTGCGGACAAGCTCTGGGAAAACACCAAAGTCCAGTCTGCCTGCAAGCCAAGCTTCCTCTCCCCGGGCGGGTGGGTAAGGGTGTGTGTTCTAGTCCCCTCCCCACTTCTGTCGCATTTCCGACCTAGTGTACATCCAACAAACCTTTTGTGCAGATACGCCAGAACTGCCTGTAGCTCATGTCATCCATGTGTCAACTATAACACAAGAATTATCAAGTTTGCACCAACCTAGTAGAATGACCTGCATCTGGTGAATAACTAGTCTGATACATTGTTTATTTATACAGATATACTAACCTAACCTAGCTGAAGTTAATAGATACTAAGTTAACAGTCTGGCCAAGGCATTACTTTACTTACCAATTATTTCAGGGACACTGTAATATTCGATGTCAGAATTATACAATGCTTAGTTTTTTTGTGTGTGGAACCAATTTCCATGAAGTCACAGTCTTTAACCTTATCCATGTTAGGGTCCAGGGAATTTTTCCTGGTTATCAACTGAGTTCAGCCCAGATTTTACTTCTTCAGGGAAGACTCTGTCTCATTGCTATGTGGGTGACTGTCAGCAGCATGAGCAAGGAATTGTTGAACTGTTACTCTGGCAAGCTCTGCTACCAAACTATGACCCTTGTTGCTGTGCCCTGACTATTGTGGTTGACCGGCATGTCTAAGTTGGCATCAGGTAGAAGACAACTGGAGAGATAGGAAACTCAACTCAAGCTATGGAAATCATTTTTACAAATAAAGACAGCATAATATCCAAGGTCCTTAGGTGTAGACAGGCCTCCAAGTGTCCAAACAGGCTCACAAGACTCAACCAGAGCAAGGAAGGGGGTTAGAGTAGGAGTTTGTTAAACCCACGTTCCCATAATGTCTGTGTTCCCTCCTTTGTTTCCAAACTGTAATTGTTCTGTATCTTGTAAATGCAAAGGGCCATGAGAAAACTTCAAGTCACCTTAAAGTCAGCCCTCCCTAGGAATAGCTGCAACCTCAGAAGATTATTTCTCCCCAGTCTCCTAAGAATCTTTGTAGAGAGAAGGAGAGTTGCTTCTAGAATATCATGTCTCAACAGGATGCCCTCTATTCCACCCCAGAGAATGGAATCCATGTCAGGAGCACTTACCATCCTGCTTCTGATTGTCCCTCCTAGATGAGGCACCAGAACGCTCCAGTGCCCCACTGAGAGCAGCACATACTTGGTGGGGAGAAGGGAATTATGGATTCAGAGAGGAGAGAACTGCCTGTATAAGTAACGATGTTTTACAGATCACATGAATCCAAACACCATTCCTAGCAAAGGAAGTAGGGTGCTTACAAACCTGACCGGTGTTTCCTGACCATGACCTAAGCCACAGGATGACCTTGATGGCATCTTTGGCTGTCTATGAGGCTCCAACCCCACAACAGCAAAATGAGAATAATGCTAACATACCTAAAGTTTAAGTATTTTATTTTAAAAATTAGTATTTTTAAAAATCCTGATATCTGGAAAGCTTATGAAGGTAGGAGTTTAATGCTCCTTTTACAAACAATGTTGACAAAAGGATCTCATTCGCCTCCCCCTTCACCTTTGTGTGGGGGGACAGCTGGAAGTCAGCAGGACATGTGAAAAACGGTTTGATAAAAGTAGGGCACAACCCTTCTGGGAGGTTTGTAGGACAGCTGGGAATGTAACCACTTATGTATATCAAAAAAGATTGCTCGTAAAATGTTATTTTGTGACGTCTTTTATACTGAAATTCTCTTTCTTCTGGGGGAAAAAAAAACAACTTCATATTCTACCCAGTTTGCCTTTATTACATTCAGGCCCACAAAGTGCATTTATTATTTCTTCTCGTGCTGTCTTACCAGACCTGTCAGGTCACATTAACCTAGTTACTGGGAGAACAAAAACGCAATTGGCCGAAGGTTACATTTCTTTGTCAGGAGCACAAGAGCAGAGAGAGCGCTCGCCAGGCAAACATTTTTCCAACAAGCTACAGCCAAGAAGCTGGGCTTCCTCCACCTGCACTGCCACACCTCCCAGAGACACTCAGGCTGGGTTACCCCGGCCGCTTTACCTTGCCAGAGTCATGGTCTTATTTTGTTTGTTTTTCAAGATGCGGCTGAAACAGGAAGAACTGCTGCCAAATCAAAGTAAGGAGAGGGCTTGATGGGCAGGAGCGTCTGCTGCCATAGCACCAGGACCTGAGTTTGGACCCCTAGCACCAACTAAGCCCTAGGCATGGTCATGTGAAGCTGTCTGTATTGCTGGGGGGGATTGGAGACAGGGTCGTCATCACCAGGGATTGCTGGCTGCCAACCTAGACAACAGAGAGCCAGCCCAGGTTCAGTGAGAGACCTTGTCTCAAGAGAGTAAGTCAGAGAGTGTCCAAGCAGGATGCCTGGCTTTCTCCTGTGGCCTCTGCACCTGTGCGTACCACACGTGTGCACTCGTATGCACACACACACACACACACACACACTTAAATACTGCTAAATGTGATTTGTGCGATAGAAGGCCACCTGAAACGTTTCATATTTAAAACCGTACCTTTCTTCAAAGCGCTTTCCTCTCCTCTTTCAGTTCCAGCCCCTAAAAATAGGTTTGTTTGTTTGTTTGTTTGTTTGTAAATTCTCATTTCACAGATGAGAACAGCCGGATTCTGGAAAATGAAAATGTCCTGCTCAGTGACTACATGGTACTCACATAAAAGCCCCACTCTAGGCTGATTCTAGAATAGCCATGGTATGACTGCTGTCCTGGCTGAGGCAGAGAATGCCCTGGCCTGGAGAGGGTGTTATCTGGAATTTCCTGGCCCAACTCCTGTAGCTTTGCTGGTACTAGATGAAAAGGAAGAACAAGAGAAGAACAGAAAATGAGTGACTTCGGAGACACAGGCGAACCAAGGCAGCCTCCCACACTTGCACAGCAGGTATTGTTAGCCTGGGACAATGGCAGAGGGAAAGGGTACACAGGGAAAGTGAAGCGAGCCCAGCAGGAAGTCATCTCTCTCGCCATGATTTATGGCAGTGCCGAGCTGAAATAGCAGACTGGCAAAATCCCCCTAAGGACAATAACAAGCCCATCGAGTGCTTCCCGCAGGAATGCTGCGCAGCCGCCCTCCGCAGCTTCTTATACACCTCCGCACGCAATTATGAAAGCTGTGTACCGCCTCGTTAGTTTTATGTTGATTTGTAACTGAAAAAAAGTCAGACTTCTGGAATATTACAAATATTGGCTTTAAAAAAAAGGGGGGGTGATATGGCATTCTTCTGAAGGATGAAGTAGAACCTAAAGACAATAGGGATTGGGTAGCCACATAAATAAGCTTTTCTTAGGCAATGGAAAAATTCACATACTCTCAAACAATCCTGTTATGTATTCCATCCTCTTTCCCCCAGTTTCTAATATCCTACATTTTCATGTTTTATTAGTTACTCCATATGTACCTCTGCTATAAAAATATGAAGAACTTTTTTATTTCTTGAGAGACACAAAGTTCTAAACACTAATAATATTCCTAATTAACATGAAAATTACTATCAGTTGAATGCTGCTTGCAGAATGAGGCAACAGTGCGTGTCTGTGATCCCAGCCCTTGGAGGCTGAGCCAGACCTGAGGGTGGAAGGCCGCAGAGTGAAACCTCTGTCTAAAAGAGACTGGCGGGCATCGACGCCAATTCCTTTTTTGATTCTGAATTTTATCAGTGTTGGTTCTGTAGAAACCTCTCTTGTAGACACAGATGATGGCGGAAGATGCTTTCTTCTAGCAGGACCCAGACACTCTCATTTGCAGGTCTCTGCCAAAAAGCGCACAGTGGGCCATCACTTTCACAATCTATCCTGCTGAAGCTGCTTTCTAATAACAACTCCCAGCACTGGCTGGAATATAGATCAGCTTATTTATTCATATTAAAAAATAATGGAGTTGGCAAGATAAATCAGGTAATGGTGCCAAACGTGAGGGCCTGAGTTCAATACCCAGGACCCACAGGCAGGAAGAGAACACCAACACCTCAAGATGACCTATGACCTACACACACACACACACACACACACACACACACACACGCACTTCATAATAAATTTTCTAGGTCTAACTTTGTGTCGTCAAGCACATAATGATCCATTATCAAAAATTATTTTTATTTCCCCAAAACTTAAGAGACAAAGGTTTAGAATGCAGCAGTTTTTTTACCCATTAGTATCTAATTGCCAGTATAGTGCCAGCAACTCATTTTTACAATTTCTACGAAGTAAACAAAAGAAATTTATGAATATCTAACACATAAAAATTGTACCTTTGTTTTATGAACATAGAAACCCTCTAATTACATTCAGAGGGTTTATTAAAATCTAAACATGCCTTTACCAATCAACTATCTCCTGATAAAAATGTCTTATTCTGTACTTTAAACACAGTTTACATCTACACCTACATGGACGCAGCTGAGCCAGTCAACTTGTAGGGAAAGCAAAAGGTTTTCCAAACTCCACCTTCAATCAACAAGGCCAAACCCAATAACTTTATTTATAATAGAAGTAAATATGCAAGTATGTGCTGCTAAGGAACACTGTAAATATCACGAAGAACTAGTTATTCCCTAATGGGTCATGAAACTCAATCTGGATCAAAATGGGTACTCTAATGCTACCTTAACCAGTTTGCAACGTTTTAAAATCAAGACTAAATCTACCAGCCCTTGGACTTAATTTGGAACAAAGAAGTGTTGCTGAAGCTGGGTTATTTATGGAGAGTGGGTGGCCTTCAGAAAACGCTCTGTGTGTGCCTAGAATGCATTCCAGTGTTTGTCCACTGTGAATGATTAAGTAGGAGACCCGTGTGATAGCACAACAAACTCTATTCCTGACCGAACCTTCTCTGCATTTTTAAAGAAAATGAAATCCCTAGGCGGGTACAGGAAACATGAAATATTCTGATTCAGCAGCTGATATCCAGCCTTACTTTTCTTATTAATATGAGGTGGAAAATACTAAACATTTTATAATATGAAATACAAGCATTGACTGAACTCAGAATAAAAATTTCATGATGCAATTTAATAAAACAGATTTTAACTACCGTCTTAAATAATGCAGACCAAATATAAAAGGAATCCCATAAAATTTTTATCTGTTAATTTGATCCCGTTTTAAATGTGAAAATTTGGTGATCCCCAGAAATGTCGAAGGTACCTTTTAAAAAGAGGGCTGCTTTAGGGTTAGGAGTTTCCTTGGTTCTTTTCAGCTAATGATCTACCTGGATCTAAGTACTGACTGGGGCCAGCCACTCACACGGTGACCGGCAAAGCTGGTTCAGTGTCTCTGGGGATACATTTATGGGGACTGGTCATAGGAGAGGAGACATAACACCACTAGACGCAAACTGAGTTAACACTGCTGTGTTGTTTTCATGGCCCACTCTCTGATCTCAGAGCATTTTGATGGGGCAACAAAATTTTCCACTCCCAGTCTTGCATCATGCTGTAGGCAGCAGCAGCCTAGGGCAGGAAGGTACCACAGCCCTCGAGGGAGAGTGCAGGATTCCGTCCTAAGAGAAGCTTCTCTTGAAGCAGATTTTGGACCAGGATAATTTTTTCAACCATTTAATGAGACTGTGGTGGTGGGCAAAGGGTGGCTGTTGGTTTTGTGCCAAGGAAGAGCTAGTTCTACAGGAAAGGCTGGGGAAGGAAGCCCACTGAGGTAGCTCTGGGGTCAAGTATGCCTGGACGTTGGGTTTCCTGGGGTTCTCTGCCCACCCAAGTCTTTATAAAGTCTCTGAAGCATTGCAGGGATCTAAGGGCTTGGGTAGAGGTCACTCACCTCAGGACTCTCCACCCGCTTCCCCCTGGGCTGCTGTTCTTTCAATCTGCTCCAGAGCAGCTGGTGTCACTTTCACTGGTTCACTCAACTCTGCGTCATGAATTCCTGGCCTCATCTGGAAGGGATGCTACAACCTTCCCATGCACACCTCTGACTTAGGAAGTCCCTGTCCCTCAAGGCCAAGTTTTTCCTTAAACAGCTGTTGCCTAAAGCTAGACTCTAGCAGCCATTCCTACTGCTCCTCAGCCCTTCTCCCCCCCCATGTCTCAGGCACTCCCCCTCCACATCTGAGTTCCCCTCCTCCACATCTGAGTTCCCCTCCTCCACATCTGAGTTCCCCTCCACATCTGAGTTCTTAAACTTATAACACTTTTTCTAGGCTCCGTCCCATCTCCTCCATCGCTGCTGCTCACCACATGCCATCAAAACTATTTCTGTCGCCACCTATTGGGAAAATTTCACTATAAGCCGGGCTCCATCAGAGCATCTCCTACCCACACAGCTTCCAGCAAAGACCCCATGCCTAGGACTCTGTCAAACACTCTTGGTTTGTCAAGCATGTGGCCAGACCTTACCTTTCTTTGTCCCCTATGTGCATGGCCTGCTTCCCCACCCACCCAGTTGTATTTATCACACTGATTTGTTATAATGTCCTACCTAATTGCCCATAACTCCTTATTCACAAGAACCTCTCTGTCTTCTTTATTGCTGTATGACTTAGTTCAGTACCTGTTACTTACCCAAGCAGTTGCTAAGTACTCACATGGTGTGTTTATAAATGAGTAAAGGAGAAACAATGTGTGTTTTGAGTATAGCATTCTGTTTTGGTGATCAAGCATTGTCTTTAAAGGAAAAGTGACTCTTGTAGGGTGTTCTCAAAGTTACAAAGGTGACACCTGAAGCTCTCCTATGACAGATGTGGTTTCCCACAAGTCCAGTGTGATTTCTGGGACATGAGCAGAACTACCCCGCTTCCTGAAGCAGCTAAGCTGAGCCTGTCTGCCATCCTTCCAGTTGTGAGACATAAATATCTGCTTCCTGGTGCTCAGGAGGGTGGTGAAGAGAATCCAAGGCCCCCTGGCCATGGCTCAGCACAGACTACAAGCTGACTTGCCCCCCCTTGCAGAGTAGACATTGACCTCACATAATGAATTGCCTGAGGAACTGTTGTTTAAATATGAGCATTCACACATATATGCAATACAATGGAGATTTTCACAGGTGGCGGCATTCAAACAGGAAATAAAAGGGGAAAATAATTGTGAATGAGCTTTTCACTGGGAAGCTTACTATAGGTGTGAACTGCTGATTCTTTAGCAGCCTTGTAACAGGGGACAAAGAAATTGCCCTTCAGATGTAGAAGAACACTCTCAGAGCACAGCAAATCCACCAAACAACCATAGCACAGTACCACACGCTTAGAGACACAGGGCTGTGTGACCTTCCTAGCTGCTGTCCCCTTCATGTGTGGTTAGCCTGTGTGAACAACTGCTCAGGGCTGCTGGAAAGCAACATGGCTCCTACAGCCCACAGGGCCCAAGGAAGCAGGGGCCCATGGCAGGGCAGTGGCCACTCTCTTCACCCTAGCAGACTGGCCTGCACTCTGTCCGTACCTGCCTTCATCCATCCTAAGGACATTGGGTACCCTTGGGGTGGCACTCTGCCACATGGGCAATACAAATCTTTGGTCAGGAGTTGAGTCTTCTTGACTGATTCTGAGCATACCTCCTGGAGAATGGGAGTGGAGAAAGAACTCCACTTGTCACAGGAGAATAAAGTTTGTGGCAGCAAGGATGAGCAGCTCTGGGGGCAACACCAGCACACACACAGGTGGCAGAGTGTGACATGCCTCCTACAGATCCTCGGCATCGCCAGAGGTAGCGCTCCTTACTGGGACCCTCTTCTGGCTGCTCCAGAAGAGAGCTGCCTTAGCTACGGTTTCTATTGCTGTGAAGAGACATCATGATCACAGCAACAATCATAAAGAAAAACATTTCATTGGGGCTGGTTTAGTCCATTACTGTCCTGGCAGAAGGCTTGGTGGCACATAGGAAGACACTGTGCTGGAAGAGAATCGAGTTCTGCACCTGGATCAGCAAGCAGCAAGGTGTGGATGCCACGCTAGGCCTAGCTTGAGCATAGAAGACCTCAAAGCCCTACAGTGACACTCTTCCTCCAACAAGGCCACACCTGCTCCAACAGGCCACACCTCCATATAGTGCCACTCTCTATAGGCTAAACATTCACATGCATAGGTCTTTAGGGGCCTGTTCCTATTCAAACTTCTACAAGAACCTTCTCTCCAGTGGTGAAAGTTCTCTATTCTCAGGCAGCTCAACAAGAGTCATTTTGTTCTAAACCCCACCTGACATTCGTGGTCTTTTTAATGCAAGCAATGGGCCCTGATAAACTGCTGTGTGCAACACAGGCTAGTGTGAAAACAGCAAATGAAACATGAGACCCAGCCGAAGCCTGCGGCTTGCTTCTCCCACGACACTTGTTCAATGCAATGATGATGGAAGACCAAGTATCTCCCATCTCTGTAAGCGCCTGTATGTAGGAAGTGGTGGAAAATAAGCAACTAGTCCCTTAAAGGGGTGTGTGTCCTGCACCCACATACCAAGATACCTCTGTCGCACCCTCCAATTTCTCAGTACAGCACAAAGCAGAGAGACAGCATAACAGCCCTTCAGACAGTAGATGGGAGTTCCCTTATCCTGATGGTTGTATGAGGATGTCAAAGCCAAACCCATGTAGAGATGACGTAAATTAAAGATGCTGACATCCCCACCCATGGCAGTTGTCAGGTTCATCCCTGGAGAGCTGCAACTTCTGATATTTCAAGGCCTTACATTGCAACTGTATCTCTCAATTAATATGAGAATGGGTTATAAGAAGTATAAGTGGCCTCTAAACGCCACTGATAAAATGTGTGAATGCCTGCTCAGTATGCCTCCTATGTTCGTCCACAGGCTGTGAGGGCTACCCTAGAAAAGAACCGTCATGGGTGTCGTTTCCATTTATTTATTTAATTCTGGAATGTAAGGACAGAGCTCAGTTACTCATCTGGAAAAGGATAGCTTTCTAGAAATAGCTGTAAAAAATATATATTACTTTCTCTGAGGGCTTCATTTCTTTCCTTCCTTCCTTTCTTCCTTCCTGTTATAGTTTGAGTAAGAAAAGTGTACCATAGACTCATGCATTAAAGTACTTGGTTCCCAGTTGGTGGCTGACTTGGAGGGGAGATAACCTTTAGGAGATGGAGACTCCTGAAGGAAGTTTGTCACTATGGGGGGAGGGGAGATTACATTTAGAAGATGGGGATTCCTGAAGGAAGTTTATCACTGTTGGGTGGACTCTGAGAGTTTGCTGCCAGTTTGCTCTCTCTGCTTCCTGTGTGCAACTGAGATGTGAGCCCTCAGCTTCCTGCCTAACTGTGGCAATGATGTCCCCATTATTATGGACTGTCCATCTGGAAAGATAATCTAAATAAACTGTGTTCCTTAAGTTGCTTTTTGTCAAGATATCTTATCACAGCTTAAAAAAAAAAGATACATTTCCTTTTTCTGTTTTAATTTCCCAATTTTTGCAAACCTTTCAATATAGAGAAAGACATAAGAAAATGAAGCGCAAACAGGAGTATCTGCACAAATATGAAATTCCTCAAAGACAGTCACTAGAAATGATTGAATTCTCTAGTATTTTGTTTCCTCTGCTAATTGCTTTAGGTTGTTGTCTTGCTTTCAAGTGGGGGGCTGAATGGAAATAACTGGCTGTCATCTCAAATAACAACTTTATTTTACATTTTTATTTTTTGGGAATTTTAATCACGAGTATGCTGTATTTAAATCATTTCTACCCTCCTCCCTTTCCAACTTCTTCCATACCCCACCCCACTCCCTCTTGAATTTGTAGCCTCATCTTTTATAATTATTATTGCTGTGTATGTGTGCATGTCTGTGTGTGTGAGTATGTGTATGTGAATATTACTCTTATGTACATGGGTTTAGAGCTGACTACTTGGGACTGGAAAATATATCAGGGGCTATCTCTCTGAAGAAAACTGATTCTCTCTTCCTCAGCAGCCGTTGACCGCTGTAGCGTTTCACCCAAGAATGGAGCCTCGTAAAATTTCCCCATTCCCATTGGCAAGTGGTGATCATTTTGCAGATCTTATTTAGGCATTTCATGGATGTAGTTTTTTTTATATTAAAAGATGGCCATCTATCTCTCTCTCTCTCTCTATCTCTCTCTCTCTATCTCTTTCTCTCTCTCACACACACACACAGACACACACAACAAAAAGAAAACAAAACCCCATCCAAATGCTCTGGCTCTTAGTTTTCTGCCCCCTTTATAATAACATTTCCTGAGCCTTAGGTGTGGGTATTGGTTGTAGATATACAAGTTGTGGCTGGACATTCCACAGTCACCCATTCTCTGTATTCTGAGCAGCTGTCGATCAACTGAACAGTAGCTTCCATCTGCTACAGAAAGAAACTTGTTTGATAAGGGGTAAGAGCATAGGTATAATGGTAAAATTAGAAACTATATTGATTTAGGAAAATGGCAGTGTGGATTCCCCTCTGAAGTATGCGACCTCTCTGGCCGTGGGTAATTGACTAAATTTTGCAGGCATGAGTTTCCTCCTATTGAGCAGGCCTTAAATCCAATTTGGTTACCCCCATGATATAAGCACCACTATTGCACCATTGGGTATATGTTGCAGGCCAGTCACTGTGTTTTTTGGACTTTATGTCTGGGTAGGACTACTGATTGTTTCCCTCCCGTAGCAACTTGCACCTTCCAATACTATGAGAGCTAGTCTTTAGGGAGGAATATAGAGGAATTTTAATTTGGAACACAGCTACTCTGGCAAGAGATCACATCCAAAGACCTTCTTGGTCTGTGTGATCCAGCTGGAATACAGACACTCCTTTAATCCCAGGAGAGAGGCAAACAGATCTCTGAGTTTAAGGCCATCCTGGTATAGAGCAAGTTTCAGGTAAAGAAAAGCTTAGGTTCAGGTATATTGGTACACACCTTTAATCCCAGAATTCAGAAGACAGAGGCACGATGATCTCTGGGTTCTAGTCAGTGCTGTTCAGTAAGTCTGGATGAGTCGCTGAGTTTAGAGTTTGTGGCAGTTCAGTTCATGAAATTCAGAGGCAGTTTTACTAGGAAAGTTTTGCAGAGAGAGGTTGAAGAGGGAACAAGCTAGACACAGGTGAAGACAGAATGAGCCAGACGATGAGAAAGAACCAGAAAATTAGAACAGCTCACTAGAGTTTGAGGCCAAGCAGAGCAATTCAGTCAGAAGCTGAGAAAGAAACCAGGTTTTGTTATGGTTTGCTTTGGTTTGGTTTGGTTTGGTTTGGTTTTTTGAGACAGAGTTTCTCTGTGTAGCCTTGGCTGTCCTGGACTCACTTTGTAGACCAGGCTAGCCTCAAACTCACGGAGATCTGCCTGCCTCTTTCTCCCAGAGTGTTGGCATTACAGATGTATGCCACCTCAGCTGGCCATTTTTTTAATTTATTTATTTATTCACTTTATATCCTGATTACAGCCCTCCTCTTCTCCTCCCAGTCCCTTCTTCTTGTTTACCCCTCCCCCCACCCTCCCTCTCTCCTTCTCCTGAAAAATGACCAAACAAAGACTGGCCCTACTTCAGACCCATCCCAAGGGAGAGAACCAATTCCTGACACCATTAATAACATTACTTTGCTATGCTTATAGACAGGAGCCTAGCATAACTCCTTGAGAGGCTTCACCCAGAAGCTGATGGGAATCAGATGCAGAGACACACAGCCAAATATTAGAAAGAGCTCGGGGAGTCCAATGGAAGAGTTGGGGGAACGATTGAAGGATCTGAAGGGGTCAAAGACTCCAAAAGAAGACCCACCAAGTCAACTAACCTGGGCCCATGGGGGCTCACAGAGACTGAAACACCAACCAGAGAGCATACATGGATTGGTCCTAGGCCCCCTACCTAGCACATGCACAGCTTGGTCTTCATGTGGATCTCCTAACAACCGGAGCAGAGCCCTTTCTGACTCTGATGCCTCCCTTTAGATCCCATTTCCCTAATTGGGCTGGCTCAGTGGTAGAAGATGGCCCTAATCCTGCATCGACATAATATGTCAAGGCAGGTTGGTACCCGTCTCTGAGGAGAAGCCAGTTTTGAATCAGTCAGCTTGGAAAGGAGTTTGAGCCAGAACAGCTGTGTTGAACCAGGAAGCCAGAGTTCAGAAAGAGCTAAAAAGGGTGAGCTTACACAGCAGTAAGTCTCAGAAACTGAGAACGTTCTAGGCCTAGATCAGATTATATGGAGGCTAGAAGTTTCCAGGCCTAGGGATAGTTAGATGGAAACACTATGGGCTCAGGCCAACCCATGTATTCCTAAAGCTTGGGTATTGCTCTCATCTCAGCCCCTCATCCAAGAAACACTTACAGAGGAGTGTTCCGGGTCAGAGCCAGCTCAGCGCCTCCACGCTCTGAATCCAGAGTGTGTGGCGTCTCCTCCACTGCGCTCTTACCTTCGGGAGGCAGCCAAGGTTGATGGCAATAACCTGTCCTGTTTGGGAGGCCTCTTGGCTCAGCCTCACCAACAACTAAAAGGGAGGTTCTCGCTGCCTCTCGTTGGAAATTTTGTCAGATAGTTTATGAGTCTGGGGGCCAAGCATTTATATTTCATATGGTATAATTCCATTAAAACTATTTACCCAAATGAGGTGATGTATGGATAAGGGATAGACTGTGTCTATCATGCTATGCTTCATAAAGGATCTCAGTTACCTAAATCTTTGCACCAACAACCATTATAATTCATTACTACAATTCTGTGCCTATGGTACGAATGCTGTGCTCACATTTACCTGTTCTTAGAGATTCACTTAACATTCCACTTCAATATCTAGGGTGGTATGTGCCCTGTTTCTCTGTGGGCAGCAATGGGTAGCAGATCTTTATTTTTTTTAACACTGAAATACAGTAAGACTGTACTCCCTGTCTCTCAAAATGCGAGTGTCCTTTATAAGCTAAATTTTCAAGTAGGAAATGCTTATGGGGTCAGGCAGTGAGGGCTGAGGGACAGGCGGACTAGAAGGAGCTCTCGCCATGGTGCTAAAGTTCTGGAAGCAAACACTGCGTGGGAGGCCTGGGAAACAGTGAATTGTTGTTCGCACCTCAGCTTTGATTTGGAGGCACCTGCGAGAGAAAATGCTTCTCTCTCAGTACTTGCTGGTTATTTTATTTCCAGAAAACATGCTTGTTATTTTAGCTGAGGTAATTGCCTGAGCTCCGGGGGATGATTTGTCACAAATGAACAGTGACATCTACAGGTCGGTCAAAGTAACGCATATCTGAAGCAAAAAAAAGCAACTGTTCTCAGTTGGCTGTGTATGAACCCGCCCTCCGCCCCCCCCAAGTAATGTCAAATGTTTTTATTTCGGAGAGGAAAGAGTCAACACCCGAGTTGGAGAAAAAAATCAAACCACAGAGGCAGAGAAGTGGATAGATAAAGTACATTTCTGGACAAAGGAAAATCAGAAATTCCCGGGGTGGGGGTGGGGGTCTGACAAACTGGATTGTTTGTTCCCAGCACCTCTGTGCCAGGGCCAAGTGAGAATTTTGGCTATCACCTGCTTTTCTTCTACACGTTGATTAGACAGATCGGCAGAGGCTGCTCCAAACACACTGTTCGTCTAACCATTTACATAGCAATATTTCCAAAGTTCTGTTTCTGCCGCTTTGCGATTTAAAGGTTTTCCTGGATCAGTTCCAGGCCTCCTTAGGGTGGCCGCCACCCCAGGCTGTTCAGTGAGGAAAAGCTAATCTAGACGCAGTAACCGTGCAGGTGACTACACACCAGCCACACCCTCTGCCAACCCCCCACGAAGCTGGCCAGAGCCCATGAGAGGAGGCTACAGTCCCCAGGGTTTCTCAGAACCCCGATCGTTCACCGACATGGGTCAGGGGCAAACCCTAGCAGCTAGACTGAGGATGGAAAGCCCAAGCTCTCTGTCCTCTGGCTAAGCTGTGCTTAGGACCCTGTTCCTGGGGGATTGATTACACCTTGCTAATTTACACAGCCGGCACTATTGCCCAATGAGTTTGACTGTTAAGACCCAGAGGCGGGAAAAAATGGTTGATTGACAGAAAAAGTCTCCAATACCTGGGAGTTGCAAAGACTGCCCGTTCTTTTGCTTGAAGGAAATGAGCGCCTAAGGAACCCCCAACCCAGTGCCTGGGGAACAGCACAGCTGCTTTTTCTCTTCCTCCTCTTATGGACAAATCCCATGCTCAGAATTTTTTAAATCACAGATTGGATCAGTGACACATGGTCATGAAGCCATTAGATGGCTTTTATAATAGGCAAACAAGCCACTCAGTGCACCAGCAGGCACAAGCTGTCCCTCTGGACTATGGGGTCAGGAGATGAGGCGGTGAGCCACTTGGTCCACAAGTGAGCAAGCCTCACCCCGCTCCTCCCTGCCTCATCTCTCTCTGGAGTTTCTTCTCAGATCTTCCCTTCTCGCTCTCTTTAGCAGCGTCTCCTACAGACGTGGCCGGCTTCCAACGCTAAATGTCCCATCCATCTTCCCCTGCCGCGTGTCCAACACATGCTGTACATGTAGACAGGCAAAACCTTAAAAAGATGAGCCCTTGCAGTGGGGATTGGCGCCTCGCCCCACAACTGTATGCCCCTATCAGAACTCACACAACACTGAAAACCTCACCCACAGCCTCAGCCAGACCACGGATGCTCCAGCTCTCTCCGGGGCATAAAGAGAGGACTTGCAGGTGCAGTTTGTCGCATCATGAGAAGCAGATCGCCTTCCTTCTGCTCAGCTGATACACCATGTGGCTTTTGTTGTCACTACGAGCTAAGGCAGAAAGCTTTTGTGAGAGAGCAGGCAGCAGTGGGCAGGGTGGAGGGGAGACACTAAAAGAGCTAGTCCCTCTCTTTCTATATGTCAGGCTGCCTAGGTTTCAGTCTGGAGGCCAACAGCTGCTGGCTAGTCACTAGTGGCTTTAGAAAGTTCTCCGTGCCTCTACCCTCACCTGTTCAGCCAAGCATTTCTTGCCGGGTACCATCTCTGCAACCGGTGCTGATTTTAGAACATACTTGAGATGCACTGGTGATCAAAAGAACCAGACCCCACTGCCCTCTGGTGTCCAGACTACACCAGTAGGAACGGACACAGGACAGTAAGCCAGGTGGGTCAGCAGGGCCTGCTGTGAAGGGCAGGAAGTGGCTTTCTCCTGCTGGGGTAGTCCCAGCAGGAGACCTGGGAGCACAGCAGGCTGTGCAAGTGCAGCTGGAGCACAAATGGAGCACAGCTGGGCAGGGCGGGGACTTGCCAGAGCTCCAGGGCCTGATGAGCTAAGGGATGGTAGGGTGAAGGCCCGGCCATGGCTGAATGCACAGAACCCTGTGGCTAAAGGAGATGACAAGAGACAGGGACACAGCAGAGGCTGTTGAAGACTCTCAGGCTGCACTGGGAGCCCCAGGAGCCCCAGCACAGAAGAGATTCTGTTTTGGCTACCCTGGGATGAAGGGGTTTGGGGGGGGGGATTATACTCTGTGAGACACTAGCCATGAGGGAAGCACGGTTTCCAGAAGATTCACAAGGAGAACAGACGACATACCACTGAGTGTCCCCGTGTATAACCTCAGAGAACAGCAGAGCCAGGCAATCTGTAGTTTTGGCATCTGTATTAACCTATAATTCTCAGTATAGGGCTGTGTACCGAATGACCGCAGCCTCGCCGCCCACGGTACTGGTGATAAAGTCATTCTAACTGGGGTTCGGGCCTTAACTGAGTAGCTTTCTAGCTAGGTGATCTTGATAATGCCCATGAGCTCTGGGTTTCTTTTCTCCACATCCGGGGCTGGTGACATGACACAGCGACTACAAGGTGCTTGCTGCCGAGCCGAGAGACCTCTGTTCGAGCCCCAGAACCACCTGATAGAAGGAAAGAACCAATCCCTCCAGGTTATCTTCTGCTCTTCTCCATGTGTGCCATGGCACACATCACACATGCACCACAGAAAGAGACGGGCATAAAGACAGAAGGCAAAGAGAGGCACACATAGTCAACAAAGATAATCTGTTTTAAAACTCTCCACATCCATGAAATGGGTTTTAGAATAGAAAGAAGACCTACCCACATGAATGACAGCTGTCAGGCTGACCCAGTCAGGCTTTGCTGTAGCATCATCAACCCCCCCCCCTTTTTCAGGTGCTGTGTGTTGAGCTCATTACCCAGCTTCCGTGAGCCTTCTTGTCCTGTGGTTAGACCCTTCTTCAACCTTAGATCATAAGAAATAGGTTTCATGGTGACTGCCACGGCCCTGCCCGACTGAGTGACAGTCGCTGTGGTCACTCTCTCAGAGCAGCTACCCCCCCCCACACACACACACACATTAGAATAGAGAGGAAAGTGAAATCCTCACGTGTTAGCTCCTTTTCACAGCGGGCTTCCTGTGAACGGTGAGAGTATTGAAAGGAGACCCATTAATTCGCCACCTGTGCCTAGTCCTATCTCTGGCATCTGAAGACCAGCTCACACTGCCCCACTTTGCAGAAACGGGTCTCGCCTAGCGAAGGGTAATTTGCCTTTTATGCCTGTTGAGTCTTGAGCTTCATAAAAAGAAAAATGACTTTTTTCTCCATTAAAAAAAAAAAATACACACAGAGAGAGGGAAAGAGACTAGGAAGGAAATTAAAAAAAAAAAATTAAACCTCATATGCACACTGTAAAGTGGCTATGAAATACTGAGAAAGCAACTGAACAGAAGGCTCCCTTTACCTGCCTTTTTCTGCTAAAAAAAAAAAAAAAAAAGTCTCTGCCAAAAGGCTGGAAGTTAATATACATCTTTATATATCTAGTTCCCTAACTGAGATTTCAGATTTCAGCACTCAGTACTGTGGTCCAGGGAAGAGAGGGGAGAATGCTTGGAACCCTTTGGAGCCATGATTTGTGGCAGAAGCTGTGGATGGCTGTCAGGTACCATCCAGACAACCCCAGTGCATCAACCTCTGCTATCTCGCTAGAACCTGGAGGGCCGGGACCACCCACAGAGTTCCGCAACAGGGCCGCTGGCCACCAGACTTGACAAAACACAAAACACCTCAGGCCTGAGATAACAGTCATCAGCAAAGAGATGTGGGCCTGCAAAGCCTGGGGCTTTAGAACCTACCTTAGTCAGCTGTCCAGAACTCGGCCTCCACTTTCACTGTGATCAGAGGCTGAATGAAGTGAGAGTGCTCCGAAGAGCCATTTCCAGCAAAGGGGGAGAATGTGCTAATTAAAATCGTGTGAGGTCACCTCTGGAAATGCGATGGGAAGGACTGACTTTCTACTCCTCCTGACCTACCATCTCAGGCCCCATTCCTTCACCTAGCCCTTTCTCCTCCACTGCCTCATCCCTGCCACAGACTCTTCTTAAGACAACAGGAACAGAGGGACACAGGAGGCCCACTGTCTCCCTTCATACTGTAAATGTTTCTTGGGAGGTTTTCCTTTTCATTTAAAAAAAAAATGCTGCTTTGAATTAATTTGCCCAGAGCTGGGGCAATGCACAGTTCATTTGTCTGGCACTGTTCTGGTCTCCGTGAACGACCACACAACTTTTTTCAGCTTGACGAGTTGGGAAATGCTGGAACCAGAAAGTCCCTGGCCTCTCCTGATTGGCCAGGCTGCATGTGGCCTTGAGACCCTCGTAGCCTTCCTTTCCCACTCCTGCATCTACAGTCTTCTAAGACAACCCACTCCCAGCTACTCACCTTCCTGCCTGCCCCGAGCACCCCTAGTTCCCATCTTCTCCCTTGAGTCTTACTGCAGTTTCCCACCCTGGCTTCTATACCCCAAAGCAAGGTGCCTGGGCCTTTTGTGGTACATTTCCTAGCTTGAGTTGATATACCAGTTGCTTGCTAAAGCTTTCCCTTCCTTGTGGTGCATGTGTGTGTCAAGCTTAAATCACCTGATGAAAGGCAGATGAGGGGAAGTGGGGAGCAGACGTCTGACAGTGGAATAGGGAATCCACAAGTGATGAAACCTTCCAAACTACGCCTCGGAGGCCACTCTTCAGAAACTCGATTAATTTCCACAAATAAATCAGAAAGCTATTGCTCATATATGGGTTCCCTCCCCACTGATGTAGTGTAAGAATTTGGAAAGGTTCTTGCAGCTTCCAAAGAAGTCAGGCTTTGGGCTAGAGAGATGCTCAAGTAGTTGAGAGTGCTGGCTCTCTTCCACAGGGGGCCTGGGTTCAATTTCCAGCACCTATATTGCAGCCTGAAACCGTGTGTAACTCCAGTTCTAGGGCTCTGACCCTCTTGTGGCCTCCACAGACACCAGACACTCATGTGGTACACATGCATGTGTGCAGGAAATAAATAAAAATTAATACAAAGAGTCAAACAGCTAGGTTTCCACTCAGCTTCTGAGGTATTCTAGAGCAGACATTGGGGGGGGAGGGGCAAGAGAATATTGCCTGTCTGTCTGTTCCCCGTTCTGTCTCTAGCTAAGGTCAGAGACATACATAGTTGACGCTTCATAAGCAAGTGTGGGATAGAGTGAGTGAGCCACCATGTCGTCTCCTCAGCTATGCTGTCACCATGGCACCCAGATTCTCTGAAGGAGGGGTCTCATCGGAGGAGATAAATCTTGCCTTGCAGTGAGACCAGAGCTTACAGGTGTCCTGGAAAATCCACCCTGGTTTGTATTGTCACTTCAGAATCAACTTATTGATCTGTATATTAAAGTAAGGTAGGCGAGACAGCAAGGATGTCTGCCTTCCGTCAGTGACAGAAACAGCATGGGATGGGCCTCTGCTTTGCAGTCAGAACACCCCGCCACGTCCCTTCCTGAGGTCCCGAGTGGGTGGGAAGTCCCACTGTTTGTTTTAGAAGATCTCAAATCCTCCTGGGGGTTGAACATTTTTCTGTGCTTCAGACTGCTGCCAGCGCTGCCCGTTCCTAACCCTGCCCATCAGCACCGAATCCTCTTCGCTGCTTTCTTCCCCACCTTCTGTACATTGTCCCCCTCCCATCTGCCTCCTCATAAGGCTCCGTATGGCCCACAATTGAGAGCCAGGAGCTAGGCAGCTGGGAGCTGGCAGTGCAGGCTGGAGAGCTCAGACAGCAGCAAACGCGCTTGCAGCTGATCGAGAGAACCCTAATCTTGGTGGAAGGCTGAGCATAGCTACTCACAGTTAGACTTCTTTTACTGAGCTGAGAAATGACCAGAGTGTGGTAGGTGAGGGCAGGGCTCAGATTACAGCTGCACCAGCTGCTGCTCCCACACAGAGACAGGAAGAGGACACAACTGCTGCCTCTTCTGAAACAAGGCTACCAGCTGAGGCCCACTCCTACCACCCCCACTCACCGCCATAGCTCTGGTTGCCCCATGCTGCTTATCTGCGCATGCCAGGTGCTGGCGTCTTCCCGATCCTTCCCTCCAAGGGCAGCAGACGCTGGTAAGCCAAACCGCTGATCCAGCAAGTCCACAGCATGCTCGGAGCCTGTGCCTAAGATCTTTTCCATCCCGGCATGGAAAAGAGAAAAGGTCATAGATGCCCAGCTTAGCTCTCTTCTTTGTGATACACATAAGACAGAATTTAATCTTTCCATGGCAAATGCTCACGAATTTTTTTTTTTCAGTTCTGCTTCTCAGCTGAGGGGCAGGATGTGGTAAACTATGAGAATGGGTCTGCTACTTAGATGTATATAGACACACAGCATCTCTATTGATCAGAGGCTGCTGGAAAAATCTTAGCAGTGAAGGAAAGGGAGGTATCCGCAGAAGGCTCCTGCTTCTATACCTGGCACAGAAAGTGGGGCGGGGCGTGGTGGTGGCCAGACTGCAGAGAACTGGGCTTACAGCACGTGGTCTCAAATGATGATTTGAATGGACGAGTGCAAGCATATATGTGTTCACGAATACATGCGTGTAGATGTGTGTGCATGCATATCTAAGTCATGGACCAATGTTGGGCCCAATTATTCTTTGGGTACCATCTACTTTGTTTTTTGTATCTTTCCTTGGCTTGGGATCTCACTGATTGGGTGAGGCTTGCTGGCCAGCATGCACCAGGACCCTGCCTGTCTCGGCCTCCCCGATTCTGAGATTAAAAGCACAGTGGCTCCTCCTGTGTCTTTAGTGATTGAACCCAGGCATGCTTGCATGGCAAGCACTTTGTAAACTCACCCACCTCCCCAGCCCATGTTATAAATTTGTATTCCATAGGCGGTTACGTATCGCAAAACACGATGCTAAGGTCTTGCTCTCATTGTTATAGTGACAGGCATATGTGAGCCCATCAGATCTTCTCGTAGCTTAAAAATACCCAGCAGGGGCACCATTTCCGTGCTCCCAACGCAAAGCCCACGCATCTGCCACACCAGGGAAGGGCCACACCGGGACCAGGTCATTTATCTCTTGGTGTCGGCACACTGCATATGTGTGTGCCATTTGGTAATTTAAACTTGAAGATCCTACTCTGAGAGCCATCTGGCTATTACACGCTGGCACAGAAGTGAACACTTAAGGAGCAAACAGTCTCAAATTGTCTGTCCAAAATGCTCATACTAATAAAGAGTCTTCCGACCACAGCTTTTGAGAGACAGGCTTCCCCCGTGCTGCATCTGTGGGATTTGTGCGCCTGCAACCTGATTCTTAGGGTCAAATGTAAATGAGTAAAGACTATCCCATTCTGGGTAAGATTACTTTAGCAAGTTTCTTGTATTTTTTATCTGTTTTTTTTTTTTATGCATGCATTCATTTTTGAGATAGAGTCCTGTGTCTCTCAGGCCAGGCTAGAACTTGCTATGTGGCCAAAAATGACCTTGCCCCCCAAATTCTGGGACTACACACGTATACCACAATGCCCATCTGATTCATGGCTGGGGATCACACCTAGACAGGGCTTGTGCATGGTAGGCAAGCATCCTAAGGACTGAGCCTCATCCCCAGCTCCTAACATTTCCTTTTCATAAAGCAGTGAAAAGAGCTTGTATTGCACATGGCACCTCTGGGTTCTTCTTTAACATCCACATATGAGTTCAAGTGACACTATATAGACGCAAAATGTATCCTACAGACATCTGCACCAAGCATCCCAGCAGCCCTCACCTTCTTCCTTCAACGCTTCCATGCATTCTCTGTGCGCTGTACTGTGTGTTACTCCCAGCATGGCTGCCCTGAAGCTCACATACACATGGCCAGCTGCCCTCAGCCATTCTGGTCCTGAGGACCAGCCTAAGGATTCATTCATAACACCATCATTAAATGAAAAGTTCAGGAGGTTTCGTTATTACAAAAGCAACTGTGTTCATCAAGCAATGTCAAAAGCCGGAGAGAAATAAAAGCAAAATAGAGACATCAACCTTAACCCCATGTAGATAGAGTCAGGCTTTTGACATTGCTCTAAAAGCATTCTGGATACTTAAATCTTCACATGTGCATGTGCATACACACACACACACACACACACACATATGCAGACAAAGATACATGTGAACACGCACATGCACACAAAGATACACACAGGCACACATGCACTTTTCATAGGATGGACTTTGTACTGTACAGTTTTTCCCACTCTCTTTCCTCTTGATAATATCACATACGAGTTTACACATCTCTAAGGCTATGATTAATAGCAGTCCATAATGAGGATGTGCCATAATTTGCTGAAGTAATTCATCTTACAGAATGGTGGTCATTATCCTATGGCCTAATTTTTACATTTCTGGTTTTATTTTTTTTCACTCGGAAGAAAAATGAGCCTTTCCTTTCTCTTGTCACGCTGTTATTAGACGTCCCTTTTATAATAACATCATCTTAGCATGAAGCCACCCCCATCCCGTTGCTGCCTCTCAGACAGCAAGTAAGGACAGACACTCTGGCCAGAACAGTGTGGCCTAGCCCCTTCCTGGGACCCTTCACTCCTCACTTACTCCAAATGACAGCTTCCATTTCTTGTTCATTCATATCTGTAGTTGCAAGCCACTAATAGTTACCAGTGGCATAATTTTTAGAAAATTACTTTCCTGTTACATTCCATTTCCCTTTTATCATATTTATATTTTAAATTTTTAGTAAATAAAGTACCAAAGGAACGCAAACCCCAGGTTGGACAAGCCACATGATGCCTAAAAGTCAGGGCACCTGGAAGGTAGTTCAAGCCTTCCACCCTGCTAGCCAACTCTCCAGGCCCTAACAGTCAGACTCCCATTCTCACCAGAAATGAAAGAGGCAAATTAGTAGTGAAACACAGAAAATAGAGATTTGTTCGATGCAATCACAATGGAAAGAGGAATGGAGACGTTCTGTGACATCCCTCAGTCCTTGTTTGTGGTGCTAACATGAGATTCCGGTTTAAATGGAGGGCAGGAGGTGTACACAAACAACCCTTGTCAAGATCCAGCCCCACCCACCTCAGCCCCGGTCTCTCTTACCAGGTGGTCTGACATGCTGTCAGAACTGCATGGAGTCTTATCTGAGTGACAGGCAGCCCCTCTGGCTGGCAGCAGGACCTCAGCCTATAAGATGGTTTCAATAGTCTGGCTGCCAAAGGGAGGGGCACGTGTGTCACTGAGGAATTCCTCCCTCTTGCCTGTGTGATTACTCCCAGGGATGGTGTGATCTGTTGATTTCATAATTCACTGGCTGGAAAGGATCACAGACTTGCAAATTCCAGACCGCTTGACCGATGTGGAATCAAGCAGCCAATACACTGTGCCAGGGTAGCAGAAACTGCTGGGTGAGGGGAGTTGGGGCCACTCTTAAGTGCCCTGCATTGCTGTTAGCCTACGTTTCCTTCGGGCTAGTACTGATTAAGAGACAAGCTTCGCTGTGGTGTGTGAGGCATTGTACTCGAAACCCTGTTGTCATTGAGACTGTAAAGGGTAACTATAAGGCCCTGTTCAAAAGGACGGGGGTCCCTACAGAGCCACAATGACTCCTGCAATGCAAAGGGTGTACCTTGCTAAGTTAACTCCTCTCTCCAAAAGAAGAGCTTGGAAGTGTCCCATCTTCATTTTGAATGGATTGAGTAAACTATCTGACACATCTACTGGAGGGCAGGCATGGGCTGTATGCCCACAAGCTCACTATGATTCACCCGTCTCTACAGAAGCAGGAGGACATGAGGGTCATCCCCCGCACTCACTTCCATCGATGTCACTAGGTAGGTTCCCAGTGCTAAGTTCATATAAGAGATTTTATTGTTGTTTTTTGAGTCAGGTTTCTCTGTGCAGCCCTGGCTGGGCTGTCTGGGAACTCCCTCTGTAGACTAGACTAATGAAGTAAAAGATCCACCTGTCTTTAGCCTCCCTGGGATTAAAGGCATGTGCCTAACTAAGATGAGATAAACCTATTTTTCAGAATTGAGAAACCCAAATTCCATTTGTTCATCTGCTGTTTCAGCTTGCTACTTTGGTCAGGAATAGTAACCTGATTCCTCATCCCCATCCTGCACTTACCCAGAGAAGAACACACAGGAGCCTACGTGGGCAAGCATACTTATGGGTTCCCTTTCCCGTCAACAGCCCCCAGAGACCAGCAAGAAAGCTGAGCGTGGCCAACCCACTGCTAAGCCAAGGGATTTTATAGCTGCTGCAGCTGCCACCCCTTGAGACATAGGTGTCTGAGCACGTGATGACAAATGATAGCCAATGAATTTAGCCCAAATCTGTCTGTGAATCTTATCTGTATGACCAAGTCCATCCTGCCCATTTCTGTTTGTTCTTGGCTTGTAATAGAGACCCATGAGATGTTTGAAGGAATAAATCAGTATTCAGGCTAAATAGCCCTGTACCTGGAGGAGATGGTGAGAAGCACTTTTTATCACTTAGTCAATCTTCCTACCTTCAGTGGAAATAGAAACTAATAAACATGCGTCAAGACTATCCCCATGAGAGAGGAATTAATCCAATGTGTTTTAAGACTCTATACTTTCTGGCTGGAGTTTCATCCCAGTATTTACAGCTGTGCACCCTTGTAAGGCATTTGGGTTGGGGAAAGAATGGCAGTTTCTCTGCACCATGTGGTGACTTATGTGACAAGTGTCATGGTCCTCAGAAATAGAGCCTCCTGAAGACAAATGTCTCGTTTGGAGTCACAGCTCTGTACAGCGAGTGATGGATGCCGTGATTCATTTCCCTGCACTTCCAGACAGAATCACAGAACTAAGTGTCATTACAGGTGATAACACACAGGGAAATCCTAATGGAATTACAGCTCAATTAAAATGCACCGCTGCCTTTGAGGTCATTGAGAGGACAAACTAGGACAGGGTCCAGTGACACTCCTGAACACTAACCACCTTGGCTCCCTGTCTTCACCCACTTGATCTTGACTTCCGTGTCACCTAGGCTATAGAGAGCAAACCTGATCATCGAGGTTTGTATTTAGGTTCTGAGTTCACCCCTCCCTTCCTTTAATAAAACTTAGTAAACACCTCCCTGGGCCAGTCAGTCACGGCAGCACTCAGAACACATAGGTGAACATCGGGGAACTTGAGTCTAGCGGAAATGATAGGAGGAAAAAAAACCACCACTCCATGCAGGGTGATGGGATGGGAGTTAGGGTCAGGAAGGTCCAAGGTGGCAGGAGCATGTAGGAGGCACATCAAGCTTTTGGGGTTTGAACACGTGTGAATATTTGGTCCCCAGCTGGTGACGACGGTCTGTAAGGCTGTGGAACCTTAGGGGTAGATTTCTGTGGCAGTGACATGTTAAAGGATAGAAACATCCTCTGTGTCATTTAAACCAAGAGCAAGCCATACCTTGTCCTATCCACTTCTCTCATGATCTCCCAAGCAAAGGGGCCTCCTCCGTGTTTATGGACCAGCACATTAAAACATGATGTGGGGAAAGAAATGCTACCTTGGTCTTAGAGAATCTTTCTCCAGAGTTCTGTAAGGGAAGTAGTCACCTTACAGAAACAGACTAGAACAGAAACTGAGCCAGAACATCACTCAAAACTGGAAACAGAAGTCAACAACCCAAACCCACACGTTGCTTCCAACACTCATGATGGTTGCTTTTAACCTTGTTGCTTACAAGAAAATATATTTAACTGCCTCTGTCGATCTGTCTCTGTCTCTCTGCCTCTATCTCTTCCTGTCTCTGTCCCTCACACACACACACACACACACATACACACACACACACACACACACACACACACACACACTGTTCTGGGCCAGGGTCATAAAACCATCACAAGGAGGAGACAGGTAATATAGTCTAAGATGAAAGCTTGTTAAATTGACTTGAATGGGGAGTCCCAGGCGTAGTAAGACTGTTCTCTTTGTCTTGTTTAAGGATGGGTTAAATTTATATGAGCTGAGTACACAATAGGGAAACAGGTTGAGGATATAGTTTTACGTGATCTCAAAGCATATTATTAACTTGCTTGCAAGGTCAGGCAAAAGTGAAGTTTCTGAAGGAGAGAAGCAGTTCCAGAATAAAAGTGACTGCTTACAGGAAGTGAGGTGCTGAAGGCCAGTCTTTGGGTTGTGTCACCCCACTCCCTGTCTACCCTCAACTTCCTGACCTCAGTTCAGCTTCATGCCCCTGCCGCCATGCCTACGCCTCTATGATGGACTGTCTACCCTCAGACCATAAGCCAAAATAAACCCTTTCTCCCCGCAGTTGCTTCTTGTCAGGTATTTGATTGTGGCAAACAAGAAGAATAACAAATATAGGGGAGCTTGTCCAAGCAAGGTCCTCAGTGGGAACCCTAGTCTGGGTTACAGTAGCTGTGCAGCCCTGCAGCTCAGGGCCAAGGATGTGGGTGTGGCATCCACACTGAGTCACCGGGGAAGTCTATTCCTTCCATCCCTGGGCAATTTGTGACCAATCCAGACACTCTACAGGGGCCTCACAGATCCCAGCAGGCTGTGTACCCCAATCTAAGAAGGAGAGAAAGAGAAACACTCTGTAGGGAGCACTTACCAATTTTCTGCCTTCGTGTGGTGGGACCAAAAAGCTATTAGCAGGGAGGCATCTAACTCAGATGGCATTTCACTCACTCACCAGAGAGCGCAGTTGTCTCAGCAGCTCTGAACCTATGAACCTCTTGCTCTTTAGCTGTCACTTAATTAGTCTGTTTCTAGTCCCTTAACAAAACAGTACAATTGAAGCAGGAAAAGAGACGTAGGCGTGTGTGAGGGGGCGAGAGAGGAGTCTTGCAAGTCTGGGTTTTAGCTGATAATTCCGTGAGACACTTGCACGGAGGGAATGGTACCAGGAGATAACAGGGTTTCTTTGCAAGTCACTGAGGTATTTGGCTGCCTCCCCTGCTCATGACCTCCAGGCAAGCTTTGTCCTGCACCAACAAACACCCAGAGGAGGCTTCCAGCCTGGTGATGGGCCTCCATGGGAATCAGCTCCCTAAGCGTGCTTGGATTGCTGTGTCGTCTGCAGGCAGGGCAGAGCTGCACATCAGGAAGAGAAAGAGAGAAGGTCCCGCCTTTATTAAGCAGCTACAGCGGGAAGCCTCTTCCCAGAGGAACCAAGGGAACAACACGATGCTTGCTTCTTGCAGAGAAATTCCTGGTGAATAAGCTCCCCAGGTTCCCCAGCTCTGATCCCCACACACGCTGCCACGTGACACAGTGACAAACACAGGGAAGGGGCTGGAGGCCGTTCTGGTTCATTTCAGCCTCTCTCACTAATGAGGGCCCCCTCCAACTGGAATCAAAATCACAACTCTGGCTTTTTCAATTGAATTATTTAGTTTTGTAATTTTTTTTCTAAATTAAAATATTACATCCCCACATTCCTTTTCTTCACCCCAGCCCCCTCCATCTACCAAATAATGATTTATCTGAAGTGTCAAGATTTAAAGCCCTGCCTCTGAGACCAAAGCTTTCAGCTTAATATCTTCTCTCAGAAGCAAAGGTCTTTACCCGAAACTGAATGGAGAGTGGGCAAGAATACGGAGTCTACATTTCTACTGGAAATGTAGATCTTCATCGCCTTACACTCATTGAGTCCAGCCCACCACACAGATGACACTACAGTCAGCAACAGCGGCAAATCAGTGGGGCTCTCTGAGCAACTGTCCACCACAGACTTGATGGCTGGATGTTTATCTGACCTTGGTACAAGATCTGAGGAAGTGAGTGGGCAGGCGACGGCCCGTGAGTCAGGAGGGACTCGCTGTGTTCTGTGAGAGACTCCATGTATATAGCTGGCAAAGTCTTGTACTTTCACTGTAGTTAGACTTCAGTTCCCTCAACTGGACTGTTTCTGTTTTTCTGTATGCTGCAGCACTTTCTTTAAAATGGAACAGGCTGGGGAGATAGTTCAATTGGCAGAGCCCTTGCACAAAGCTATGAGTCCGATTGCGTGCACCCACGATTGGGGCCAGGCTTAGTGGTTTACACCTTTAATCCAAGCACTCAGAAGCAGTGGCAGGTAGATCTCTATAAGCTCTAGGCCAGCTAAGCTACATAGTGAGACTGTGTCTAAGATAAAATCAAACAGAACCTCGGTGTGGTGTCGCAGGCCTGTAAGCCCAGCGCCCAGGAGATAGAGGGAGAAGGAGCAGAAGTTTAGAGTCGTCCTCTGCTATATAGTTAGTTCAAGGTCAGACTGGGATATGTGAGACTTTGGAAAAGAAAAAAGAAGAGAAGGGAGACTAGAGAAAAATATTTAACTTAAATAATTTGATTTATTCATAATTTGACTCATTAATCTCTTTGTTTGCAGTGTTAGGGGTTATACAAGGGGTCTTGGGCACACGCAAGGTGAACTCTCCACATCCCAGCCCTCTTTCCCTTTTCTATTTCCAGAAATGGTCTCACTAATTTGCCCAGGCTAGCTTACAGTCACCCCTGCCTCGGCCTCCTGAGCAGCAGCAGGAATTAAGGTTGTGCTCTTACATTCCATAATCCAAGCCGTCCCTAAGAGGGCTTTTTTTTTTTTTCTAGAGTGGTAGCCACTGGCCACACACAGGTTCTGGGTACATCTGGAGGAGCCAGTCCAGACTGCAATGTGCTGTGAATATGAAACATAGGCCAGTCTTAGTCAAAAGCCTGGTAAACCTCAGTCAGCAGCAAACTTCACATCACAGCATGCTAACGATGTACGTTGAATATGTTTGTGAAGTCTGCATTACAATTAGGCTCGCCTGTTTCTTTTCCCTCTTTTAATGCAGCCACTTGAACATTTTAAATTGTTGCTATTTTGGCTGCATAGCCTTAGTCTAGACTGTGTCCCTTTACAAAAACAGATGAAAGCAGTACAGAATCACACCAGCTCTTAGTCTGCTCCAAGTCGTTTTTGTTAGTAGAGCATCCTAGCATCCAAAACAAATGTCCTAAGTGGATCTCTGTCCCTGCGACCTTCCACAGACCCTGATTAGCTATCGGGTGGGTGTTGTACCCTACCAAACCATCTACAGCCATGCCGCATGGTGCTGGGTCCTGCCCTAAGCAACCTAATCCGGCCAGCCACCAAACAAGGTTCCATTCCACTGCAGTGATCTACTAGCCCTGGCCATACTACAGAGGCCATAGCCAGCCTCTGAGCTCCAGCTCCTGCCCTGATGTCCCCTCCAGCCCCAGCCCCTTACCCCAGCAGGGCCACACAGCCCTGCTGTCCTCAGCACAAAGTCTAAATGGGCAGTGAGAAATGCTGCCCTTCCAGAGAGGGCTTCAATACCCAAATGGCTCCTAGCAACTGGTTGTATGCTATCTGAGGCAGCAAACACTGTTTCCTACAAACTGAAGGTAGTCTCTGTTCACTGCCTTGTCCTCTCACTCAACCCTATACTCCCAAGAGCCTCATGTCATTAGATGAGGTGGGTGTGGCTAGCTGACCATGGACTCCATGAGGTCAAGGCATGATCGAGGAGGGGATTCATACAGCAGACATGCCGAACAAATGCCCTGGGGAGGACAGCTTTGGGATGATGGTGGGCTAGGGGCAGAGAATAAGAGTCCTAGGAGAGTGGGAAATATTTTCTATCATCCTTCTCTATAGAGCCTTGGAACACTGGCACAGTATACACCAGGGACTTCAGGATGACGGAGCTAGAGCAGGGCTTCTTACCTGCCATGTGCCCTTGACTCTCCCAAGATCATAGCAGAATGCAGATCCTGGTGTAGTACTTCCGGGGTGAGGGTGTGCTAAAAGTCTGCTCTTCTCACAAGCTCCCAACGTGACACTCTGGGCTGGGGACCACGCTCAGGCTGCAGGGTGCACCTGTGTGCTGCAGAGGCATCTTTCAGGCCTGCCTTCAGTTCCTGCCTCACAGAGCCCCAGCAGACAGCAGCCACACCGGGTTTCTGATGCTTCACTTCCCCTTCACTGGAAGGTTCCTCAGCTGGTGTCACACTCCTCCTTTAAGGTCAAGGACAAAGCATGATCTTCTTCAGGCAACCTTCTCATCGGCAGACAGTCATCTCAGGATTTTGTCTTCTGTCTTTACAAGTTACAGTCCTTTAAGCGCTTGGATCTCTGTGCCCTCGGCTTTCTCTGGGCCTTACAGCTTGTTTCTGCCCATCCCTTCCTACCACCCTCACCCTCTCATCATTACCTTTTTCTGTTACCAAACCATTTCCAGTTCCCCTGAGGCGAACATTCTCCACCCACCATGGCCATGAGCTTAGCCTCTGAATCTGGCTCACCATTGTGTCACTGGACCAGACCTGCCCCCTGGCCAAAGGGCTTAGCCCTGGTTCCTCTAGTTTCCATCCCCCACTTTCACCCCCATGCCGCCAGCCATCTGATCTCTAGACGGCACTTCTGTCTTCCTGCCTCGCAGTTCCAGTAACATTCAGCCTGTGGCCCAGGGACAGCTACGAATGCAACCCAAACAATTCATAAACTGACTTAAAAGCATTATGATGTATGAGTGTTTGGGGGCAGAGGGGGTGACAACTCTGTTGCATGGTTACTGAGCATGAATTTTGTTGATAGCAATGTCATGTCACTACCTTGTCAAAAGCTTGGTCACACTGGGAGAGTCATCTGATTCCTCCTATCTGTACCCCCTGCAAATGCCCCCTGTGAGATGCGACATGCCCACGGCCCATCCAACCGAAATGTACGGTAGGCAGCCAGCAGCTTGAAGAAAGGTGAAGAGTAAACTGCCAGTGCCATAGCCATGTGCCCTCTCCCACTGACCTTCTATCCCTGTCTCCTTCCTGAGTGTAAATATTAAAACTCTTGCCTTCGTGGGTGAGGCCCCAGCTTCTGTCTCCAGCAGGAGAGAGAGGATAGAATGAATACTTGAGGGCAGGACACGCTGATGGCCCTGCTGAGGACTAGTGGAAAGAGTGCTAGCACAGGTGTCCCCATCCCCAGGGATACTTGTGAGACCGTGCAATACCCACTCAAGATTTCATGTGTATCTCTTTTTTTTTTCCAAGAAGGTGTTTTACTATATAGCCTAGACTATCCTTAAACTCATAATCCTTTTGTCTCAGCCTCCCAGGTGCTAAGATTATAGGTATACATCACAAAGACCAATTCAATATACATTTTGGATTGATGCATTTGGATTACTGGATTTGCAATTTGGATTAGTGATGAAGTAGAAAAAGACAAACCTCTTGTGCTTGCAGGATGCCTCCAGCATAATTGGACTCCTTCCGAATCTGACCCTACCCCAAACTGCCAAAGGCTGGTCCCAGGTGCTCTGGGAAGGGAAGCATTTACCTCCCCTACTGTTTTAGAGAGCATAAGGATGCCCACGGGCATATGGGACAAATTTGGCTCAAATTGCCATATGGCTGGGATTTCACATTTTTACTGGCGTGGTATAATCATTTTTACAGAGTCTAGTGCCTTGCTACAGATTGTAAATGATAAGGTCAGGAGGATTAGAGACCAGTTAAAAATTATAGAAGACATATGCTGCTCATTTTACTAATGAATGGCCACATTCAAACATGCTCCCTAATTAATGGCAATTTTTGAACGGGTCCACTAATGAATGGCAATATTTGAAAGCGGTGTTGGGTCTGATACTCCGCGACCAGTGCTCCATTTCTGGAGAACTCCAACTGCTCCAGAAGGTCTGGGAAATGCTGCTCTGAAAGCAGAGCTAGGCAGGCCTTCCAAGATGGTAAAGCAGAATTCTCAGTTAGAGACGAAAATTTACCCACCAAGAAGTTTGTTTAAAGGAACATGGATGGTGCGAATCTTGGCATGAAATCATTACAAGAGTCTCAGCTTGCAACTAAATCCTACTTTAGCCTTTGGAAACAAGGGAGGACCCAGTGGGAGAGCCATTACAAGGTAGAGACTGTCGCTACAGGAATCGTTCTTTAAAATACTCATAGATAAGACAAATAGGAGGAGAAGTGGAGAGGTGAGCAAGGGACAGAAATCCCTTTCATACACTGTGCCTCCCACCCCACCTCCACTTCCTGTGGACCTGAGGACCCTTTCTACCAAGTAAAAACCCAGGGCACTGTAAGGGGGTGGAACTTGGTACTCTCCCTTCTCCATCTCTCTAACCTGACCCTCCACTGTGCTGGCTGTCAGTGTGAAAATCACCAAGCAGGCCAGAATCAGACTGGGACCATGAAAGAAAAGCTTTAAGCTTGAGGCATTGGGAATGGACAGAGAGGAACGGCCACAGGCCATCTGGACCCTTGTTTGGCTATGTAGATTAAGCTTAGACGTTGTTCAAAGTTATCTCCATAGCCAGGAATGTGTCCCTCTGGTTACACACATGTGTAATAAGTTCTCAGTGAAAGTGTGGGCATTTGTTTGAGATTCTCTTCAACGCTGCTTGCAAAGCGAGGTGATTGGTAACAGCGCATCTGGGAGAGGGCAGAAAGTGGGCTTTCCCAAGACTCGCTACTCAGTTCACAAGCCCTACCCACAAGTAGCTGCACACACCCTTTAATGAAGCTACTTTACTTCCAGAAATGCATCCTATAGACTTCCTTTTTCCAGCACAAAATCAGCTTTGGAAACAAGGACCCCATGGCTTTGTTTATAACTGCAAAACAAGGAAAGAATGTGGGACCCGTGTGGCCACTGTAGTCTTACACAGCTGTGTAGAGAGACTGTATCTAAACTCAATACCTGGAAGAGTCCTTAAATGAAAGACCAAGGTGTGGCCCACAGTACACAGCAGGACATTTTAGAGACCCTGCAGTTTTAAAATAGCATTTATGTGTACATTTATGTGTATAAGATAGTTCTAGAACAACAGGCACCAAAGCAGGTGACAGCTTTTTCTGGGAAGCTTTGTAGTGACCAAGAAAAACTGGAGATTATTTTTGTGGTGAACCTTTTGTGCCTTTTGAATTTGTACTTTGAATGTACCTATGTAATCCATTCAACAAGTATGTGAACTATTTTTTAAATTTTTATTTATTTTTATTTTATGTATATGGCTGTTTTGCTTGTGTGTGTGTGTGTGTGTGTGTGTGTGTGTGTGTGCGCGCGCGCGTGCGCACCAATATCCAGGTAGTAGCCACAGAGTCCAGAAGTGGGTGTTGGGTCTACTGGAACATGGGAGCCACCATGCGGGCACTAGGAATCAAGCTTAGGTCCTCTGCAAGAGCCAGTAGCACACTTAGCTGCTGAACCATCTCTCCAGCCCACACAAACTAGCTTTAAAAATCTATGACTATGCAAATCACACACCAGTAGAGCTGTCAAAGGAAGGGAGAAATAAACAGGCAATAAACATTTTAGGTTAAGAAGAAAAATACTATTTTAAGGTAGGAATCAAATTGCAGTACCGTTGTGCCTACTTAGGAATTGGATAGTTCAGTTCTAGCAACACACCCTGAAGCTGACAAGAGTTCAGTGAAGGGCACAAGGGCAGAGACTCCCCTAGGACATTAGTTTCGGATGCCAAGTGCCCCTTACTCTAAGCAAGGTTTCCTTTCCTTTGGTGGCGATCTGGGTGGACCTGGTGTGTGGGTTGTGATGCCCTCATTCTAAACTAGGTGTGAAGGTTTCCACTCACTCTTACAAGACAGTGTGCAAATTACGTTTCTGCACCTGACACTCGGCATGGGTTTGTACAAGCATTGATGGGGTAAAAGAAAAGAGAACTGATCTTCAGGGTCCTTTTGAGAGAGGCCGTGGGTGGAAATTAAACCAAGAGCATGCTCAAAGTCACAAACCTGAAACAAACCTGATCCTGGGGTGGCACAGCGGCAGTCATTCTGCAGGGAAGCAGAGAGAGCTGTTTTGCTATCCTGGGATCATTAGTGTAGAGTATGGGAAGCGTGAAGAAACATGGTCCTTGAGCCCTTGAACTCTGGGCCCAGCCTTCTGGAGACTTTCACCTGGCTGTTTGGAGAGAGTGCTTTCTAAAGTGTTGTCTTGGCCCGTTTGGAGCTTGGTGCCACCTCCATTTGCCTCCCACTATGAGACTGTGATTTTAATATACTATGTACTTGAAATCATTTCCCTTTCCTCCTTCCATACCGGTGGCTTGGTGTGTCACTGCCGAACACCATTCCCATCAGCCACACTATTTTGTCAGGATAAGGTTTGCATGTATCAGCAACTGGTCCCCCTGCACCAGGAGCCTCACCCTTTCCATGGGCTGTTTTCGCACACCCGGCTGAAATTATGTACCTCTGCTGCCACCTTCAGGACAATCACCTAAGGTAGAAACCTGTTTCTTTGGTCCCCAAGGAAGTAAAAACCCCGCATGCTTGCTTTGTGCTTTTGATATTTTTCAAACCATAGAGAAGGGTCCTATGGTGATATTTGATTCCCTCCTATTCTTTTAAGATAGAACTTCAGATCTCCAGAAGAAAAATAGGCGGCACATAACAGAATGCCTTTAATACAGATACAATTGTGACAGAAAACTGGCACAAAGAGATTTGGGGTTTCATGTAGAGATCATTCATTCGACAGTAAGAATCAAAATCTGATTTTAAGGGTCACTGCTCGTAGGTTCCAACCGGCTCTGACCTGCACTGATCAGCAGCCCCTTGAATGTCCCAACTGCATGAGAAGCTATTCACTGGGTTTGCCATCATGTTTCCAAAGGGAAAATACACATCTGAAGTTTGTTCATTATGGGCATGTGAGAAACAAGACTTAGACATCAAGCAAATGACAGCTTCACTGTTATCATACTGATAGATTAACACCATGGGCAATTTTCCCAGCTCTATGGTAGTGTGGGTGGTCCAAGGGTTTGACGGTGTACCCCTTCCTTTGAATATACTTACAAGGAGTGCCAGCATCCCTTTCTCTAAGAAAACTCATAGTTGTAGCAAAGGCCTGAGAGTGCCGAGGGGTCCTAGATTTTCCCATGACAACAACCACCATAGACTGGGACTGACCTTGGGTAGCCAGGTGCTCACTGTCCCTGTCCATTTCTAAACATTTTTATTATACGGAAAGCATCACAACCCTGTAAGAAACTAGTTCTTGTGTTTACTGTGTACCAGAAACTGCATGAAGTATTTATTCTCCTGTCTTACCTTCTCTGGAGAATCAAAAATGCAGAGAAGAGAGATATGCCTGTGTTAATCCTGAAGATTGGAAGACCAAGTCCATGGTTGTCTAATTAAAGCTAGCTGTATTTGGGGGGGCACCCAGGACTGGCCAGTCTGGCTGTCTCTCCCTAAATTGGGACTTGAGAGAGCCTCTGCCAGCCTTTTAGGTTTCTTTTATGGGAGACAGAATGTGTTTACAGGGGCAAGAGAGTTATACATTGTTAGAAAGACACAACAAAAGGGAAGGAACAAGGATAAGGATGTAACACATCATGTGAATGGGGTCTCAGGTTTAGTGTAGGTTGAAAAATGTGTTTTGCAGTCTACATCAGCACTAAGAAACAGAAACTTATTCTTAAATACAAATAGAAACCTTAATTTACAAGAACTTAACACAGGACAAACAGGAACTTACGCAAACAGAAGCCTCAACCTGCAAGGTATATTGTTCCTGTTTTGGTCTCCCACTCTCTTCAGAGTCTCTGGTTCAAAGGTTCTGTTTTGAAGCAATAGGTTATACATATTTTTAAAATCTTGTTACCGTCTGAGATCGGTCCCATATAGCCCAAGCTGACCTTGAAGTCAATATGTAACCAAGAATGACTTTGGTATGCTGCCTCTACCTACTGAGCACTGATGTTAGAAGCATAAGCCAACATGCCCAGTTATGTGACACCCAACCCATGGCTTCCTGCCTGCCAAGCAAGCAGTCTACCATCTACGTCCCCATCTATGGTTTGGTTTGGCTAGTTAACAAGGTCTCACTGTGGTGTATCCAAGAACTCACTGTATAGACCTGGATAGCCTGGAACTCACAGAGGACCACCTACTTCTGCCTCCTGAGGGCTGGGGTTAAATGCGTGCCCCACCACACTGGACTATGTTTCTAAATATAAATAGCTTACCGACTATTTTGTGAATTGGAGCATGCTGTTCTTTCACATGGTCTAAATTTTAAATGCAGGCGTGCATCCTGCAATGATGGGGATATGCCCTGTGAGTATGTCATTAGGTGATTTTGTCACTGTGGAAACATCATGCGTTGTACTTATAAAACCCTAAGAGGTGCAGCCTCAGGCAAACCTAAGGTGTAGGGTACCTGGCTATCTGCAGATCATGCTGCTGTGTTGAAGACTGTAGGCAGATGTCTGCGTGTCAACATAGAAAGATCCAGTAAAACACAGTGAAATAGTTTAAAACAGCATTTCTACCTAGGGCACTGACAGAGCTGGTAGGCACGAAAGTGGCTCTGGGTGACAGAGTGATCAGTTGTGAGTGTGAAGGCCGAGGACAGTGCTGTGAACCTCTGTACACTTCAGACACACTGTGTATTAGGCTACACTAAATACATACACACAGACACACGCACATGCACAAACACACATACACACACATGTACAGTCTCCTCTTTTCCAACATTAAATCAACTTTATCTTAATACAACATACTTTGTATAGTTTTCTAACATAAGCATACTATATAAAACATTTTATTTATGTCTTTATTCTAGAAGATTTTTCTACTTTTACATTATTTTTAAACTTAAAAAAAAAACTTCCGTAATTAATAAAATCAAATTAAATTTAAAAAAAAAAGAAACTTTCAAAGTTAAACAAACACACCCTTTGGCCTTGGCCTCCCCAAGGTGAAGGTCACCAGTGTCACTGTCCTACCCTGTTGCATCTTGCCCTGGCCCCGCATGGTCTCCAGGGGTGGTGACGTGGAGCTGTCCCCTCCTCTGGGGACAGTACTCTCTTCTGGTTCCCTCCTGACAGGTGTTCCCTTTTGCAGACTGTACTCATGTTGCTTTGCTCGGTTTGTTCACTTTTGTTCAATGGAGATTTGCTTGTAAGCACAGACTGAACTGTAAACAGTCGTGAAAGCCCACTAAAGTCGGGGTGCTTCCCATAACCACACTCAGTGCACTAACTGGGAGTTAGGACTTCGGCGCTAACAAAATCTTGGCTCTCACTAAGTAGACAACTATGAGCGTATTAGATGTAGGCTTTATTAAATAGTGCGAGTGCTCTTCTCGGGCACTCAGGATGAGTCACTCACGCCGGAAGAGGAGCTCCAACACAATCCCCTAGGCTTGGATATGTGCTAGAGGGTAACACGGAATGCCATATCCACGTTGTGTTCCTGCATTCCTCTACCGCATGGCATTGGCTCATAGCGTTAGAGCTTCATGTTTATTTGCTCCTTGTCAAATCAAAGAAAGCAAATCACGCCATCAAGAGTGGTGACCTTTGCCTGCACCGGATCTCCTGAAGCTGGAGATAGTTGTGAGCTGTCATGTGGGTGCTGGGAACTGAACCGGGGCCTTCTGCTAGAGCAACAGTGTACTTAACTGTTGCTCCTGCTCTGGATTTTTTTTTTTTTTTTTATGAAAAAAGGATATACAGTTTTGTAAGGAAAACAGAGTTTAAATTGTTGTGGTTTTACAGTCATCAAGAGATCAGGTAATAAGATGAATTAGAGTTCTTCTGAGACAGTTATGTCTGTGAGGGTTCCAGCAGAGAGGCAGGGCCACTGTTATGATCACACACACACACACACACATACACACACACACACAGAACTACACATATGTATGGATGTGTGACTACAAGTACATACAAATATGTGTTGGTTATACCTATGCATTCATGCACACAAACTACAAGTACATACAAATATGTGTTGGTTATACCTATGCATTCATGCACACATGTGTAGCTGTAAAGATGCATATTGTTTATCTATACCAAGAGATTTATTGCAGAATCAGCTTGCCAGGTTCTGTGGGCTAGATAAGCCTGCCTCAAGTCCACAGGGCAGGCCTTGGGAAGGATGGGAAAAACTGGTGTGTACAGCCTGATCCTGAAGCCATGCCACCCAGACTGCCTAGGGAAATCTCACCAGAAACCAGCGTTCTGTCTGTAAAATGTCTTCCTGGCAATACCTCTGTCAGAGTTTAATGGGCTAGTGAGGACTGTGGCCTAGCTAAGTTTGCACATGGCGCTGTGATCACAGGCGCTCTCATGGCCATGTGTTTGACGCCTCAGACAAAGCCTAACAATGGAACAGGGTTCAGAGAGCCGGTAGAATAAGTATGGGTCACGTCTGTAACTTTGAGACAGGGTTTCTCTGTATAGCCCTGGCTGTCCTGGCCTTGAACCCAGAGATCTGCCTGCCTCTGCCTTCCTCTCAAGTGCTGGGGTTAAAGGTATGAGCTACCACTGCTGGAATTATTTGGTCCTTTTTTAACTATTTTGTCTGGTTTTGTTTTTGTTTTTTTCAGAGCTGAGGACTAAACTCAGGGCCTTTCACTTGCTAGGCAAGCACTCTATAGGACCCTGTCTTAGAAAAACTGTGTATTTGAATCTTTAAAAGGCAAAATGAAATGCTCTGGAAGTCGTTGGTATTTGTGAGAACCCTCTCAAGAGAAGGTAATGCAAGCAAGGCAAGCGGTGTAAATGGATGGTAGCTATCTCCTTCCATTCGGCTGACATCTGCTCCAGAGGTTTGGGAGGGCAGTGTTCATGTCTGGGAAGCTTCAGCAGCTATGAGGCCATGATTAAGAAATACGAACTCTCTGTGTAAAATGGCAGCCTTTCACATCGCTGGTCAGGGAAAACCCCGTGAGCCCCCCGAGGGAGGTGTGCAAAGGAGCAGTGAGTGTGGAACCATTGATGGGGTCTCTTTACTCCAAACAAGATTTCCCTCCTGACATAGTTTTCAGAACCAGTACACTGGCCCAAGATCTCAGAGGAATTCTGTTGCCTAATGAGGTGGAGCATCATGTCAGCACTCAAGAGGCTGAGGCCAGGATAAGGCTCAATCCCAAAGTTGAGCTACTTAGAGAGACCCTATCTCAAAAAAAAAAGCAGTTTCTGAACTGTTGTGTAGAAGGATGGTATCTTGTTAAATAGGAAACAATTATAATGAGTTGGTTTCAAAGAGAATGTAAAAAACATTCAAATAAATCATTGTTATTGTTTTTGCCGGGGAAGTGCGAGAGGAGGAGTTGTGAGGTTCTCTGTGTGCTTCATAATTCCTTTTCAAACATAAAGGCCTCTTTAGATATTTAAGAACAAAATATTTTCCACTGTTAACAAAAGAAAAAAGGGGAAAGAGAAACCCATCATTGTGGAGTTTTGTAGGTACCTAAGTATCTGCGTCGTTTGCTGAGACTGACAGAAAAAAAAGCGTTCTATGCAGGTTCCTATCACTCTGCAGAAAGAGACCTGGTCGCTGAGGGGTGCGGCAGAGGCAGAAGGGGGGCCTGTGGGCTCTCAGGAACAGCTCTGAGTTAGTATTTCATAGAGCCTTCTAGATGCTGATAAGCACTGCATTTTGCTGATTTTTAAAGCATTTCAGTCTAGTGTTTTTTATGGCACCTTTGGATGCCTTCGTATGTAGTTTAGGAACTGAAGTCTGTACTGAGAAATTTGGAATTTTGGTTTCTTTAAAACCACAGAAGCATTATTAGAATATGTTTTCCTTTTAATCCCACGTGTGGCAATATGGGGCTGCTTCGCAGCAGCTGACTGTAATTTGCCTCGTGCTCTAGCACAGGAATGGTTTTGCCAGCTGCAGATAGTTTCTGTGATTGTGTGACGTTTGAAATTCTGGGGACTTTTGAGAAGGTATGTAAATGCTAGAACCCCAATGGTTGGTTGGTTGGTTACTTGGTTGTTTGGTTGGTTGGTTGATTGGTTGGTTGGTTGTTGGTTGCTGTTAGTCACAGTTTGTTAAGCAGTCATGCACAAAGAAGAAACAACAAGAAGAATTTAGATATCCTTGAAAGCAAGGATCAAACTTTCCCCAAGAAGCTCGATGCCCTTAATCAGCAAGAAGTGGTTCCCCCCGCTTTCTGACCCCTGACCTTATTCAGGGATCTCTTTCCTTTCCTCTCTATCCTTTTTCCTCTTAACTCTAGTGTTAGGGCATCTAAAGAGAAGAAGAAAATGGATGTGAAGGGTAAAAGAAAGAACCCATAAAGTACCAAACCCCGGCTACAGAAGTCCTTTGCGTTTGCCCAAGCCCTTTGTTGAGTTTTGAACTAATTGGTTTAAAATCCCCTAAACATGTAGAGAAAGGGGAACCCTCCTCCATTGCCAGTGGGAATGTAAACTTGTACAACCACTTTGGAAATCAATCTGGTGCTTTCTCAGACAACTAGGACTAGTGCTACCTCAAGATCCAGCTATACCACTCCTAGGCATATATCCAAAAGATGCTCAAGTATACAACAAGGACATTTGCTCAACCATGTTTGTAGCAGCTTTATTTGTAATATCCAGAAGCTGGAAACAACCCATATGTCCCTCAGTTGAGTAATGGATACAGAAATTGTGGTACTTTTACACAATGGAATACTACTCTCATTTAAAAACAAGGAAATCATTAAATTTTCAGGCAAGTGGTGGGATCTAGAAAAGATCATCCTGAGTGAGGTATCCCAAAAGCAGAAAGACACACATGGTATATACTCACATATAAGTGGATATCAGATAAATAATATAGGATAATCATACTAAAATCTGTACACCTAAAGAAGCTAATCAAGAAAGTGGATCCTAGGTAAGAGGCTCAATCCTCATTCAGAAAGGCAAAGGGGATAGACATTGGAAGAGAGAGAAAACAGGGAACAGGACAGGAGCCTATCACAGAGGGCCTCTGAAAGACTCTACCCAGCAGGGTATCAAAGCAGATGCTGAGACTCATAGCCAAACTTTGGGCAGAGTGCAGGGAAGCTTATAAAAGAAGGGGGAGATAGAAAGACCTGGAGGGGACAGGAACTCCACAAGGAGAGCAACAGAACCAAAAAATCTGAGTACAGGGGTCTTTTCTGAGACTGATACTCCAACCAAGGACCATTCGTGGATATAACCTAGAACCCTTGCACAGATGTAGCCTATGGCAGCTCAGTATTCAAGTGGGTATCCTAGTAAGGGGAACAGGGACTTCCTCTGACATGTACTCAGTGGCTGACTCTTTGATCACCTCCCCCTGAGGGGAGAGCAGCCTTACCAGGCCACAGAGGAAGACAATGCAGCCAGTCCTGATGAGACCTAATAGGCTAGAATCAGATGGAAGGGGAGGAGGACCTCCCCTATCAGTGGACGGGGGAGGGGAGCAAGAAAAGAAAAGGGGGAGGGTGTAAGTGGGAGGGGACAAGAGAGGGGTTCACAGCTGGGATACAAAGTGAATAAACTAATTAACTAAAAAATAAATTAGTTAAAAAAATGAAAAGTCCAAATACAAAAGAGATAAAATCCCCCAAATACTTTTAAGATCAAACTAGACCTAGATTAGTAGTTCTCAACCTTCTTAACACTGTGACCCTTTAATACAGTTCCTCATGTTGTAGTGACCCCCAAACATAAAGTTATTTCATTGCTACTTAATGACTGTAATTGTGCTACTGTTACGAGCCATAAAGTAGATATCTGTGTTTTCTGATGGTATTAGGTGACTGCTGTGAAAGGGTCATTTGACCCCACAAAGGGGTCACAACCCGCAGTTTGAGAACCACCATTCTCGATGGTTTCTCAATGTGTATAGAACAGATTCATGTCATTGATTGGAAAGAGCCCACAGTACGGTACAGCTGCACTGAAAGGGTAGCTTTGAAATATTACAAATTAACACATGAATCAAGGTCACCACCAGCGTATTCATACAGCATTATCTTCCTCTCTCCACACCAGCCGTGGCATGGCGACTTTCACGTGCGCGCGTGTGTGTGTTCTCTTCGTCTTTTCTCTTTATGGTCCTTTCTTCACAGTACCAGTGAATTTAATGTCTTTGTGTCAGGAGAGGCCTATTTATTCTGACAAACTGATCAACCTCCAGGGTGTTCCTGCACCATGAAACTGATTTTATATCTCATCCACTGGCTAATAAGATGTGAAGCGGCTTTCCTGTCACGCCAACAGATCAGACTAGCTTCCCTCCAAAGTGGCGGGTGGCGTCCCAGCCAGCTCTCAATGGCTGATGCCTGGGCCATCGTGCGTAGCTTTTCAGCCAAGCTGAGGGATGGGGTGGGGCCCACCGGAAGATTTCTGCACTGACACTAAAGAGAAAGAGAAACCTTGGGGGGGAGGGCAACACTAACTCACTGTATCCAGGGAGACAAATAAAATACAAGGAGGTAAAGCCTGGTGGTGCTGGCAGTCTGTGAGGGGGCAGGTACCGGCACTTTCCCACCACCTTAATCGGTTAAGCGAAGCTGACATTCCACCACCCTGGGGGTCAGTCTTTCCGCTGTGAGAAGTGCAGAGTAAGCAGCCGGGACCCCAAATCTAACATCCTCAAAATATGAACCTTTAAACACTGTCATCATGACACAGGAGGAGAGTTCTACTGATGGGCCTCAATCAAAACAGAGACATGGGGCTGGAGAGATGGCTCAGGGGTTAAGAGCACTGGCTGCTCTTCCGGAGGACCTGAATTCAATTTCCAACGCTCACATGACACCTCACAGTTCTAGTTGTAACTCTAGTTCCAGGGAATCGGATACCCTCTTCCGGCCTCCACAGGCACCAGGCACAGAAATGCTATACAGACACTCATGCAGGCAAAATACCCAAACACGTAAAATTAAAATTAAAAGGAAACAGGCAAACTAAAAATGTTCTATGAAATGTTTTTCAGGCTATGTGGACAAGGCCTATTTTAAATAAATTATGTGCTTTGATTTGTGTTCAACCCCCCAAATCTTTCACTAACCACATGTACACATGTATGTATGTGTATGTGTATATGTTAATGTGTGACTATGTATGTGTGTATGCAAACATTCTGAAATCTGAAAAATAATGCCACATTTGATTTAAATCCGGTCCCAAACATCTTGGATTAAGGGATGCTCAACCTAGGCTGATGAGTTTGCTCACACAGTGAAGGCATTGTAAGGAAAGAGCATGTTGGGTTGGTCTTTCTCATGAGTCCAAGAAAAGCAGCAGATGTCTTCAAAACAAAGTTGGTGTTATTGGTCTTGTTTGTTTTGCTTTAATTTTTCAGTTCAGATTCATCTAACCTTAATCAAAACCATGACAAATGCCTGGCTGATATTCTGCGCTTGAGAACTCCAAGGCCTCTGGAAGTCTTCTGAGAGTTCCAGGCACCGCTGTGGTGTCTCATGTGTCAGAGGGGATGATGACACCTCCAGTTCATAGGGGCACAATATGGCGCCACCCTCAGCCACTGCAGCAGACTTGGACACGCTAGCGATGAGGAAAACATAATATACCTCCTTGGGGGTGGGGGTACCTCTTTAGCTTCCTCTTTGTAAAATGAAGGTGAGGGCGGCAGAGTCCTTGGGTGTCTTTTTTCGATGGTCACTGAATGCCAAAAGGGCACCGTTACCCAGTGGGAAGACCTTAGTGAGGCCTGGGGTTTGGCTCCGTGGCACAGTGCTTGCTCAGCTACCCGAGGCCCTGGTTTTCTTCAGCCCTGTCAACAGCAAAAGATCTGTATTAGGTCCCCACATGCGTTTCCTAAGGCTGCTGAAACAAAATATACCAAGCTGCAGGCTGTAAGCAACGGAAATGTGTTTTTCTTGCAGTCATTTCTGGGGCCTCTCCTTGGCTGGCAAATGGCTGTCCCTCATTGTATCCACACACGCTCGTTCCTCAGCAAATGTGTTTTGTGTTCTGATCTCTTTTTACAAGGACACCAGTCCTAATGGGTTAGGGCCATCCTCATGGCTCCTTTTACTCTACTCATATTAACGGCTCTATGTGCAAATGTAGCCTCAGTCTAAGGTCCTGGGGGATAAGACATTCTCTTCTGCATCTAGGAGAATGAAGGGGAATAAGCAAAAGGACACAGGCCAGTTCCAAAACATTCCATTCTTTTTTTTTTAATCACAACCTCTCAATTCAAAAGCAAGTCCACTAACCACATAAGCATATTGTGAAACAGACTTAGAACAGACATTGAAGATGACCCTGGAAGTTGTTGTTCTGGCTCTTTGCAGGCATCCTCCTGCATTGCTGCCTCTTCCAGTGGGCTCGGGACACCAGGAAGAAATGAGACAGGACACATCATCATTGTGACCCTGTTGAGGTGCACAGAATCCTCCCTGACAGTGAGCATCCCCATCAAAATATCAGTTGATTCCACTTTGCAGACAGTCATTTGACCCACAAGCCATCACTCAAGCCGGAGAGATTGAAACAGAGTGTGGAATGCAGCAGACCGTTCCTGACACACGCTCTTCTCTTGCAGTTCGTTTTCTGCCGGGACTGTAAGGAAGCATACCATGAAGGAGACTGTAACTCACTGTTTGAAGCCTCGGGGGCAACTTCTCAGGTAAGACTGATTTCCTTGTCCTGCAAAGCAAGGCACTCTGGTAGGCAGCAGCCCCCTTGGAGGTCACAGGAAGTTGGCTCCGCCATGAAAGCCCCAGTGCACAGTGCAGACAGCCTTGGAGCTGAGCCTCTGGCTTTCCCAGGTTCATCTTCCCCTCACAGGGGTACCATGTAGCTTTGCCAGTGGTCACGTGGGTATATCCCTGATCCCTGATAGTTTCTCCTCCTGTGGAGAATGGAATAGAGATAAGGTACATCCGTGTGATCAGAGGAGACTGGGATAAGACAACTGAGCAGCATCTAAATCAGAAAAATCCGTACTGCCCTTATTTTTATTTTATGATTTTATATTGTTGTTGTAGGTGTGTCCAACCTGTGACCCATAGGTTGGTTGCACAACACAGCTATGAATGCAGCTCAACACTGAATCATAAACTTACTTAGACCATTACAAGGGTGGGGTTTTTTTTTGCAATTTAGGGGGAGGGACGACTTGATTGAGCAGTTCTCAAAGCATGACAGAGTGTATGAATGACATCTGTCACAATTTCAGAAAGTTGAACACATCTGGCAGACCGACAAAAATGATCTCTGTGAGTACAGACGTTTCCTGTTTATGATAAGGTGACACCATAAGCCACAAATATTATAAAGTCAGAAGTGCTTTGGAAGACTGTTCTACAGAACGCCCTACCTTAGCCACATGGCACACTGTAGGGTCTTGATTGCCAGCACTGGTGATCACCGGGCCCAAGTAGCAGTTGCTACCCCCGCCCATCACCACTTCAGAGGACGGAACCTTGTAGTCACTCAGGGAAAAAGGTCAAAGTGCAGAAGCCCAAGTATGGTGCCTACTGGACATATATGGCTTTTACACTGTCTTGAAGAATCAAAGCTAAAGCATGGTAAGTCAGAGACATCTGTATCCAAGTACTATACCATGCGAGGAAACAGCTGCACATTTTTATCAGTCTCATCAACAGTGCTAAACTGTGTGTTCATCCTAATTGAGCAAAGATCACACTTCCTGAGCCCTGTTCACTAACGAGCTACACAAGGGTTAGGAAAATGTAAATGTTTTTCCTTTTATTTATTAATTATGATCAATCAAACTTTAAAGGAGTTTAGGAACTTCAGAGCAGTTGATGAATTTGCTCATTAGTTTTCTCTCAGTGTAGTTGTTGACAAGGGTTTAAACACCAAATCTGTGCAAATAAATACCCCATTTCATTGATAAGAGCCTAGGAAATAGGGACGTTTCAGAACATTTCAGTTTTATAGCCAGGAACATTAACATTCTGGATGATCTCAAGTCAGCACAGAGAGAAGTGTATCCCAGTAAGGTATTCTGCAGCTGTGTTTACCCAATATTAGCATAACTAAATAAATATAATCAGTGTCTTTTGGGTCTTCTCATAAGATCTTCTGTTGTTGACCACCAGCGTATCAGGAGACTTAGAAGTGAACTCTATTTCCACAGTCAAGGAAGCAACTGCATCTTCTGTTCATTTATTTCAGCTCAGGGACTATCAAGTTCAAGCTCACTGGGTACTGAAAGCAGGAGTAATAATAGCCCTGTGACCCCTGCCTTGTGTAGCAGAGAATGCTGAAGCAAGAGGCCCTGGGAAATGGGAATAACCAAGCAATTTACACCCATCAATAACCCAGACATGAACCAAAGCTTCCAAGCTGTGAGTTTCTATTTAAAAGGAGGGACTATCTTACTTACCCTTAAGCTGCCCAGGTTCCTGACTGTCTCTGTAATCCCACCCATCCTTCAAGAAGGAATGACCAACCTTGGTGTATAAGATTTTTTTTAAGTCATTATAACCTTAAAATCTAAGCCATAATAATGGGTGAAAGAAGATTAAAGATGGCCTTAGGTTCACATGATCAGTAGTACCAAGGGAGCTGTACTCATCATGTTATCAGCGTATGTTAAATTGAACATTCATATGGGTCAAAAAGCTAGGCTCACTGGCAAAACATAGATGAGTATGCTTCCCTTCAGAGGACTGAAGGAGAGTCATGGAACAGAGCTAAAGAGAAAACAAAAATTATATCAAAGTACCTGCTAGCCAAAGCCTAGCAAATATATAATTTTGTATAACACTTTCCTGGAAGTCAAGGAAGGTGGTTCTGAGTTCATCAAAGGGAAATACTGTATTCTTGACAGTGGCCCTAAAAACTATTGCAGAAGAAAGCATTCATTGGCAAAGGTACCAGCATCTGTCCAACTCTTTTCCTGTTTCCATTCCTGTATTCCAAACCCAATACAAGATCTGTGCATAAGCACTGGGTAGAGCTGTGTTGAGTGCTTCATAGCTTCATAGTGAAAAGGTATTATTTTATTCAACAAATGTATACTAAGCACCTATAGTAGTTAGGCATTGTTCCAAGCCCCATGAATAAGGGGCAAGATCCCTGCTTTTTATAGTGGTTTTGTGAATTTACTAGATACTGAAAGGTTGCACAGTCAACCTAAGAATTTCAATGAGTTATGGGTAATACATGCCATACTGCCTCTTCAGTCTTGATTCTAGAGCCCTACTGTTAATCCTGAGATTTGCCAAAGAAAAACCAATTCTACCATTTGGGGCCAAATTTGATGCGAACTTTATTAAATATTAAATGCTGACCAAAAGATGGACTTTGGTCAGGACCACTCCCTGGAATTTCCCAGGGACACGCAAAACACACGTTGTTAGGGTTTTTATGGACAAAACTCATAGACCACCATACTTTCCCATGAGGCTTTTTTATTTTCTAAGAACTACAAGTCCCAGCATTCTAGGGAGTTACCTGGTCTTTTGGTGGGTGGGGCTAATAGGTTAATTTCAGGTACTACACTATCTCTAGAGTTCTCTGCCTCCTGTATCTGGCTCCTGATCGCAGAACCACCCTCCTATTCCTCCTATTTGAAAACGAAGCAAACTCCCCAACAACTTAAGAAAAGTATGTCTGCGTGGTGGTTTAAATGAAAACAACCCCCATAGGCTCATATATTTGCATGCTTAGTCCCCAGTTGATGAACTGTTTGAGAAGGATTAGAATTAAGGGGTGTGTCCTTGTTGAAAGCAGTGTGTCATTGGGGTGGGCTTTGGGGTTTCAAAAGCCCATGCCAGCTTTTATCTGTCTCTCTGCCTGCTGCCTTAGGATCAGGATATAAAGTCCTCAGCCACTGCCTGCCTACCTCCATGCTCCCTGCCATTATAATACTAGACTAAGCCTCTGAAATATGAGCAAGCCCCAATTAAATGCTTTTCTTTATAAGAGTAGCCTTGGTCATGCTGTCTCTTCACAGCAATAGAACAGAGACTAAAACACCCACTGTTGCTAGAGAATCGAACCTGGAATCTTTGCTGCCACATTTTCTTGAGTCTTGAAATCAATCAGGGACCCCCAGGAAGACCAATCAGATGGAAGGCACGATGGAGTCCGATGATGGGGTAGGTCACAAGAGCCAGCACCAATATCGAGGTCTGTGTCAGCATTGGCAGGAGCCACAACTATCCTTGGACAAAGGAGGAAGGTATTCCATGAACCATGAGCTGGATCCATGGCTGGAGGAGGAAACTTAGGACAGGCAGAATCATGGAGAACCCAGCGTTGGGCCTAAAGCAAGGAGAGACCATGATAGAACATCTCAACTTTCTCTCTTTCTCACTCTCAGTTCTTGGGTTTCTCATTGGCCATGCAGAACTCAAAGCCATTTGTTAGGGTCCTAAGGACAAAGTCCATGGGAGTCAGCCTTCCAGGGGAGAAGAGGGAAAGCATGAAGGACAGCCAGCACATTCTTCCTCTTTTTTTTTAATTAATTAATTAATTAATTGATTCACATCCTGATTGTAGCCCCCTCCCTCCTCTTCTCCCACTCCCATACTCTTCCCTTTTTCCCCATATGCCCTCCCCAATTCCCCTGAAAGGGGGAGCTCCCATCCACCTGAGCTCATAAGTCAATAGCACATTCTTGATGGGCAACTCACCACACCTCCACAGTTACTCTTGGGTATAAAAACAATGAATCAGACAAGCTATTTCATCAGACTGCAATGGCCAGACCCCGTCAGCAGCCGAATGAAGAGGGTTCAATTTTCAATAGAGCTGGCCTGTCCCTTGCTGCCCACAGCCCTCAAACAGCTCAGGCAGCAGCTTCACTCACCTGCAGACTTGAGAAGAATGATCCTCTCCACATCAAGGAATCAACACCTATTGGCAGCCCCCCTTAAAACCAATCTCCACACGCATCCATATCTAAATGCTGCCAGTAGCCACAACCCCCTCGTGGGCCTCTTCGGGGTTTTCTCTCAGTTCGGTTCACTCAAAGCATTCTCTCTTGTCGGCCGCTTGGAACTCCTCTTGGTGTCTTGCCTTCAGAGCTGATTAGTTTCTGTTTCTTGATAATGCCTTCTCCAGAAAAGGGAGCCCATTTCTCCTGGGGCCCAACAAATTTTTGCCATCAGTTAAACTGCCTGACCCAAATGTTAATGTATTTTTTTATTAATATAATATGTAAAAAAAAAAGGCAAACTCAAAAATTGGTTTTAAAATATTGAACAGGCTTTAAGTTGGAATGGCTGGGGGTTTGGGGAGTCCATGGCAGAAGATCAATCCATCATACGCTAATGAGGGTCCAGCCCCATTTTCTCTTGCCTGACGCTTGTTCCCTGGGTGCTCTGGCCCCGTCCACACAGTCCCCTGAAGGTTTCCTAATGACTAAACACTTGCTCTTGCAAACCACAAAAATTGACCCATGCTCCCAGTGGTTCACAGTAGCTGATGGTATGCTCCCTATGTAACAGCGGGACAGACTGAGACATCCCAACATTGTCTAAAGCCACAAAGAAAATTGACCTCAGTGGCTATGGCCACTTTGGAAATTATTTCCTCCCCACCCCCACCCCCTTTTTTCTCTCTCTTTGTGGCTAGTAAGTCAATTGTATCCAAAAGGAATGTGTCCGTCCCTGCCTGAAGAGCTCCTACTCATCCCTCAAGGCCCAGATCCTTTGTCTCCTCCTCCATGATGCTTTCTGCTCACCCCAATGTCTCCCCTAAACCTCACAAATGCTGCACATTCATCACATGGAAATGTTCTCCCTGCAGCATCTTTACATCCAGGTGCCTGGCACCTAGCAAGTTCTCATTGAAGGTTTACAAAATGACTGCCAGCCCCCTTCATCTCCACTCCTCCCTCCTCTCCAGGACGTTGCAAAAGCACAAGAATAGAACTGGCCACTTCCGAGCTAGTTCTGGCCTCAGTTGTCTCTCCAGTCATGGAAGGAAAGATGATTCCCCTAGTGACCCCCAGCCTTCTGAATCACAGGGATAAAACCAGTATTTGTCCAGGATAAACATAATCACACACAGTTGGGATGTGTGTATTTATAAATGGCTTGCAAATGCCCCTTCTATCCTGAACCTCATCACAATTTTCTGTGATAGGCCTTCATCCAGGGCAAGGCTAGGTGAGGGGTGTAAGGCTGATAACCATCAGGTGACTATTGACCAAGACTTTGGGAGCTATACCCGTGACCACTTTCTTCCACCCCAGGGAAGCTTCAGTGTCCCCTCTCAGTTGCTCTTTGTGGTCACTCTGCACAAAGAGAAGAGGGGTGGTGTTTACTGGCTGGTGAAATGCTCCTCCAGGAATGGTAAATACAGATTCTATCAGAGAGCAGGAGTTTGAAACAAAACTGAGCCAACCCCAAGACCTCCTGCTAAAACAAACACAACAGCAGAAGTCAAAGCACCAGCCTACAATCCATAGTGGACTGTCACATAGTGACATGTCACAGTCACAGGGTGGGAACTGTGGCTCACCGCAGAGGGGCCAGTCTCTCTAATGGGGCAGCTTCTACACAGCTACACAGCGTTAGCAACATGTACAGAAACAGGGGCCTTTGTTAGTTAGCTTCCTGTCCTTACGACAAAATAAGTAACGTATAAAGAGAAAGGGTTACTTGAACTCACAGTTTTCGAAGTTTTGGTCCAGTAGACAATGTGCCCATCCATCTGAGCAGATCTGGAGGATGAGTCGCCTAGATGTCAAAGGTTTCCTTTCCATTTGGTACCCACCACACAACTGCAGCCCTTCCTCCCCTGGACGCTCCATTATCCTGTCTAGAATGGTGATGCTTTGCATGCTGGTTGATTAGCAAATGGAGCGTCAAGAGACCAGATGTCCCCTATAGTTAGAAGTCTGCTGGAATGTGTAGTATGCTCTCAGATAGAGGTGTCCCCCAACCCCCACATGTGTGTGCACGTGCTGTGGAAACTAGGAGTTCTGAACCGTGAGGCCCAGCTGCCCAGGGGGAGAGCATATGTTCCCAAGCGGGTCACTCAGGGTCATGATAAAGGATAGATAGGGTCGTTCCTGCTTGAACTCCTTCATTCTTGAACTAAACTTGCTATTTATGGGAGATGTGGCACCATATCCCGCATCCCGGCTGCTCCTCTATGGTCTAGGTCTCTCTCAGGGCTGACTGCCCATCGTGTTACAGCACAGCTCCATGCTGGAGGCCACTCCGTCACTCTCACCAGTCCATAGCTTCTGGCCAGAATGGCACACAGCATAGGGCCAAATCTCCCTGTGGCCATTTGCCTGCCGATCATATGACACATCCTTTGTCTCCGGAGGATGTCTTCAGTCCAAGGAACTGTTGTGGAGGGGTCTGTCAGGTTTCGGGCGGTAGGGATGCCTGAAGCTGTGCTGTCAATAAAAAACAAACCCATACCCAGAGTAGGAATAGCTTCCTATCAGGATGGGCCGTCTCCCCTTCCGGGACACCGTTGGTTGGCATCCTTGAGGGAGGAAGCTCTACTTGGGCCTCGACGCTGGTCTTCATTGGTGGCAGCTTGGGTAGAGCAGTGACAGCGGCAGCATCACCCTTGGCAGCCGGATGTCCAAGTGGCAGGAACTGGGCAAGTCTCTCTTCTTGCTGCTCTGACTGCTTCAGTAAAGCTCACTGAACTGTGACCAGAGTGGCCAGTGACCAGCTCCCTGGGTCCTGTCTGCTTTGTTTAAGGAAACACTTCGGTGTGCTCTGTCTTCTGAGCGCCACTCTGAGGCTGGTCGTTCCCGCCTCATGTCCTCTTGCCTAGGTCTGCCCCAGTGCCTTCCCCACAGGTCCCCTTGACTTACTTGTCCCCCGTCTTGCATAGCTTCCCTTAACTAACCTGCCAAGGTGTCTACCCTGCTTATGAGGCTGCAGAGCCTCTCAACTCAGTTCCTCTTCTTTCCACACAAAGTGTGTGCTGAACTTCTCTCTCTATCTGCTCACTACTATAGCAAAACACCACAGACTGAGTGGGTTCTAAAGAGTAGAAGGTTTTTTGTTGTTGTCGTCATTGTTTCTGGTGGTGGTGGTGGTATTTTTTGGTGGGAGGGGGGAGACATGGCTCAGAGGTCAAGAGCACTGACTGGCTGCTTTTTCACAGGTCCTGAGTTCAATTCCCAGCAACCACATGGTGGTTCACAACCATCTATAACGAGATCTGGTGCCCTCTTCTGGCATGCACGTGTACATGCAGACAGAACACTGTACATGATAGATAGATAGATAGATAGATAGATAGATAGATAGATAGATAGATAGATAGATAGATCTTTTAAAAAAAAAGAATAAGTTTGTTTCTCAGTTTGAGAGCATGGAGTCAAAGGTCAAGGAACCTGGCGAGGATCTGCTTGCTAGCTTTCCGAAGAGACCTTCCTGTTGCAGCCTCCAAGTAGAAGAAGCAAAGCTGTTTTCTCGGGGCCCCTTTATAAGGATGCTCATCCCATCCTTCCTCAGAGCTTCGTCGCTTCAAGGTCCCTAGTTTTCAGGAGACTGGAAGGGACACACACATTCAGACCACAGCCAGAGAATTGCCAAAGATAAACCCATCTAGTGGCTTTCTCCTCACCCTCTCATTCAACACTAAAGAGGCCATTGTGCAGCAACAAAATGCTTCTGATAGCCCTCGCTTGCTAAGAAAAGCCAACCATGAAGCCTGGCTCCCTCGTTGCTTATGTGTTACACTTGGAACTGAACTGCAGTGTGGTTGCTGCAGATGGCTCAGGAGAGCATCACAACTAAGAGACCCCGACACCGTGCTCAGTAGGAACCCAGGACCTCTTAAATGCTAGGCAAACTATCTTCCACTGAGTTTACCCAGGCTCCAGGTTCAGGAATGTCGCCTAGCCTTGTAGCAAGGGGGCTGGAAGCAAATGTCCCACTGTGAGTTGTGAGTTGCCTAGCTTACCCAGGAGTGTGGCTTTGTGACTGGGAACAATCCTGGATTTCATGTCAGCCCAGACTATCTGCTCCTGGAAACTGAGAAACCCCAGACCTCGGCCCCAAGGTGAGATGAAGCTGTGTATGTGAGATGACAAAGGCACACAGCAGCTCATGAATACAGCAGGGAAGGCAGAGCCATGGTGGGCTTGAGAAAAAAATCCACAGAGAGGGAAGGAACCAGAACACAGACTGAGGGAAGGGAGCATGAGGATGCGTAATTCAAACTTCATTGGAAGAGGAAACGGAAGAAGCAGTTTTGGGGGGAAGCAACAGTGACACTGTGGACTCCCCCACAGAGGCATCCGGGGGCTAGAGCAGTAGATGCACAAGGGCCTCTTGGGGGAAAGAGTATTAGGCCCAAGTCTCCAGGACCCCAGAGACCACCAAGCAGCCGATTCCAATGCAAACTGCAAACGCACAGGCCCACACTCTCACCAACACAGAGGTTGAGAGTAGAGCCCTGACCTCAGGGGGAGGAGGGTTTTTAGTGGTTTACAGTGAGGTTGGGAAATTGCAGCTAGGTAGTTTTATGATTGATTGACATTTTGCAAATATCGGGTGTCCTGAGGAAATTGTTTGCCCGGAGGGCCAAGCCAAACCATAATTGTTTTACTCATCCTATTGTAAACACCTGGGTAAATTCCAGATATTCATTGATTAGCCATTGCTAGGGGAAATGGTTAAATATTACTGGGTTTTCGCTACTCCTTGGGTAGGGGACCCCATTGTCTTCTTTCTGGAATTGGTGACCTATGGCCTAGTTCCTGGAACTGGTGGCTTTTGAGGTGCAGGTGGAGGGTCAGGCCTGGTTTTTTTCCAGAGCTTTCCCAAAGCCAATAACCAAAGTGCAAGATTGCCTGTCTCCAAAGGAGTGTCCTTGCTGTGGTCTGTACCCACCCAGCTGTGTTCCCTGAGTCAAGAGACTGAGCGACGTTTACTGTTCTCATGATTTGGGAGCGTACTTACTGAATCACCTGTTGCTCTACGTAAAATAGCTTTATTGATGCCACTCCTCCTGAGTCGTCCACTCTGGACACGGCCTAAGTGATGTGCAGACAGAGCAGAATGGTGGTGATAGATCTCCATTAAAGCTAGGGTGTCTGCCCAGATCGTCCCTCCATCTCCTCTATGGGAGCTAAATAAATGCTGAGGACACCACCAGACTCTCAATGGTGCATTTACAAAGCACTTAGCCTGTGTGAAAAGGTTTGCTCTGGAGCAGAAATGGCCCTAGGCTGGCCATCAAAGGAAGCAGTTTGATTTCTTTCACTTCCAGGCAAGTCACTCAAATGCTTATAGCTTTTTTCCTCTCTGCCACATGGGGCCAGTAAGATCTACTGAACTATAAATAATGAAATGAGAAGGTATGTGAAGTAATTTACAAGTCATAGAGTACCGCAAAATGATAAAAAATTGTGGGTCTTGGGCTGTTTAAAGCTAGATGCTAAAAATGTCAGATACTACAGAGAGAAAGTGAAAGATGTGATTGAAGGGCAAACAGAATCACACTGTACCCAGGCAAACCTCTCTCTTTATAAATTACGTAGTCCCAGCTGTTCTGTCACAACAGTAGAAAACAAGTCATAAATAACATATTCTCCTACATTACAATAGAAAGAGCCAATGAAGCAGAATAACTAAGAATAAAGTGATTGATGAAGAAAGAGGTTTCATTGGTTTGTTTGTTTTGTTTTTCTGAGTTGGGGTTTCTCTGTGTAGCCCTGGCTATCCCAGAATTCACTTTGTAGACCAGGCTAGCCTCAAGCACACAGAGATCCACCAGCCTCTGCCTCCTGAGGGCTGGAATTTAAAGCTTACACCACTACCACCCAACTTAATAAAGAGTTTTCTTTTGGCTCTTTTGGTTCTGGAAGTCGAAGCATGCACCATGGTCCACTGGGTTTCTGGTGAGGACATCAAAACAGCTCAGCTCCAAGCAGGATGTGAAAGGCAAGCAGGCCAACGAAGAGATGGAGGAGAAGGGGCTGCTGCTTTCTAACAACCTGCTCCCTGGGGACTGTCTAGTCTTACAAGAAAGACATGAATCTCTCTTAAAGGTCCCACTTCCCAACACCTACACACTGGCAGAAGATTTACCACCAACCCTGGCCTCAAATCTATCCTGGGAGGCAGACCCTTCTGGAACAGACCCAGGATGGATGCATTCATTCATTTGTTCATTCATTCATTCATTCATTTTCTTTTCCTCTCTTCTCTCTCTTCTCTCTCTTATTTCTCTCCTCTCTTTCTCTTCTCTCTCCTCTTTCTTCTTTCCCTCCTCTCCCTTTTCTTTTTACTTATCTCTTCTCTCTCCTCTGTCTCCCTTCTCTCCCCCTCTTATTTCTCTCCTCTTTCTCTCTTCTCTCTCTTCTCTCTCTCTTTTCCCTTCTCTCTCCTCTCTCCTGTCTCCTTTCACTTCTCTTTCCTCTGTCTCCTTTCTCTCCCCTCTTCTTTCTTTTTTCTCTCTCCTCTCTGTCTTCTCTCTCCTTTCCTTTCTCTCTCATCTCTTCTCTCTCTATCTTTCTCTCTGTCACTTTATCTCTCTCTCTCTCTCTCTCTCTCTCTCTCTTCCTCTGCCCCCCACCCCCATTGCACTTGCAAAGTTTCTCTTCTCTTCTGGCATTCTCATCTTCGGCTGGTTCTTCGGCCATACCCCAGATAGAAACCATGGGCAGGAGAGGAGAGGCTTCTCCATTGCAGCTCCTTGGCAGCCTTTGCCATGTTTAGCTTCCTACAGTAGCCACAGCCACAGGCAACTGGGAGCCTTAGCGGATGGCGCCCTCTAGTGTTCCAGCTCTTGTGCTACACTTGGGTACAGGGACTCTCAGCCCTACAAGTGTTACAGTTCTTATGAAAACCTAGCATGTCAGGGTCCCTCACCCTCAAACAGCAGCTTGTGATACATATTCCCAATCTAAGTATCAGAACTATGACAGTCATAGTGTTATTTAGTCCTTGGATCTGGATATCCAGTCCTGTGGACCTTAAGGGCTGGCAGCGCTCTGGGACTCTTCTATTGACCAAAGTCTGCAGTTTCTCATCTCTGGCTCTTTGCAGCCCTCTTGCTTCAGCCTCGACTCTCTGTCCTCTCTCATCTTCCTTCCCACAGTTTTCTTGTTCCTTCCCAAGCCACTCTCTGGAACTCTGCAGCTGCTGCTGGCTGCTTTGACCACGGTCACGGCTGCTGCTGCCGTGCCTCTGCTGTCCCTTCTTCCAGCTATCTTCTAGAGGTTTTAGCTGCTGAATTCCAGTGCCACTCCTTTGCTGGCCCTGCCCCCTGCTGTCTGTCTGTCTCTGGGCTCTCAAGGCGTTACAGTTGTTCCTCTACCTAGTCATTTGGGGAAATGCCCTGCCCTGGTCTGAGGCTGCTAGATGGTTAAGAGCCCACCAAGTCTGCCGATAGCAAAAATTCCAAGTGAAGTAGTTTGAAACAGTTGCAGCTGAGGCTGTGCCTTCAGGAGTTGGGTGTGCTTCAGCAGCAGACAGCTGCGGCTATTGTGTGACTTTCTCAAGGCCTCTGGGAAGTATTCAGAGGAGGAGCGCTAGGTTAAGGTCTTCCTCCTAATGCAACTGACAGTCCTATGCTCCAGGCAGCCAGCACATCAGGGAAGAGTCTAAAGCTGTCAGTTAAGAAGGCGAATTGCCTCATCCTCCAACACATTTGCATATTTGCCCAAAAAAATAATCACAAGGAATATTTACAGGAAGAACTTTTGCTCTCGGTATTAATAGTGGTTTTTAGCAAGGCTTTCTCTCACCTGGAGATCTTGCCCGAATGAAACTTCCAATCCATGTGCCTTGCTGTCTTACATCAGCTCTGGCCAGAGGTCAGCTCCTTTCCAGATACCCTACTCAAGTCCCCATCCTGAGGAAGGTTTGGGAAAGCCTCCTCTGAAAGCAGGGATTCCAGAAAGGGGTTTGAAAGGGTTTGGACTCTTAATGGGTCTTAGCATCACTAGTGAGGAGACAGACACAGCTCCACACGGCCGCTCTCAGCAGCCTGAGGAGTTCCTCAGGACCTTTAGGGGCACCAGCTCAAGCCAAAGCAGGATCTTTCAGCACTAGAAAGACTTCCAAGAGAAGGCAGTTTATTATGAAGCCAACTTAGAGATTTTATTGAAGATATTTTCACATAGGCTTACGCATGAGGGTTAAGAGAAAGGGGGTGCTCAAGCAAAGAAAGTCAGACACGACTGTGAAGATGGGAGCTAGGGGGATGGAAGTCAGACCTGAGAGTGTGAGTGCGGGCTTTTCAAAGACAGCACAGAAAGCAAGCCCTGCCTAAGTGTGGGCACCAGCTTCTCAAAGGAGAGTAGTAAGTCACTGTCTGCGCATCAACCCTATGTACCATTTTAGTGGCTCACGCCTTGGGTGATACCTCAAAGAGTTACTAAGAAATGCCCCCCACAAGTGAAGTAGGTGTGGTGGCTCCAGAGACACCTTGAATGGGAGTGTGATCTGGTAAGAGGAGACCAGGAGCCACTGGGGATGCACAAGAGGGTTGGTACATGCCCCTCTCCACCGCGGGTTTTCTGGCGAGCGCCCTAGAATGTTGTAGGTTTATGGCTAGGAAATGATGGCCTTGGGCTGTAAACAATTTTCTGGAATTCTCACTTCCCCACTGGTAACAGACCAGACAGGAAAAATGGTTTACCAGGCACACTGCAAGAGAATCGTAAGCTGGACAGTAGCTAGAGTGTACGGCGCATCAAGAGGGGCGGTCCAGACCGGCCTGGGTCCAGTCCTGGGAAGTTAACATGAATGCACATAACGTCCGGGTCTGAAGTCCGCGCTGCGTAAATAAGGGTCACACAAATCAGGCTGTCCTCGTAGGTCAAAGTTCAGTCCTGGTCCAAAGCTGGGGCCACAGGATATCTAGATACATGTCTGTGGTGTGGGGCTACTGCATTCCGGAGCCAGCAGATTGGGATTCCTGGACCAAACTTATACATGTTTCCTAATGCAGATGGGGTCTATTTCCGGGTTTCTTATTCATGGACTTCCCTTCTCATTGACACACCACACATAGTCTCACACACACACACACACACACACACAAGCACTCACACACACAAATACTATATACACTCATACCCGTGTACACATCCCCACACAGAGACCACACACGGTTACACACACCAGTGCTGAATACCACATACATTGCAGAAAACGTTACACACACCGCACACGTGTTCTACCACATAAGGCACACTATGGACTCCCCCCACATATATGCCATACCACATGCACCCTATATCCTGTAGATGCACCAGCCATGAGCACGTCTGACCAGAAACAGTGGAATACGCTGATGTCTTCTCCACGGTGTCGGAATCTGTTGAGCAACAGTAAATTCCCAAGGCGCAGTGGTCTCCGTGTCGGCAGTTTGCACACAGCCCTGCTTCCCTTGGTTCTCCGACAACGCTGAGCACTGGCTCTTTCCTTCAGGCCGTAATTGCTCATACTGACTGACACCACACACCACACTCTGAACTCATCCATGCCTGCGTATCGTTCAGAAGGACGTTCTCATTTACACACATCTGCTGGCCACAGAGTGGAGACAAAGATTACAATGTCTCCAGCAGAAACCCAAGATGATGAGGTGTAAATGGATTCTGTGCGGATAAGCCAGCTGCAGAAGACGCCTCGTGCGGCTGTAAAAATCAGACAGCGTGGAGTCGGGGTTGACCTCAGAGCGGTGGAGATGAGTCCAGCCACAGAGGAAAAGAGGCCAGACGGAGGGGCTGAGGAATGAAGAGGCTTGGGTGGGCCGCAGTTGCATGGGTGGTACGGGTGGAGCTGGGTTGACAGGACTGTGGGGGTCCTGGCTGTCAGGTGACAGGTCGGTGGGGACCTTTGTCACAACGGCACCCCTTGTCTGTTGTAGCCTAGCATGGCCTGGTGCATCCAGGGAGACCTTGGGCCTGGTTTCCTTGATTTGACCGTAGCATCCCCATGTGCCTTTGAGGGCTCAGTTCATCCTCATAAAGGCACAGGTAGGTCACACCTACCCCGAATCTATAGTTTACCACACCCTCTGCTACTTGGAATAAGGGCGGGGGTAGGTCCCAGACAGATGTCATTGTCTGTGACTCCACCCAGGGGCACAACCATGCTCCACCCTCAAAATGGAGTCAAAAGCTGTCTGTAAAGCATCTCTCAGGGCAAGGAGCAGTCTAAAACAGCCACAGCCTCAGACAATATGGAGCAACTTATAGCAGGACACAGCCTGATTCTAATTATACCACAAACTACATAATACATATCGCACACAACTCACACAGCCCACGCTATACATACATACTCATACCACACATATAGGTCGTACACAAATATGCACTCTGACTATACTCAGAGTATAGTACATACTCACTGCTGCATGCATGTGAGTGCGCGCTCACACACACACACACCAAGAGAATGATGATTCCCACTGAAGAAAACTGCGCCTTGAAGTTCAGAGTAGCTGCAGAACACCTCTAGCCACCAGAGGGCGCTAAATCCTTAAGAGAAACGCTGTGTTTCTAACTGGCCACTAGTCTTACGCCGCGTATACATTTGAAAAGCTGAAAACTGGATTTTGGCTATCATTACCTCTTAATTCCCGGACTGGTTCAAACCAGGTGTGGTGGAGCAACATAGGTGCGTTGCTGACCATTGGCGTTAACAGGAAAGCTGGGTTCAGATGCCGGCACATGGGTGCTCATCAGCATGTCCCAGACTGTCATGAATGCTCTATGCAAGGAACATAATCGAGCACGTATGTGTCTTGCACAGTGTCAGAGTTTGCTGAATAACAATGGCTTCACAGGGTAGCATGGCTTCAATAGCAGCACTTGGCTCCTCGTCAGACCTGTCTTGGTAATCTGGCTGAGGTGAATGCAAGATCATTTGTTCTTCATTTCTATTGTTTTGTTGCTGTTTAATTTTCAAGGCAGGGTTTTTCTGTGTAGCCCTGGCTGTCCTGGAGCTTGCTCTGTAGGCCAGGCTGGGCTGGAACTCAGAGATCCACCTGCCCCTGCCTCCCAAGTGCTGGGATTAAAGGCGTGTTCTACCACCGCCTGGCTTTTGCTTTGTTACGCTCTCATTATGTAACTCCGGTTTGCCTTGAACTTGCTGTGTAGACTAACTCACAGAGATCTGCCCGCCTCTGTGGTATACCGCCTCCTGAGTGTGGTATTAAAGATGTGCACCCCCATGCCTGGCTGGGGGTCTTTTATCCCAGTCTGAATTCCTGAGGTGAACTTGTGTCACACAGCACACAGCAAATCTACCTATCTCCGAGTACATGGATGTACTTGGCTTACAGAAGGAGCAAAGGTTAACGAGGCTGCAGGGGAGTTCTTGTTCTCGAAGAGGGATGGGGAGTGCGCAGCACTGATAAGATAACCCCAGACGCACCACAGAAGCTGCTGCTGTAGACAGGCTGCCAGGGAGTCAACCTTGAGCGCAAAGATGGACGGAAGGAAGGGGCAGAACTGGGTCTGGCCCACATGGGCAAGCAGGACGGGCAGACCACAGTTAAATAGGGGCATCAAGTGGGGCACCAAGATTCGATGAAGCCCCAAGGAGACCAGAGAGCTCTCCGTCCATCAGTCCCTCATGCACAGTCTGCGTGTTGGATGATAGGTGCCCTTGGGGCCCTTGCCATGCCAGGGTCTACCACTGTGTGGGTCGAGGTGAGAAAGTTACACTTTTTCCATGGGCCAGCATTTGTCCTTGGGCCTTGTTCACCAGATGCCATTTTTTTTTTCAATTCATCATATCCTAATTTTGGTTTTCCCTCCCTCAACTCCTCCTAGTTCATCCATGCCCCTCCTCTCACCCAGATCCAAACCCTTTCTTCTTAGAAAACAGACAGGTCTAAGGAATGGCAATAAAAGTAAAATAAGATAAATTTTAAAAAACAAATTGGAATAGGACAAAACAAACAAACCAAACACACACACACACACAGGCAAAGAAAAAGCCTAAGAAACACATATAAACAGAGACACACATATTCACACACACAGGAACACCATAAAAACCCAAAACTGGAGGCCATGGTATATACACAAAAGACTGGAAAAACATTCTTTTAATGCCCTGAGTTAATGTTATTAGACAGAGAACCTCCAAAGCTGCCATTGGTTCTTTGTCTGTTGACCGTTTCTATACTGTGGGCCCAAAGCACCACAATTTATCAGCTCAGTCCCTGAAAGTTGCTGTTCCATGGCTCACCAGCGGAGGGCAGGCTGCCCACAGCAGCCATCTGCAGCCGGAGCAGCTGCTTGACTTTTCACGCTGGGGAGGGCTGGGCAAAGGCAGGGTTTCGGTCAGTGTGGCAAGTGAGTGTCACCAGGCATTGGATTACCATGAGAAAAGTGGAATTTAAAAGCTGGCCCTTGCCCGAAGAGAACCTAGGTGGAGTATGCCAAGTATGTCTTCAGCAATGCCTGGCTTTGACCCATTTTAGAAAACAAATTTCATTTTCACTTTTAGGATTAAAAGATCCTTGTGCAATTTTATTTTCTAACTCAGGATCGCAAATAAAATTTCTAAAACAGGGAAGAGAGCCCTTGTGTGGGTAATCTCTACTTCTGGTATCTCTACATCTGGTATCAAGCCATTGTTTGAGCTAGAAAGCCACAGATTTGCTTTCAAAAGCTTCATGGGGGGTGGGGAGGGAATACTTCAATTTACCTGTGTAGGAGGTTAATGACCCATCAAGGCTTCAAAAGTCTCTGCCATCACTGCAAGTTCTCAGTCTTCATCTCCCTGTCTCCGTATGCCAGAAATGAAGGTGGCAATGTCAACAATGCAGCTAAATGAGAAAGTACAAACAGTCTGCCGGCAGGGCACGCCAGGCTCCCCGCTCAGCTTTGTGTCTCATTTCCTCACAAGGACCATCACGGGGCCTGCAGTGCTGCTATCACACTTCTGAGGAGGAGAGGAGCCCCAGGCCAGGTCTTCCACCCAAAGTCATGAGCAAAGAATGGCCTTGAGCTTGAAGGCCAGGCATGACACGCCCAGAGTGTCTCAGGACGCAGACACTCAAAAAGGTCCCAGGCAGATCCCCGGGGCTGCAAACAAAAGCACCCATGCAGCCCTTTCGGAGTCATAGCTTGCCTAGCATGCTGACACTGGGTTTGCCGAGGCAGTTTGACACTCTGCCGTTTTCTATACACATACAGACATATAGATACATGTAAAGAAATATTCGTATAGGAAGAGGCGTATATGGAAAGATTTATATGTCAGAAGGATACAGTTATATACCTTAGAAGAAACTGTGACTTTTTTTCAGGCATACATACCTAGGAAAAGACATTTCTTCCATTTTAGTTCACTCCACCGTGCGCACACCGATTCCTTCCTAGGATAGGTGTGCCACTAGGAGACCCAGAGGTTCCTCTAATTGGCTGTCTTGTCCTGCTGCCCTCCGAGAGCCACACTCTATATTTTGTGTGAATCTGTGACAGTGCTGAGTCACGAGGCGTTGCTCCTAGCAACGTAATGCGTGTTCCTGCCAATGTAATGCGTGTTTGTGTGATTGGGGCCGTCCTGAGGCAGGGGAGGGGGATTTACCCCACTCCCAGTCTTATTCCCCAGGCCTAAAACCGGATGTGCACTCCCGAAGAGAAACCGTGACCCCACCCCCAAGCCTCTTGCTCCTCATAACCTCAGGGACTTGTCTAAGGATTCTGCTCTCTGTACCTTACTGCAAGGCCAGGTGACTCTAAACCACCAGGTGGGAGCATGAGCACCCGCATTGTCTAAAAGCCTCCAGCCCCTGACTGAGTCCACTCCAGAAGGATTTTAACACTGGTGTTAAATTGGTGTTCAGGGTGCAAAGCCAAGAAGTATCCGCCTCTGTGGGGATTCCCCAGGCACACTAGCATGCACGGGAAAACATCCCCCAAGGTCATCTGACCAGCAGCAGAGATGTGGCCCCAAACTCTCTGTGGCTCCAACTCCACCAGGGTGGAAAGAACAAAAATGGCTGTGACATGGGAGAGTACAGGAGAATCCTTCCAGACCCTCTGGGTGACTTTTGCTAAAAAGAAAGGTAGGCATGTGGTAGGTACAGCAGAACCATCAGGGATTCTCAGGGGGGAAAGATGCTGACTCTGGCACTGCGGGTCTGTGCCTGTCCTGAAAAGTGTCTGAAGGTCATGCTGAGCCAAGAGCCAGCTGAGGACGAGTGGTGGAGACACGTACATGGATGTCCCTGTTCTAGTCCCAGGAAGGAGGGTAGATGGGGCCTAGGGGCCAGAGCCTTCCCTGTCTGTGATCCTGGAGAAACTATATATATGCCCTTTTAAGACCAGTACGAATATCTACTTTGTTTGATAAGCCGGGCTCTTCAAAACATAGTCTGTCTTAGTTAACAGGGTTTCCATGACAAAGTGCCAAAGATAGCATAGTTTATAAACAACACAGAGTTGTCCCTAAAGGTTGTGGGGATTGGCGATCAGGGCTCCAGCACAGCTGGGGTCTGGCGAGGACCATCTGTCAGGTTGCAGACCATAGCAAGACAGCTGCCAGGGTACCCCCTCTGGGGGGGGAGGGATGAATCCCATCCTGGGGGCTGCCTCAAAGGCGAGCTTCCGATGTGAGTCTTGTAGGCAGAGTCTGTAAAAAGGAAGGGGTAAGTGGTCTGTCTGTGAAAGAGAAAACACAAGCAGAAGTTGCTGGTGGCCTTCCTGCCTTTGCCTCTCCCATTCCAAGGGTCAGAACCCAGGAACTCACTTCACACTAGACTGTAAATGGCCACGAGGTCATAGTCTTATATCCCTGTTAGCTCTTAAGTTTGGGTCATGCTAACAGGAAGAGGTCTGCCTGGGGAGATGGAAGATTCCCTTGCAGGGAAATCCTCAAGAGTACTTCCTTGGCCTTCAAGTCACACCCAATAGATCCTAATACCAGAAACTGGTATTTTGAGAGAAAAAAAAAAAAAAAGTTTTTCTTCTTCCTTTTTTTTTTATAGTCCTCCCCATCCCCACCCTGACATACCAAAAGCGCATTATTGTACAGTCTCTGGGAGGCGCGCCCTGCCTGCCTGTCCTTAGCTGAGCACATATGCTTTGCCGTAGTAAACTTTGTGTTCACCTGGCTTAATCTGGCTACTCGAAAATAAAGCCTGTGCATGTGCTTACGCACCCTAAGCCGGGGACCTCAACAGCGGCTGCTGTGCCAGAGTCTTTATAGGAAAGCTCAAAGCCCTTCCTAAGCTGCCTCATCTCAGTATCAGCACTGATCAGCACCACCCACGTTCCTGTGATTAGCCAAGTCAATTAGGACACTTGCAGACTGGAGTGTGGGGACGCCTGAGATTGCTTACCACACACAAATGCACACACACACACCTTCTCATCTGTAAGTGACACAGGAAAAGGCTTGTGGTATATATGTCTGTTTGTTTGTTTTTTGATCAACATGCAGAGTAGTGCATGTCATTACAGCGATTTCACACACAGTCTCGGTTTTGATGGTTTTGATCCCCCGTCTCCCTCTCCTCCCCCGTCCTTCCTGCCTCGCCCTGTTCTCTTTCATCCCCAGCAGCTCCCTTTCTGTTTTCATGTCACCTGTTCCCTCACCCTCCCTGTGCCTCCTACCTCTGTACACTCTTATCAACTCTGCCTTGTCCTGCTGAGTTTCCCTCTGTCCCTGGCTGTTTGTAGACATTGTTCTAGGTTTTGGAAATTCTGCTATAACTTAATTGAATACATCGCCTGTGTCTTTTGGCGTTACCCCAGACCCTTTGTCTACGTTTTAGAGCCTTTGTTCTGGTCTCTGGAATGATTCCTACATTTCTAAGATGTTTCAGTAATGTTCATTTTTCTTTATATGTGCACAAATGTGTTATTGTCTTGACCTTGTCCTTCATCTTTGATTTTTTTTCCCCTCCTGTGCTGTCTTGTCTGTTGACGATGCTTTGTGGTGTTGTTTATTTGATGGATCACTACTTTCATTTCCAGAATTTTTATTTGGTGTCTTAGCAGTGTCTTTGCTGAGTTTTTCTTCGGCTATGCCTGCTCCTTTTAGCTTAACTAAGCACAAACTACAGTTATTTGAGAAGAGGAAACGACAACTGAGAAACGCCTCCATAAGGTTGGCGTGTAGGCAAGTCTGTGGGATGGGGTCTTTATCAAGGATGTTGCAGGCTATCCTACAGGGAGCAGTACCACCCCCAGGCTGGTCCTGGGTTCTGAAAGAAATCAGGCTGAGCAAGCCATGGGGAGCAAGCTGGTAAGCAGCTCTCTTCCATGGCTTCTGCATCAGCTCCTGCCTCCAGGGTCCTGCCCTGTTTGAATTCTTTTTACTTTGTTTTTTGTTTGTTTGCTTGCTTTGCCTTGCTTTGTTTTTGAGACAGGGTTTCTCCGTGTAGCCCTGGCTATCCTGAAACTCACTATGTAGACCAGGCTGGCCTTGAACCAAGAAGTCCACCTGCCTCTACTTCCTGAGCGCTAGGGTTAAAAGTGTGCGCCATCACTGCCTGGCTTATCTTGAGCCCTTGTCCTGACTTCCCTTAGTGATAGGCTGTGATAGGGAATTTGAGCTGAAAGAAACCCTTTCTTGGTTGGTTCTTGGTCATGGTGTTTTATCCCAGCAATGGAAATCCTAACTTAAGACATCAACTTTTTTTTTCTCTCCTCCATATTGCTAAAGGTTTCGTTCACTTTGATAACTAACTCTCTTGTCTATGTCCTTACTTCATCTGTTTATTTGGGTCCTTCATATGGTCACTGTTCCTTTTTAAAGGTCAGGCTGTGGGGCCGGTGAGATGGCTTGGCAGGGAAAGGTCTTACCGCCAAGCCTTAGTACAGACCTTATAACCTGTGCCGAGGCAGGAGAGAACTGACTCCTTGAGTTGTCCTCTGATCTTCATACATGTACTGTGGCCTGCACACATGTGCTATGGCATGCATGCATGTGCTGTGACCTCCATTCATGTGCTTGACATTCATACATGCTGGGGCCTGCATGCATGTGCTGTGGCATGCACACGTGTGTGTGCGCGTTACCCCATCAGTGTCTGTGATCACTGGGAGCTGTGAGGCTGTGGGTGGGTCATGATGGGCATGGTTGTTGTCTCATTGTTTCTCTTGATTATGTTCTGTGGATCCATCGAGGTGGCTACGTCCGTCCTCCAGTTTTAAACGGCTCCCCATTTTTAGTTTGTTTTCGCGTGAGTCCTCTGGAAATTTCTTCACTAGGAATTTTGTCTCCTGCTGCTTTGGGGGGAGTGTGTCATGGCATCTGGGGGGACCATCAGTCCTGGAAGTGAATGGCAGGAGGCAATGCTGTGAGATCCACTTGTGAGCCACCAGTAAGATTCAGACGCTGGCAGTGGGGTGGAGACTATGGTAGTGTGTGTGTGTGTGTGTGTGTGTGTGTGTGTGTGTGTGTTTGTCTTGGAATTAAGAGTATTAATATTTATGATATGAAATAGGAGCCCAGCATGGTGGCTCACACTTTTAATCCCAGTGCTCAGGAAGCAGAGGCAGGCAGACCTCTGAATTCAAAGGGAACCTGGTCTACAAAGCAAGCCCCAGGACAGCAAGGACTACACAGGGAAAGAAAAAAAACAAAACAACACCAAAACATGTGAGATGGTCAGTGTGCAATACCTGAAATTTACCTGTAAACCCCTCCTGCCCAAGGAACAGGTAACTTCCTGGAATGTTGGGAGTTGCATTTCTTGGAAAATAACAACAAAGCCACATGGGTTTGTCCTTAAAAGCACCTGCAAAACATGCCTCAAGGCCACTCAGCTGGGATTCCAGGAGTCATCCTAACCAAAGTCCATCTTGGTCAGTCTTTAATGAAGCTTGCTTCAGATTGGCTCAAATGGTGGAACTGGCTCCTCTCAGGAGAATCTCAGAATTAACACAGTGAGTGGGATGGCAGCCCCAAACACAGCTCCACCTCACATCGGCAGCAGCGGGAGGAATTCTATGAGGGAACCTGTGGTCAGGTAAAGGCAGCATCCTTGACTTCACCACGGAAGAGTTTCAGGATGAGCCAGAATCAAGCGGGGTCGGGGTTTAACAGGAGGAAAGTTTCACGGAGACTTAAGCTGTGGGGTTGGACAGTTCTCGAAAGGAGAGCACAAGCAGGGAACAGAGGCTTCTCCAGAGCGGGTCCACCAGCTGAGGAGCCTTATGTGCTGTTTACAGTGGCTTCTGAAGTTACACCTCGAAGGGTTGCTGAGGAGCCATTCTGTTTCTTTAAATGAGACTATGGGCTGGTTCCAGACTGGGCTTGTGTTACAGCTGGTAAGGTAAAATCCCAGGTCGCTTGGTGTGCCGGGAAGGCTAAGATATTTTGACTGTAAACAAAGCCTTGTTTGTGAGATTCCCAGAAAATATCTGGCAAAAGAGAGTAAGGCCTTCCTTGTAGGTCAGGCAGGCTCAGCCTCAGGCATGATTCATTGTTACCTATGAAATAAAAAAGGAAGAATTTTCTCATTAGCCAACACCTCTGCATCAAAGCAGTGCCTTCATTGTCAGCAGCCTTCACAGCCAAGTTCCTTGTGCTGCTCTTCTCTGACCTCAGCTGATGAGAAGCTTCACTCTCCCCTCTCCATGTCCCCTTAATCTCCTCTACCTGTCATTCTGCTTTGGAACGAGTTGCGGAGGGTGGTGAAGCTTAGAAAAGATGAGCACTAAGTGAGAAAGAAAGCATTGGAGTTGGAGAGGCAGCAGAGTGAATGTTGCTGTGAAATGTAAAATGAGGAAGATATTTATAGGTGAACAAAAGAGAGACAAGGACATCTTCCAGTGAGACAGAGGTTAAATCACAGATGTTTAACAAAAACAGTGCAGGAATGTAAATAATAACAGAAAAGAAAATAAAGAAAAAACCAAGCAGGGCTGGAGAGGTGGCTCAAAGGTTAAGAGGACTGGCTGCTTTTCCAAAGGTCCTGAGTTCAATTCCCAGCAACCACATGATGTCTCGTAACCATCTATAATGAGATCTTGTGCCCTCTTCTGGCCTACATGTAGGCCGAACACTGTATACATAATAAATAAATAAATCTTTAAAAAATTAAAGAAAAACAAAAACATAAGCAACTACAAAGCTGCCCTTAGTCAGTGTCCCTTCCTCAGTGAGATGACAGTACCCCCTCCACTCAGATTGTCCTTTGTGTCAGTCTCCACAGTTCCAGGGAGGACTGCAGACCTCAGCAGTCCAGGCTGGCTGTGGACATCTCTCCAGGTAGAAGGATTTCTGAACCTAGAATCCGCCCTGCCTCCCCAGGCAAGTTGGTCGTGCCTCTGATGAATTGAGCATTGGACCTTCCAGGGGCAGGACCTTCTGTGGTTTAGGCTCTGAAGGGCTGAGCAAGACCAGCCCACATGAGCATCTTTGTGTGCCACCAGCCTCTGGCTCCCACAGCTGGCTCCTAACTCTGCCATGGAGCTCACCCTGGCCACAGTGGGCATTTTTCCTCCGACGCTATCTCAGGGCCAGGTTCACTGGCCACATTTTGGCTAGACACTATCATGCCCAGCCCACTGGAATCTGCTCTGTGTGTTTGATTTTGAGTGGCCCCGGATGCTCCTGTGCGTAGTTCACTGGTGGAGACAGTTACCTCTGATGAGCAGAGTAGCTATGGCCTCAGGCCCGGTGGCGGCAAGCAGCAGTGAGCTCCGGAATCTATTATGAGGAGCTCCCTGGCACACAGCAAATGAGGAGGCATGTCAGGGAGCTGCAGCAGCCCTCGTCCTCTGTCTGTCCCTTGGTGCATCCTCTCACTCAGATGCAACTTTTAATCCGTCATCTTTTCTGCAAGTAGAAAGAAAAATTATTTTTACATTTACTTAGTGTGTGTGTGTGTGTGTGTGTGTGTGTGTGTGTGTGTGTGTGTGTGAATGTTTTGTCTGCACATACATTTGTGCATTGTTCGTATGCCTGGCACTAAGGAAGCCACAAGAGGGTGCTGTATCCTCTAGAACTGGAATCACAGATGGTTGTGAGCTACCATGTTGGTGCAGGAAATGGAACCAGGATCTTGCGGTGCTGTAAAGCACTGAGCCATTTCTCTAGCCCCTGAGTCTTTACAATGTATCTAGCAGGAGAAAATGGGCAAATGGTACAGGCATGACAATGTGGACAATGCTTCCTCCTGGTGAGAAACTGAAGATGGTTCTTGTCTTCGTTTTTCGTGCTTGTACTTCTCGGATTTTGCATAATTCATATGTGTATTTTGAGGTGAAAATTTTTTGGAACATTTTTAAATGCCAGTCACAGTCTTGAAGCAACACCAGTAACATGAAATTAAGAATTTTAATTCATTACAATTTTGACTTTGCACATTTATAAGACTATTTGATATTTTAGCCTGCTCAATGTGAATAAATATATATAATATAAAACAAGTAACATATAACAGCTCCTTCTCTAAGGGGGAATCATAGAGGATTTGTTCTGAGTCAGATATGAGTGGCCAAGACTAGGAATGGCAATCCTGATGCCCTCAATGGCTTGCACTGCTGTGGAAAAGGTTACATGTTCTTTTCTAGTCGCAGAACGAAAGTACAGCACAGTGGTCCACCCCTGTGGTCCCAGTACTTGGGAGGTAGGAGCAGGAAGATCAGGAGTACAAGGCCATCGTCAGCTACATAATTAGTTTGATGCCAGTGTAGACTACGTGAGACCCTATCTCAAAAACAAGAGAAAAAAAAATGTGATAAGAAACATCAGATCGGCAGGCAGGTTACATTAAAATGGGAAATCTCTGCTACCATTTTCAAATGCTGTCTTACAGCATGCCTAGCTCTGGGCTTGGTGGAAGTCAGTGGTCTGCTAAGAATACTTTCCGGAGGTTCTATCATGTTCCAGAGTTCGAATCCACAGGGAAAAGATTACAGACTCAATTCAAATCTTAATTAAATGAGTTTATTAATTGCTGCTGCCAGAACCACAACCAAAGTGAGGGCTTGCCGTGCAGAAGAGGCGAGAGGAAGCTGGGCACCAAAATTGCCTTGTTTTTATGGACTGCACAGCTGAGCGGGAAACTGTGTCAGGCCCCTCAGTCGGAGAGGACCTGGCCCTGTCAGCCCCTGTTACACAGCGACAAGCAGCAAGCGGGTTTACAAAAGCCAGAATGAATGGCTAATTATCTAACAGTAGTTTTTACAGTCCCGGGGAAGGGGACAGGAGTCGGAGTTGCCAGGACCTTATCTTTTAGGAATTTAGAACGGGTGTTGAGCACAAAAGGGAGTTTTCTTTAGCCATCACAATTAGAGAATCACAAAGCTGGGTCCAATTCAGAGCCCAGTGATAAATGGCTATTGAGGGGACTGACATGACAATAGTCCAAATCAATTTGACTCTGAATCTGAGATATCCTGTCTCTTTAGAATCAAGACATTCTGGTTGGCCAGTCAGCCTGCATAATCTTGACTATCAGTGTGGCTCTGCCAGAGAACTGACATTTATATATCTATAGCCAATCACATATAATGTGAAACTTAGTTTTTACACCATAACATATAAAGTAGACATGCATGTACAACCACCACTTTGGGAAATACGGGTTCATGCTCTCTCCAGGAGCCCCAGACAAAAACAATTAAGGGAAGATTTACTTTGTTCGAAGTCTGAAGGGATAAAGTTCATGTGGCATTGGGTGCTGGCGTTCAGCTTCTTCCTCCCTTTTGCATCTTTGTTCAGTACAGGCCCCATCCTCATGGGATGATGTAACCCACATTCAGCACAGGCCTTCCTTCCTCAGCTAAACCTCTATGGGAACACCGTTACATAAATACTGGGAACGGTACTTCCTAGGTGATTCTCAAGCCAGTCAAGTTGACAATGAAGAGTAAATACTCTAACCACCAGGCCTTTAGGATCCCATGTGCATCAGCCAGACTGAAGACATGCATGTTAATGATACAGCTAAAATGTGTGTCTGGGTACCAGATCTTGAAACATCAACCACAGCTTCATCGCTGGATTCCTGTCTATAGGGTGTGCCAGAGCTAAAGGAAGCTTTTATCAACCTACAGTTCAGCAATCAAGCCAACTCTGGTTTACTCTAACAATGTGCTCACAAATCCTGAGCGTTTCTTTGCCTTACCAGAGGATGATATTAACGTGTGATCATGTTAACAGAAATGGGTCTGACCCCACTGTCCAGCCCTTGAAAAGGCTCACCTTGGTGCCGGTCACCGCCATCATGGAGGCATCCCTGTGCTCACCCGTTTCATGGGGCCTCCTCCAGACGACTGTTACTTACTCAGTTAAGGTTGACTGAGCTCCTGCTGTTTCCCAGGCACCATGCCAAGGGCTGGAAATACGAGGATGACTCAAGCATGACCTTGGTCTTGAAGAACTCACTTTCTCCTGGAAAAACAGACATAAATACCAAGGTCCCTACAAAAGCTGCCAAAAGCTGTAACTTAGAAATAAATAGTTGTTTCCTTCATACTCCTTCATTCAGATTGGAAAGTTTAATAACTAAAGGGTTAGACCATGAAGGTGAATGAAAGTTGGATTTATCCTCGAAGCTACATTCTGCTCACTAGACTTTGGGTCTCATACTGTGAAAATTGGGATTCGGGGAGCTGGGGGGTGGTTACTAAGGTGAGGCTTCTGAGAATAGGTGGCCCATCACCTCTTCCTTCACTTCTGCTGACAGAGGACAGGCCCCAGCATGGCTTGGCTCTCAAGCCCAGTGCTGCGGGCTGGAAACTTGCTAGTGAGCATCTGTGCATGGGGCTGGCAGCCTTTGGGTCTCCAAGGTTATTGCATTTAGTTAGCATCATTGTTACCAAGTAGCCCTGGAAATATTTTTAAGTCATTATTACAAGTTAATAAAATGACTTGCATGTTTGTATTAAAGCAAAGGATGGATGGATGGATGGATGCATGGATGGATGGATGGATGGATGGATGGATGGATGGATGGGCAGGCAGACAGGTGGGCAGGTGGTTGGACAGGCAGACAGACAGACAGATAGATAAAGTGCCATGTGGTCATGGTGGAGGGGCTCTAGTTGGATTAACATTTTTAAATACAATTCTAGGTCACAAAGATCTTATACTGAACTTAAAAATGACCAGTTCTTGCTCTGCACAGGTCAGCCAGTACTTGAAGTAAGTGGAAAGTGTCAGGGTGTCTGAATGACCAGGCAGGTACAGAATGAAGCACCTGTCTGCGGTGGCTCTTTTGGAGTCCCATCCCTAGCTGAGGATGTCTTAGTTGGTTTTCAACAGGATTAGGTTTTCAACATACCAATTGGGGTGTGAGTGAGGCAGCCAGCCCATAGCAGGAGATGAAGAGCCAAGGATGATCTAGTCCTTGGTGACATGAATATGCTAGCAGAGGTATCATGGCTTACCATATTATAGATCCTGAAGGGATTTAAAATATCAGCCAGTGACCCATGCCACGTGCTCAATGTAGGGTCGTTAGGAAATGAACCCCCAGTCCTTAGCACCCCATGTTTTATTTCACTTGAGAGGGTTTGCAGAGAGGATGAGGAATCCTTGCCAGTCTTGCATCTGAGTGGATTTGAACCCAGGAAGCTGCTTGCCGAGCCCACATTCCTAATATCTGCCATCAGCGACCCCTGAACTCCGCCTCTCTCTGTGATCACTTGTTCTCTCTCCTGTGCCTTCTGGGATAGCACTGGAGGCTTCTGGGATAGCACTGGAGGCCCCCATTTTCCAGGGGCAAGTAGTAAATGGAGGAAGATTCAGGAGGGAGCAGAAAAGTGAAGATTGTACAATCCCGAAGACTCTCCCACCATCAATGCCTCCAAGTCTAAGGAATGAAAACCAATGTGTTCATGTCACACTCAACGAAGGGGGTATCAAGAGGCATGTAAAAATGTTTATCACATGCCTGCACATTAACCACTTGCTACATATTATTTATTACAATCACATAAAATCCTCAGAACAGAGAAGTCTATGCTGTAAAACTGAGCAATCTTTTCTGAGCCATCCTCCTTAGCTCATAAGCATATGCCATGTGCCAAGAACGGGGACAGCATGTCCAACGCTGTCCAGCACTTGTCAAACAAGTTAATATTTAAGCTTGCCCAAAGGCATATATCCATCTTTGAGAAGTGTTTACACCAGCACTTCAAGAAGTGCAGACTTCAGCCCTAATAATAAAGACTTAACGCTTCCTTTGTCTCTGCCAATCCAGGCCTACCGGGTGGATAAAAGAGCCGCAGAGCAGGCGCGTTGGGAGGAAGCCTCCAAGGAGACCATCAAGAAAACCACTAAGCCTTGTCCTCGCTGCAATGTGCCAGTTGAAAAGAATGGTGAGTGTATGCTGAGACAAGAGCCAGGCTTGCTGGGGCCCGCCTGCAGGGAGGCCTCGGGTAGCGGTTTGGGCTTCTGAGAGGATGCACAGCTTGAGGCGGGGTAGGCAGAGTGCGAGCATCTGTTCTTCAGCGTGCAAATCCTCAACCTCCTAAACCCAAATTCCACTAAAACTAGCCTAGATTCCAGACAGAAATTTGGGATGTTCTCTGATGCTAATGTATGCCGGGAGGCGGGCGACAGTAGCAGCTTCCAAGGTGGTTTCTGTGGGATGAAATTCTACCCTTGGACTGGAAGCTGGGGTGGTAAATGAAACTTTCTGGTGAGATGGTGGCCAGCCATGGGTGACATCAAATGCATCAGGCCTCAGGCCAGGGCCTGTGAAGAGAGAAGTCGCACAAGATACGCTAGCGGTGCTTCTACATGGCATTAGACACTAGGCGTGTGATGAGTCACCTGCTGTTATACCAACAATAAAGTCCAATGTGCTCACAGTCTCCTCCACAGGCCCCGAGAGTCCAGACTGAGGGACAAGGGGCACTGCCATGTCAACTCCACCTGTCAGGTGATGCTGTCTCCATGTCCCCTCATGGAGAATAGTAACAAAAATGTTACTATTTTGTGCCATATCCCGAGCCCTCTCTAAGGACAGAGCACTCACTTCTCAGGCTGCTTGAGGAAGCTGACGCAAGGGGCAGCATTCCAAGCGTGCATCCACACGGTAAAGCATTTCAGAATTTCTTTGGTGAAGAAACGGGGCTAGATTTATTTAATCAACCTTTGCGCAAAACTTTTGGCCATGAACACCCTCTCCTTGCCACACATACGCACGTGCCCCGTCCCTCTTGCTAATACCCCTTGAAGATTGGAACTCACAAGATTGGTTCTTATGTCCCTGCTGCGGGGGAGGCAGAGCCTGAAATGGCACTCATGCCAGGCTCCTCTGTTCAAATGTCAGCATCACCAGGCTTTGGAAAGGGACTTCTTCTTATACCTCCCAGCAAAGCTCCTGTGACTTTTAAGAATTTAAAACAACTGTTTGGACATATCTCAGGATGACATGAAATGAGGGCAGACCCAGTTTTCCTAGAATGTACCATTTTGCAGTCAACAGGCTTAAGAATAAGCACATTTGTGTTCTAATGGTTCTTCTTAAACCCAGGCGTTGTCCCACCAGGATTGTCCCCTCCTGACTCATGTAGTCACATTCACTGCCCTCATCAATGCTGGAACCACATGGAAACCCCAGAGCACTTACACTGAAAGATGTGCCCCTCCCACCTGTTCATTCACAGGCCAGAGGACTTGGCTCTCCAAGAGACTGGGGATCAACTCAGCTCTAACGTCCTGTGTCTGCTTGCCGTGTCCTTCAAGTGCAGCTTGGAGCCCCCTCAAGCTTGCAGGAGAATTGTCAAGTAGAAACTGCAAACTTATGGGCCTCCACACAAAGCCAACAGCCTGTATTTTTAAGCTTAATTTTAAGGTCTCCCAAAAGGCTGTAGGGCTTTGGGTGCAAGTCCAATGCATTGGTAAGCATGCTTAAGGGCACACAGCTATGCGCAGCACCTCTCCTCCCCTAGTCTACAGCACGGATATGCCATTTGAATGGAGGAAGCAGGCACCAGCATCATTTAGGGCCCCCTTCCCTGCAGCAGGGACACCAAAGTGAGCCTCACATCCTGAGAACTACTGCTGGCGCAAAACACAACTCTTCCTCCGAAGAAAGCGAGAGAGAGTTCCTCCTGAGCCAACCGTGACGTGGAACACAGATTCGAGTTGCCAGAGCGACACACCCAGCTACGGAGAGACTACGCAAACTTTTGGAGTCACTGAACAACAATTTCAGAAGGCCACGCATTTACCAGGTTGATTGGCAGGGACATCACATGGCTGGACACAGCAGAGCAGGAAGAACTCCGCTACAATCCCAGGTGCTTCGGGGTGACAGCCTGAGGACAGGAAGAAGTGGTATGCTGAGTTTACCAGTGTTTTGCCTGACAGACACAAAGCTGTTAAGTCAGGTTCAGAAACTGGTGCTAAGTGACTATTAAGGGGCTGAAGGCAGCCCAAGGCCACTTTGGGCTCAATCTGTAGCATTCTACCACCCCACATTCACAAAGTAAAATCAACAGTTCTGCAGCACCTGTACCACAGAGGGGGGTCTTTTCAGGAAACATCAGTCCACGTCACTGAGGATAGCATTCCGGTGCCCCTGGAGGCTCCGTCTTGATCAACTTGAGAATCGGTGCTTCCCACCTCCCGCAGCCATGCTCTGGACTTCCGTCCTGCCCTCTTCTCCTCTTCCTTTATTGTTGTCATTGTGTGGCTTTGACTTCGGGGAGGTTTCCGGGAATTGAATCCCTTCCATTCTGCTCCCCATATCTGTTTGGCTCCAGAGGGCTTCCTGTGTGGACAGCGCTGCGGCTTGAGGACTGGAGTAGAAGTCAGGTTCTCTTCGGCCTGGGTTCCAAGCCTCCATCAACCATTGTCACCCATGTCCCTAGCACGGGGTGCCTGTAAGCCTATCATCTATCTCCGAGGATCTATCCCTCCTGCTGGGACGCAGGGGCCAGAGGTTTTCCTTGCACAAAGATGAGGTGAAGGCTGAATGAGCTGATGTCTGCAAGGGGCCCTTTGGAGGGCCTGCTCAGTAAAAGTTGCCCCAGCATCACTCCTGTTCTGATCAGACAGCAATCCTTAATGAGTGGGTCCCACCGCCACGTTGGGCAGCCAGTCAATGTCAACGTGGCCGAGAAGAGAATAGATGTAGAAAGCAGGATGAGGGTGTTGGACATAGCTTGGGGTAAGAGGCTGCTCAGTGGACTGGCCTTGGTCCCCGGTGACCATCCCTTTCTCAGAGGGCTCTGAGCTATAGAATTGTGTTGCCTGCTTTCCTGCTCTTCCGGCTGGCAGCTGCTGAGAGGTGGCTGGCTGCAGAATGAAAGCTGATGAACCTCCAGCAAGCGCTGGAGCCTCTTAGGAACAATCTGTATCACACCAATGAGAGTGTGCGGGCACTTCCAGAGAGACAGGAGCAGGCTCAGCCCAGCCCGAGTCCCTAACTTTGAACCAGAGGTCTCTCCTGGGAAAACAAAAAGAGCTGAGTTGGTGAGCGTCACTGTTTCTTTGCGTGTCGAGACATTCCTAGAAGGGCAGTGGTTTGCAACCATCTGCAAAGAGCGCGAGGGGCAGTGCCTACCTTAGTCCTGCACACCACTCTAAGACCATGATTACCTGATGAGGTAAAAAGAAAAAGAAGGTGCAAATAGCATTGTCAGAAAAGAGTATTAAATGGCTACTAATGGGCAGGGCCCAGCAGCCACTGTACTGACTCTTCAAACACAAGCTAAACAGAACAGACCATTTCTCTAGAATCCCAGAGAAGTGCAGATCTGACCCCAGGAGTGGACCACCGTGCAAGGCAGCAGGGTGTGGACACCACCCCTGGCTTGTGCTGGAAGCCTTTTTTGCTTGCCAGCATTCCTGACAACAAGTGTGCTAGGACAACAAGCGTGTAGGGCCAACGTGGAAGATAAGGGGCTTAAACTTGACTCCCTAAGACAGGGAACTGTTCGAAAGAAATGACCTAATCAGATCTGTTGAGACACAGGCCACACCACAGGCATGGAGGTGGAGTTGAGGAGCCCAGTGACTCACCGATACAGTTTCCAGCGGGGTCATTTCTTAGAAACGCTCTAATGGGCTACAAATGGTGTCTGGTGAGCATTAGCCTCTGACCTGAAACATTGCAACGGACCTAAGCTGCCCTCGTGCTTATTATCATATGGCACCGTTAGAACAGATGCAGGCTCAAGAAACTGCACCGTCCAGGTCCCTGCTCCGTTCGTAGCTGGTTCCACGTTCAGCAAAGCAGCCCTTCCTACAGGGAGATGGAGCCATTTCTGTTTTCTTTCTTTTGTGTGTATGTGCTCACACAGGCTCACCCATGCGAGCAGGAGTGTACATGTATTCATGCGTATGTGAACAGGGGCCACAATACCTTGGGAATTGCTCAGGATGCTATCTTTTTATTTTTTATTCTTTTTTTTATTATTTATTTATAAGATTCAGTGTCTCAGGCCAGCATGATAGCCCAGTATATAAGGGTATTTGCCACCAAGCCTGATGACCTGAGGTTGACCCCTGGGATCAACCCCTACCTAGTTGAAGAAGAGAACCGGCTCCCCCAAGTTACCCTCTGACCTCCTGTAACTGAGTATGACCTTGAGTTCCTGATCTTCCTGCCTCCCTCCTCCTGAGTTTGGGAGAGCACATGAGTGCACCACCATGTCTGGTTCATACAGTGCTGAGGATCGAACCCAGGACTCCATGCATGCTAGGCAAGGACTCTACCAACTGAGCTATAGCCCCAGCATGGCAGCTTCCTATCTTTCCTTTTCAGCTTAAATAAAAATTTGAATACTGGGGCTGGAGAGATGCCTCAGAGGTTAAAAGCACTGGCTATTCTTCCAAAGGTTATGAGCTCAATTCCCAGCAACCATACGGTGGCTCATAACCATCTATAGTGAGATCTGGTGCCCTCTTCTGGTGTGCAGGCACACATGCAGACAGAGTACTGTATAAATAATAAATAAATCTTTAAAAAAATTTTATACCATTAAGGAACATGTTCTCTATTAAAAGCAGTATACTGTCCCAACTCCTGTTGATAAATTTTGCTGAGCCAAGTAACACTGAATAAATATGAAAAAATATGAAGCCCGGTGTATTATATACTAAATTATTAAATTTTAATATGTATTTAAAACCATGAGTTTAATATGCTTTTTTAATGAACAGTGAGCCATCTATGAAACACAAACCATTTGTGTCTGAACACATGAGGGAAAAAGGAGGATTCAGATGTGCAAATGGGATTTGTTCCAGAGGCAAAGAGCCCTGCCTTGATGTCATCATCTCCTCATTTCTCCAGGGCATCTCTCCTCTGGCATCCGGTGGCTCTCAGAGCCTTTCGGCTCTGTTTGCTTCGGATTGTCCGCTACAAGAGTCATTTCTGGAACGCCATGTTGGCGTGAGGACTAGCCCCCCCCCCCGTGTTTGTCACTGACTGTCATTTCTCCCCACAGGAGGATGTATGCACATGAAATGTCCACAGCCCCAGTGCAGGCTGGAGTGGTGCTGGAACTGCAGCTGTGAGTGGAACCGAGCCTGCATGGGTGACCACTGGTTCGACGTGTAGAGGGATGGCACTCGGGCACTGCCACTGGCCACACAGCCTCACGGGAGACACGGCAACTCCTACCCCATTGAACCATCTCTTCTACGCAATGCATACACGCACATACATGCACAGGCACAAGCGCAGGCTGCAGATTGCAGCACCAGACCCTAGATCCTTTCCACGGGGCCCAGGGCAAACAGCAGCACCTGCTGGGCCCCAGCAGGAGGCACTTTCAGCCTCTGGCTCCTGACAGTTATCGGAGCTGGGACAAGAGTGCAGCCCCTTGTTTTGGATTCTCATCCCAGCGAGAATTTGAGTCCACCTGGATCATTGCATAGGCTTTCCAGGCTTAACTTCCTGCCTTCACCGTCACTAAATCCATGGGATGAGGTGGGAAGTGCTTTCCAGAGATGTTGCCTCGCTCCGTATGACTTAGAGTGCCATGGATTCTCAGAAGCACACTTGAGCTCTGAGGAACTCAGTTCTTATGTAACAATCATCTATTCCTAGAGGGCCCTCAGCAATAGTCAAAAATACTTGTTTATCCCCCAAATCCTATCTTTATAAATGGTGCTGATGAGAGTACAACTCCACTGTAGAAAAGTCAGCTTATCAACCAAGTGAGACACTAGGAAAGCTAATTTGATTGCCGACTGTTTAAATTACAGGGAGGGCATGGAAGCTGAATTTGCTTCCATTCGTTTAATTATCTGCAACTTTAGAAAGAAATGATTTTTTTTTCCCCTCTGGAAATATTACAAAGTCTGTAATTTGGTTTGAAGTATTCCTGGTTCAGCCTGGAAGTTTAGCTCATGCATTTGGCTTCCCTGTAAATTTAATGGAGAAAGTGTCTATAAAGGGGATGTTTTTAGAAACAATCCCATGATGCTATTCTAATGCTAACAACAAGGTCAGGAAACAGAATATTTATAGAGGGAACATTTCTACATCATCTCAATGAAAACATTGAGCTCTCTATCAGAAGTGGGGATACCTCCTCCTTAGCTGTTAAAGGAACCCCATGCACCCAGTGGTCCTACAGGCAGGACCCCTTGCACGGGACAGTAAACCTACAGAATATTCATCAGGGTAATATACATCACATTTGAATGTTAATTTTTCCATGTTTTCTTTTCTTTTTCCTGTTTCTGTTTTATTTTGGTTTTGGTTTTGGTTTTTTTGTTTTGCTTTGCTTTTTAGAGGGAGTCTACCAGACATGAGTCCTGAAGCCAAAAATCATATAGAAATGATGGCGGTGTGAGGACAGGCTAGCAGGGCAACATCCACTCCCAAATCCCAGTGGCCCAGGTTTCCACCCCAGGTCCTGACCTAGTGTCACGTGCCGAGCCAAGGTGACAATGCCACCTGTCCTGCAGCACTCGGGCTCTATGTCACCCATCACTATTTCTTTCACAACGTTGCTTTTGCCACTGTCTCCTTCCATACCTGTGTGCTGTGGTGGTTTGGGGAAACCAGGATTATGTTTGCTGTTCTGCTTTGGTTTCAGGGACTCCCTAAAGCTCTGTGGCTCTCCAGCATGTTCTTTTTTCCTTTCTGGGATCGCTGATGTTTTCTTCAGAATAGAATAGTGATTCTTAAAATAACTTAACAGAAAAACAACCACAGTGTGTGAACATGAATCATAGCCTCTGTTGTGTGAGCACAAACAGTGAGGTAAAAAGTGGATGTCAAAAGAATGAAAATCAAACCTCTGCAAGGCAATCTTTCCTTAATACATTAAAAAATGTATTAAGAAATACCTGAAGACTGTGTCTGTGGTGGTACACAGACTCTCAATAAAAGATTCAAAAGAACGTTTGAGCCTGTCCTTGGGGGTGCATTTTTGATAAATGTTGGCGTTGTTAGGGAGAAGACAGGCTGCATTTCTCTGTGACCTCACACTGCTTGGAAGCATCATGCCCTGGAAAAAAGTGGCCCCTTTCCTCTCCATGATTAATTTTAGGGGTTCTGCTTTTTCAATTATCAAAATTTCAAAACAAGACCCCATTCTGAAATGTAATGGTTACTCTCTTGCCTTGCTCACAGACTGGCCAGCTGAGTGTCCATAAGAGAAACTGGGCTGGAGAAATGCTCAGAGGCCAAGAGCAGCTGCTTCTTTTGCAGAGGATCTGAGTTCAGCTCCCCGCACCCATAGGTGGCTCACAGCTGCCTATCATTCCAGTTCCAGGGACTCTGATGTCCTCGTCTGATTTTTGCCAGGTCCTTCAGGCACATGGTGCACATACATGCACTCAGGTTGACACACACACACACACACACATGCACACATGCACGCATGCATACACATTAGCTAGAAAGACAGGCAGGCAGATATTTTTAAGACAGAAAAGAAGAAGCTTGGGAACAGGGAAGAAGATGGTCCCGTCCAGTAATGTGCTTGCTACAAGAATATGAGGACCAGAGTTCAGGCCTCCAGAACCCACGTGAAAAAGCAGGATGCAGCAACACACACTTATAATCCTAGCACTGACAGGCTGAGACAGGAAGATCCTTGGGCCTCACTGGCCAGTCTCTTTGGTTGACGATCTCCAGGTTGAGTGAGAGACCCTGTCTCGAAAACAAAACCACAAGAACCAAACCTTTGTAAACAATAGAAAATAATCAGCATGGGCCTCCCCATGCAGGCACATCCCCGCGTCACACGCATCTGAAATAAAGCGTCAGGGTTGTGGTGCGGACTTCGTGCTGCTCCGCGTGGCTACTAGGCGCACCCCCTCATTGCCGCGGTGAAAATACTTGGCAAAGGAACTCCCCGAAGGAAGAGTTTACTTGGGCTCATAGTTTGAGGAGGGTGATGATTAATGCCGAGTGTCGACTGCATGGGACTTAGCATCACCATGGCTTGACCCTGTGTGGGTCAGGGGGGGGGGGGATTCCGGATTGGGTTAACTAAAGTGAGAAGACACTCTGTGCTGGAAAAAGTGAGCTGAACAAGCCAGCATTCACCTCCCATCGCCTCCTAACTGCAGAAACAATGGGACCAGCTGCCTCAGGCTCTTCATGCCAAGCCCCTCCCACCACAATGGATGCCCTCTCAAACTGTGAGCCAGAACAGGCCCCGCTTCTTTAAGTTACTTTTGCTGGGTATTTTGTCACAACAATAAGAAAAGTAACCAACACAAAGCTAGGTCTCCTCACATCTGGGCAGATGAGCAGCAGACAGCAGCGAGTGTTTCCTGTCAGCCACCTTCCTCCTTTTCTTCTTTGCGTCTAGTGTGGAACTCCAGGTCATGAGATGGTCTTGCCCACACCCAGGGTGGCTCTTTTTTCCTTAGTTACTCACCTTGGAAACCCCCTCACAGACACAGCCTCCACTGAGATGACCGATCAAATCAAGCTGATAGTGGAGCTGAGTCTCAAAGCCAGGAGCGGGGACCCCTCATCTTCTCGGGACCAGCACAGTGGTTGTGCCTGTCTCGTTTCAGTGTCTCCTGAAACCTGGAGAGACCATACCTGAGTAATCTTGTATAGCTGCCAGGCCAGCAGCATGCTGAGGACCCCATTGGACCCCATTGGAGCCAGAATCCGGAATCTGAGCGCTAAGAAAATGAAAAGGTCAGCTGGGCGTGGTGGTGCACACCTGTAATCCCAGCACTGGGGGAGGCAGAGGGAGGAAGATCGCCGTGAGTTAGAGGCCAGCCTGGTCTACAAAAGAAGTTCAGGATAGCCAAGGCTATCACTGTCTCAAAAAAAAAAAAAAGAAAGAAAAGAAAGACAATGAAAAGGTGAGATACCTTTTCCCCACCCGGGGCATCCACAGAGCAAAGGCTGCAAAGAAAGCAATGTATATGTGTGAGCTCTGGGTTTCAGAGCTCAAACCCTGACTCGACCACCCACATGGGTGTGAGCTCTGGAGACAAAGACAGCATCATCTCCCTCGTTGGTCTGTTGTCATGATTCACTGAATGAATTCCAATCCACAGTTGGTCGCTACTATTAATACACGAAAAGTCAATGGAGTCCACAATACCATGCAGTGAATGCACAGTAATGCAGCCGCTGGGTGTGTGCAAATGTTACCATCAAAGATCCGTGACTCCATGTGGGTTGCGGGTGATGGCGTGTGTTGGTCTTGAATGTGTTGGACAGCCTTCTTCATACTTCCAGAAATTTCTCTGTAAAGGTAAGTCTCTAGTTGTCTTTTCTAGCTGTGTGTGTTGGGTGTGCAGGTCGTATCCAAGGTATGGGTTAAGGAATTCCAAGTAGGAGTGGAAATAGTTGAGTAAAAGTAAACACGCATGCAAAAATGGGAGAAACCAACTACCCTTTTGTCCCCCCATACCCTATCATACCCTATAGCATTTCTGACAGTAAATAGATGTATAAATATGTATGTATATAAATTTATACACACACAAATATCTGTAAGTATATATGTGTAAAGGGGATTTTTTTAGAATGGCTTCCAGGCTGTGATCCAGCCAGTCCAGCAGTGACTGTTTACAAATAGAATAACCTAGTAGTTGTTCAGGCATGAGGCTGGATGTCTCATCTGGTCTTCAGTATGTATTGGAACCCTGGAGAAATAGGCTTTAATGCCAGTAAAGGAGTAGACTTACTAGCAAAGGCAAGAGCAAGTAGGCAACAAGAAAGCAAGCCTCCTCCTTCCCTGTCCTTTATATGGACTGCCAGCAGAAAATGTCCAGATTAGAGGTGCATCTTCTCACCTCAAAAACCTATATTAGAAGTGGTTCTCCCCACTTCAAATGACATAAAGAAAATCCCTCACAAATGTGTCCAGCCATTAGGGTTTTAGTTAATTCCAGATGTAGTCAAGTTGACAACCAGGAACAGCCACTGCGCAGCGTAACGCTGGACCTTCTTTGGATGAACACCTGTGGATAAACTGCCCAACCACAGCATTTGAGAGCCGCTATGGGCTTGGATAACCAGGCAACGAGTGTGCATGGAACGAACTGCTGGACCACACAGAACGATGGCGCTGTCCCGAGGGATGTGCTGTGGTCCGTCTCCTGCTCAGCTCTCAGGCTAAGAAAATCAGTTGTCACTTTACGAAGGGGTAGCTGGGACCCGGAAGACTGACTCGCATAAACCCAGCTCATAAGAGAGCTAGCTGTGTTCTTTCTCTAGAGCCTGCCTGATGCTGCTGACTATGTCTAACCAGATGCAGCTATTCCCATTGCAAAGGCAGGGCTGGTTCGGGCTAGAAAGCCTTGCTTCTAGATGTGTGGAACCTTTTCCCAAAGGGTCCCTGAGATATTTGGTCAAAGGTTTCTCTGCCTTTGACCCCTACCCCAACCAGATCAGAGAACCCAGGTCCCTTCTTCTTCACAAAGCCTGCACACACAGGCTGCCCTGCTCTTTCCTCACGGCAGATGGCTTGTGTCCCCACAGTTCTTGGTTCTGAATTTCAAACTCCAGAATGATTCAGATGGCATTTTTGGAGAGATGCTTTTGGGCATCAAATTACTCAGTGTATCTCCATGTAAAGTTTTTACCTGTGTTGTTTTTATTTTAATTGTAAAAATAATCGTATTATTATATGTTCATCATAGAAACAAAAAGAAAAATATTATGATATGTTTCAGTGCATAAAGGATCTTGCCACCGACCTGATGACCTGAATTCAGTCCCGAGAACCCACACGGTACAAAGAGAGAAGTGACTCCCAAAAGATGTCCCCTGACCTCCCCACATATACCACGGGACACCTGAACCCATACATACACAAAATTAATTTAGAAAAAAATTTGCAGTACCAATTGATTTATTCATTTGAGAATGTCCCCAGGCTTCATCATGCGCTATATCACATGTGCCAATCCATCCCTGTTTGTTTTAAGTTTCTAGATCTAATGTAACCATCTAAACATAATACAATTATTTGAAAGTTCGGATATAAAAGCTGTTATGTGACAAGGAAATTGGGGACACTAGGGCTGGAGCTGGAGCTCAGTATGACAGCACTCACCTAGCACGCTCAGGACTTGAGGTACCTTCCCAGCACCACACACACACAGGAGCAAAGAGCCAAACATGTTTACAATGTAACTTAACAGGAAAGGGGTTCACAAGTGTGAACCTACCACGATTACCATCTTGGAAGAGCGAGGGAAGCTTGATGGGAAGACTCACGAAGTCTGATTGTTCGTGCCCTCCAACCCGATTTCACATCTTGAAATCCCAACTCCCAGTGGGAGGTGTGGACTAGGAGATGAGTAGGATGAGATCATGCAGGTGGAGCCCTGGTAAGGAGATTGGTGTTGTAAGAAGCAAGCTCTGAGAGAGGCCTTTACTCCCTCCCACATGTGAAAAGGCACATGCACGCAACAGGAAGAGGACTTTCACCAGACATGAAGTCTGCAGCATCTTCGTCTTAGACATCCAGCCTCCAACACTGAATTGAGTATAGCAGCCCTCTGGGTGGGGTTTTGTTAATAGTAGCCCAAACGAACTAAGAGTAGGTATACATTAAAATATAACACTATGTGAACAGTTGTATGACATGTTTCCTCATTTACATTTGTTTTGGGTAATAAGAGAATGTGATTTTATAATGGAAAATGGTTGGTTTTTGTTTGTTTGGGACGTTTTCAATTTTTAGTCATTACCTGTTGCGATGTAATAGCCTGTAATAGTTTACGGTTTCTCTACTGTATGCAACTAAATAACAAAGATTTTCCAAAGATTTTCTGGTCACTCCATCCGTTCTTTGATTGACTAAACTCTGTTGCCGTGGTGGCAAGTATGTCTGATTACTATCTACAGCCTCCAGAGGGTTTTACCAAGTGATTTTGGACAACGTGGGGCAGGAAAAAAAAATGAGTGAACTGAATTTCTGGGGTACTCAGTCAGACTCTCATTCCTGTTGCAAGCTTTACATTTCACAGACATCTCACCACAACCTGCAGTGAGGCCACCAACCTTCCTGATTTACCCAGGACTGTTTGGAGCAAAGCAGGATGAGTTAGTCACCCCTGCCTGAGCTTTCGGGTTGCAACTAGACACTTCCAGGCTCCAGGCTGGGAATCAACCTTGGCCCTATGAAGGCCCTTGACAAGCTTGCCCTATGACACACCCCTCAATCCCTGGTAGCCCAGCTGATCAGGAGGTCCACGGCCCCAACACTGATGTATCCTGCAGGAGCTCACCCATTCGGAAAACATCCACAGCAGCCCTGGCAAGCCCCAGATTCTCCCCAGGGAGCTGCCACGTGGTGTCTGGGAATCTCTGAATCCCCGTGTGCTCTTCTCCATTAGCACCTGGCTTTGTCTCCAGGGCCATCTCTCACACTGAGGCATTAAGCTGTTCTGCTGTCAGAGAGGTTCGAAAGGATTTATTTCTAGCCTCTCCTCATCTGCTCCAGCCTGTCTGCCCCAGGCCTGGCACACTCACTGTCCCGACTTGCTGGCCTGCCTCCTGCCCTCCTGGATGCTTTCACCAACCCATCTCTCCTCACTCCAGCAGCCATCCTGGCTCCCTTCACAATGCTCACCATCCCCTTTGTATGTAAACAAGGTCCACATTTGCTGGGCCTATTTTTCTAGTGCTGTGAGGACCCAGCAGGGTGGTTGTGCTTGTGGTTTGGATAGGTGTCTACCACACACATACACACACACACACATTCTCTCTCTTGCTCACTCTCACACACACTCTACCTACCTTGGAGCTATGCACAGTCCCATGACACTTTGCCATAGCCTCCAGCTGCCCCCTCATACCCACCCTCAGAAAAACTGTCCTTGTCCCTCTTCCCAACCAGTGTCCCAGGCGACATGTTTGTTCCTTCCCTTCGTCCTGCAGCCCCCGCAGTTTCGGTCACTGTGGGTGTCCCAGCTGATCTGGCTCAAGCTGCAACCTTCACAAAGAAGCAGGCTGCACAGAGCCTTCCAACAGGTCCACTTCCCGCCCCGAGCGCAGCCTAATGACAACAGGAGCAGTGGGCTCCATGGAAGGGGTCCCCAGCCTAGTCACCACGCTCAGTCAGCGTAGCGTGTGTGGATGGCCTGCCTGTGCTGGTTGGGTCGTGTCCCTGATTCCTAGATAACGGGGAGGCTATTATGGAATAATGCTCACAGAGCTCGCCATGCTGTTGGGGAACCATGCTGGTCTGGAGAATCTCCACATTGAGGGTTATCGAGTCAGGAAGCCTGGCGCTCTGCTGGATAATGAAGACTTGGAGCCAGGTTGGCTCACTGTTCCCGTAAAGTGCCAGAGAACAAACAGGTTGGGCTTTGTAAGGTCATAAAGCTCCGTTTAGCTACTGTGCTCTGGCTGTAGTGTGCGTGATATGCTCGTGTGTGCATGAGAGAGAGAGAGAGAGAGAGAGGCAGGTGCATGTGTTGCATGCGTGTGTGTGTGTGTATGTGTGTGTGTGCACGCATGTATGTGTGCATGGAGGGGAGTGTAGCAGGTACACCTGTGCATGTGTGCATGTACTTGTGGAAGCCAGAAAACAACCTCATTCCTATCCCAGGCCCTGATTACCTTTCTTGAGACAGGGGCTCTCACTGGCCTGAAACTTACTAAGTAGAACTAAGTTGGCTGGCCATCGAGCTACCCAGTGCTGGGGCAACAGGAGCTTCCCACCAGACTCTGCTTCTCTTACGTGCATTCTGGAGCTCAAACTCAGGTCCTGATGTTTGCTAGATAAAGGATTTTACTGACTGAGCCATCTCCCCAGGACCCCTGAGGACTTGCTTTGCAAAACAAATAAACCATAGACAATATACAAGATGTGTTTTCATGGCTCTGTCCCACTGAAAAGTTTTAAGAAGTGTAGGTGGTAGTCAAGGTGGCTCACAGGCTACCAGCCACTGGCCAGTCAACCCCATTCCAGCAACCGGAAATGGGCTGGGTATGCAACTGCATGGTGGAGCCCTTGCCTAGCAAGCGTACTGCTAGCCCAGGGAAAATGAAAATAATCAGACAGCAACTACCAAACTTAACAGAGCCAGATATGAAGTCATGAGAATGGGGAAATGCTAAGGATCTTCTAACTTATGCTATCTAGAGAACAAATGGAATACAGAGCACCATTCAGGGCACAGGATAGAGCTATGAGAACAAAGACAGGAAGGCAGGGTTCCTCTGCTCAGGAGGCGCCTCTGCCCGCAGACCAGACAAAGCAGGGGAATGTTCCAGCAGAAGTGTGAGGAAGTATACAGGGGCATGTGCCAGAGGAAGGTGGAACAAGAACTAGGAAGAACCTGCCAAGAGGCCTGTATGAAGGGAGACACCCTGTACCCCAGAGCGCCAACACAGCCTACTGTCGGTGAGGGCTGGGACCGGGAGACATGTCAGATAAAGAACAGACGTAAATCTGGTGTTCTGGTGTTCTCCTCTTGTGGGTTATGGGAAGACATTGAGGGTACAGACAAGGAAGAGGTGTGTGTGTACAAGGAGGGGGTGGCCGTTGTAGAAGCTCCCTCTAAAGCTCTGGGAGAGGAACTCAGGCTAAAGGCTGGGGAGTGACCCAAGAAGCAAGAGCCATTGTGTGCTTTGGCCTTGAGTCGCTGCCTTTGTGTGCCCTGGAACAGAACAGAAGCTGATAAAAAGGTGATAAAACCTCTCACTTGCGCCACACACGCCAGGCTGTGCTGGGTTGAGCAGCTGGGCATACCCAACTACAATGCTCTCACCTTCCTCTCTGCCTATCTGAGACAGCAAAGCCAAAGCCAAGAATTGGGGACCTGGCTTTCCTTTCAGTTCCATAGGGCAGCAGAGGTAGACAGTAAACACCAAAACAATGCCCGGGTGAGGAGCACACGTAGCACACTCCATATCCATTTCTAGTCAAAATGTATAGCCTCTATACAAGATATGCAAATAGATATGTACATTTCCATGCATTTTATTCACATTTTACAATAGCGTTCTAAAATGCCATCTTTTGCTTTCATCAAAGAGAAATAAGGTGATTTCTGTTACATTCATAGAAGTCTGCTTGTTTTTCATTTAAACACTTTCTTATAAAATTGTTTTTTTTTGTAAGATCTACTTATTTGTTTTATGTATGTGTGTCCTCTATCTGCATGTGCACCTGCTTGCCAAAAGAGGGCATCAGATCACATTATAGATGGTTGTGAGCCATCATGTGGTTCCTGGGAATTATACTCAGTACCTCTGGAAGAGAAGTCAGTGCTCTTAACCTCTATCCCATCTCTCCAGCCCATAAAATTATTTTGTAATGACACATACATATATGTGTATAATATATATATTCAAAAGAATATATTCATTCAATAATATATACATTCAAAAGAAACAGTCTAGAACATTCTAGAGTTCATAGAGCTGATTTGGTAAGGCACCATCATGGGCACACATATCTTTACAAATGAGTGAACTGTCCAATGAGCTTCATTTAGGATCTTAACATCTCGAAAATGAGACCCTAAAATCACTGTTAACGAGCTGTATGTTGTTTCCAGGGTGCACTTCAACTCCCTGGATAAGGAGCAGAGGCACAACAGAGAGCAGTGGTGGGAACCCGGAGGCAGAGTGGAGACTAGGAGATGGGAACCAAGCATGCAGGTGCTGCTGTCGCCGGGCAGAGTACGTGTGTCGAGAATGGAAGGGAGAATAGAGCAGACGTCTCCACATCACCCACATCCTGGTGCGTGTTCCCACTTGGTCCTTACAGCAACCCGAAATATGACTTGTTATTCCTATTGTATAGACAAGGAGTAGTTCAGAGATATGATGCTGACCCCAAGACCACATGTTATGGTCTGAATGGAAAATGTCCCCCTCTTACTCATGTGGACCACTCAATCCCCAGATGGCAGCACTATTTGGGGAGTAATGGAAACTTTAGGGGGCAAGATCCACTTGAAACAGAACCCTGGGGCATATCTTTGCCTGTGCGCTCTCTCTCTCTCTCTCTCTCTCTCTCTCTCTCTCTCTCTCCCTCCCTCCCTACCTCCTTAACATCCTCCCTTCCTCTCTCCTTCCTTTCTGTCTAGTATGAAATGAATGTCTTCTGGCCTGTCATGATATCCAGCCCACCTCAGACTAAAAGTAGTGCATGGAGACTATAAGCAGTGCATCTGGACTGAAGACGGGAGCTAAAGCTAGCTTTCTCCTTTAAAATCCCCGGTCCTGTGTATTGACTAAACACAGCTTTCTGTATGGAAGAAAAAAAAAAAAAAAGCAAACCCTGATAACCAGAGTCATGGGTGACAGAGACAGAATCTAAGTATAAACATCACTGACAAAAATAATATGGGTAAAAGCACAAGACAGGGCTTAACTCAAGTTCAACTCTGCCACAGTGTATCACAGGTCCATGAGTCTGCCTATACTACCCCAAGCAGGTCACCTGAAATTCTCCCCAAACACACCAGTGTCCAGGCAAATCAGTGATGAAGGCTCTTCCACAGACCAGTGTAGCGCCTCAGGAATGCATGGTGTGCATGGAACGCACTTTCCACGGAGAGACCTTTCCCGTCCTTGTCAGCTGTCTTCAGCCCTCCTTCTCCTCTGCCCTCGACCAAGCTTATACTTGAATGGTGCCAGAGCATCACTCTGCTCTGCCTCATTCCATAGCCCGTCCTCTAAGAAGGCCGTCTGCCTCCGAAGTTAGACGGGAACCATGCCATCTAAGGACAATGCCAGACACAACTTGTGCACAGCCCCCAACATTTACACAGAGAATTTGACTGGTACAGAGCAGCTCTCGCATGTTCCAAAGTTTCGAAACTGAGGAGCTGATAGTGTCCTGGTAGCTGTTAGGTTTGCAGTATGTCATAAACAAAGGAATAAGAAAGCATGTTTTAGGGCTGGAGAGATGGCTTAGTGATTAAGAGCAGTGCCTGCTCTTCTAGAGGACCCAAGTTCAGTTCCCAGCACCCACATGGAGCTCACAATTGTCTGTAACTCCTGTTCCAGGGGATCCAACCCCCTCACATAGATATACGTGCAGTCAAACACCAATGTATATTAAAAAAATAAAATAAATAAATGTTTTAAAAAAGAAAAGAAAGCATGTTTTAGGGCTGGAGAGATGGCTCTGCAGTTAAGAACACTGGCAGCCTTTCAAGGGACCCAGATTTGATTCCTAGCACCCACAAGGCGGCTCCCAGACATTGTAACTCTGGGGAACATGAGGCCTTATTCTTCTCTGTTCTCTCCCTCCCTGCTCGTGGCACACAGTATCAAAGGCAAGCAAGACACTCATACCTGTAAAATAAAATAAATAAATAAATCTGAAAAAATAAATTAAAAAAAATATGTTTTGAAACCATACAGGTTAAGACTGCCGGGGGTGGTGGCACACACCTGTAATCCCAGCACTCAGAGGCGGGAGGATCTCTGTGACGTTGAGGCCAGCCTGGTCTACAAAGAGAGTCCAGGACAGCCAAGGCCACACAGAAAAACTCTGTCTTGAAAAACAGCAACAAACTATAGAGGTTATAAAATGCCCAGGATAATTGAATTAAAATTTAAAAGGCTTCATTTAAACTCATTAAGATTCCCTGTTGACGAGTCTAGGGACAGTGCATAGACATCCAAAGGAGCATCGGGTGGATCCCGCAGGAAGATGAACCTGGGTATGACACTTTGGACAAAGCCCCGGGTGCATTTGGGGGTGCCTGCCAGCTACCCCGTGAACAGGAAAGGGTGTCCCACGGCAAGTAAGACCTGCAAGTCCAGTCAGTCTAACCCTGGCCCCAACGCACTGTGCTTTAGTGGGGACTAAACACACCCTGAAACGGAGACCCAGGATTCCACCGCTATACGTGGTCACATTCACTCACAAGAAAAGTGTGGTTCCTTAGGAAATGAGCCCAGGCTGAGGGTCTGCTTTCCCTGGCAGAAATTTTCATTTCCGCACTCGGCCAGTCATTTCTAATCACTGCTATGATTTTCCGTAAATTAGGAAGTGACTGAGAATTTTTTTGTAGAACTCCAAGTGTGTGGTCAGATCTGTGAACATTCCATACATCAAGCCTCTTTTCTCCACACAAAACGATGGCCTTGGTGCCCAGCGCAACACCCGGGTCCTTTCGCCCTGCGTATTCTCACAATGCCAAGTGCATTGCTTTTCTATTATTCAGGAGCGCCTCTCACTTTCCATACCTGGCAGGCACCCACAGCGTTTAATTTCCTGGTGTCACAGGCCTGCTTAACCACCTGTATCTTCCACTCCCTCCCAGTGTTGACATAAAAACCTCCCTCTGCTGAGGTCAGCAAGGGATTTTCTCCAGATGTAACTCAGACTTGCTTCCCCAAGGTCTTTGGGTTGGTCGTCAGGAGATGGGCACCACAGTCAAATTTCCCTGTTTAATCCAAACTCAATACTTGACACTTGGCTAGAAAACAGAAGAGCAAACAAAAGCCACGTTCTGTTGGTCCTCCCCCCCACCTCCACCCCACTCCACACAGATCTATGCACTTCAGGCAGCTGGAAACGGGCTTGGCACCTCGCCTCCCTCAGTTACCTCCACTTACCTTCGCTCTGAGTGTGAGCCTACTGTGTCATTGCACACTGCGTCCCTGTGTCAGTTTTCTTGTCACTGTGACAGAATGCCTGTGAAAATACCCTCAGCCATGATTCCTCCGTGGGGGAAGATTGCTTCTGATCTTTGCATCCTTTATGCTTGCAGTTCTACGTCTGGGGATGGAGACCCTATGAAATTTCCTCTTCCACCTTACTATGTCTCTACGGTATTGTCCTTATTGTTGAAACGTGATTAGCGAAGCCTCCCTGTCGTTTCCAGGAAACAGAATCTCATGGCAGACTTCCTGGTCCTCTAGCTCTCATACGGTTTTCTCTCTTTTCCCACAATGTTCCCTGAGCCTTAAATGCAAGGTTTGTTGTAGACTTATTGGGGCCGAGCACCCAGTGATCACTTGTTCTTTGTATTTGGAGCAGTTGCGACTTCCTCTAGTAATTTGTGTCTTGTTGAAAAGGGAAGCTTCTTTGGTGAATAACAGTGGAAGTGTTTAGAATGCAGTTAAGAACGTGCTGGTTTAGCGAAGTGTCGGTAGCAGATCCGGGACCACCCCATCCCGAAGCAGTTGGCTAGGTTCCCCGTACTCGGCATGATTTTGTGCCTGTTGATCAGCTCATAAGTCCAATTAGACAACTGTTGGTCTCTGCCAAGATACAGTGCCACGACTGTACCTTTACCACGCAGGTCACTGTGGTTCATAGGAGTGCCAGCTGGGTAGGAATGCTGGTTGCTTCCCTAGAGCGGCAGCTGCTTAGCACAGTCAGGTAAGGAGGCTCTCGGGTCAGATCTCCAGTCCTGTGTCCAGGTCTGTGGCATCTTCAGCCACAGGGACTTAGCTTCAACCTCTGGGAGGTATCCAAAGTCAACAGCCGTATCCCATATTGTTTTCCCAGTCTTTTGGACACCCTCGACAACTCAAAAAGGGGTTTCTCATGCTTGGGACTGGGGGTTTTGTTGGATACTCTATGGCTTGCGGAAAGCATTGTCGGCCCAAGTGGCTTAGCTTCGCTTAAACTATGTAGGCAGGTGTACACATATATGCTCACACGTGTTACATATGATTTTAGGCAAATAAAAAATAATATCATTCCTTATGGCTTTTTCAAACATCTGAGGAAATAACTTTTTAATTTTAGGAGAAGGAGCTTACCAGAACCCTTTGGATTCTGCCTAGGATATCAGAACCTACCTCCAATGTCAAACATTAGAATTCTGGATCAAACTAAAGATTTGAGTTTTGGGTTGTTGTTGTTGTTTTCATTTTTAATTTAAATTTTTTAATAACTTGATTAAGAGAGAAGGAAAATAGATAAATGAAAAATGGAAAAAAGAAAAGTTCTCAGAACTTTGAGCTCCTAGAGTGGAGCTTTGCTCATTTCATGTCCATAGAGCAATCAGCACACGATGTGCTGTTTCTAGAACATTCTGGGATGATTGCTTTGCTGGCCCAAAGAACTTGGTTGACAACAGCACCTTGGGATCTGTTTATACAAAACCCAAAAGGCAGAGAGCCTTAAAAGGACACATAGGAAGTGTTGGGATAAAAGGAGGAAGCTGAGCTGAGGCTGTAGCTCCTTTGGTAAGGGAACTTTCCTCCCTTGCCTGAAGCCTTGGGCTCCTTCCCTGGTGCTGTATAAAGCCGGGCATGGTACTCAGATGCCAGGCCCAATACTCAGAAGGTGAAGGTGAACGGGTGAGAGTGCCAAAAGTTTTCCTTCCCTAAATGGTAAGCTCAAGGCCAGCCTACAGCAGCTACAGGAGACCCTGTTTCCAACAAATGAAAAGTTGTAACTAGAATTAAAAAATAGCTAGAGTAGTTGTGATTATAAAATGGATTTCTCCAGTGGGCTGACTGTTCTGAGACACCAAACAAAGGTGTGGAAAAGAGGAGGCAGCTGAACTGTGAGCTCGGTTTCTATCTGCACAGCCATTTGTGTGTCTGTGATCTTATTTCAAGAGGGCTCCAAGTGGAATGTGTGCTGGAGGTCCTCATTAGCGAAGACGAGAGGAGGGATGGCTGGCTCTGCTTGCATGTGGCGCTGTGCCCCTGCAGCCGTGGAGATGTTCTACACACATACACACACACACACACACACACACACACACACACAGCCTCTTTGTGTGGATCCCTCCCTGCTGTGTCCCCTTCTCCTGTGTTGCTCTGTGATAACTGCTTAGCATTCTTAGGCCTTGACCGTGTTGTGCTGTGGGACTGTGGGCCCCTCTCAGCCCAAGAATGCACAACAGCAGGAGTTGCCACACTCCTGCACTCCTGTGCTCATACCACAGGGAGCTAAAATTCTCATCACTTCATGACACACGAAGCCTCAGCCTCAGGCTGTTCTGGTCAGGTGTAAGGTTTTTGTCTCAACCATCGAGAACAGATTGGGGGCGGTTTGTTTGTTTTATTTTAAGTCTTTGTGTATGTCCGCTTGTGTGTGTGCATCTGTGTGAGTCTGTATAAGTGCAAGAGTAGAGGGGGAGTAGGGACAGAAGTTAACCTTTGGTGTCATTTCCTCAGGACATTGCTTACCTGTTTTGACCTGTTTTTATTAATTTTTTTAAAAAAATATTTACTGATTTTACACTTTTTGTTTGGTTTTGTGTTTGAGACAGGGCTTCTCTTGTAGCATATTGATTTTACTTTCTGTGTGACTATTTTGCCTGTGTGTGTGTTTATGTACCACATGTATGCTTGCTGCCCGTGGATATCAGAAGAGGGCATTAGATCCCCTCAAACTGGAGTTGCAAATGACAACTCTGGGACACCTCGTGACACTGGGAGTCAAATCCAGGATCTATGCCAGGCTAACAAGTGCTCTTGTCACTGAGTCTCTGTCTAGCCTCTGTCTACCATGGTTTTTTTGAGGCAGGGTCTCCCACTAGCTAGCCAGTAACCCTGGGGATCTGTCTGTCTCACCTCTCCAGGGCTGGTGTTATAAACATGTGCCACTGCCACACCCACCTTTTTCTTTTTGCATCCTGGGGCTTGAACTCAGGTCCTCATGCTTGCACTTTCCTGAGCCACCTCCCCAGGCCAGCGCAGCCACTCATCTTTTCTAGGCTGAAAACCTATCTTTCTATCCTTTATTATTCAAGTGACATTTAATTAGGGTTCTGGCTGCATCATCTTGTTCTGATGATGACTGTGAGGGTGCAGTGTAGAAGGCCATTTTTCTTGAGGTGTGTATATTTAAGGGTGACAAGCCATGATGTCTATGACTATCAAATAGTTTTTCAGAATTTCCACGTAGATATGTGCATATACAGTATGCGCTCACAAGTATGCACATACAGCATACACTCAGGTATGCACATATGTAGAATGGACTCATAGCTATGCATGGATAGTATGCATAGTGTATGTACTCTATAAAAAGAGAGCAAATGTGTAAAATAAGAAAAACTGATGAATTTAGAAGAGTTTAGAGATAGTCCTTGTCCTTATCAAATGCTTTGTCTGTAGTTTTGAGTTTTTTTCACATCACAAAAAGTCTATCATTATCATCTCCAACCTCAAGAATCTCGCACATTGTTGACAACGTGTGTGTTCCTAATAATACGGGAAAGGAGGAGTGAACCCAAAGTCTTTGATGAGAAGGATCTTGATTGGCCTATAGCTGCCATACCCACAAACTCCAGCATCAAGAAGAAAGCCCGAGCTGATCAGCAAGGCCTGCTGAACCCCAGCATCTCCATAGATATCCATGTTTTCCTGAGACCTGGGCTGACCCCGGGGGCAGAATATGGCTTTGGGAAAGCCAACTCCTCAAGAATCCAAGGGGCTGGTTGCAAGTCAGGCCTTGGACACAGACTGAGAAGTATGCCAATCACTGTATCTCAGTTATGACTGGAGGATGCAGGAAAAAGAAAGGGCCAGCGGAAGTCTGCGCTGAGATGGGTCACTCTCTCAGCTCTGTACTGATGCAGCCTTGGGTCTCTGCATTGTTCAGGGCTTGCAGTGCTTCTTCAGTTCACATGGCCTGGCACGAGCTTCGCTGCTGGAGATACCCAAGATCACTGTTTCCTTATGACATGGGCACACACTCTCCTTCCCTCGTTCTTTACCTCCCTCTCTACCTCGTTCATCATCACACTCGTGCATGGAGCAGCCCCAGCACACACCCCTACCTGAGAGACAGTATCCTTGTGCTGCTGTAACACGGTACCGGAGATTAGGGAATTGACAAAGAGCAAACATTTATTTCTTACAATCCTGGAGGCTGGGACATATGAGATCCAAGTGGCAGTAAGTGACTTCTAGGGGGACCATGCTGCTGCGCCCTTGAGTGACAGAAGGTGGGAAGGCCACAGGGACAAACCCCGTCCACTTAGTCCATCGACAAAGACACCAGTCTCATTGACTAGGAAGCACTGGTGGTCTTGCCACCTCTTAAGGTTTGACTTCTTAATGTTATCAACTAGCGGTAAGACAGATGAGGGGGCACCCCGGGGAGGCCACTGGGCAGATGATAAATATTATTAAGCATTGTTAAAGTCTCTTAATGTTGATCAGTTCTGCAAGTTTATATTGTCAGCACGTACACCATGTCACTGAGAATGGTACAGTCTTACCACCGATTAGCAAGCAACCAGAGCCGCCAGGACCAGGGCTGTCTGTACCCATCTCAGAAAACCACCTGCTGTGCCCTGTACGGCAATGTGGGGAATTAAAACTCCTGGCAAGTATACCCACTGTTCAGGTAGGGAATACCTGGGGAATGGTCTCATGCCAAACTGGGCTCAAACAGATTAAAGGAACCAAAGATGTGTCTGAGAACAGATTGTAGGAGCCTGCCTAGGCCCAGGCCCTGGAATCTAGACTCTGCCTCTCTTGGCACCATTTGCCTCCTGTGTATTCTTTTGGGAGTGATCCCTTGGGGCAGTGATGCCTTTGAAAACACACATCCACAAATGTCACCAAAACAAGGGTGTGGCTGATTCGGCCATCATGGAAGGCTGGTATCTCTGCAATTATTCTAAGTAATGGCAAAAAAAATAATGATAATTTTTTTTCTTTTTTTTTTTCCTCCTCTCTTTATACGAAGGTGTTAGGGCAATCAAATCCTCTTTATGACTGAAACATTTTCCGCATATAAACACAGTAATGGTTCTCTCAAATGATCACTCAAAGCTATTGAATTATTTCAAAAAGATTTTAAATTTTCTCCCGTTCTTCTCTCAGGCTTGGGTGAGCCACTGACATCATGAGTGGGTGCGCTCTCCCCTCAGTAAACAGGTCCTGTATACAAGACTCGATGTCCTTGATTGAAGCATTTGGGTCCAAGGAGCATGAGGAAATAAAAGCCTTTCAGGGCTGCAAGAAAACCATCCTGGATGACATTAGCTGAGCCACTTCTCACAGAAGGGAAAGCGAGATCCAGGAATGTGGTGATAAAGGAAGCCAGAAAAAGGGAACAGTTGAACTTAGGAGTTAGAGAGATGGGATGGGAGACTGGAAGAGAGGGGAGAGAAGATGACAAGAGCTTGTGGGGTGGGGATGTTCTCCCTTGGAGCATCCTTCTGACCCCCTTGTGATGAGTGACTTAGCTCTCACCTCCACTGATCAAGCATGCATAGGAGGTCATTTAAATTTCAAAGTACCTTCCCCTCGGCATTTCCTCTTCATGTGGTTTCTACAGGGGTGGCTGGTGACAGCCCACTTCCTGTTTTAAAAGCAGTAAATTTTAAAACGTTTTAAAGTGAAATAGAATTACATCCCTCTCCCCCTCCAGCTGCCCCCTCATGGCCCTCACCCTCAAGTTGAGAGCCTCCCCCCCACCTTGGTTATATGTGCCATATACATGTGTGTACAGATATACATAAACAGAACCTGCTGAGTCTGTTTCTGTTGTTGTGGCGCATTTGGTCTCAAGGCTGACCACTCTGCACTGGACAACCAATAAGGAGACTCATCCTTGGGGGAGGCTAATCCTCCTTCTTCCAGCAGCCAGTAGTTCTTTGTCTAGGGGTGGGGTCCTCCCTTCCTTAGGAACAAGTCCATTGAGAGTACCATTGTTTCCATCTTCTCTCTGCAGCCAGACTGTATCACAGCAGACCTCCAGGTATTCTGCCTCTTACAGTCTTTCTTAAGCAGAAGTTCTGTGCCTGTGGAGGACTCCAGGGAAAAAGGGAATCACACAGTAGCATCTGTGGTTCCCCCGACCTCCTCTTAAAATTCAGGCAACACTGTTACTCTGAGCTCATTTGGCCTCAGGTGTCCCAGTGATCCTGGTAAGATAAATAAGAAAGCAGGAGTGGGTGGGCTTGAGGGGAGTGAGGAGTGAGAAAGGGGAAAGGAGGGCCAGCCTTGAGGACTGAGGGATAGGGATGCAGAGAGTTAGACAGTCTGAGGGGTGGGAAGGAGGAGGAGTCAGCAAGGAGAAGAAAGGTAAGCACCCATATTCTGGGCTGGGGAAGCAATGGCAAATGCTAAGCATCCAGGAAGCCTTAAGGCAACACAGTCCCAGTTCAGTATCCCCTGTTCCTTCAAGGACCTTTGTTCTCCTCAGACAGAGTGTGTGCCTTGCTCTATTGACTTTTAATCACATCTTAATACAGGTGACTGCCATGTTGTTGATGGAGAAGGAAAGGCATGGGACTAAAGACCAAGTTTGAGCACAGATGGTCACTGTCAACCCCAGGAGACCCCCTGAGTGGCCTTCTACTGCCCTGTGCTCCCTGCTCTGTGGCCTGGAGACCACCTACACACTTCTACTCCTTCTGCCCCTGCAGGCCTAATGGGCAATGTCTAGGGCTCTGGGCAGAGTCCATCACTGCCTTCCTTGCACTGATGTGGGAAGAGTGAGGACCGACCAAGCAGTCCTTACCCAGGGGCTGGCCTTGAGAACTGCTCAGAGGTCCTATACATCCATATATATGTGCACACATACACACACATTGAAATTTTGCTCAACTGAAAAGAAAAATAAAATTATGAAATTTTCAGGAAAATGAGTAGATCTGGAAAGTATTTTATTAATTGAGGTATTCCATTCTCAGAAAGATAAGAATTTATATTCTCCAGGAGGAATTAAAGGCACACACCTTTAATCCCAGCACTTGGGAGACAGAGGCAGAGCTCAAGGCCAGCCTGGTCTACAGATCAAGTTCCAGGACAGCCAAGGCTACACGGGAAAAAAATCCCATATTTTCTCACGTATGTGGATCCTAACTTTTATTGTTCTGTTTATGCAAAAAAGCGATGTGACAGTGGTTATAGACTATGGAAACAGCAAGGATCCCACAAAAGGGAAACAGGAAGTGTTAAGGAAGAAGAGGGAGGACAAAAAGTCACATGCAATGAAAGCAGGAAGTTACAAGGGGGAAGAAGGGTGGGGAGAGGAGAGGAGAAACAGAAATTTGTTTGGAAAGTGCCATGATTCAACCTAATATTTGTATGCTAGTAACAGGAAATTTTTTGAGAAGTCAGTTGTCTGTAAAAGGGTCATTTGTACATTAAAAAAAAAAGTCCTGGCATCCTCACCCTGGAGGGTTCCCCATCCTCTGTCTGCCTCCCCATCCTGATTCACTGTAAACTGAGCCATGAATGGGATTATTATGGATGTAGTGGTGTTCCAACCATCAGAGTCACTGTATTTGGGGAAATGGCCTTTGAAGAGGTAAATGAAAAGGGTGACATTAGGATGAGGCCTAAACATTATGATAAGAATAATAAGTCCCAATAAGAAGAGGAGATTAAGCCAGGTGTGGTGCCACACATATTTAATCCCAGCACTCAGGGAGGCAGAGGCAGGCAGATTTCTGTGAGCTCAAGGCCAGCCTGGTCTACAAAGTGAGTCCAGGACAGCCAAGGCTGCAACAGAGAAACCCTGTCTCAAAAAAACAAAAACATACAAACAAACAAAGAAAAAGATCAGAATGCTAGCAGGCACAGAGGAGGGACCACGTGGTGACATAAGAAGAGCAGTTTGTAAGCCAGGGGGTTGTCTACCCTGGAGACACCTTGCTCTTGAGTTTCTTCCGTCAGGCCCGTGACGAATACATTTTGGTTATTTCAGGCCCTAGCTTGGTGGCCAGTCCTAAGCATGAAATGGTAAGGGAGAGAACTTGGAGTTCTTACAAAGAAGGGTGCCATGGCTGTCCCAGAGGCTAGAGACAGCCAGGCAGGGCATAGAGGTCACACGGAAAGGCTCCTCTGTGGTGATGGTAGCAGTTGGAAGCCCCAGCTCAGGAGACAGCAGGGAGTACTCTTACTCCAGCCCTCCATTTCACATCCAGGGCTGAGGGTAACAGGCAACCGCAGAGACAGAGACAAAGGCAGGGCCCGGAGCCCTGGGTGACAGCCCACACCATCCAGGACCATCCAGCCTGGCGGCATCCACGGCACATGTGAATCACCAGGCTTCTGATGCGGGAATCAGAACAATGACCAAAAGGTGAAATGGGGGCTCCACACCAGCCCCCTCCAACTTCACAGCCCATCCTATGCTCCCCCACCACCCGTAGGCCTCTGGTGATGCTTGTGGAAAGCCGGAGGTAACTGGTCTACGGTTTTGATTCCTAGTGGTGATTCATGATGACTCAATATGGAAAAGGTTAGAGTATGTTCCGAAAATTCCGCTTAAGAAAACAGGCAAGCATGCGCTCTGGTGTACAAATGCTCCAGAGCTGAAAACCACTTTGTTGCTGAACCACCGGACACTGGGATACCGCCAGAGCTGACTTTAGCGGAGCTGCCCAATGCATACAGAATTCGCTGCAGGCAAGCTGCCTTTGCAGAGCCTTCTGCTCAGTGCCGTGAGACCCTGAACTGTGGGCTCCCAGGTCGGAGAATGCCACTGGTGTGAAAGAACAGATGGCGTTAGTGTGTGTAATAGCATTTAAGCTTGGCGTCTGTAGCACTTATTTTTCTCAAAAATACCTGGAAAAAAAATGCAACGTCTGTGAAAGAATGGTTTACTTTGGCTCCCAGTCTAGTGGTTCAGTCCCTTACGGTGGAGAAGGCGAGAGGGCAGGAGCGTGAGGCAGCTCCACAGTCCGGAAGCAGAAGGAGGACTGCTGATGCTCAGCCTGCCTCCTCATTCCTATTCAGTCTGGGCCCCCGGCTCATGGGACAGAGCTGCCCACATTCAGGGTGTGTCCTGCCACCTCAGTCAACCCAATCTAAAGCATCCCTCCAGACACTGGCAACTTGGCCCCTAGGTGATCCTAGCTCTTGTTAGGTTGACGCAGTATTAACCACATTCATATGTAGCCCCAGCTTCCCTTCAGAAATGGGGTCGTCTGTAAAAACAAGTTGTGAATCTGTAACGCAGCTGGCAGTGTCTTTCTTAAGAACTTGGTAGTTTCCAAGTATCAAGAATCGTGTCTTTAAAAATCATTTCAAAATTAGGACAACATCATGGTTTGAATGTGAAATGCCTATCACAAGACTCATGTATCTGCCTCATGGATGCCCAGATGGTGGAAGTGTTTTGGAAAGTCTGTGGAAGCACAGAGACTGTGGCCTAGCTAGCAACAGCGAGTCTCTACAGCGAGGCCTTGAAGGTGACACCTGCCATTGCTGGTCCCCAAGATTTCTAATCTGCCATGATGTGAAAAGTAGCAGCCAGGAGCCGCTGTAGCAGCCATGGAGCTTGCAACCACCATGCTTTCTCCACCGTGATGAACTATATTCCCTGAAACGTAGACAAAATAACCCTTCCTTTTTAATTGCTTCTGTTGTTAAGTTGTTTGTCTTATGTGTATGAGTAGTTTACCTGCACATATGCCTGCGTACCCTATGTGTGGCTGGTGCTCAGGTAGACCAGATGACAACATCGGATCCCCTGTGACTGGAGTTATAGTTGGTTGTGAACCATCTATATAGGTTCTAGGAATCTAATCTGGTTCCTCTGGAAAAGCAGCAGTGCTCTTAACTGCTGAGCCATCTCTCTAGCCCCTTCTATTGGGTATTTTGTCTCACAATGAGAAAAGTAACTAGTATGGAAGGTCTTTGAAGATCTCACCTCTGTCTTTTTTCTCTTAGCTGAAAATAAACTTTTCCCAAACAAACCCTTCGAAGTAGACAGAACATTTTCATCATCTCCCCTACCAAAACAAAGTACCAACAACAAAGAGGCTTGAAAAACATAAATCTGTTTTCTCACAGTTCTAGGAAACAGGAGGGCTTTGAAAGCACAAAGCCCAATCCCAAGTCATGCCTCTTCCAAACAAGGCCACATCTCCTATTCCTTCCCAAACAGTTCCACCAACATATGAGTCTCCGTAGGTCATTATACTCAAACCACCAGAGCCACCCTCTGAAATCATGAGCCAAAATAAACCCTCCCTTCAGTTGCTCCTGTCAGATATTTTAGCTGTTTTCAACTTGGGGATATAATGAATGATATTTGTTTGACTTTAGAGTTTTTAGAGTAAAACAAGTCAATAATTTGAGAGAGGCTTGGTGTTTTCAAAGCTCAGGCTTGTACCATAAGAGTTTAGCAAATGCATAATGTCGTAAGAGCCCCCGCCCCCACCCAGGCAAGTGAGACATGGGGGCTCACTCCCTCAGTCACTTCTGTCAGGTCTTGACTGGGGCAGCAGAACGCGAATATACCCTTGTAGAGGAACTGAGTATCCAACTCCTGGAGGGGCTCTTGGGGGGTGCCCCTAACCGCCAGAACTGGGCCCTGAGCCTGTGTGGGGAAACACAAAATGAACTTGGGCAGCCTGTTTAATTTCCTCACTATTCTGCCAGGGTTCACAGAGCAGCCAAATAACCTTCCTTGGTGATCAAAAGAGTCTTTTGCATTAGATAGAGGGATGGGTGTCTCATGGGTCAGGACACAAGCAACCGTGTATAGTGGAAGCTAGGATCTTCTCAGGGCTGCTTAGCAGAGGCCCAAAATGTGAATGTTTACAAAGTCTATTCCATTTCTCTATTTCTGATTATTGGGGAAAGGCAAGTGGACGTTCACAATTTAAGCAAAATTTTTTAAATGACTCCCCTTTTGACTTAAATACAGGAAAGAAACTAATTAATACTTGCTGTCTAGGGCATATCAGTAGATAGAGTGGCAATGAGATGCTCTGTGGGCCTTGGGAGACTGAGCTCTGGTTCTTATTGGATGCTGAGAGTTATTTGTGTATACCATGGTTACCTCACTTGTGAAATGAGTGCAGAAGGTTCAGTGTTCCACATGGCTTCCTTGTGGTGCTGTGTGCACAACTCCTCTGTAAGTATGGTCTAGGCACGGGAAGTTGGCTCCTTTGTGAAACGCCATTGTAAGTATGAGAATCCCTAGAACCAATGTAAAATGCCAGGCACGTGCTTATGGTTCTAGTGCTGGGGAGAGAGAGACAGGGAGATCACTGGGCATCCAGTCTAGCCTAATTGGTGAGCTCCAGTGCAATGAGAAACTCTGTCTGAAATGCGGTGGATGATGGTCCTAAAGATGGCACCCAGTGTTGTTCTCTGGCTTCCACACTCATGCACACACATATTGGTGCATCTATATGAAGATATATGTGTGTGCACATGTGCATACACACAGACACCCAGAACACACACACACACACACACACACACACACACACACACACACACACACGCACACACATTCATAAGACAGAGGCACGTTCTAATATAGTCCTCCTCCGAGTACCTCGCCTGGGAATCTTGCAGAGAGCTAAATTCTCAGGTTCCACCCTCACACTAAATCATGAGTTCTGGGGGTGGGGCCCTGGGCTCTGTGATCTGACAAGTCCCACAGGTGTTTCTAGTGTGCCTCGAAGTGTGAGAACTACTGCCTTTATGGAAATGAAAAGGCTGAGTTTGTAGGGTGGTAGAATTCAGCCTCGCCATTTTACCTCTGGGAAGGTGATAAAATTCAAATGGCATGTGTTCAAAAATTATTACATGTTGAAAAAAAAAAGGCTCAACACTCAGCTTCTGTATCAGGCTGCACTGATTACATTCTCACAAATAATTTATAAGCATATTTTCCATTTATTGTAATACAGTAGAATACTTTATGTTTCCTTTGAAAGAGCCAGTGGCATGGTTGACCAGTGATCCCCATTGGTTGAATTATGTCATAGTTGACTAATTATCTCCACTGATTGAATGATATCATAAATAAATATGGTCATGTCATAAGTAGCCAGAAATTATTGTTCAAGCCACACCATTGAAACTGTCAGGGAGAGAACTCAGAAGAACCGTGAGAATAAGATGTCAGGCTGTGTACGCTCAGTCACAAGGTTGTGAGCATGAGCAGTATTCTTTTAAGTCGCAAAGAGTACCCCTACCAATTTTAAGCTTGTCATGAGCACAGGAGTCTGTGGGATGATTCCAGCATGACATGATTTAAGTAGACCACAAAGATGAGTTCTGTGTGATCAAGTGTGAGTGGGAATGTTCTGAGCTGCAGCCCTAGTTTGTTCTCAGTGTGACAAACTGACATTACACTGTGTGACAACTTCCCCCACACTCACCACTGTTTGCAAGATATGGATCGAATGTCTTTATCTTTTTGAAACTCTAGAGTGGGATCCTATTTGCCGTAATAAGGTGACTTTCAAGTGAACATGCAATGCTGTTTTCCTTCAACTGAGGAACTTCATGCTTGCGGCTACATTAAAAAGATGTAAAGGACTTGAGTCATAGAACATGAAGAATCAAGCTAGCATTTACTTGGAAGCTTCATCTTTACAGGCCAGCTTTCACAAAGTGGGAATGTGATTTGCATTTAATTGAAAGAGAAAATGATGACCGATCTTACCCAGCTATAAACCCAGCAAGCCACAACAGTGACTAATCTGACAAGAAACGTCCATTGGTGCAATCCTAACAGGAATGTTACAACGGTACCCAGCCACCATATAATTGGATTTATTTCATACTCTACAAGTATAAGTCCATACCTGGCACTGATAATCATTACAAAGGATATCTATATTGCATCATGCAATGCTTTTTATGTGTTGGTTTTGAGTGGTTTTTGTTGTTGTTGTTGTTGTTTCGTCCACTTGACATAAGCTAGAATCGTTTTGAAAGGGTCATTGTCAGCTGGGGAACTGCCTTTACCATACTGACTTCTAAGTAAGCCTGGTACATTTTCTTGATTAATGACTGATGCTTTAGGGTCCAGTACACTGTGGGTGATACCCGCTCTGGGCAAGTGGTCCTGGCTTGGATAAGAAAGCAGGCTGAGCAAGTCATGGAGAGAAAGCCCGTAAGCAGCATCTTCCATATCTCTGCTTCAGTTCTTGTGCTGACTTCCCTTCAATATAACCTTTAACCCTAAGTTGAAATAAACTTATTCCTTAGCAAAAAAAAAAAAAAAAAAAAAAAAAAGGATTCAAGGGGCACCAGTGAGTCTCCTTTTCTAGAAAAATATACTTGAAATCCTGGCTGTGCAAAAGGTCTCAGTGTGCATTGCTGCAGGACATTTCCAGGAGCGCACTGGTGCACTGCTCTTAAGCACCATGCTTTGTGGAAGGTCTTGCCTTTCTGCTGCTCGTGGTCTCGGTGCACGTCCATGAAGCTCAGGATGACAGCTGCCTCCACCCTTTTCTTGTAGGTCAGCTCTCCTATCTTCCCTGTGCATGATGGCTCTTATCTTTGTGGCTTGATGGATGTGGTTAGGGTTGCCCTTTCCTGAGGAAGGTCAGCAGTGAACATACAGAAACCTGTATTGTTTGTATTCTCTGGGGCAGCTTCAAAGAGGGAGAAGGCACGTGTGAACCACAGAATGAAATCCATCTTCAACACTTATTAAAAAAAATGTATTTATCTATTCATATGTGTAAGTGGGGTTCAGTGTTCATGCCACAGTGTCAGAGGGCACTTACAGAAGTCAGTTCTCTCCTTCCACCATGTGGGTCATGGGAACTGAACTTAGGGCCTGGCTAGGTGGCAAGCGCCTTCGTTTTCTGAGCCATCTTGCCTATCCCATCCCCAACATTCTTCTCTGTTGAGTGTGAATGAGAAGACCAAAACTCATCAATCATGGCTTTGCCAAATGTGCCATTAAGTCACCAATTGCTGTTGCATTGCCAGGCACACATTAACTAAAGGCATTGTCCTGCTGGAGACTGAGAATCATATCATCTTCTCTGATGACATTTTCCCTGGGGTGTCCCAGGCCACTGCACACAGGGTGTTTCCTTCCTGTCTTATTCACCTGTCAGTCTTTTTCATTTATTCCTTCTTTCATTCCTAGACTCTTTTTAAACATCTAAATTTTTATTTCAAAATGTATGGGTGTTTTGTCTGCATATATGTCTCTGCACCATGCGCATGCAGTGCCCACAGAGGCAAGAAGAAGGCATTGAATGCTCTGGGCCTGAAGTTACTGATGATTGTGAGCCACAATATGGCTTTCGGGAATTGAACTCAGGTCCTCTGGAAGAGCAGCCAGTTCTCTTAACCACCGAGCCATCTTTATAGCCTTCCATCTGAAACTCTTATTGTGGTAGGACCCAGATTTTAGCCTTAGCCCTCTCTCTCATGCCCAGTGTTGCATGGCCACATTGGCTAAACAAAAGGACACAATTCCAGGTTAAATTTAAATTTCAGATACATGACTCATTTTATAGCCCAGGCATGTCTCAAACATCACATGGCCCCAAACATTTACCTGTCAACCAAGTAAACGTGTGCTTCGTTGAGAAGTAAATATTGCATCAGACAGATTTCAGCTGGCGATTGTTCCTTGTTTATCTGATTGAAATGTCGGTAGGTGTGCTGTGCATCACCTGTCAACCCCAAGGTCTCCTCTGCCACCGTTGTGCTGACTTCACAGAGATGCTTATCTCCAGCCTAGAGCTCGCCTACGTCTTAGACTCCTGCTGCCGGGCCCTGTCATCACTCAGGTAATTAATAGGCTCTTACTCTCATGGTGTCATAGCTGAATAAACTGAAGACATGACTGTTCCATGGTATGGTTAAAGGGAAGGTTCTCATTTTTAGGTATAAGAGAGGAAACAGCTAGAGGCATCTGGACTTCAGAACAGAGAGAGAGGGAAGTAGACTGAACACGGCCCACAGACTGGCCCTGGCCAGGAGAGAAGCAGGAGGAGGAAGAGCATAGGGAGAGTGAGAGATGGAGAGTGAGAAGGGGTGGAGGAGACAGGCAACGGGGGGCATCAAGAGAGGAAGACCAAGAGGTCACGGGCAGAAAGAGATTATAACCAAAACTGTGGGCTTCTAAGGAGAACGAGTAGCTGAGGGGAGTGAAGCCCATGAGCTAGAGAAGTCTAGGGTAGGGGTGGAGGTGAGAAGGGCTAGGTACCTGATACTGTGGAAACCTGGCAGCCAGCAGGCATTTCGTTAGGCATTAGGCACCACAGAGAGCCTCGGTCCCTTCTGCCACTGATAAGGGAAATGGCTTCACAAGGTTCTGAATGTCGGCTTCTGTCTAAATGCCAGAATTTGGGGAAATAGAGGGTGTGTGTGTGTGTGTGTTGTGTTTTGTTTTGGTTTGTTTTTGGACATGACAATAATCAGTATTACCTTTCACTGGTGTCTTATTGTTTTTTATTGCTGTGATGGAACACCATTACCAAAGCAACTTGGGGAAGAAAGGGTTTGTCTTCTGAATCCCAGTCCATGGAGGAAAGCCAAGGCAGAAAGACAAGCTGATAAGGAACTTGGAAGCAGGAGCTGATGCAATGGCCATGGAGGGGTGCTCCTTACTTGGCTTTATCCCCATGGCTTGCTCAGCCTTTCTTTGAGAACCCAGGACCACATGCCCAGAGAATGGCACCGTCCACAACAGGCTTGGTCCTCCCACACCAATCACTAATTAAGAAAATGTCCTCCGGGCTTGTCTGCTTACACCTGATCTTCTGGAGGCCTTTTCTCAACTGAGGTTCCCTCTTCTGAGATGACTGTAGCTTGGGTCAGGTCGATACAAAAACTAGCCAGCACATCTCAGATCTCACATCTCACATCTCAGACAGGAAGTGTCCTCCATTTATGCCACCAAAAACCTCGGACTTTTCTTTATTACGTTGGTTTTGTTGTTGTTGTTGTTTTGCTTGTTTTTTTTTTTTTCATGCCACAGGTCCAATGTCAGCTAGTCCTTTAGTCCCTAACCCGAACCAGCAGGCTGTCTTCCCTGGCTGGATCCCTGTGGTCAGCTCTTGTCAATATCCATCAAATCAATCTATTTATTAGATCACTATTTATTAGAAGCTTGCCAGCACTGCAGAAAATAATAGTAATTAAAAATGCTCAGCTGTGGAATGTGTCCTCGTTTTACAGAAAGGAGTCAAAACAAATGCCTGTGGGGTAAAATAAACCCAAGGGTAACCACAAGGGTCTTCTCAATAGATGCATTATAATGTGTGCCAGTCATACCCAGCCACGCTTCCTAAAATGTGCTTCCCACAGCCCTTCGCGTAAGTCAAAGCTAAAATCAATGGTGTTCCAGTGTACCCCGAACAAATAAAAATTCACTTTCAAATCAGCGTTGGGCTCTGAGAGACTGAAGTCCCCTGTGTTGGAGGAGAGGCCCAGAGTCTCCCTTTGAAGAGCAGAAGGAGAAGTTGGGTGTGTGTTGTTTTCTCCTTAGCTCTTTGTTTGCTTGTTTGTTGAGTGTTTCAGATCAATCTTGGAGCCTCATACATGTAAACCCAGCACTCTACCACCAAGCTGCGTCCCGTGTTCTCCCCTAAAACCACATGGACATGGAAAAGGACGCAAATCATAGGACTGCATAGATTAGTTTATTTCCCCAAAGGGAATAAATCCATACCGTGACTGCTTGAAATGAGAAGCAGAATGTTATGGCACCTCCTGAATTTTCTCTGTCCCCTCCCACTCTGTTCTCTTCTGTATTTCCAAAGCAGGGCACTTGCCTCTTTCCTGACACCACAGTTTTGAGCTAATCACTAAAACTTCAGAGTAGGTACTTTTTTTTTTTAAGGCAGTCTTTCTCCAGAGATCTGCCTGCCTCTGCCTCCCAAGTGCTGGGACTAAAGGCCTGCTCTACCACATTTGCATGGAGTTGGTGCCTAGCCTTTTTGTCCTAAAAATTACATGTGTGACATTCTTTCCTGTCATTATATATAGCTGAGTTCCATCTGTCTCCCATGGCTGGATAATACAGCATAGACATGTCATAATGTATTTGTTTGTTTCTCCTGCTGTGCACAAGCATTTGGCTGTTTGCTGTCTCATCTCACTCTCCTCTGAAGACTACTGTGAATATTCTGATTCTCCCAGGCAGGCGTTTCCTCTGGGTAGATGCCTAAATGAGGCAAATGCTGGACTGCAGGCTCTGAGTGTCTTGATGTTATTAAAACACATTCCACGACTCTCCAAACCAATTAGGGTACTTCATCTGTTTCTTTATCTCTCTCTTTCTCTCTGTTTCTGTCTCTCTGTCTATCTCTGTCTCTTGTTTTTGTTTGTTTGTTTGTTCTTTTGTTGTGCTTTTTGTTTTGGGGTTGTTCATTTGAGACACAGTCTATCTATTACATAGCTATGGCTGTCCTGGAACTCACTAGGTAGACCAAATTATTCTTGAACTCACAGAGATACACCCGCCTCTGAATTCCGAGTGCTTGGATTAAAGGCATGGACCATCATGCCTGACCTCTTCATCTTTCTAAGTAGTGTGTCTATCGACTGTTCTGTGGTCTCAACTCCTGCAAGCATGTTTCACCCTTTGTTGGACTGCCATTCTCATGGAAATGTTCCCCTGAAGGTGACTCTCTTGAATGTTTGTTAGTGAGTGTGATAATTCTTTCTGTAATGTGCCTTTCCGCGTATCTCACATTATTTATGGAGATGGCTGTTTCTTGCTTATTTGAAGGATGCTTAAATACCTTCTGGATAAGTGCTTTTAGTACCACAACTTTGTTCCTGGACTCTACAGTTTGCCTTGGGACTGTTGATGGTAGCTTTTAGAAATCAGAACTTCTTTATTTGAGGGTAACTCAGTTTCTCAAGTTTTTTGTTTATTTGTTTTGTTGTTGTTGTTTGTTTCTTTTTTCCTCCTTTATACTGAAGACTTCTTGAGTCTTGCTTAGGAAAAGCCTCCCTGATGGTGATAAAGATAATTTCCCACTTTGTATTCAAGGTGTCTTATTTCAGCCTTTACCTTTGGATTCCAACTACCTAGGAGGAACTTTTGTAGGTAGTGTGAGAAAGGATTCATGCTTTATTTTTCTCTGTGCAGTGATCCAGCTGACTTGGCACTGTTTATTTCCCTTTATTTTTTACTGCCTCTTAATTTCCCTACAGTACAGCTGTTTGTAACCTGCGGGTCTTGAACAACCTTTCACAGGAGTCATGTAACAGATATCCTGTACCTCAGATAATTGCATTAAAGTAGCAGTAACAAAATTACAGTTTTAAAGTAGCATCCAAATAATTTTATGGTTGGGGATCACCGCATGAGGAACTGTGTTAAAGGGTCACAGCATTAAGGAAGGTTGAAAACCATGGCTATAGTGACACTTGCATGATAAATCAAGTCCCTATATGTACTTGATTTGGATTCTGTATAATAATATCTAAAATAAGAATATAACATATAATTTATTATGTATCAAATATATAAATTAATACTATTATTTACTACAGTTTGTGTATTATATAATCATAATTACTATGAAATGAGTTCAGCTCTGTAGCCCGGGCCAGCCTCATTTTGCAATCCAGGTTGGTCCCAAACTCAGACTCCTCCCTTCGCCTGCTAAATGCTGCTTCACTGCAGCATTTAGTGACACACCCTTCTCCCTTGGATTCTGAAGCAGGGGGAATGCCACCTAGTTCCTAGCTGTACGTGGCTTTCTGCATTTCCACATAAGCATAAGAATCAGTGTGCACATTGTATGATTTCTTTAACTGTAATGCTTGAAAACTATCAACCAGTTTTGTGAAGATTTATAACTTCACAAAAATATTTGACTATGTGTTATTCTGTTATATTTCCTCACTCAAGAATATCCTCTTTAATTTCTCTTATTGGTACTTACTGTTTTTGTTTTTGTTTTGTTTTTTTTTCCAATCAGACACACTTTTTGCTGGATTCATCCTCTGGCCAGAGGCTTTTCATGTTATTATAATAATTTTTATTTTTTATTTCATTTTTCTGATTATCACTACATGTTTTACTTGTTCAGAACTATATGATGAGCGATTCTAAATTTGGGGGTTTAAAGTTCACAGAGGTCAGATGTGCAATTCAGATCAGAGAGGGCTTGTGTCTGTTCCAGGTATCTAGGGCCACAGCTGAGGTGAACAGCTGGACTGACTCCCAGAGTGAGGCCCGGAACACTCCAAAGGCTTCTTTGGTTACCTGTTGCATACCTAGGCTGGTCTGATACCCAGGCTTGACTCCACGCGGACTGTCCTTAAAGGCCCTCCACAGACCACTCTTGCACGTGGGCTCTGAGCAGGACAACACTCAGTGACTTTGGAGACCTAAGAACTTCAGAAGCCCCTGGAAGGTTGCCCAGGCTTTGCAGACTCTGTAGCTATACAGTGATGTTGGCCCTGCCGTCTGGGCTACAGGCAGGCTATGCAGTCATCTTGACTCTCAGGAGGGAAGGAAACCCCATCTCAATGGGGTGATGTGTCCTGAGGGGGACAGGGAGGCTAGCAGGAGGAGCCTCAGCATCTTTGGAAATGAAGATCTCTCGGGGTTGACAGCCCAGTGACTCAGTGTGTCCACCTTGCTAAGATTATTTACCGATTTTATAAACTGCTGTGATTCATCTGGAGCTTTATGGATACAAACCTGTCTCATGGAAATGGTCTCAAGTTTGGTACTTTTTTTTTTTATTCTTACACTTTGTAGTGCATGTTTTTCTCATTGGCCAGCAACTCTTAGACTCTGGAGGTTCCTTGTCTTCTCAGGATATAATTGGCTGGATAATCATCATCATCATCATCATCTTCTTCTCCTCCTCCTCCTCCTCCTTCTCCTCCTCCTCCTCCTCCTTCTTCTTTAGTTTTTTGAGACAGGGTTTCTCTGTGTAGCCTAGGCTGTCCTGTAACTAATTCTCTCTGTTGACCAGGCTGGCCTCAAACTCACAGAGTTCCTCCTGCCTCTTGGAGAATATTTTATTAAAAATGAAAAACCAGAGAAAGATTTCAAAGAAAGGATGGGACAGAGAGGGTGGTGGATATTAAAGGTGTAGGGGAAGAGGAGGGAGGGAGGGGACAGGAAAAGGGGAGGGCATGTTTTTTTCCTAAATTGAATGTTCAAACTCTTAGTTGATTTTTTTTTCTCTCTCACTAGGCCAAACTATAAAATTGGTTTGGAAAAGTTTATTTCATAATTTAGATAATCTATGTGGTTAAGAAATCCACTAAGGGGTTTCTCTGAGAAATAAATGGCTGAGACCTCTCTTCATTTGAATAAAAATTGCCTTTAGAACACTCCCCACCTCCCTCTTTGATAGGCCACTCAGTCTAGAGCCACCAGAGGGCCAGCTGGTGAGAATCTGCAGTCTGGGGACCCAGCAAAAAGGACAAATACCTCTAGGCCGAATGCCATAGCTCTGGAACTCCAGCCTGCAGCTCCCAGAACGTGGAGACACTCAGTGTTGAAAACAGATGATGAAGCCAAAGGGCGTTCCTCCCCAGTTCAGCAGGGTCCTTGCCCTGAGGAGGACTCACAAATACACCAGGCAGAGCACCAGAAGCAAGGAAAGCATTCCAAAGGTCCCTACCCCAGGGGAGAGGCCAGGGAATGCATAGTTGGTGGGGTTCTCACCTGCTCTGCCAAGGGAGAAAGAGCAGAGCAGGCTGAGCAGTCAGACGCTACTGTCAGTGCTCATGGAGACAACAGTGCTTTGCTTACTTTTTGTCTTTGTGTGTGCATGTGTGGGCATGAGAAGGCAGTAGGTGGGAGTTGGCCTTCTCCTTCCACCATATACACCCAGAGAACAATCTTGCTTAGTCACAGGCCCTTTTCCCAACTGAGACATCTCCCTGGCCATCTTTCCATTAATTAATTAATTAATTAATTAGTTAATTAATTATTTAATGTGTGTGTGTGTGTGTGTGTGTGTATGTATTTGCTTCTCTTCCATTTTGGTTGTATCAGGCATCATCACTCACTTGCTTTTTCCTCTAGAATGTTCCTGCTCGGCTGTCAGCTGCCTCACTGCTCTGGGCTCCTCAATCCTTAGAAGACATTTGGCTGTATCCTTCGCTTGAAGATTCAACCTACAGGCATGCTTCTTTCTCCAGGCTGGCTTCACTGCAGTGTGGAGTGAAGCTGGTGTGTGTGTGTGTGTGTATGTGTGTGTGTGAAGGCTGCCATTTCCCTTTGTTTTATATTCCTAAGCCCTGGAGGTGGGTCAGAGAGGCAAGGAAGTCTCCACAGCCAGGATCCTAAGAGCTGTTTGTCTCTAAAGCTCTGTACTTCCAGTGTTAGGGCAATTTGCCAGCATGTTCAAGGCCCTGGGTCCAATTACCACTACCTAAGGGGAAAAGAGTGATAACAAAAGATCTATTCTGACAGGATGGTGCTCTCTTATGTTGTATGGGTGCAGTCAGAAGATTCATTCTGTATCATTTCATGATAGCAGTTGGTACAAAATTTAATCACTTTCTCTGTTTTTTTTTTTCTCTCTATCTCTCAAAACGAGAATGTGATAGAAAGTGGGGTTATGGTGTATGTACCTCAGCACTAGAGTATTTGTCTAACGTGTATGAGGCTTTCTGTTTTCATCCCAAGCATCAGCAAAGAAGGAAGAAACAAAGAAAGGAGGGAGGGAGAAAGAGAGGGAGCAAAGGGAGCAAAGAGTGGAGGAAGGAAGGAAGGAAGGAAGGAAGGAAGGAAGGAAGGAAGGAAGGAAGGAAGGAAGGGAAGGAGGAAAGGAAAGGAAATAGCCCATGCTAGCCTTGAAGTCACAGCAGCCTTTCTGCCTAGGCTTCCTGAGTGCCAGGGTTACAAGCATGAACTACCACACCTGGCTGTGATTTAGAATTTCTGTACCTAATCTGATGATAGCTAAATAAATAAAATGTAGCTGTGATATTGGGAGTGAATGCAATGGCAGACAGCAGAGGAGATGATTTTATAGAGAGTTAACCCTCCTTCTTAAAAGCACTGTTGCCCCAGGGGTGGTAGGTACCTGTAAACCCAGCACTAAGGATGCAAGGGCAAGAGGATCCTAAGTTCTAAGCCAGCCTTAACTATGTAGCTAGTATGAAGCGAGCCTGGGTTACATGTCTTCCAAGAGTCCCGCTGCCAGTGGGCTAAATAAAAGACAAGAGATGGTTTATTCACTCAACTAATTATCATTTATGCAACTGCGCCAGGTCTATGAACATATGATTTATGCCCTCACAGGCTAGCATGGAGTAAAAGTGTAAAACAACTAGGTAGATTTCACTGCAATATGTGCATTAACTGACATCATCCCAAGGTAACTCTGCCTTCTGGACAGTGAGCCTAGGCAAGGGTTGGACAGTGGGACAGCCCGTTGGTGAAGGTTGAGGGACAGGGAAGCCATTGAAGAGAAGGGGAGAGAAAATGACTATAGAAATATGACCACATGATAAAGGGCCTTGCGTGTGAACCAGAGGAGTACGAGTTTTATGCAGAACTGAAAGGGTGAGGGATTTCGCAGTTACCTGGACCTGCGCAAGAGTGTCAGAGTGAGGAGAGAATTGGTCATGAAAATCTTCAGAAGTGGCAGGATGGTCAGGAGAAAGAGAAGCAATCACTCACAGTGATAAATGCCACCAAGAAAGAGCTGGTACTTCAGAGACAGCTCTTCAGGTCAGTAGCTAAGGTGGCACTCAAAGATACTGTTTTAAACTTGCTCAGCTTGAGGCCTTTAGACTGTCTACATGAGAGCATCATGTTATTGAATAAACAGCCCTGGGATACGGAACAGCTGTGTCAGCCAGAGGGACAAATCTGCACGTGAGAGATTGGGATGGGGAGGAGAGCAGAACCAACATTTGTTTGTGATTCCATAGTGTCACACGACTTTATGAACACTGTCCTATTGGGTTTTCCCTCCCTCATAATTATGTGAACAAGCAAGGCAAGATGGAATTAGTTCTCTTGGCTGCAAGTAACAAAGCCAGCTTAATGATAGGACTCACCATAAGGACATGACATGACAAGTCATGACACTAAATGTTTATTATGGAAAAATAGCTTTACTTTTTGTTTATAAAAATATTAAAGATAGATAGATAGATAGATAGATAGATAGATAGACAGACAGGCCAGGGATGAAACCCAATGATAGAGCATTTGCCTAGCATAAATATGGTAGGTTGAAATTTACAGTTATTAGTATAAGATTATACATTCCAACTTTCAAATTCACCCCATTAATTTACACTTTTCCTTTGGCCCCTCTAGGCAGCCACAGTTTCTAAATGTATCTACAGTGAGATAATTACAATCGCAAATTTGTGCGTGCTTTATATTTGATAACAAGGGAAATTCCGAGCTCTGAATATATCTCTATGGATATCTGTATCAATGTTCCCAACAGCAAGCAAAGGGAAATGAAGAATTGTTCACGGGGGGCTCACACCTCATTAGATAATGAGTGGCTTGAAATAACACCATCGGTCACTCAAGCACCCAGTGCAGCGGTTAAATATGTAGTATGTAAGTTAGCATTCTGCGTGAGTGGTGGTCGTCGCTTTAAGTACCGAAACCTAGCACAGAAAAGCATTCCTGACACACAGACCTCTCCCTGCATGTGCGGCTGGGAGCACACTTCCCTCTGAGATGCGATGCTCTGTAATCTGGCAAGTTTCCGCTTCTGTCCTAACTTGCCCTAGAATACTTTAGAAATCCTAAACTATTAAAAGTCTTCATTTTAATTTTTAAATTATGTGTATATTTGGATCTGTGCATATGTGAGTATAGGTGTTATCAGCATCCAGAAGAGGATGGGCTAGCCTCTGGAACTGAAGTTGCAGGCAATGGTTGTGAGTACTGAGAATGACCTTGGGTCCTCCACAAGAGCAGTACATGAGATTAACCTCTAGAGCTGTTTCTCCGCCCCCAGGATTGTTGTTTTAGCAATAGTTTTCTTCTGATCAAAGTCATACATGTGTATTGCGGAAAGCATACACAAGGCAATAAATATAAAACAGCAAATTAACGGCCGCCATTCCCTTTTCCGTGAGAGCTCGTGTCATCTTGAGGGGTATAGTGGCCTTTGTATCTGGCATGTTTGCTTCCCTTGGCTCCCATGGCAAATGGTCACGTAATATGTGCCTTAAAATATCAACACTTGGTGCTCTCAGTGGCCAGGGGACTGGTCCTGCGGAGTCAACAGAACTCGCCCTCATAGAAGTCCCAAAGAATGTTCCTAGCTTCTTCCCGGTTGTTAGCAGGACTTGATGTCTCTTAACTGATGATGTCAGCAGTCCAGTCTGCCTCTCTCTTTACTTGTGCTAGGTTGTTGTTGTTGTTATTATTATTATTATAAACTCATTGCTTCTATGGTCTATCCTAATCCTTAGGACTCTTTTTGCTCCCTTAAGGTACAAATGATAGACCCCATAAGAACTATACCTCTGGGCTATCATACTTTCAGCCTCATCAAAGCTGATCACATATACAGAGACCCTGTTTCTAAGTAAGGTCATATTTTGGGGTTCTTGGTAAAATGTGAATTCTGGGGGACACTTACTGAGCTACGACACACAGTATATTTTATATTTGTATAATTGTTATGAAAAAGTCATGAGAGTTAGTGATTGTCAACTTGACAGAACTAGAATCATGGGAGAGATAGCCTCTGGGCATATGTGAGGGTTTCTAGACAAGGTTAACAAGATGTCCCTGTTGCAGTGATAGAATTCCCTGACATGGGCTTGGAGAGATACTGTGGTGGTTTGAGTAAGAATGGCCTCCATTGACTCATATATTTGAATGATTAGTCATTAGGAAGTAGCACTACTTGAGAAGGATTAGGAGGTGTGGCCTTGTTGGAAAAAGTTTGTCACTGGGGGTAGGCTTGAGGTTTCAAAAGTCCAAACCAGGCTCGATGGGTGTCACCTTTTCTACCTATATGTAGACCAGGGTGTAGTTCCCAGCTCCTGCTCCAGCATCACTCCTGCATGACACCATGCTTCCCGCCATGATGCTAATGGACTAAACCCCTGAAACTGTAAGCGAGCCCTAATTAAACGTTTTCTCTTGGTCATGGTCTCTTCAGAGCAATAGAACACTGACTAAGACTTAGTGGTTAGAAGCACTTGCTGCTCTTGCAGAAGACCCAAGTTCAGTTCTAGTCCCCATGCCAGGCAATTTAAACCACCTACGCCTCCAGCTCCAGGGGAGCCTATGCTGTCCCGGGCACCTGTTGTATATGACATACACTCAACAGATACATTCACAGACACACACACACATACACAGATGCACATGAACAATTTTTTTTAAATCCTGACAAAAGCTACTTAAGAAAGAAGCATTAATTTTTAACAGTTCAAGGTTCTGTCCATTCTGAGAGGAAAAGTCAGGGCAGCAGAAGCTTAAAGCAGCTGGTAGCATAATCAGAAAGCAGAGGGACATGCATGCATGCTACTGCTTAGCCCCCTTTCTCCAACTTAGGTAATGACTCCATGCACAGCGATAAGATCTTTTCACCTCCATTATTGCAGTCAAGATACATGCCCCACCCCAACCCCCTTTCTCCAACCCTAGGGAATGACTCCACCTGCAGTGGAGTTACACATATATTGGTGTAACTGCAATTTTTATATTTTTTATTAGCTATTTGCATTATTTTTTAAGTTATTTTTTGCCTTGTACTCAGTCTAAATTTGTTTCTTCTTTCTCTATTGGATAGGTTGACTATTTTTAATCCAAAATGCTTATGATGAGAAGTGTTCCAGATTTTTTCCAGATTTCAGAATATTTGAGTATACATAGTGATTGTTGTGTTGTGAAGATGAGACCCAAATCTAAGCATGGAATTTTTATTTATTGATTTTCGTGTGTGTGTGTGTGTGTGTGTGTGTGTGTGTGTGTATTTTGCTCACATGTATGAATGTGCCTGGTGCCCTCAAAGGCCAGAGGAGGGCTTTAGATCCCCCTGGACTGGGGTTACAGACAGTTGTGAACTGGCTTGTGGGTGGTAAGGATCGAACCCAGGTCCTTTTGAAGAGCAATTAGTGCTCTTGACTGCTGAGAAAGTCTTATTTTAATTTTATACGTACCTTATAAAGTAGCCGAAAGTCAATGTATACAATATTGAATAGTTACCATGTGTGCACTTTGACTTGAGGCCTAGGACAAGAGGTAGGTGTCACACAAAAGCTCTAGGAGTTTTGGATTTTGGAAGGATTGGGATTTTTAGGTTAAGGACTCTCATCCTGAGTTGGCTTCTTAGCCGTAATTATTTCTTACTGCTCTAATGATGGAGATGGTGCCTTTGCCCTTGGAGTTTGAAAGGAACTAAGAAACTTTGTTGAGGACCCTGCCCTCTTCCCTCTGCCCACTCTCTAACCACCGTGATCCCTACACACTTGAGTCATTGTGTCTATCTGCATCATAATTGTCCACATCTCCCTTCCGAGATGGAGCATTTATAATCATGTCTTGTTTTTGTGACATGAATCCCCAAGGGCTATCTGTTGAACTAGACTGTTAGAGTATGACAGAAATGCTTATAATCTGTTGTGAACATGGACATAGAAAGCAGATTATAAATGGGACTCTAAATCAAATGCCCAGAATCCAGTCTGTTGATTCCAGTGACAATAGTCAGAAGCAGCGTTTTCCTTCCCTGCCCTCAGCTATGTTCCTAAGATCATGAGCTCTTCAGCAATGTTGGCTAACAGATAAGGCTTTAGCAATAGCAAGGGCTGTAACTGAATCATAATGATGAAATAAACACATTCACTGTTGAGCTTGGGACAATTGACATTGACATTGCAATTGTCAATTTTTATTTTTATTTTGTTGATGACCAACTTTAATGATACATATTTTTTCTATCATTTTTTTTATTATTTTTTAATATTAGTTACAGTTTGTTAACTTTGTATCCCTGCTGTTTAATGATACATATTTAACTTTGAGAAACATATGCAAACTGTCAACAACATTATCAGGGTTCCATGTCCCAGGTGTTATTTCATTGGTACATTGTATTGGTATATACAAAGGCTTTCAAATTCAACAACACAAAACAAAACAGCTTAGTTTTTAAAAACTACAATGCTTAAAAAACTGTAAATAGTTCATTTTTACATTATTGTAAAAAAGAAGACTCACTCCTTAATGTGGCTTATTTTTAAGTGAGCAAAGCCTAGTGCTCATAGTTAAAGAAAAGAATTCTTTTTTTTTTCAATTTTTCTTTATTTTATGTGTATCAGTGTGAAAGTGTCAAATCTCTTGGAACTGGAGTTACAGACAATTGTAAGCTGCCATGTGGGTGCTGGGAGTTGAACCCGGGTCATTTGGAAGAGCAGACAGTACTCTTAACCACTGAGCCATCTCTCCAGTCCAGAAAATAATTCTTCATACAGAAATATTGTGCTCCAGTGTGGCAAAGAAACACACATGCAAAGTAAAGAATAAATCAACAATTTAGATCACAAAAAATCTTGTCCCCAAATTGAGAAGTTTATAAAAAAAAACTGTTTATACATGGTTATTGACCTATTGAAAACCTAAATAAAAATTTCAAAACAATAATTCAGTCAAAAGTTACCATGTTTCTTAAAAACAAAATTTTGTGTGAAAAAATTTTAGAGCTAGAAACAAGATTATCACCCAGTAGGAAGCCAAAAGAGCCATGAAAATAATCTGTTAGATTTAGTGCATGTAACCAAAAGGCACGCACACATGATTCATATATTAATATCTTTTCATGCAGAAACCTGTTTATATTTTTATTTTATGTGAATTGATGTTTTTGCCTGCATGCATGTCTGTGTGAGGGAGTTACAGACTGATGTGAGCTGTCATGTGGGTGCCAGGGTATGAAACTGGGTCCTCAGGAAGAACAGTCAGTGCTCTTAACCACTAAGCCACTTGCCAGGCCCAAAATTGTCAAATTTTTAATTTCTTGTCGTTTCCATCAAAATCATTCACTTTACCTGTAATCAATATAGTGTATGCCTTAGATAGTGTATGTCTTAGATAGGATCATTATCATCATCATTATTTGGCTTTTTGAGACACAGTTTTTCTGTATTGTCCTGGCTGTCCTGGAATTAGCTTTGTAGATCAGGATGGTCTCATACCCCAGAGAGCCACCGGTCTCTGCCTCCTGAGTGCTGACTAAAATTGTGTGTCACCATGCCCGGCAATAATTCTCAAACAGAAAAACTAAATTTCCAGTCAAAATAAAACTATGAAAAAAAAATCTAACTATCTGGAAAGTATTTGTAAAATTGGCTGATTCCCACCAACAATGAAATCACTATATATATATATATATATATATATATATATATATAACCTTAAACAGTTATAAAAGGAGAGTTTTTTTGGGGTGAGGATGTGTTAAGGCCATTATTCCGTGTAGCCCAGGCTGGCCTCAAACTGAGTTCCCAGAACCCAGAGTTTAGGTTTATAAAGAACTCTTAAGGATTGCACTGGGTGTAGAAAACGAAAATTTAGAGTAACCTATATCATTTATGTGAGCCTATGTGAGTTTACACGCACCACATTCGTGTACATGTCCCTGGATGCCAGAAGAGGGTGTTGGATTGATTTCCTGAAGTTAAAGGTGGTGGTGAGCTGCCAGGGGAGACACAGGAAACTGAACCCTCTTCTTTTCAAGAGCAGTAAGCACTCTTAACCCCTGAGCCATCTCATCTCTCCAGTCCTTATAGGAAACGTTTGCTAACATTTTATACAGCCTTTACTACCGTATCAAGGTCCCCGCAAAACCCAGCAAGGTTTCTCTGTGTAGCCTTGGCTTTGTAGAACAGGCTGGCCTCGCCTACCTGCTTTTGCCTCCCAGGGTGCTGGGATTACAGGTGCGTGCCACCGAGCCTGGCTTCAAGTTAATTTTTATACCATACAAATAGGCTTTTGGTTTGGTTTCGTCCTTGATGCCTTCCCGCCCCCATCCCATTCTGCTTTCTTTCGCTCACATTCCTGATGATCAAAATCCAAACCCTGTTTCCTGTTTCTTGAGAGCCTTCTCCTGCTTGGCCCCTGTCTGCTGCTTTTGCATTAGTTAGGAATAGCATATCGCGATAGGGCAGAGCAACCAGCAAGGAGTTCTTTCTGTAAATCAAAACATCCGTGGCAGCGACTGCCTAGTGCACGTTTGAAGGACATCGAAAGCGCCCTGCGATTCAAATCGTCTTTCTAGGGATGTCTAGACCTGGCCTTTGTGCACTTCCAACAGTCCGCCCTCCTTTAAAGTTTCACGACGCTATTCCGTTAAGGTCTGCTCAGATCCGTGCTAACTTAACCCGCGTATAAATGCCACGTGCACGTGCGTGTTGCCTGCGTGTGCGCACTCGCAGCGGTAGCCGGCCCTGGCGCCCAGCCTTGGAGGGAGAGCATCCATCCATCCGAGCTCCAGGCATCCCGAGCCTGCCCATCTTGGTCTCGGGAGCGCTGGATGTGATCTTGGAAGGGGCTTCAGGGCTCCTGTAGCCAAAGAGACACAGCCTTCTTCTAGGCGCAGTGGCCAGAAAAGGTGAGGCTGTGCGAGCTAAAACCTTCTTCCTCTGTCTTCTTGCTGAAGCAGGAGGGTGATTTCCCGGGCAGGAGGCCGAGGTTTCTCAGACCATCTGCGCGGGGACGCAACAGGGTTCGCGAGTTGGGTAGGCTTGTCCAAGCCACTGGGCTGCCTTTGTTATTCACACCGGCGACTTCCACGGCATCTGACTCCAACAGGAGGCCGAGCCGGACACTTCCTCACACTCATTGGAAGGGGAAGAGGGTGACTCATGTTACACGGGTCCGAGCTTCCCTCCCCTGAGCTGGTAGCTTTAAAAGGAAGTGACATGGGTGGGGAGAGACGTCAGCCGAGGACCACCTTTTTTTTTTCCCTTCCCGAAGGGCCCACCCCTTTGGGTGGAGTCTGGCTTTTTCTTTCCAGTGTTGGCTGACTTACAGCTTCTGTAAAGTAGAGGCAGTTTCTGAACCCCAGGCTGCTGCCTCGCAGTTCTGGCTGGAGAGCGCCAATGCAAAAGGCTGCTGAGCTCGAGGTAGGTGCTCATGCGGGTTCCAGGCACCTTCTCCTGGGGTGGGGCGTGTGATGGTCGGATGCCCTGCCCTGGCAGGCTTCCCTCTGCTCGGCTGCTTTTCCTAGGACTTTGGAAGGGATAAGCTCGGAGCGAGCTGGGAGGCTGGTGGGGTGGGGGAGAAAGATGCACGGGGGAGGAGGAACACAGGGCTTCGCCCAGGACCACTGCTTTGTGCCGGGCTGTGCGGTGCCTTTTGGGGCTCATCAAGTAGCCCGCCCAGGGTGGAAGCGTTTTTTCTTGACCACCAGTGAAACGGTAGAGAATCCTCCTATTACACACACGGGCTCTCTTTTGTGTTCGTGCAACACGTTCTTCTGTCTCTGACGTTTCTATGGCAACCGCAAAAATATACCCCACAAAAATACAGTCCCGATCTAAATTGATTTATTTGTATTTCTTTCCTGGGTTTGGCCTGGCTGGGCCTCGCTGGAGCGCGCGGCGTGACTCTGTAGACAACCCCCTCCTCGTTTTCATTTTGGTTTTTCCCTATCGCTGAAGGGCTGGGGGAGGGGAGTTGTCAAGGAAACAGGCATTTGTAATCACCGCTTTATTTACTTAAATGTAAGCTTCTGGGTTCTCCATCAGATGTCGGAATTTTTTAAGGGAGTACTTTGATGTTCATGAAGCTCTCCAGCATTTCGGGCAGTTTTTTAAAAACTTAAATATTTCTTAAGACGTGATATTGAACAAGCTAAGAGGGGAGGGAAGGGTTTAACTCTTTCCAGGAGGATAAGGCTTTGAAATAAAGTTTCGGAAAGTGCCTGTTAATTCACACTGGTAAATAAGTTATCAGCTGCTCAGCTTGCCCACAATTCTTAACAGGTATGGGAAGAGTCTTGGCTCTGCTCTCAACTTCATTTAGCCACAAATCAAAGTTTGGTTAGTGAAAGAAATGGTAGTTAACCCAGCAGGGTCTAAGGTGGCCTTGCCCTGCTCTCACGCGGATTCCCCAGTGTTTACTCTCCAGTCTTTCCAAACCTGGCCAGGACCTGCTCATCTGAAGTTACCAGTCCATATCATCTAGGAAAAAAAAGAAGTTATCTCAAGGGGAGGGAAACCACGTGCGGATGTGTGCCCGTGAGTCTCTGTGAATGGAGGGTGGGGGGTGGGGAGTTCCTGTTTGAGAGAGAAAAAAAATCAAGAGTTTCAAGTTAAAGGTCTGATATTCCCCTAATCCACATGGGGAGGAAAAAAAAACCTTCAGAAGAAAATTGCCACCTACCAGGTGATAAGCAGAAGAGGCTCGAAGGAGAACAAAATAGCTCATTGCTTCCAGGGCCGCCCAGCCAGGCCCATTAGCAGGTGTGGCTTCAGGTGCTGGTGGTACGCAGCACATCTGAAGAGAGCCTTATAATGGACCCTCTGCTTGTAAAGTGCACTCTCAATACGAGAATTATCGCTTTAATGGTACTGCGTTCCTGAGATTATCTATAGTAAGAATTGAAAAAGCCTCAGGCTATTAAAGCCCAAACCATAGCTTTGAACCCAAGTCCCTTGAGGAAGGGCCAGTAGTTTCTAGAATATCCCTTACCTAATTGATGTCATCTCGTAAAAACTGCCTTTAAAAATGGAGGTCTTAAGCATTTCGGATACAAAAGTTACCTGCACATGGGTAAAGAGCACTGCACAAAATTGGAGGGCTGAGGCTGTTGCTTGGTGGTAGGAAACTTGCCCAACATCCCCAGAAACCCTCAAAACAAACACATCTAACTAGAGAAAAAAACGGAGTTAAAGACCAGAGAACTAGGTGAAGGGTACAGAGCGTAAAAACTTATTCAAAAGAATGACACGACTTTGCTTTTGCCAGTCACACCAGTCACACACCAAACACATGTTAGCATACTTGGAGACAAGCCAGTGGACTTTTAAAGCACAGTCAGACTTTTTAAAGCACACCAGTAGTGTGCAAGTCATGGTGTGTCACTCCTGTGTCCATTCACAGCAAAAACCCAAACCCAATCCAAAGAGAAAATAGCAGACAGCCAAATAGACAAAACCACCCTCTGATATCCAGATTGTTTGAGCTGTGGGAGATGGCTGGAGCTCTGTACCCCACGGTGACTCCCAGGCTCTGACATGGCCTTGGCTGTAAGAGGAGTTGGTGAAGGCAACGCTTTCTGTAGCAGCTGCTGTGTTCTGAAGGGAGGACTTGTGGGCAGGGGAAGAGGCGAGCTCACCACTGAGTGGCTCTTGATTTAGAGATGAAGTCCATGGCTAAGCCTGGCTTAGTAAACCTCCAACGTTAGGGGAGCCTGGATGAGTCCAGTTCAGCAGTTTTAATCGGCACGGAGTCAATTTGGAAAGCCAACATTAGCCTCTGAAACTTGGTTTCCAGTGAGTTCTGGGGATGGCAAGCGTTTCACCAGGGCTGCTGGAAAGAGGGTCCCGCTAGGCCCGTTCTTGTGACTTGCAGTTACTGTGTGTCTACTGTGTGTCAGGTGCTATGAACACAACTCAGTTAAGCAGTTACAGTTTTAAACCAAGTGAAGGGCTTGTTAAGAGAGTTCAAAGACCGACCATCTGTGTTTTCCTTCTAACGGCAAAATAGAGACAACATCGAAAGTGAGAGTGGTTTATGTTGAACATGCTCCCCCCCCCCCAGAATGCACTCTTGTATCACAAAGATTTCTTGCCTGTTCACTTATTTCTTTTGTTCCAGTGTCTTCCTAGACTCTAAGGCCTGTTAGTGTCCATTTACTCATTGACTTTTGTGCATACTTTCATCTATTTTCATCTATCCTGGTTGTCCAGCATCTCCTCATTTATTCAAATTCATTCATTGAGTAGCATCAAGAGCTACCATGTTGGTAGCTCTATGTGCTGTGAATATGCGCTACTGAAGCGTCTCAGGACCTAGTGCGGAAACCATGGAAATACTGATAGAAGCAATTATTTGCAAATGGCCCTCAGTGTTGTTTCTACAAACAAGTTTTTAATGTAGATGGCTCTGGCCAGTGGGGGAGGAAGTGGTTGACTGTATACTCTTGTCCCACTTAAAGTTTTCTTGTGCTTTCTGTATCAGTTGCGTGTAAGTCTAGGAAACATCTGTTAATTAATAAAATGGGAGGAAATGGAATTCTGAGTGCTGGAGAATAAAGACTGTGCAGAGGGGGATTGTGTATGCTGCACTTCATGGGGACTGTGGCTTTTCTCGGAAGATAGAGAATATACGTCTTTTTGTTTTGTTTTGCTTGCTTTTCATTTTAGTCAATGTTGATTGGTTCACTGCAGCCCTTTGGAGCTTTCTTTCCATTACACAGTGATAGCCCATGTGGTGCCAAGAGAGACAAGCGTAGCAGCAGCAGCTCACCTCAGGACCACGGAGCATCCAATTACCTCTGTGCTACCTCAGTTTATATCTTGGTGTCAGGAAGTTCTCTCAGTAGACTGATCTAACCCTAGGTTACGTCTTCCTTCAGCCTGGACGTGACATGGCAGTATGACAAAGTTCACCAGGGAAAACAGCCTCCTCTGTGTGGCTGACCTTGGAAGAGAACATTCAGCAAGTCCTCCGTTCTCTTTGTTATTTTAATCTCGGATGAGATTAGCCTCTGCTGGTCCCCTGCTGGCATTAGACACTGCAGCCTTGTCCTGAGTGTTCCTCCTCTGGGTCTGTGAGGAAAGGAGTACCTTTGGGCTTCATGGTGCTTTGAAGCTGCCACTGACAGCCTTGCAGGAGATGATTCCTCTCTCAGCCTTGGGGGGGACTGGTGACCTGTAGACACCCTGATGGGCCTGACCATCACGTAGGATCCATAAGAACGCCAGGGGCCCACCTTTGCTGATGGCTTCCTGAACTGCACATGCACCAGTTTGATTTGTGCTCATAACAAATGTACACACAAAAACCATTGTCACTGTCTGTTGTGCACAAGGATTAGCAAAATGAAGGAGCTCAGCTGGGACTGTAAGAAGCAGCACTGAGGTTTGAACTCGTATTTCTGCTTCACAGAGCTTTCCCTCTGAGCAGCAGATGACACCTCCCTTCCTGGTCTGGTGACTTCTCTGCCCCAGTCCCAAGCCCAGAGCCTAAAGCAGTGGTTCTCAACCTTCCTAACACTGCAACCTGTAATATAGTTCATGTTGTGGTGTCCCCCAATCATAAAATTGTTTCCATTGCTATTTCATAGCTGTAATTTGTAAAGAATTGTAATGTAAGTATTTTTGGAGATAGGGGGTTGCTGAAGGGGTCGTGACTTACAAGTTGAGAACCACTGGCCTACAAGATGGTGGACATACTGGTTGTTTGTTTGTTTGATTGTTTTGAGACAGGATTTCTCTGTGTAGCCTTGGCTGTTGGGAAACCCATTTTATACACCAGGCTGGCCTTGAACTCAGAGATATGCCTGCCTCTGCCTTCTCAGTGCTGGGATTAAAGCCGTGTGCCACCATTCCTGGCCCCAGTGATGTTTTTTTCATGCAGTGCTTAAGATGGACTCCCCATTCCTGCTTTGTGCACCGAGGAAAAGCCAACTGAAGTACATCCCCGGCCAAAGGAAAAGAGATGTTTATTTTGAAAACAAATCCTTTTCCTATAGATCTCTCCTCACGCGTCTTTCATACTTATTTTTAAGTCCACAGAAATGCTGTGGGACGGAGCAGTGTCTTAGAAGTTGGAGAAACAGTGCGTGTAAGAAAAGCAACTGTCATTTCCAGAGTGTTGTAGGTTTCTGGGAGTTGGTGGGGGCAGGGAGAGGGATCCGTGATAAAAACAGCTGGAAGACCTGGCAGTGCAAACAGTAAAGCCGATATGAACTGCTCTCAAGACCGGTGTTCACCCAAGGAGCAAGGCTCTTCGAGTGGCTTCTAATGCTGACCCCTGCTGCTGCCCTCATCCTGCAGGCCGTGCATGGATGGAGCTCAGCTTTCCTCCTTGTTTTCGCTTTTGTCACCCAGTTTAAAAGGCAGATCATCATCCGTGAAGATGCTCCTGGGCTTCGTCTCACACAAACTTTGGAACGAGAATGGGAGAAATGAATTGACCCAGGAGTGAAATCTGGTTTGCTTCGCATCTCTCAGGGCCTTGTGTGAGCAGTCAATTCCCCACGGGCAGGAGGTTAACCGAGACTGATGAAATTTTAAAGAACCAAGCGCATCTTCTTCCCAGGATGCAATAGCTCAACACACACAATCAATGCAACTGTCAAAACCATTGTCCTGAATCCTGGTTGGTTGTAAGTCACCCTAGCTCCTTCATTCCCTTCCAGCTATGAGGAAGGGTAGGTGGGATAACGGATAGGTAGTCTATGGATTAGTTTTGTTTTTTTTTTTTTCTTGGTGCTGTGATAAAATGGCTGACTAAAGCAAATTAAGGATGGAAAAGTTGATTTTGGCTCACAGTTTAAGGGGACGCATGGCAGCAGGCACAGGAGGTATTTGGCTGTGTTACATTTGCATTCAGAAAGCAGAAAGAAGGAGAAAGAGAGAGCGAGAGCAAGAGAGAACGAGTTTCACCTTTTTATTCAGGCCAGACCTTGTGTACGTGGACAGGCGCTGACCACATATAAGATAGGTCTTCACATCTCATCTAGTCCCATGCGCTAATGTCACGGATTTGTCTTCATCACAGCTCTCTCCATAGCCCTGATACCATCTCTCTCTTTTCCCGATATTCTCCATCCATCCTTCTTTCTCAGAAGAGTGTGGGCGCACAATTACGACGCACGGTTCCTTCTTTACTCCCTACCTTAGTTACCGGGCTGCATTCTTAGGGACAGTGTGGGCTTCTCAAGGGAACCGCAGGTCATGGCATCAGGTGTGAAACGGGCGTTCTTGGCTGGAGAAAAGATGGGCACAAGGCTGTCAGACTTCCCTGTCTGTGTGCCTCCCACCACGCGGTATTCATTAAAAGCAAGACTGTTAAAGGCGTCACTGTTGGCGTTTAGGGCCAAATAACTTCCGTGTGGGGCTGCCTCACGCAAGGCAGGCTGATAACAGCATCCCTGGCCTTTGCCACACAAGATGCCAGGAGTCAGTCTCCCGCTGTGGTCATAACAATCTAGAATGTTCCAGAAATTGCTAGATACGTCCTTAAGGGGTAACATCTCTCCTCCAAAGCTGAGAGCTGCTGTGTAAGGGAATTTCTACCTGTGACTCCTATGCGCAGAAATTCATTAGTTTGCCAATGTGCATAAGCCCAGCCCACATAGATTTTGCCCGACTGAAGTGGCAATTGCCTAATTTAAATTCCTGGATACTTTGCTTAGAAATTGACAAATAATGGGCATCGTGAACAGCAGATGCATAGTCAACAAGCCTGTATTTAAATCGGTCACGCCTCTGTGCGGGTCACCTGCTTGAAGTATTAGGTGTCAGTCACTGGGCTTCTAGAAGAGCAGATCGGGGCTGGGTGGTCAGACAGGGCCCTGCCAGCTACCTGCAACTGCTTAGATTGCGCCGGTGCTGGAGTCAGGGACCCCCTCCCCCTGGTGAAACAGATGAATGGCAGAGAATGCGGTGGGGGCTCTTGGCAAACTTGCCTCTGCTCCCTTCTGCTGATCTGGGCTTACGTCTCCTTGAATGTACTGATAAGCTGCCAAGTCTATTCCGCTGCCTACCCCAGCCACAAGCCTCTCCCTCTGGCTCTGACCCCATGCTGCCCACACAAGGGCCTCCCTGCCTGCCTTCCAAGGCCAGGCTTTGGGCACAGCCTTAGCCTCCAATCACTGGGAGATACTGAGCTTCTTGGACTAGCTCTGATAGATGCTGGGTGCATGTCTTCGCACCTCCACATCCCTCACTCCAGCCTTGAGGATTTGTGTGAGAAGGGCAAGTCTTTTATTCTGATGCAATTCAATCTCCTTACAATGTTTCTGGTCAAATCCTTGCACCAGGCTGCCCTTTGCCTATCACAGGGGGCTCATGAAGGAAGCAGACATCAGCAGTGTTCCAGAGAAGGGCAATAGTCTAGATAGATCATTGTAGTGCTTTAAGATAAGGAACAATCATAGAGCTTTGTGGGGCTAGCAATGAGGCCTGCCTGTCCACCCCTGCCCAGTTTGCTGTCTGGGAATTCTTCCTAGAGACCTCCATACTGTTTCTCCTTGTGTGCGTGCTTTTCCTGAAAGGTAGCTGGTGTTAGTTGCTTTTCCGTTACTGTGGTAAAATATCTTACTAATGCAACTTAGAGGAGAAATGATGCTCATTATCTCACAGTTCAAAGTGTGGTACCTTCACGGCAAGGAAGTCAAGGCAGCAGCCTGAAGTAAATGGTCGTAGGACATGTGCAGCCAGAGGAGGGGAAGGAATGTCCACCATTGCTCAGGTCTCCTTATGCATTCATACAGTCCCCCAGCCCAGACAGGAAGAAGAGAGCAATAAAGGTACGTTGCTGCTCAGCCTCCTCTCCTCCATTCACAGTCTACTACCTCTGCAATCAGGACACTCCCCCACAGGCGTGCCCATCTCCGAGGTAACTGTAGATCCTGTTGAATCTGTGACAGTTAACCCTAACTGTCATAGAAGCACATTCAGAAATGACACCGAAGAGGGACGTGGCTGGGTGGTAGAATTACAAAACCACCGCGTGCCCTTCTATCACACAGCCTCGCCCTTTCCCAAATCTACGTAGATTTTCTTCTGCCGTGAAAAAGACTTCTCTTAGATTCAAAATGGACAGAAACTTTTCCATCTCACCCCACTGAATCATGGGAGAGATGAAAAAAAAAATCACAAGGACTAAGGCATATAATGAACGTTTTGAGATATCAATTAAATCCCAATTTGGCCTCCTGCTATAGAGGGCTAACAGGTGAACATTTTAGTGAAGCTGGGAGAGAGGATGGTGGAGTGCTCAGAAGATGCCTGGTTGGTTGATCATTTATTAGTTCCAATTTTTGCACCTTTGAGCCTCCCTTCTCACCTTTTCAATGGCTAACCCGTGGACCCTGCTCCTTTAGAGCTCCCATCTTGCTTCTTTAGCCAGGTACTTTGTAAGGTCACATCTAGCTCTGTCCCAGGGGTTACTGAGCTGGCTCCCAGCTGAGCTACTGGCTTCCACCTGCCAGTCAACTGTGCCACTATGTGACACTGACCATCCGTTAGAGAGAACCAATGGTGAGGCTTCCCTTTTAATTTGACCGCTCTTGGGGCAGGGTCCACATACACACGGAGCCTTTTAGAGACCGTGAGGGGCAGCCTGGCACAGAGGGAAGCAAGGCGGGGATGTGCAGTCTGGGTTTGGCCTCATGAAATGGCTTTCATCTCACTGTCCATGAGACCTTGAATGTTCTGATCAGGAGCTGCTTCTTGGCACGTGCTGCCACTGGCACAAGATACCCCTGTGAGTGTTGCCTTTGTTTCCTGTGTGGTCAGCAAGGAGTCCAGGGTCAATGCAAACTTTGTAACCAAGGCTGCTGGCTCTGGAGCCATCTGTGGTATGCAGAATGGACTCAGACCTCTCTCTAAGGCCTCATGTTGCTGAAAGATCTAAGGAAAAGACTTTGAAAGGTGAAAGCAGCCAGGTGTGGCTGTATTCCCAATACTCTGGAGGCAAAAACTGGAGGATCAGAAGTTCAAGGCCATCTCCAAGTGCATACAGCTTTTGAGGCCACCTTGGGCTCCGTGGTTCTCCTCCTCCTTAGGGGGCTGTTGCCACCAGCCCACAAAGGCAGGGTAAGTAGAAGGGGGCACAAGGGGAGGCGCAGGGATTGAAAGGTTAAGAGCATGATGGAAATGACCTCTGGGAACCGCTGCTGGGAGATAGTTCAACTTTAATTTGGGTAAACAACGGCTATGTACCCCCAGGGATTGGGTAAGGGGGGCCTCCTAGGATAGGTATACATAATTGGTTAGACTTTCAAGGATGCTTGATTTGCATTAAACAGTATGCTCCTATCATATGAATGAGAACAAAGTACCTAATTATCCTATAGGGGCAGGGAAGGGAGAACTAGCAGGGAACTCAAAGGCCAGAGATCAGGCATGTTTAGAGGCCTCTATGTCTAAAGACACTCTCCAGATGAGGTCAGGCAGGAGTAGGAGGCTCTGCTGGGGAGAGGGAATCCTCCATCCAGCACCGAGCTCAGAATGGCTCTCCGGACTGGGAGGACCACAGCCTCAAATGGCAGGGTCCTTCCAACAGGGTCCTGTGAGATCCTGACTCATACAACCACAAGCCCGTAAAGCTTCTTACTACCAAGCCCTATGACCTGTGTTCCAAGTAGCTGAGGGTGGGAATCCCTCCTGCAGGCATGCTGAAGCTTACGTGCCCCTTCCCCACAAATAAATAAATGCTGGGGGGAAAGCAACAAAAAATTAAAACAAGGCTAGCAGGTGCGCTTGGAACTCTGTTATGAGCTCCTGTGCTAGAGGAATATTTTTGGAAAACTCTGATAAGAAAACCAGCAACTCTGGGAATAAAGGGATGTTTGCCTGCCTGTGCCCATCTCTCTAGCATCTCTCTCCAGATGGCCAGTCTGAGTCTTAGAAGCGGCAGTGTGATTGCACGAGGCAGTCACCTCAACACTGTTCTTGCCACAGCTGCTTTTCATTCCTGGTCTCTCCTGCCAGTGGCACATTTAGCGGAGGGTTGTTTTTGCCTTGTCTCGGGTCGCCTACTCTTTAGGCTCTTCCTCGCTTCTGGAATGAACCCCTTCTGGGCTTTTCTTGGTTATACCCTGCTCCTTCTGAGTGCCGCTAATCCTGTCACCATGGACAGAGATTGCTAATAGCATAATCGCAAGCTGCTTCTTGGCTCTAGAGTCCTGCTCTGGAGTCAAGGTCAGTACCTTCACGGGACAGTCCCTTCAGGTACTGGATGCTCAGGGTTTAATGTTGTAAAAATGCAGTAACAGTCAAGGGTCCTCTTGTAAGTAAAGAACAAAAAGGGGAAAGAAAGAAAAAAAAACAAACAAAACCAGACCGGTGTCATCACAGGAGCACTCTTCTTGCCCTGGTTTTGTTTTCTTGCTTGTTTCCTGGAGTATTGTTTGTTTTGTTTTTAATAGAAATGTGTTTCTCTGAACAGTATATATTCCCAGATAAAGGTAGAGTAATATTGCTGAGGTTTTTTTCATGTGAAAGACAGTTGCTCCTCGTTGCGAGGTTGGCTGGTTTGGCGGGAGGTGGAGCATCTGCCTTCTGATCCCAGGTTTGTTGGTAAAGCTGCCTCCATCCGGTGGGTGAGCGCAGCTGCCGAGCTCTGCTATGCTCACACCACTCAGGAGCTCCAGCTGGGCCTCCCTCTAGAACAGTGGATGGAAGGGACAAGCCCCCACCTAGTTCTGAGTATTTATCATCAGTCCTGGGCAGGCTTGCACAAGGCCAGAAAACTGCCTTCTCTCAAGGAGTCCAGCTCTGTGGAAGGCAGGTGGCTGGGAAGCAATGCTTCATCCTCATGTGTGAGGCCCCGGGCCGCCCTTCTTGTCATTGTAGAACTGCTTGAATCTGTAGCACTGAACTTCACAGTGTAGAAGGGACCCACGGTATAAAAAAGACAGGCAAAGAGGGAGGGAGATGGCATCTAGGCTCTGCAGGATTGTGAGGGAAGAGCATGCATGCACTCAGTCAAAGTGCAGGGAAAGGAAGGCACAGGCAGACGGAACAGAGTCCACAGTGGCTCAGCAGCGTGGGAGTGAAGGCCGCTCAGGAACACAAGTGGAGAGACTCTCCCGACCTCCCTGCTGCCCTGCCTGGTCCCTGGTTTGTTTTTTTTGTTTGTTTGTTTGTTTTTGTTTGTTTGTTTGTTTCATTCTGTTTTGTTTTTTTGCTTGCTTGCTTGTTTGATTTTCAAGACAGGATTTCTCTGTGTAGTCTTGGCTATCCTGGACTCACTTTGTAGACCAAGCTGATCCCAAACTCAAAGCCATCCATGTGCCTCTGCCTTTCTGAGCACTGGGGTTACAGACATGCGTCACCACACCCGGCTCCAGCTTTGCTTTCAACACACACTCCAGGAGGGGGGCGGTCAGCCAGCCATTGACTTTGTGACTTGAATTTCTCACCGTTCCTCTTTACAGTAGAGCAAGCTCCTTGGGAGGTTCAGTGCTCCACTCTCCGGAAGCATTTATTGGAGGAGTACAGGGCATCCTCTGAGAGGAGGATGAGGTGTGGCCGTTCCCCTACCCCAGCTACTCCTCTGAGCCCACATCGCATCCCAGCCCCAACCTGCTAGACCAGATGTAATGGGTCAGTTAAGGTCAGGGCGGCTTCACAGACTGGCCGGCTATACCATCCCCATGTGGGACCCAGCCCTTTGGATGAAGCTCCACACACTCCCAGTCCTGGAGTTCCTCATGGTCCTTGGGAAGGAGCCCCACCTTATTTGGGCTGGCCCTGAATCGTCACAGCCCACCCTGCACTGACTAAGAGTTCCCTGGGTTTCCTGTGTACCGGTCAGTGGAGGGTGCCCACAGGCCTCCTGGAGTTCTGGGTGGCCTTGCCAGCTCATGACCCTGAAGCAGCTGGCTACCTGGGAGGTATCTGTGGTGTGGCTGGTTTTAGAGGCAGGGGCTTCCTATGTAACTCAGGCTAGCCTTGAACCTGCTTTGCAGCCTGAGCGTATTTTAAGAAACAGAGTCAAGTTAAGTTTCCATTTTGAACCACCATCATCTCTCTTTGAGATTTTGTGGGGAGTTCAGCTTAGGTAAAGGTACAATTCCCTGGTCACACACACTGGGAGAGTAATGGGTAGTGCCTTTATTCTGGTATATGGCTTAGACTCAGTATATGGCTGCCACCATGAGCAGCCAGATTGTATGGTGTCATCTCAGTAGAGAAAGGACCCTGTGTTGTCAAATCTTGAGACCAGCTTCACTGCTACAATGGCTGATAGCACTACTCGCTGCCCGCTTGGGGAGTCGGCCGGTTCCATTAGCAGGAAATGTATTTTCAGGCAGGAAAGGCTAGACCAGAGTGAAGGTGAATTCCTGCCATCTTGAGTTGTTTCTGGTGTTCCCACAAAGACAAATCACTGTTTAAGGAACAGAAGAACCTAAGATTTTCATCTGGAGCCACTGGGTCCTTAGTCTTTGGGATGCCTTAGGGAAACGGGCAAAATGTCACAAGGCTGGAGATGAATAAAATGCCCAATTTCAAAAACTCAGGGATGTAAAGGCCAGAACTGTTATTCAGGTATACTAGAGCCTTCTGGACCAGCACTGCACATGCTGGAACTAAATCCCACTGAGTTAAGCTCATTTATGCCATCGGGGCTGTTATTCGTGAGTCATTTGAAAAGATGCCAAAGTAAGGATGTTGTTTCAGTACCAGCATTTGACAGGCCGAGTCACCTCCTAACATCCTGTACGTACGATGGAAAATGAGCTGGAGAGGCCAGGTGCATCGCGAGCAGGCTTTGGCTTCTCCTAAAAACCAGGCGAGGTCACAGGTCGTCCTGGTCTGTTTTCTGTTTTCCATTGTTCCCATTCTTTCTGGTCTACATTCCTTTTATACCTAGGTGAAGAAAATTAATTGGATTTCTCATATTCAAAGATTCCTTCTTGATGTTGAAATTTAATCATTTAAAATGTTTTCTTCCTTCCTTACACTGGTTCATTTACTTGTTACATTAGTTTTATTTTGCTGTGTGTGTGTATGTGTGTGCGCACATTTGTGCACTTGTATATATGTGTGTGTACACACGCCATGGTACATGTGTGGTCAAGAGAACAACTTATGAGAATGGGCTCTCCCCTTCACCGTGGGGGCTCCAGGATCCAATTCAGGTTTTCAGGCCTAACAGCCAGTGTCCTGACCTTCTAAGTCAGCGGTTCTCAACCTTCCTAATTCTGGGTCCCTTTAATATAGTTCTTTATGTTGTGGTGTCTCCCAACCATAAAATTATTTTCATTGCTACTTCATAACTGATTCAGCTACTGTTATGAATTGTAATGTAAACATCTGTGTTTTCCCATGGTCTTAGGTGATCCCTGTGTAACCATCACCAAAACCCAGCTAAGAACTTGCTGTTGCTCCGCAAGTTCCTTGTACCTCATCAGTTGATTCTCCCTCAGATCTCTGGGTCCAAACCACTGAGGGCCCAGGTGCTAACTGTGTGGTTTATGAGCTGTTGCATGTTAGTGGATCTACTCTGTCTTATTCTTGTTTTGGCTCAGCTCATGTAGCTTTGGGGTCCGCTATATTTCATATAGAATGGTCCTTGCCATGCGTTCTTTGCCATGGCAAGAGGCACCACAATGGGGCTATTTTTTTTTTAATCTCGTTCACTCATTCAGCAGATAATGTATATCGGAATTGTTTTAGTGTTCACCTAATTTTAATTTTACTGCCTCTCTCTCTTATCAAGAATTATATTAGAAGCAAGTCCCATTAATCTTGCCGTTTTACCTCTACCCCAGAAGCCTTTGCAGAAGACAAGCATTTCTTTCATGAGGCCTGAGAGGGACAGCTAGAGCAGCTTCATCTACAAAGCTGCTGTGGAGAGCATCAGACATGAGGAGCTTTAATAATTTGTTGTTGTTGTTCCTTTTTCTGTTTGTGAGTCAGTGCCTCACATAGTCCAGACTGGTCTTGAGCATTTCAGATAGCTAGAGATGACCTTGGACTATTGCTTCTCCTGCCTTTACTTCCTGGGCGCTGACATTACGTGTATGGAACCATGTCTAAATGTACAACAGCACGCTTTGAGTTTGATGCTATAGGCAGACTTCTGGGGACATGGGAAGCCTCCCAGACATAGAACTTGGAAAGTGGACATCGGTTTTTACTCCTTTCTGATGTCCATTTTAGTTCCATTTTAGCTGACTGCAGCGACACTGGCGATCAGAAGTCAGTTTCCTCCCCGTCTTTGCTGTCACATATTTGAGTCGCGAAGTTCCTGTGTGCTGCACCCTGGTGAGTCTGGTGGATACAGCCAGCCTCCGCATCCCCTGGTCAGCGCCGCTCTCACCGTGGCTGATGGCAGAGAACCTAATCTCAGCTTTCCAGGGCGGCCATGAAGGGGAACAGTTCTGGCAGCCTGTCCAGGTTGTCCTTTGAGACTTCACACCGAGCCTGTTTTTTCTCAATGGAGGCGATTGCTGCTTGGCACACAGGCCTCTGCTTGGCACACTCTTTGATAGACCGTCCTCAGATTTCCTGCGATGTTTCCAAGGCCTTTCCCACCTGCTGCCTGTGCTCGTGGTCAGGGTGATGTTGGGTCCCACTTTCGTTTCTGTTCTGGCTTCACAGAGGTTGTGTGAGTGTAGGATGGTCCATTGTGCTGCCCAGAGTTGCTTTGATAGAGCCGACATCCCCCAGGGCCCTTGCTATGCCACAGCTGAGGACAGATGCCTTTTTCCTGGTAATGGGAATTCCCTGAGTTTTCTGCTCAAGGCTTCATTCATTTCCTTTGTTTAACTAACACACTAAGCTTTATCTGCCCATGTTTCCTTGTGGGCCTAAACTGCTTATGCTTATGGCTTCTCTTCTATAAGACCAGTGTGGGGTACGTATATACGTGTGTGTGTGTGTGTGTGTGTGTGTGTGTGTGTGTATACACATGTGTGTATGTACAGGTCTGTGTGTGAGAAAGAGAGACATCCACAGGTTGACATCAGCCATGTCTTTGCTTGCTTCTCAACCTTCATTTCTTGAGACAGAAGCTGGGGTACATTCATTACACCAGGCTGGCTGGCCAGCAAGCTCTGAGGACCCATCTGTCTTCTCAGCACTGGGATTACAGGTAACATACTCTATCGCCTCTTCTACGAGTGCAGGGCTGTGACCTCAGGTCCTCACCCCTAACAGGCTGGTACACTTCTGAGCTGTCTTCCCATTGCTGCCCTGGGCCATCTCCAGATCACATGTGACGTCAGCTGTTTTAGCCCTCCCTCCCCCTTCCCCCCGAAAACAAGAATGGCCCGTGGCATGCTCTGCCATTTGAGGGACTTGCTATAATGGTGTGAGGTATAGTCATCTGTGTTTCTAGAGCCTTGAAGCTGCCAGAATTTGCTTTCTTAGAAATGGACTTCCAAGAAGAGAGGGAACTACCACCCGAACAGTCTTGCTTTCCGTGCTGAGTCCAGTGCTGCTTTCATTCTGGCTACTGGGCAATGATCGTTAATAAAATTGCTATTAGCATAGGGCTTAGGGCCAAGGCTTAGGAGATGAAGTTCTAAGTCCTCTAGTAAACCTCAGGATTTGCTAAATCATGCCAGTGAGACAGGCCAAATGAAACAGTGGCCTGAGGTTCCGGAAGAGTCCTTTTTCCCTCTGTGCTTTGACCCCCAGTTAAGTTACTATGAGCAGAAGAGCACTGTCAAGCACACAGTAGGTATTGCATAAATTTTAGGTGAATGAATTGCGTGTGGGTGCAGACATACACAACTTTAGCCATCTGTGGCATTTCCACCAGCATTCTTATCCTATTTTCTCAGTGGTTTTGTGGGTCAGGTTGGGAGGAATGATGAAAGAGGAACAAAGGGTCTGAGAGGTTTAGGGATATACAAGGCAGAGTAGAAAGAAGTGACTGAAGAAATCAAGTCAGAGAATTTCCCTGAGCCCTTGTTCTTTACCTGTGAAATGTACCCATAAGCAAATCCAGAATAACATCACAAAGTGATCAAGTGATGGCTCTAAACTTGCTCATGAATTGTAAAGATGTATTGTGAGGGGTTGGAGAAATGAGTCATCGGTGAGAGCACTGGCTACTCTTGCAGAGGACCCGGATTCGGTTCTAAGCACCCAGCTGGCAGCTTACAACCACCTGTGACATCAGTTCCAGGGGATCCAGTGCCCTCTTCTTACTCCTGCAGGGACTGTATTTATATGGTGCATATGTGCGCGTGCACACACAAATTAAGTACATTTTAAAAAATAACTTATTTGAGCTTTTAAAATTTAAATATGTTAACTAAGTTGTGGATAATCTTGGAAAATTAACTGGGGAACACAGCAAAGCATGAAGAAGGAAATAAATACTTCTCATGAGCTCACTAACATTACAAGATCCACAGGAATGTGGCTTTTCAAGAGAAAATTGTTAATCCACGATAAAGTTGGAGTGGCACATAAGAATGGCACCGTGATTCCAGTCCCAACACTCATTACTGCATTCATTGTCCATGGCAGTGAGGAAAGAGAAAGAAAGAATGAAATATTCACCAAGATGGGAAGAGATTAAGTTTGCTGAAACTCTTCTAAAGAATAGTATATTGTTGTAAAATTCTAGAACTGAAACCAGGTGTGGTGGTGCACACCTGTAATCCCAGCACTCAGGAGGCAGAGGCAGGTGGATCTTTGTGAGTTTGAAGCCAGCCTCGTCTACAGAGTGAGTCCAGGACAGCCAAGGCTACACAGAGAAACCTTGTCTCTGAAAAACAAAACAAAACAAGCAAACAAATAAAAGCTAGAATAGACCATGGAGATGGCTCAGTGGTTAATTCATTTCCTGTGTGAGGACCTCAGTTTGGATCCTCAGAATCCATGTCAATGCAGTGTGTGTGGTGACCCTTGTTAAGCTCCCCAAAGCCCCAAGTAAAAGCTAACAAACAGAAAAAAAAAAAAATTCACCGTTAATGTTACAGGTTTAACATACAAAAAGTTTGTTTTGTTGTTGTTTTATTTTTGTTTTTTTGAGACAGAGTCTCTCTGTGTAGCTGTAGCCATTCTAGAACTCACTATGTAGGCCAGGCTGGCCTTGAACTCACAGAGATCCTCCTGCTGGGGAGACAAAAGATTAATGAGCATGACGATCCAGACTTCAAGGCCAGCCTGGCCTACATTTGGAGACCTTGTCTCAGAAAAGAACAAAAAGTAAGTTGAAAACAAGATACAAGTTTTAAGGTATGAAGAAGTAGGGTATTCATGACTGTTGGCACTGGCGAGATGAACAGCCACGTTATCATAAAAAGCAATTCAGCAGTATTCACTGCGCATGTTCAAGTGATTGTTTCTCAAACCTGTATGTTCAAAACACACAGCCCAGAAGTCAGCGGGAAGAAAAGCTTTATGCTCACAATGTTGACTGCTTTAATTTATGTTTGGAAAAGAAGAAAAAAAAGAAAAGAAAAAAAGCTGGGTAGGGAGGTGTAGTCTTTTAGGTTCAGGACTGAAGCAGGAGGACTCCAGAGTTCAGGGCCAGCCTGGGTTACATAATGAGTTCCAGGTCATCCTGGGCTATAAGGCAAAACTGTCTCATAAAAGAAAGGAAAAGAGAAGCTTAAATATACAGAGACACAGCAATGAGGTAGTAATTCTGATAGCTTAGTGTGACTGCTACGTGGATGGTTATATATTATGGTTAAAGGATGTTTGAATTGCTTAAACACAAGATTGTAAGCATGTTTAAAAACAGAGTCTCCCCTGCAATGGGTTATTTAGTAAAGAGCAGAACAAAGCCTTCTATGATGTACTCAAACCTAGAAGAAGAGAAGCCCAAGTGTAGTCAGTGTGTTCCAGGTAGATAGATTTTGGTTCTCCATCTTAGAGCTTTACAGGTTTTCCTAGTAAGTGTGGATTACCATAATTATGGGGATAATTTCAAAGCGTTCATGACTGCATGACTTGGTAAATGACTCATACAGATAGTACAACATCCTTTGCTTTTACCAGCTCTATTTGTATTTTAATGAACAATTCTTGTAGAAAGGATGAGTGTCAGCTGTGAGCTCCTTCCATCCAGTCCCCCCGCCGGGGTTTAAGTAGCTCACTTGCTTTCATGTGAGTGGCGGTTGAGTACGTTTGATACAGGGCTAGGCACCTTTGTGGCATTGCCATGAAGAGGCTCTTTACGCTACCTGTGCGGTGTGACAGGTTGGTGGACGGTCCTGTGGGTGTGTCTGCTGGTCTTCGGAAGCAGGCAGCGTGATGAAACTCCTGCCCTGTGCGCAGTGCAGCGGCAAAGGAACCTTTGGAGGGTCCGTCCGTTCTTGCTGTCGCTTTCAGGTCCCCTGGGAATTCAGAGTGGTCAGCTTAGAAATTAGATTACATTAAATCATCTAGAAATTGAGACCCGATCCACATTTATTATCTGTGTGCTCGGTGAGAGACGGAAGCAGTGGGGGTCTCTCCAGGCTAGATGTGTGACCCGTAAATGGTCTAGTTTGTTGGATACCACGTTGAGCCTCTGTAGACCTAGAGAAGCCTAAGGTAATAAGTGTGTAGAGCAGCCACTCAAATCAGTTAAACATTTTAAAGTTACATTTAGTATGTGAGTACGTTTCACAGAGGAACGCCATGAGGCATACGTAGAGGTCAGAGAACGCCTTGCAGAAGCGGTTTTTCCCTACCACGTGGGTCCCCAGAAACAGACTCAGGTTGTCTGGCTTGGTGTCAGGCTCCTTTACTGGCTGCTCCAACTTTGGGGCTCAAAGCAGTGAATTTTGTTTGATTTGGTTTTACTGACTTTTTTTTTTAAGTTAGCATATAAAATCATGCATTCCATCAGGATGTTTCATACATCTATCTCAATGAAATTTCCAACTTAATGAATGAAACTCCAGAGGCAGACAACCTAATGAATGAATGAACGTACCGATGAGTAAGTGAATGAATGTGTAGCACATCCCCAGCTCCACTTAGAAACTGGTACAATACCACCACTTCAGGAAATGGTGGAGAAAAGACCGGGAATGTGAAGGCCCTGCTTCGTGCTTCGTCATTGCTACTGATATTAATGAAGCTTTTCGAGGAACAGCCGGTCCACAGTGACCCCAAAGCATCGTTCAGACCAGAGTGCTTTGATGCGCTTGTGGCTGTGTTTCAGAGCTGTCTAGAAACAAGGGTACTGTAAGTCAACTTATTTCGGGCTCTCACAGCCAGCATTTCTGTCTCCAATAAATGATTCATGTCAGAGAAGCACCTAAGTGCATTTCTGTCCTGGTAAGACTCTCTTCACATCCATTATGCTTGAGTCTGCTTGGGGAAATGGCCTGGGTTCATTTGACATCCCTGTATGAAAATCAAAGAAAAAAAAAAACTTTTTAAAAGGTAGCTATATTGATTTCCCCCCGACCCCACTGTCCTTACCAGAAATTAAAGATTGGCAGTGGCAGTCTCTCTAAGAATTCAGGAGTCAAGGGCACCTCTTAAACAGGGACAAGAAGAGAGGAGCGCCCAGTTACTGCCATCTGAGACACAGAAGTGAAAGAAATGCCTGTTCCTTCAAACTAGCCTTTCTGGGCAGAACATCCCAGGTCACCCACTGAAGACAAGCCCCTGTGTCACTGTGGTGCCCTCACAGAACTTTCCTCGGAATCTTTGTCTGGGTATCCGCTGTCCTAGGTACAAATGCACGTTTGCTTCTGCAAACCCAAACACGAGGATGCGGAGCACGTGCACAGGTGAATCTGTACATCACTCTCTGAGCCACGAAACTAGGGCTGATAACAGGCATCTGCAGTCTACCACAAAGCTGCTGCCCATCCAGGACCACCCTTAGGGACATGGGGTGGTCATTATTTTCTGATGATGGTCAAGAGTCAGATTCACATGCCCTGACCCTAGGTGTTCACTCCTTCCTCTCTGCACAGATTTATCCACTGTACGGAGCCCGTTTCTAGCCTCCCAGTGGCACATGACAACCCATGTTAAGCCTCTTTCTTAATGGTTTCTGGGGCACTTTCACAGAGCTCACTGGTGTGCAGTGTTTCCCACCTGTGAGGCTTTGTTACTGGTCTCCAACTGTGGCTTTTCTTACTTCAGCTCTGAGAGAATTTATCTCTAACCCAGGATGTCCACAGGACTGGAAGTTGGGCTCATGTACATATGGTTGACCCTCCTTGTTGGTTTCCAGAAATGCCACGTGGCCACAGATAATGTTTTATCCTGTGTGACACGGCAAACCTCACAGAGCAGTTGGTCCAGATTGGTGGGTGGGACTGGCAGAGTGGGAGGCAGCATGCAGTCCTGCCTGCTTTACAAGGTACAGAGAGGACTGGTTTGGCCACCTCTGGTGGCTGGGGTTGTCTCCTCTGGTGTCCACCTGCCTGTCCATCAAAGAGAAGCGGGACATGTCTTTGCTTGGCCTTGCTGGAATTCTGATGAAAAATCACAGAGAACCAAAAGGATTATGGTTCATGCCTTTCCCATAGTCATTAGAAATGGTGGTACTGGGCCAGAAACGTGGCTCGGCATTTAAGAGCACTGGCTGCTCTTGCAGAAGACTCCGGTTCAAATCCCGGCACCCACATGGCCACTCATAGCTGGCTGGAACTCCAGTTCCAAAAGCCTCTGAAGCCTTCTCTCTTCAGGCCTCTTTGGATATCAGACACACATGGCACACAGACATATATTCAGGCAAAATACCCGTACGCATACAATAAAATAATCTTTAAAAATACTAAATGATAAATTCAAGGAAAATTCCAATAAAGTTTTGAATTTTGCCCTACGTTCTAATTTGAGGACAAGCGGAGGAAAATTTTTACTAGGACAAACTGATGACCAGAGACACAAGAGGAAAAATTAGTAAGAAATAGGCCCTCAGAGCTGAGAATCCTTCAGCTGAAATGGTTGGGACCGCAAGAGTTTTGGATTTAAATTTCGTTTTTTGGACTTTAGAAGTAAGATGAGATGTCTCAGGAGTTGGACCCAAGTCTAAACTTGAACTTCATGTATGTCTCATTTTCTCTGCATACATAGCCTGAAGGTGATCTTAGACAATACAATAATAATTTGTGTATGAAACAGTTTCCTGGAGAGATGCACTTTGTGTTTAGATTTTCAGAGGTCAAGTCATATGCTGAGCTGTAGAAAAGCAGAGACGAAGAAAGAGAGCAAGGGCACCTACAGACAGAGGGCGAGGCTAGGGTGTGTCCTATGGTCGCACTGGGCCCTCTCTGTCACGAATGCTGAGGGCTGTAACTCCATCACATTACCACAAGACCTGAGGCTGACCGGTGATTGGCTGTCTGTTCAAGATCACAGTTAGCAGATGGGGTCCTCCACAGATGTGTCCATCTGCAGCTGTGTGGAGGCCCGTGTGGGAAGAACAGCAGTGGACCCCAGCAAGGCTGCGGGGCTAGACCAGGAGGAAGTGAATAAGTGCTCTGTGCTCTGTGCCAAATGGTGATACCGTCTCCTTCATGCCTATCTCTCTAGCCCCAGCGATAGAATGGTCAGGCCGTTTCCCCACGCTGGTGGCCCCGGTGGAAGGTGTGGCTACTCTTCCTCTTCCTCAGCCTCCTTCATGTTTCCACCATCATAAGCTTATAGCCTACTAAGGCCACTGCCAAATGGTGGTTGTCATGACAACGAAGATCACAACAACATTCAGTTCAAGTCCAGCATTTGTGCTGTTCCTCTCCAGCGTATGAAATGTTTCATTTATTAACTGAAGTCTTGTCTCATGCAAAGCAGAAACAAGGAGATGGCCATCCACTTAGAAGGTGAATTTTCCTTTCTGCATTTTGGGTTTTGGTTTTATCTTATGAGAATTTATTTTTCCAATCTTTTATGGACTCAACGTACTTAAAAAAAATGAAATACACTGTCCAGGCTTGGGAGTTGACTCAGTGGGTAAAGAACCGGAGTCTGACACCTATATCAAAAGGTAGCATGTGCCTATAACCGCTGAGCTTCAGGAGGATGAGGAAGGGGGAATCCCAGGGTCTTCTGGCCAGCCAGTTGAGCTAAGTGGGAGCTTCTGGGAGACCTTCAGAGGGAGACATCTGACTTGGACCTCTGGCCTCCACACACCTCACATGTTTTATGCTTTCTATTGAGCATCTTTTAAAATAGCTGCTGGCAATGAAAGTGGCTCCTACAGGCTGGGTGTAAACATGTGGTCAGCACTCTCAAGCCCTCCATGAGGTAGGGAAAGCAGGGTTGTGTTTGCAGACCATGAGCATCCTGCCTGAAAGGAGGGCATGGCTCAGGTGCTCTGGGAGCAGGTGGCAAGGGGACTGAGTTCAAGAACTCACCAACATGCCATGACACCCTCAGACATGGAACCAATAATGGAAATCTGCAGTGGTCCTGTGAGGCTGAAGGTTCATGGTAAGGTTACTCATCTAGGGCCTCTTGACTTATAAAGAGTGTTTACAGTGATGAAAAGCATGAGGTCTGGTCCAAACTTGTCTCTACATCTACCCTCCATCTAACCTTTGCACTTTAGCTGGGCTATGGGAATCTGTTCATATGCATTCACAGGATACCCCTCTCTTGGTGGGTTTGTGTGACAATGAGAGAGACCCAGAGAGAGGGAGGGAGAGAGAGAGAGAGAGAGAGAGAGAGAGAGAGAGAGAGACCTGTTGTACCAATCTGACCCCACCAGCTCCTATTCAGAGCTGGGATGTTTCCTTATGAGAGCTTTCATCTTATAGAAATTGACCAGAGAATGTTTACATCTGTAGTGGCTCACAGATGTCATCATCCCTGCACAGCAAGGCTGAGACATGAAGATATTCTATACTTGAAGTCAGTCAGGGAGTATTTAGTGAGTTCTTGAACCACAGCGTGAGCCCTATCTTGAAAGGGGGAAAAAAAAAAACAAAAAACAAAGGAAAGAAAAAAAGGAAGGAATGAAGGAAGGAAGAAAGAAAGGGTTTAGGTAGGTGGTAGTTAGCAGGTAGAGGTGATTGCCATGCAAGCCTGACCATGTAAAGAATTCATGTAAAGAATGGATATTCACCCCACAAACCCAGCCCCTAACCTCTACAAATTCATGGTTTCTCTCTTTTTATTCCCCTTTCTCTTTCTTCCCCTCCCCCTTTCCCTCCTTCCCTTCTAGCCTTCCCTCCCCAACTTCTTCCTTTCCTCTCTCCCCTAATCCTCCCCATCCTGCCCCCACCGTGTTTCCATAATAAAAAGAAAGGTAATCTTTCTGCCTCTATTTTTTTTCTCCTGTTATTTATTCATTTTTCTGAGTTTTCATTTCCTTGGGTATAAAGCTCTGTATATTTGGTTTTTTTCCTCTAAGCTACTCAGAACTATGAAATATAGATGTTTATTTTCTGTGTCTTATGTTTTCACTGCCCCATAGTTAGATCCTGGAGAGGGATTAAGCGCTGTTCATTAGAGGACATAATGAAGTCCAGAGTGATTTATGGACTCCAGGGTTTGGCATTCTTAAATGGACACCACGTACCATACAGAGGACTTGGACAGAGTCCTATTCTATGAAATTTTAAAGTAAGCTAATTTTAGATAAGCGTCTGCTAAATCATTAGATAATGATGGTATTTTAATTGAGGAATATTTTGGTTCAAGATGGTCCTGTGGACGGTTAAATTCAGTTTGGAACACTTTCTCTCTGGTTCTGTTTTGGGACTTAGGCCAACATCGCTGCAGAGACTCTAAAAACCTAAACTTAGCCTGTTAGGGCTCCGTGCTAAGTGGCTTGCTCGGGGCTGCACGCATTCCTTGCCATCTTTGTGAAGAATAGCCAAACTCATCCAGATGAAGTGCTCGCCGTCATCAGAATGTGCTATACCCCAAAACGACTTCACTCGCCCTCCCAGGATGTCACAACTCCCCTTCCCATTGCTCGTAGCTGTCCTCTGCCCCACAGACCACAGATACTGGCCCAGAAACTGAATTTGTCAGCTGTCCCCTCTTTAGCTGCTACTGTCATTGCCAACCCACACAGCTGTGCGTGCTTTCATTTCTCTGGTCACTCCGGTCTCCTCGAGGACCTTCTCTGAAGGTGGGCGTTGGGGGAGGGTTTGGAAAGGATCTGGGAGCTTAGCTTTGTTCCTTTCTCCCTGAGATGGCTTCCTCTGGGCGGGCTCCAGGCGGGCTGGCTTGCATGAGCATGGTGTGTATGGGGTGAGTGTGCACATATGTGGGCTGTGAGGTGTGTGCGCACAGGTCTCTATATGTGCATTGTGTGTTTGATGTGTTCACTGGTGTTGCATGTGAGTGTATGTATATGAGGTTCATTGTGTATCTATACAAAGATATCTGCTGTTAGCATTCTGGCAAGGCCTTCAGTGTTCTTTCTATACCTGATTTCAGAATTGTAGTTATGTATACTTCTGTATCCTTTCTCATATAATATCATAGTGGAAATTGACCCTTTATGGAACACTAGTTGGTCTCACTGATCAAGTGGTATGAAGAGGTGTGGGGCCTTATCATGTACTTAATTGCAAAAAAGACAAATGGGTTTGTACTCCCACGGAAGCCATGAGTCCCACTGTGCCTCAGTTTCTTCAGAATGGAGCATTGTAGTTAAAAACAACCAAGCTTTGTTTGGAATGCGACCGTTGCTTTCTTTGTTTTCTCTGTGTATGTTTTGTGCAGTGCTCTGGATTTGGAGACTAGATTCTCAGATGGTTTGCTGTTTAGGTTTTAATGCTGGTGCTAAGTTGGCATGGAAAGTTGAGCAATATATTTTATCTATCATCTATCTATCCATCCATCTATCTCTTTGTCTGTCTGTCTGTTTTTTGGTTTTTCAAGACAGGGTTTCTCTGTGTAACCCTGACTGACCTAGAACTTGATCCATAGACCAGGCTGGCCTTGAACTCACAGAGAGCTTCCCGCTTCTGCCTCCCATGTGCTGGGATTAAAGGCATGCACCATTATCACCCAGCCAAGTTCAGTGATTCTTAGGTTGATTTACTTAGAATATAGGAGGAGGCTTGGCCTCTCTACAGATGTGGCCTGGTTGGGTGACAACAACATGATCTTGGGCTATTGAGAACACAAATCCCACGATGTGCACTGGGTACCTTGGCACAAGGGTGAGAATGCAAGGCACCATGGACCAATCCTGGCAGCTTAGACAAGTCCACTCCGTAAGTTTCACTCTGTGAAATCAGAATGGTACCATCTAGCCCAGGCAGTTATGAGAGTAAAGAGAATAACACATCTGAGATACTGGCTTGATGCCTACAACAAGGAAGTTTTCTCACTTCTCAGAATGTAAGCAGGTGAGTGGGGAGCAGCTAAGGTACAGTAGTGTAGTGTTCTGGGGGACTGTAGGTTGTGGGTGCACTGTCTCCCTTCCTGTTTAGATGCTGGTGATACCTCCTCAGTGTGGCTCTAAGCACATCATGGCACCCGTTCTTCACGCTTTCATTCTCATCTATGCTTCCTGGCAGGGACTTGGGATGGGAGATGATGTGCCTCAAAAACTCAAATGCCAAAGCTGGTGAGATAGTCCAATGGATAAGAGTACTTGCTGTTCCCACAGAGGACCCGGGCTCAATTCCCAGCACAAACAAGTTGGCTCACAAGCATCTGCAACTCCTGTTCTGGAGATTTGGATGACCTCTTCTGGCCTCTTCAGGCACTGGGTGTGCATGTGCCCACATGCACATGCACACACAAAGGGAAAGAGAAAGAGAGAGCACACACATAAAAGAAAAATAAACATAATTTTGTAAAAGTCATATGACTTCATCACCTCCATGAGCCTATAATCATACATTAAAGTATAAACCAGCAGAAAGCAGTTTATTGACTTCCTCGGGTAGCATGACTAACGTGGAGTTTATCGGCACCGAGCTATACAAGTACACACATGCACATGGCCTTTGTACTCTTGACATGATTTATGGATGTTAGAGCAGATGGTTCCATTTGCTGCTGGCCTACATTGATAGAAATCTAGGCAGATTCCACCAGGAGAGTCTGAACTGTACTTTCTCTCTCTCTCTCTCTCTCATCTATCTATCTGTACATATCTATCATCTATCATCTTTCCTCTCTCTCATGTATGTTTCATCTATCATCTATGAATATATGTATATATGTACCTATCTATCTATCCATCCATCCACCTACCTACTTATCATCTATCTTTCTATCATCTATCTGTCTGTCTGTCTGTCTCTCTACCTGTCATCATCTATCATCTCCTCACAACTGTCTTATGCTGATTCACGTATGGAAAAACTGATGGCTGAGCAGGTTAAGCCACTGTCACTGTATTGAACACAATTGTCTTTATTTACAAAGTCAGAACTTAGCTACAGCTTCATAGTTATGTGTTGATCTCTAAATCCCATGAGCTAATCTTGAATAGTCTCCGAAATAGCGTACAGTTTTATCATCCCCTTGCCTCACATGACAATAGACTACCAAAGTGGCTTTGCTAGGATAATTTTCTGCACAACATTCTAAGGACTTCCAAGCTGAAAGAAAAATAGGCAACATATTTTAAAATGTTTTCTCTCTAGCTATTTTCTTCTCTGTTCAGATATTTATGTCTTCTTTTCTCAACCTGATGCAAAGTTGGCTAATGGCCACATTAGAAGAAAATTCTTAAAATACCTGGTCCTCATCTTTTCCCACCTGATACCTCTAAATTATTTAGCTCTCTCTCTCTCTTGTATGTGCCCTAAATCTAAAAGTAACAAACCCAGCTACCTACTCTCACCTTGTCCTTCAGGTGAATCCCTGACTTTTTTCACTTTTGTTTTACATTTAAGTTTGATAAACTCTGTATTAGCTTATTTTCCATGTCTATAGCCAAATACTAGAAGCTGGATTATGTGTCAAGAAAAGAGGTTTACTTAGTTTTCAGGCCTGGAAGTTCTAGCGTATGCTGTTTACTTCTCCTTGGCTTTTGGTTCTGGCCTTGCAACAGATAACCTCATGGTGGCAGGAAATAGAGCAAAGTCCAAAGTCAGGTCAGGAGACCAGAGAGTGAGAAGTCTCCAGAGAACTTACCTGCTTCATGAGATCTGAGTTAATCTCTTCCAAGGGCAGTTCCCATGACCTTGCCACCTGCCACTAGACCCCATCTCTTAAAGGTTCTGCCATCTGAACGTCAACACACCAAGGTCCAAGTGTCTAGAACATGAACCGTTGGTGGACAAATCTTATCCAGACCCTGGAAGTCAGCCTAAGTTCCACAGAGCCAAACAAACAAATGAAACAAAACATTAACTTAGAGTTTTGATTAACATGGAGTAGCCAAGGTTTATCAGAGCTTCAAATCTAAGCTCTCAAGGAAACCCTTAAGACTGTATACACCCTTGCACATCTAAGCACAAGTTTAAGAACGTCTGTGGTGGTCAACAGCCCAACCAAAAGAAACCGAGGCCTCTCTGGTTCCTCTTATGACTTGTCTGCATATATGACGACCCTTCCATCACCGACACCATGTTAGACCCTTTTCACACTCTGAGGTTGAACAGGATAGTAGGGAAGGCAACATTTAATCCCCACACATCACCTAGCAGCAGACTTGCTTTTCTGAGTGTCCAGCCTGAGAGGCAAAAGGTTTGTCAAATGTTCACAAGTGTTAGACCCCGGAGCCCAAGGAAGAATTAAACTTGTGGCCAGGTTGTTTTGAAGCGATTTGTGGTTAGTTCAGGGACAGTGCCTAAGCTCCCAAAGTGTTCAGCATTAAACTGCCAGTGTCACCAGGCTGTAGGCAGTGTAAGGCACCCCTGTGCACAAGGCTACCAAAGTCAAGTTTAAGAAGAGCAAGCTGCCAGCTCCGTGCTGTAGTTACACACAGACACACAGGGCCTGGGCACATTAAACCACAGAGGGAGTTTTATAGGCTGGAACTGCCTTATTCCTTGCTCTGAAAAATGGCTCAGTTGGTAGCATGCTGGAAGCCCCAGGTTCAATCCCCAGAACTGTATAAATCAGGTGGCATACACCCATAATCTCAGCATTCAGGGGATGGAAATAGGAGGATCAGACGTTCAAGGTCATCATTCTTGGCCACATAGTAAGTTTGAGGCCACAGTACATGAGTCCCTGCCTGAAAACAAAAGCCCCATGGGAGTCTAGGATAAGCCAACAGATTTGAATTTACACAGATCAGCCATCATTTATTTACTTATTTATTGCATTATAACAAATTATAATTCTAACCCCTGACAGCTGTGAGGAAGTTTGTCCCAAAGCTTGCTGCTTTCCTCAGTAGTCTTGAGTCATCTTGGCTCCCAGGAGAAGGGAGCCTGCCTCCACCCTTTCTTCCAAAGCCCTCTGCTGAACTGTGAGGTCATTTCATTCTTTGTTCCAGATCAGGAGACTGGTTAGTGACACCGCGAGTCTGGCCTGTCTGTAGGCAGTTTCTTTCTGATTTAACGTTTAAGGGGTGGGTGTGCATACCTGGGTTGTTTCAGGGTAGTTTTCTGGCCTTCGTACTCTCGTTCACTGATAATTTGAAGACTTCAACTATTGACAACTCCCTTCATTAAGTCCTTCCACAAACAACAAATGTATGTTATATGTTACATATATATTCATGATATATAAATATTATGTAACGTCACTCAAGGTAAGCTTGAGTTCAGGGAAGCAGTGAGGAGTGGAGTTGAGGCTAGTAGGTCAGCAAGCAGAGGGGGATGGGGAAGGACTGGGTGAGGCTAGTAGCCTGAGGAGAAGGTCCCGAGCAGGGGCTCCTCAGTGTGGGTCTGAGAATCCATGCTACCTTGGCTGCTGTTTGAATGGCAACTTGGATGACTTTGGTCCAGTTGCTTCACTTTTCTAGGCCTGGTTTCTTACCTGTTTGTTAGGAAGGTGCCAATCCCAGAGGCAGCTGGAAGGATTAAGGGAAGATTGTTTTAACAGGGCCTAGACTGCCCAACAGGAAGTAAGACCGACTGTATTGATGCCTATGAAATAAAATTTAGTGACCTTTAACCCCCCATACATATTCTTCTTTCTAAGTGTGTTCTCTCCAGCATAGAGCACACCATGATTTCACTAATGTACAGCTTTCGTGTTGTTTCAGACGCTTTCCTGAGCCCCGGATCTTTCTCCCTTCTGGAAGTATTCCACCACGAATATTTACCTATTTTGAGACTCCCACACATCATGGACCTCATCGGGCTGCTGAAGTCCCAGTTTCTGTGTCACCTGGTCTTCTGCTACGTGTTCATCGCCTCGGGGCTCATCGTCAATGCCATCCAGCTGTGCACGCTGGCCATCTGGCCCATCAACAAGCAGCTGTTCCGCAAGATCAACGGCAGACTCTGCTACTGCATCTCCAGCCGTAAGAGCCGCACCCTTCCTGCTTGCTTCTTTCCCACAGTGCGGGGCTCCGTCTCTGGCCCCTCCACACGCATTTGCTAGGCTGCCATGCCGAGCCGTCACCCTGGGCCGCTGGGTCTCACTCTTGTGTGCTTTAGTTTTGAAATGTCCATTTTGTCCCCACTCAACAGAAAATTACCCTGCCAGTGAGAAATGCCAATAGCACAAAGCTGAGTAGCCGTGAAGGGTGAACAGGGAACAGTAAATATGTCTCCCATAGCTGCTTCTCCCACTATCGTTCTGCTTGGTTTTCCTGATGGTCTATGGCTGGTGTATATCCCCAAGAGCCCTGGGCTCTGTCTGGGTCTGTGGGTGGATGTATATAATTCACGCACGGTTTTGTTTGATTTGGTTTGCAGTGCTGGGAGTCAAGCATACACACATCTTTAAAAACTGATGTTACTTTCTTGTTTTTTTTTTCTTTCTTATTTTGTGATCATCATAGACATACATGGAATTGAAAGAGACAAAACAAAGAAGTCCCAAATTCCCTACAGGGTGATATAAAGGGAAAAAGGATGGGCTTGGCTCAATGCCCAAGTACCCTGTATAGTTTCCATTAACTGCATGGTAGTTGTATTTGTCAGGGATATATGTCTCTCAGATATATATGTTATCCAAGGTAACCTTGAGTTCAGGGAAATCCAGCAGCAAGGAGTGGTGAGTTGAGGTCAGTAGAAGACCAAATATATATACAAAATATTTATATACATATGTATGACTTATTAGAATGGCTTACAGTTTGTGGTCTAACTATTCCAATAATGGCTGTGTCTTTATTCAAGAATCTAATAGTTGAGTCCATGATGCTGGCTGTCTCAGCTGGTCTTCAGTATATGACAGATTCCCAAAGAAACAGGCTCTAATGCCAGCGAAGATGTGCCTCAGCAGCAGGGTGGATGAACTTGCCAGTGAGAGTGAGGGCCAACAACAGGCAAAGAGCAAAAGCCTTCCTCTCCCATGTCCTGGGCAGCCTCGAGAAGGTGTGGTCCATCCTGGGTTAGGGTGGGTCTTCCCATCTCAAAAGGTCTGGATTTAACATGGATCTTTCTATCTCAAAAGATCCAAATAGCTAAAAATTTCTCACAGGTGTGTCAGCTGCTTGGGTTTTTAGTTAATTCTGGGTTTAGTCCAGGTGACAACCACGATTAGCCCTATTACAGTAAATCACTGGAGTTCAGTGTTCTAGCCTGGAAACTGATGACCCATCAAACCCGTTTAGCTTGCTTCACCTGTGTGTGTGTATGTCCATATGTGTGCATACACTTGTATGTGTGTGTGCATGCTTGTGTGTGTTTATGCTAAGCTGTTTGGCCAGCGCTTCCACAATCAAGGCATCAATGGGTTGCCACATCTCATGTGAGCTTTGTTTTGATAAATGCCAAGCTTATAATTATTCCCTAAACTAGAAAAATACTCTTTCATTATCAGTTACACATATGGCTGCCAGGATATTCAAACTATAGCTTCTTTCATCCAAACTAAGCAATGAAAATATCTTTCTAACTTATATTGTGGTCAAGCAACAAACATATCCTCTTTTTGAAACAAAGAGCATGGAAGTTAAGCGTGCTGTTTAAAACAGTAAGTTCTCTTCTGATTTTTTGTTTTGTTTTAATTTTCAAGACATGCATAGTTCACACTAGCTTTGAACTTGGCAAGCGTCCCTCCCTGGCTCTCGAATGCTGGGATTCCAGCCATGTGTTACGGTGCCCAGCTTTATATTTTCAACTTTATTATTTTTCAGTGTGTGTGTGTGTGTGTGTGTGTTTTACATGTGAGTACCGATGCCCTTAGGACAGAAGAAGCCATCAGATCCCCTGGAACCGGAGTTACAGGTGGTTGTGAGCCTCTGACATGGGTTCTGGGAACTAATCTTCTGCAAGAGCTGGGGTATGCTCTCCTGACAACTGAGCCACCCATCCGGTCCCATGTATTTTTAATGGACACAGTGTTCATATGCATTTGTGATGTGCATTTGTAAGGTCGATGCACTGTCGTGATACACACACACAAAGCAGGAGAGCAGGCACACCCATCACTTTCTACTCCTTTGGTCTGGGAACATTTCAGATCCTCTCTACACACCATACAGTCACACAACACACAATCTTCGTGCTTATCCTGCTATGCTGTCAAACACTGGCCGTTGCTCCACCTCTACAGACACACCCACGTGCGGAAGCTTTTCACTCGGCACAGTGCTGTAGCCAAATTCTCCCTCTGATGTGTATGTTCTTCACCTGGAGACTCAGGTCGCACAACTTCTCCTTCCTGCTTTCTTCTACGAAGTTTATAGTCTCTGCTCTCACATTTAATCCACCGCTCTGAGCCGATTTCTCACATGGGGATAAATGTGCCAGTTTCACTTTCCTGCATTTGGACACCCAGTTTTCTCAACACCACCTATCTGGGAGCCTGTTTCTCTGACGTCTGCCTTTGTTGCCTGTCAGTGGCTGTAAATAAGTTCTTATTCTCGGGTTTTCTACTCTGTTCTCTTGGTGTGTAGGTCTATGTTACGACAGTACCATATGGCTTTCGTTCCAGTGGCTTCGTAGAGTGTTTATACCCCAGGCTGTGTCCCTTTGTTCACAATTGCTTTGGCTACCGAGAGTCTCTTGTGGTTCCATATCAATTTTAATAGTTTCTGTTTGTTTTCTATTTCTAAGAACGGCAGTGGCATTTGTTAGGGATTATATTAAGTCTGTAGATTCCATTTGTGAGGTATGGAGATTTTAACAATATTTTTTTTCACGAACATATAATGCCTGTCTTTGTGTGTGCACTCAAGTGTGTGTGTGTATGTGTGTCTGTCTGTCTGTCCCATCCCCTCTTTTTTTTTTTTTTTTTTTTTTTTTTTGAGATGGCATTTCTCTGTGAAATCTTGGCTGACCTAGATTCGCTTTGTGGACCAGCCTGGTGTCAAACTCACAGAGTTTGCCTGCCTCTGTCTCTCTGAGTGCTGGGGTTAAAGGCGTATGCTACCATGCCAGGCTCTTATCCACTCTTTAAGGGTTATTTCCCTTGTGGTAGTGGAATGAAAGTTTCAGGCAGCCACATAAACTCTGTGCCACTGAGCTGCGCCCTCAGTACCCGCCCTCCTTCAGTTTCTTTTTATTAGTGTTTTGTGGGTTTCATTGTAGAGATCACAAACTTCCTTGGTTGTTTGCTCTTAAGTACTTGATGACTTTTGGCTCTTTTGAACGATCTCTCTCCCAGCACTTTCGCTACTGATGGAAAATGCTGCCGATTTTTGTGCTGATTTCGATCTTACAACCTTATTGAATTTCTTCATCAGTCTAATGGGGTGTTTTGTTTGCTTTTTGTGGAGCCTTTAGTTTTTCTCTAAAAATCATGATATCTAATATCACATCATAAAATCATAACATCTAAAAATCACATCGTCTGTGACCAGGGATAACTAGCCCCTGCCCCTTTCTAGCCCTTTACCCCTTATCTTGATGCCGCAGGTAAGACTTGTATCACCCAGCTGAAGCGGTGAATGTAGACTGTTACTGTGCTTGACCTGAGGACAGAACTTCAGCCTTAAGTAAGTTGTTGGCTGTGGGTTATTTGTTTTGCTGAGGAATATTCCTGGTATGTATAATTGGTTTGGAGGTAGTATAATCGCAAAATGATATTGGATTTTATCAACTGCTTTTTTTGTACCTGTTTGAGATGACCATAAGTTTTTTTTGACTTTCATTCTATCGATGTGATATATTATGTTTATAGATTTACGTATGTTAAACTATTCTGCATTTCTGAGGTAAATCTCATTTGAGCAAGGTACATAATTTTTTTGGATCTTATATTGATTTTTTTGTTGGGTATTATCGTTATCAAGAATTTTCATGGGAGATATTGGTCTTTTGTTTTCCTCTTTCTTCATTTCTGTCTTTTGGGTTTTTTTTTTCCCTCTCTCTCTTTTTTTTCTGTTTCTTTCTTTCTTTCCTGTAGTATCTAACATCATTGTCTGGCTTGGTATTGCAATATTTTGGCCTGATAGAATAAGTTTGAAAGGATTCCTTCTATTTCTGTTGCTTACCCCCCCCCCCCTTTGTAATCTGAGGGAAAAAAAAATTTTAGTTCTTTAAGTGCTTGGTAAATTTCCACAGTGAAGCATTTGGGCCCAAGCTTTTTTTCCTCAGGAGACTTTGTGTCACTGGTGTTCTCTTGAAATTCATTGTGCTTTTTCAGATTTTCCATGTTCTTATGACTCTTGGTAGGTTACGTGCACCAGAAATTCAGCATTTCTTCTTGGTCATTCTAGTTGTTGGATCTAGTTCTTCCTAACGGTCTCTAATGACCTTTTGTATCAGTGACATTGATTTTAGTGTCTCATTTTTTTTCTTCCTGCTTTTAATTATTTTGGTCTTTTCTCTGTTTTGTTCAATTAGCGTAGCTAAACATTTTGTTTTGTAAAACAAAAAAACAAACCCAGTTTTGTTTCAGTCCTTTTTCATATCTATATTGTGTTATTTTTTCTTTGATCTTTATTACATCTCTTCTGCTAAATTTTATTCTTGTTTTTGTAGCTACTTGATTTACATCATTGACTTGTTTATCTGAAGTTTTTCTCAATTTTTGATACAGATGCTAAGTTTTCTCTCTCTTTTTTTTAAAGAGAACCTTTATTATTATTTTTTAACTTATTTATTTTCATTGTATGTGCACTTGTGTTTTGCCTGCATGTATGTCTGTGTGAGGGTTGGCAGATCTTGAAGGTACAGACAGTTGTGAGCTGCCATGTGGGTGCTGGGAATTGAACCCAAGTCCTTTGGATGAGCAGTCAGTGCTCTTAACTGCTGAACCAACTCTCCAGCCCCAAGTTTTCTCTCTTAGTTCAGCTTTTGATTTATCTCAGAGGGTTTAGTATTTCCATTTTTATTTCTTTCAAGCAACTTAAAATTTTCTTTTTGGTTTCTTGATTGACCTATTGCTTGTTTAAGGGCATGCTTTAAAAAAGTGTTTATTTATTATTATCAGTTGTATGGGTATGCCCAGCTATGGTGGATGTTTCTGGTGTCACAGCTGTCCCAAAGGATTTCATCTTTTTTTTGTCTAACTGGGTTATATTAGAAGATCTTTTTAGGAGAACAAATTCTTCTGCTTGGTCTTGTCTGCTCCCTACTATTTTTTTCATTTGCTTCTTTTGCTAATTTTGCTTGCTTGTTTGCTTTTTGTTTTGCTTGTTTGACTGAATTCCTCAGTGCCAAAGTTTAGAAGATCCCAATCTCTCCTGAAATCGTCATTCAGATTACAAGTTGTGATTCTTATTTCATGTGTTGTCTGTGTTCTCTTGTATTTCATTGAGTTTCTTCGTAACTTTTTTTTTTTAATTCTTTTTAGACAGCTCAGCACTTCTTCTTTCTGATCTACTAGAAGAAGAGTTGCCATGTTTCTTGTGAGGCATCATGGGCTCTCTTGTTTTTCCTGTCTCTACATTGCCGTTTGCACATCTGGTAGATCAGTTACCTGTGCCACCTTTGTAGGATGGCTTCCATAGTGAAAGACTCTCTTGCAGCTATGTGTCTGGGATATAGTTCAAGTAGGCTATGTTGGCCTTGTTTTGAGGTTGGCACAGTAGTTGCTTATGTAGCTTCATCATGTAATAAATGTTGCAATGTGGGTGAGTGACACAGGACCAAGGCTACGGGGCTTTGAGGGATTTCTCTAGGATGCAGTGTGTAAATGGAACAGGTTCACTGACTACCCTGGCTATAGTGTTGCTTAGCATTGCAGTCAGTAAACACATGTAGGTAGTGTGTAGCTATCAGAGTTGGGAGGGTGTGTACATTTTAATGTGTGAGGACTATACTAATGACCGGATGGTTTCTTGTCTTTGTCTGAGCTGTGAAGATGTCTTTGCAGAACCTTTGAGTAGGGGTAAGGGTGTGTGTGGAGGGCAGCCTGTTCAGAGAGGGCTTCCTAGCTGCTTCCTGGCATTTAGGTCAGACAAGAAGCCCAGGGAAGGCTAGGTAACTTCTAGGCAATGGGACGGTATGTGGCACAGCTTGGCTACACTCCCAGGACACGTGGTAGTAAATCTGGCAGGCTTTTCCTGGCAGGCTGACTAGCTGTCCACAGGCTTCAAAGCTGGAGGAGTAGGACCACCTGTCTGCTCCCCAGGTGTGTCCGTGGGCTGAGCCGCTTAGGAGTCATCTCAGTTGCTTCCTGTGGGGAACTGTGTGGGTAGTAGACACAAGCACCTGTCTGCTTCCCAGGGGGCCCTGTGGCCTGAGCCACTCAGAACGGCAGCAGGCCACTTCCTGTGGTGTGAGAGTATAGCAGGGCCATCTGGCTGGTTAAAGGGTCAAGATGAAGTAAGTAGTTGCTGGAGACAGATGCCTGGTGGCTTCACAGGACCCCTGCTGGGCAGGTCTCAAGGTGGCGATTTGCAGCATGAATCTGGGTCAAGGGGCATGATGTCTGGCTGGCCATCCTGTAGAGCTGTGCAGCAGTGTGGCTGCTGAGAAGTTGCTGCACAGGGTAGGCCCCTCTCTGTCTTGAGGCTGCTTCCCAAATGAGTAAAGTCCCTCTCGCTTTAGGGATAACCTCTTGGATATATGAAAGAAGGGTGTCATGGGACTCAGAACCTTTATAAGAGAATTGTGTGTTCCTGTTCTTTGCTCTCCTATTTACCCACAGGACTCTGGTTCTGCCTGTAACACTTCGGTGAAAACAGCTGTTTGTTCTTTGTCTCCCTCCTTTTGCTGTAGAGAGAATCACCTCCAGCACTTCTGTTCAGCCATCCTGCCATCCCACCATCCTCTACCTGCTTTACTTTGTAAATTTCAAAAATACTTATGAGGGAAAAAAAAATATGACTTCAACATCCTTATTCCTTTACTGACTCAGAATTTTCAGATACTTCTGATGTTATTTCTGATGTTTGATGTTTGTATTAGAGGGATATGGCGAGAATGTTCACTTAAGACTAGAACTCTTGAATCCATTGTCTATGGCTTACTGGAATCAAACACCCATTTAGTCCAGGACTACAGAGTGTGCCTCCCAATGTCATCTGCTTCGTTTTGCTGTGGTTCGAGTACAGAGGCATCTATAGTGGGATGGAAAAAGCAAATACTTGTCAGAGCTAGGCTCAGAAAGCAGGAAGTGGGACCATAGCTGTGTGAAGAGGGAAGGGTTTGCATAATTAAGGAAGAGAAGACAGCTGAATGAGGTGAACATTACATTTTTTTAAAAAATGCTTTTCCACACCACAGCAGGGGGAGAACTATCTATATGTTTCACAGGTTTAGCGAAACAGTGCTGGTTGTACTTTTTTTATTTTTAAATCCCATCTAGTGGACTTGCCTGTTCTTCATGCTATTCCAAAATCTGTCAGCTTGAAATCTGAGGTCATATCTGTTTGCATTGCCACAAGCCCTATCCAAATTTCAAACAGATTGCCAGGGGTGAGGTTCTCCTTTGGAGTTAGGTCGGCAATGAGGTTCAGGCACGGCGAACCTGAAAAGTGGGATGGCAGTGCCTTGCTAGTGGAAATATTTGGAGGGTACTTTTCACCTACATGTTTCTGGTGGAAATTAAAAGGAATAACAATTTTAAAACAGAAAGATGAACTGTTTTATTATTATAAATAAATTAAAACATCCAGAACAAATTTCAGAGCAAACTCCAGAATTAACTATTTGAGATAATTGGCATTTCAGAGCTGAGTGAAGCGAAGGGTGAGCAGCCTCCCTGTACCAAAAGACTTGCTGTCTTGGTATGTCCCACAGGCTGTGTCTCCATTTCCCTGAGGACACCGCTCCTGGTCAGGCAGTAGAGAGTCATTTCTGCAGTGGTGTGACTAGAGAAGGGATGAGCTCTCTGAGCAGCCAGCATGGTTCCTAGGGAAAGACTGTGGTAGCCAGGGTGTGTGATCCGTGCTGAGCATGGCTCATGGCTACTATGTGGTACATCTGATTAGGAATTGTTCCTGGCCCCATCTCCACAGCGCCCCCATGTCTGGTATCCCAGCAAGTGTTAGGGAGCAGAGCCAGTTTTTTATTAGTTTGTTTGTTTTTAATTCACTTTACATCCTGGTTGTGGCCCCTTTCCTCCTCACCTTCTACCCTCCCCTCCCCATTCCTCAGAAAAGGGGAGCTTCCCACTTCCCATCCACCCTGGCTCATCAAATCGCATCAGGACTGAATGTATCCCCTTCTCCTGTGCCTGGCAAGGCAGTCCCACAGGGGCAAATGGTCAAAAAGCTGACTGCATGTCACATGCAGTCCCTGCTTCCCTTACAGAGGACCCACATGAAGCCTAAGCTGACCATCAGCCACATATATGTAGAGGACTTAGGTCCAGTTCGTGTGTGGTCCTTGGTTGGTGCTTCAGTCTCAGCAAACTCCTGTGAGCCCTGGTCAGTTGGCTCTGTTGGTCTTCTTGTGGAGCTCCTGTCATCTCCAGGTCTGTTTCTCTTTCCTCTCACTTTTCCATAATGCTTGGCTGTGAGTCTCAGCATCTGTTTTGAGGCACTGCTGGGTAGAGCCTCTTAGAGGACAACTCTGGCAGGCTCCTGTCTGCAAGCTTAGCAGTGTCGTTCATAGTGTCAGCGGTTGGCACTCTCCCACGGGATGGGTCTTTGGTTGGGCTAGACAGTCCCTCAGTCTCTGCTCTGTCTGCTCTGTGCTTATCCCTGCACACCCAGAGCCAGGTTTTAACCCATCTGCACCACGTTGGTTTGACCCACGTTGCCATATTCTCTCCAAGTTAAGATCAAAACCTGTTCTTGGGGTCTAATGGTTTCTTCTGGCCTACAGATCACTCTGAGCAGTGTCTGTCATTTGCAGCTGATCCTCAAAGAGAAAGAATGAATTGTTTCCTGGAGTTACACCCTGGTCACATTTCACTAACAAAGCTTTGTCATCTTCCTTTCTTCTGTTAAGTATTTGAGCTCCCTGTTGTCACAGTGGGTCCAGGGCAGCATGCCGCTCTGAGGAAGCTCACATACCAAAGAACACAATGGCATCAGAGACAGTTAGAACACAGTGCGGACACTACTCAGCAGCAGGACGCAGGGGGCAGAGAATGCTGCTCCAGTGGCCAGAGCCAAGAGAGTAATTGCCTTGGGAGTGGGGCTGGTGGCTAAGGGATGCTCTGCCTTACTTTTCCTTAATTGCCTCACTATGTAGACAGAAAATCTAAGTCAGGACCACCGCCGTTGCCCCCTGTATTAGGGTGTCAGATCCCTTGGAACTGGAGTTGTGAGCCCCCATGTGGGTGGTGGGGATTGAACCTGGGTCCTTTAGAAGAGCCTCTAGTGTTCTTCACTGCTGAGCCATCTCTCTGGTCCCCATGGGACCTGGTCTTTTTAATCTTTAGGGAAAGGAGGCTGAGACAGGCTAGTCTGAGATTTTGTTGTCATTTTTTTTTCTTCCTGACACTAGACAACAAAACCAGAAAACTTAGCAGTCTATTAATGTCATGGGGCAAAGGACCAAGCCCCAGATATCATTTAAAGGCCTTGCCTGGGTCCTGCTGGAGACAGACATTTCTCCTGCCTCACAAGTAATGAACACAAGTAATATGGTGTGTCTGAGGGAGGTGTAGCAGGCCCTTGAGAAGATGCCTTCTTCCTGTCTGAAAGAGGTGGTCAGTGCTTAGTGCCTTGTCAATGGCAGCATTAGTAAGGGCTGTCTTTCCACACAGAGGGGAAGGTTCCTATGATGTCTAAAGACACTGGGTCAGGTTTTAGTGTTGATATATGTGTGAGGATGTGGGATGGGGTCATCCGAAATAGATGACCTTAGGAACTAGGAGTCAGTTCTTGTCCTCCTGAGGTAAGTAGGTTTTTTCACCTAGCCCAAGCCCCAACTGCAGTTTTGTTTTGTTTGTTTTTTAAGATTTATTTAGTTATTTAATATTTATACAATATTCTGCCTGCAGGCCAGAAGAGGGCACCAGATCTCATCATAGATGGTTATAAGCCACCATGTGCTTGCTGGGAATTGAACTCAAGCCCTTTGGAAGAAGAGCCAATGCTCTTAACCTCTGAGCCATCTCTCCAGCCCCCAAGTGCAGTTTTGAAAACAATCCCATCTTTAGGCTGGGTGGAGGACTGGTGACCTGTGCCTTCTCTGAGTATGGCTCCCGGGTCATGCTTGTCTTTATGGTGAGGAGTCAGTGGGAACTTCTGGAGGTGTCACAGGATGGGGGATCTGGAAGAGAAGCAGCCATGGCCAATGGGTCAAAATATGGGGGGTGGGGGACGAGCTCAGTTCCTGTTCCCCCGGAGACAGCTGTGGTGGCTGCTGTTTCTAGCTGTTCTGTTTTTTCCCCCTCCTCACTTCTGAAGCATAGCCATGTACACCCCTCCCACCCCAAGACCAGCTTCCCTCCATGTTCTGCCATGTTAGAAAATATGTCCGGGTGTGGCTGCCGAGGTCCTGCTCAGTAGACCCTATGCGCTTCCTCTTCCTTGCTGACTAATGGCCCCTTGTGTGTTACATTGAACACAGCAAACTGCAAAGTAAGACTTTTTTAAAGTAAGGTTTTCACTTCCCGCTTCATCTAGGAAACTTTTGTCAGGAAGGGTGTGCGGGCTCATGGTCTGTGTTCCAGAGCCATCCAGGTAGACACAGGACCAGGATGATTCGGGGGTTGAAAGTCCTGTGCTTTATCCATGTTGCTGATGTGTGAATTCTGGGCATGCCTAGTGCTTATAAAACTAACGCAGATCCCAGAACCCTCCTCCTTCCCTGATCTGGGGAAGTGGGAATCAACTAAAGGTGGTCGCTTCTTCAAGCTTGTTGCCTGAGCCAGGCTAAGTGTCACCAGAAAAACAGTAGCCCTATGAGACCAGGCCCGTGCCCGTCCCTTGTGTAAGCAGACAATAGTTAGTGTTGCTGAAGGGAGGCTCATGAGCTAGAAGTGTATGGGGTTAATGACAAAGGGATCATCTGGACACCAGCTTAGTTGGAAGCAAGGGAGGCCTGGGAACAAGCAGCAGTGGCCAGTGTGGAGAGATGAGAGGGCCACATGGGAGAGGAGAGGAGGACTGGAGCATCCGCTGACTCTAACCTCAGGATTCTAGACTTGCTTTCCAGAGACTCAGCTGGAGGCCTACCACCTGTGGAGTCCCAACCACCATATACAGAGGCTGGAGTTAGACTTACCTGGGTCCTGGAGAGGGCAGACCTGTGAGAGTGAAGCTCTGGAGAGGCCTACGGGGAACTAGAGAAAGGAGTCTGTGCTGAACTCCAAGAGAAAGAGCTAGGGAGAAGCCACATTGGTAGACACCTCCAGGAATGAATGGGCACCCTGTTCCCTGTTGCAGCCTGGCTGTGGACCGCGTTATGCAGCCAGGCTCAGTCAAGATCTGCTTAGGGCTTCAAGCCTAACCCCTCTCCCTAGATGCTGTTGTCTGGACTGCCATGTGATCCATGGAGGCCACCTGAACATGTGGACTATGTTATCTGCATTCAGACTAGGCCCTAGGAAAGTGTTTCTCAACCTTCCTAATGCTACGAACCTGTAAATACAGTTCCTCATCTCACGGTGACCCCCAACCATAAGATTATTTTTGTTGCTACTTCATAATTGTAATTTTGATACTGTTATGAATTATATTGTAAATATATATGTTTTCCGGCTGTTTGACCCCCCTCCAAAGGGGTCTGAGAAACTCTGCCCTAGGACAAAGCACTCCTGTGTCAGAGAGTGTTCCCATGATCAGGGCCCCTGAGGCCAAATGGCTAAAGGGATCTTCCTGCTCTGGTACCTCCTAAGGGATATTTGTCACCAGGTGACAGATGGATAGTGGGTAGAAAGACACAGCTATGGAAGGCACAGCCCCTTCCCTCCCAGAAATCCCATCAAGGACCCCCAGACTCTACCAAAGATTCTCAACTAGTGTTGAGGAATGCTTGCAAGGTACCTCTGGGGCACCCCGCCCATCACTAACCCATTGAATCCAATTTGCCAGATTATAGGCTGGTTCTGGGACAGGTTGCCTGATTGGCATTGTGATGGCAATTCTTGGGTCTTCCCACCTCAAGTGACATAGATCCAAAGTGGGTCTTTCTACCTCACAGGATCCAGTTAACTAAACATCCCTCATAGGTGTACCTGAAAGCAAGCGGGTTTTAGTAACTTCTAGATGTAGTCAAGCTGATGGAGAGAAAGGCTACCAGTGCCGGATGCATGGCGTTATGGGCCAAGCGGATGCTGAATGCCTGCATCTCACCTTGTTTGGGAACAGCCGCTTCACAGGTGATGAAGTTGGGGTGGGCCCTAATCCCATGTGCCTTGTGTTCTTTTAGAAAAGAAATCTGGACACAGAGAAAGATGGTGTGGGGAACAAGGGAATGTCATTGTGAGAAGTCTGGGCAGGGACGTGCAGCAGATTCATCCCAGGACCTCAGATCTTGAACCTCTGAACTCCAGAGCCAGGAGCCAGTAACTTTTTGTTGTTAGTCCCCTAGCCCATGGCCTGCTGTAGGGCGGTCCCTGAGAGTGAAGAGGTGCTTGCTAGGTTGCTTCTTGTCTAATTCTCTTGCCTCTCCTCTGCTGATGTCCCATTTCCTTGTTATCTTCCTGGTTGTACAGGAAGCAAGAGATTATAATAAAATGTCTTGCTTTTTTCTTCTTGGACCCAGCCAAGGGGTCCAGCCCTCTCTTTAAGAGAGTGAAATGGGCTGGGATGTGAAGGAGAGCAGCTGTATAGAGGCAGTGTATGGAGACCCAGCCCTGCTCTGGTCCAGCCAGGGATGGCTTGCAAGAAGGCAGTTCTGAGGGCCTTAAGGAACTGAGCCTCCTCTTCCATCTTGTCTCCAGTGTGTATCGACAGGCATTTTAATCTACCCTACCCCTCCAAACATGCTGCTCAAGCCTTCAGGTCTGCTTTGGCTATCCCTGCCCTACCGCCATCACACACACAAGCAGTCTTTCTGCTAGGTGAAACAGAATGAAGCTGCCCTCCAGACCTGGAGATCGCTCTCCATAGTGACAGGAGAGGGTGCCCAGGATGAATCAAATGAGGGCATTGCCCCCAGGTGGCGTGGAGTTCTGTGCAGGCGTAGTGACAGAGGGAAGCAAACCTTTTCTCCCTGTATTTTTGCATACGGAAGTCCTGGAAGGTGAAGTCCTCTAACCAGGCCGCATGCAGTATTGTCCAGATGCTCCTGAATTTTGTATTCTGAGTCTCACCCCAGCTCAGGTCAGCTGTGGTGGTGTTGTTCCCTCCCAGTCACTATGACGCCTCCAGTGAAATGATTTTATTCAACACCGAGCTAATTGCAAAAGTACCCCTCTGGGATAACACCCTTCTGTCCGTTTCGGGGAAAGAAGAATGAACTGACGGTCTGTGCGTGGTTGCTTAGCTTAGTCTATCAAGTGGTAGTGCACTCTGTGTGCTGATAGGTCTGGCTGGCAGTTGACAGCGAATTGAGAGGTCCATAGCTTCATACTGGGATGCTAATTCACAGAGAAGGGGGCAGGGAAGGATCTTGAATTTTAAAGGTGTTTTGTATGTGTGCATGTTTGTGTGGAGAACAAAAGCCGACACCACGCGTCTTTCCTCCCTCACTCTCCACGTTCGTTTTGTTGTGGCGGCGTCTCACTGAACCTGCTGACTTGGCTAAGCTGGCTAGCTAGCCAGCCTCTGGATCCCTTAGTCTCTTCCCCTTCCAGCTGACACCTCCCATTACAGGTGCTTGCTACCCTGCCCAGATTGATTGATTGATTGATTGATTGATTGATTTTCCCAGGCAGGGTTTCTCTGTGTAGCCTTGGCTGTCCTGGACTCACTTTGTAGACCAGGCTGGCCTCGAACTCACAGAGATCTGCCTGCCTCTGCCTCCTCAAGTGCTGGGATTACAGGCGTGTGCCACTGCTCCTACCCAGATTTTTATACGTGGGTTCTGTGTATCTAACTCAGGTCCTCTTTTTGTACAATAAACATGTCTAGGGTTTTTTAAGTTTTTTAAAAAGAATAATATAATTACACCTAGCCTGTTTATTTTGAATAATAATCCATTTGCTCCTACCCTCTCCTCATCCCTGTTCGTGCGTGCATGTATGTGTGTGTGTACATACATGCATGGGGTGTGTATGTGAGTATACAGATGCATGTGTGTTTGCATGAGCATGTATTTCTCCTATGAATCTCTGATCCTTGGTAAAAGATGACTTTACATTCTAAGGAGGGAAATTTACAATATAAAGTTTACAATGAGGTCCACAGAAAAGCCAGCAAATCTGGGAATACAGCCTCCAGAGTGACTAGTATGAGCTGATGCCTGGCTCGAGCAAATTGCCTCTGTGTTGCTATGGTTTGGAAAGAGAGTGTCCCTGTGCGCATTTGTTTTGGCCAGTATTATGCTCCACAGCTGGCTTGGGTTACAGCTTTCAGTTTGGTGTTTTTGGCATAGTCTTGGGAAGCTGATGTTATGTTGCCAGAAAAGAAACCTTAGGGTTCCTACTTACATGGTTTTTTTTGTTGTTTTTTTTTTTTTGTTTGTTTGTTTTTGTTTTTTTGGTCGTATCAGTCTTCTGAGTTGGAGCAAATAGTTTAATATATTTTATAAATTATGTAAAGTATACTGTACGTTTATAAAATTTGCATATGCTAGTGATACATACTTAATTTTTTTAAAGAATGAAAACTATTTAAAGAGCACTGTGCTTAGCCTGTAGCATTTTGTTTTAATACCAGAGATGGAAATTAAATGACTTAATTTGGAGCTAAGTAGAGTAGGTGGAGAGTTCTCATCAGGCCCTGCTCCCTCATAGCAAAACACATTTTTCTGCTTTCCTCCAGTTCACTCTGTCTTGGGTCCTGAGGGCATAGGAGGCATTTCCAACCCTTCCAAGGAGGCTTTCCTCTCTGGACCGATGCCAGGTTTCCGGGAAGGAAAGGGTTGTTGGTGGCAAGAATTCTTCACCTCTCTCATCTTAGGGATGACATCTTCCTGCTGCCTTACCTTGCGCGCTGCAGCAGTCCCCATCCTAGACAGAGTTCATGGCGTGGGACACGCTGAGTGGAATAAGTGTGCCCAGTGTGGGGGGTCCCTTTGGAGGCTGCATGCTGTGGGCTTCCCAGGAGTAGGGGTTCTTAGGATGGAGTTAAGGAAGCCCTATTCTAAACCCTGTGACTCAGTTGCTTACCCTGGGCCTTTGGTTTTGTTTTGTTTTTATTTTTCATTGTGAAACAGGAAAACTCATTTCAACATGCTCTAAAACCAAAAGGGAACGTGAAGGTGGGTTCAAGATATTTCCAACCCGGTCAGACAAGCACGCTATAAGATGGCACGGATCACACAGGCTTTTCAGAGGGCCTTGAGAACCAGGCATGTGTGCAGAGAAAGCTTTTGGCAGGGGAGTGGGGCTGGGGAAAGGGAGTGTGTGGGGGTATGGTGTGCTGAAGGAATGTGGGAGGAGACAGAAGCTGTGGAGCGGAGCCCGGGGCAGATGACCTGGGAGTTGTCAGAGCTGTGTTCCTCTGTTGAAGGACATTCTATGGGAGAAGTACTCCCTCACAGCATTCTCCTAATCTCCTAATCTCTCCTGGAGAAGGCTCCCCCGAAAAAATGAACTCAGAGGACTAGTGATAGAGTCCACCGGGATGAAGCAAAGACCCAGTTCCTTCTCCCTTGCATTCAGTGTAGCCTGGCATGAACATGAAAGGGTTCTTCAACATGGATGCCTTATTCCTAGGCCCTCAAGCCATAAAAATCAGCCTAAGCATGCTTGCAGGATAGAAGGTTGTACCTGCTGCTGCTGTGTCCAAAGGATCCCATTGACTCCTGGAAGGTATTCTCATGATATGTGTAACATGTAGCGTGTAACAAAGGAGTCAGGCTTAGTTCATATGTGTAGGGAATAAAGAGGTTAGGGTAGGAAAGACCCAGGGAGGAAGGTGCTTTGCTTGTGATGGAGTGGGTGTGCAGAGGGATGGACACAGCAAATTACAGCAATGATGTTAAAACTTTGGGAAAAAAAAAAAAAAAGAAGCCCCGAGGCTGTGGCCACTTAACCAAGGCTGCTCTTAGCCCTAGGGGGATGGGCAAGGTGTAGGAAGTGGGCTAATGCTGTCGAGCTCAACATACCTTTCTCTGGTTGTGTCATGTTTGCCCAGAGGGACTGTGGGTTATCTCACCTTGCTCATCTTACTCTCCCTTTGAATATAGAATCTTCTATGAGTTTGACAATACCCAATATTGACTGGCAATACCCAGCCAAACCAGTTAAGGTTGGTCATGTTAACTTTGTTCAGAATGCAGATCTCTACACTTGAACCACTGTCCGCAACTGGACCAAGCTCGGACCATCCTCTGGCCTTGGTGGGTGCTCTTAAGACAAGGACAAGCCATGCTCTGGTAACACAGGCTCTCTAGTGTTAACCTCTCCTCTCCTATTCCTTTTATCGTGTCATGAGATTCTGCCACTGTTCATTCTCTAGAAAGTGGTTTTGGAAGAATTCTCAAGTGATGCTTTTGGTGGGAATGCTCAGAGTGAACACCGAGGCCAGTCACGCCGTGCTTTATAAATATGGCCTTTGTGGGTGTTGCATCAGCCATCAGCTAGGACAAGCAGAAGGAAAAGAGTCACACAAGTTCCACAGCAATTAATAAAAACCGGGTTTCTGTTTCCAGCTCAGTACAGCTGAGTGGTCTGTTTGGAGGGCACTATGCTGTGCTCTTCATCCTGCAGGCTTTGGGTGTGGAAAATTAGTGGTGGGCCCGTGAAGGCGGAAAACCACTTTCATGTAATTTGCATGAGAATAATGTGCGTGTCACCCTGGATGAGATGATGATCTGAGCAGTAAGGTTCTTCCACCAAAGGCGGTTCCTTCCTTCCACAGGTGTGTAACACCGCCGTCTGGGTACGATCTCACTAGAGGACCTGGTTCCTTAACTTCTGGGGTCTCTCTCTGATGTTAAACCACTGCCCCAAGACTTCTGAAACCCACTGATGGTGGATGAAGCATTTCCCTGCTCCTTCCTGCTTACCTCTGATGATGCTCATCTGCATCTGAAAATGCACACTCCAGGGACAGTAGGTTAGGTTAGGGGTGAGGTCCAGACTTGGCAGCTAGTGCCATCCTGGCCCTGGACAGGGTCCCCTTTCCTGTGTGGCTGAGTGAATGAGCAAAGGCCACCCACTACCTCAGGGACCGAGTAAGTGCCCCCATACTACACACTAACTTTAACCCTGAAGGTGTGCTTTTACTTAGCCTTTGGGGTATGGGAAGACCAGGATTATTTTATTGAATCCCACTGCTTTGCAAGTGATCATGATTTAATGAACTCAGAGCTGTATGGTGAGAACTCATCCAGCTGTAGCCATGAAACCAATTGTAACACATAGGAAGAAAACACAGAGTTGCATTGTTAATTTCTTCATATCAGAGGCATGAGATTAGGAAGTCCCACAGAAAGAAAAATGACTAGGGTTGGGTCTGTGACTCATTTGACAGAGTACTTGTTTAATGTGCCCCCAAACCCTGGGTTTGATTCCTAATGCCACAAAGACCACATGTGGTAGCCCACAACTATACTCTGTGTGAGGGAGGTAGAGGGAGGAAGACAGAAGTTCAGGGTCATCCTGGCTGCTTTGGAAGTTTGAAGCAAGCTAAGACCCAATCTTAAGAGGAAAAAATAAGCAAGTGACCAGGCTGAACAAGGCAGAGAAGGCTTCAAGAGGGGCATGTCATTGGCCAGCCTTGAGAGAGGAAGGCAAAAGTAAGTTGTCCACATGTTAGTGGTGTGGGCCTGAAAGCCAGCTAAGTCCAACCAAAGTCAGGGACTTATAAACCCTCACTATAGGCAGAGAGTCAGTCTATAGCATTCCTTGGTCACAGGAACAGGGCCCTGGCAGATGCCACATACTGAGACTGTGCTCTGGATTCTGTCCTCTAAAGATGGCCTCTCTTCCGGAAGCCTGGCTGCCAGCACCTCCCTGTTATCTGTGTCTTCTTTTCTGCTACCAGCAAGGTCAAGGCCCCCAACTCAAATACCTGGACTGGTCTGTATAGCAGCCTTGACTTCACATCCGAATGTGAAGTCAGACTCGCTGCTAAAATGTCAGGGATTTTCGAGGTCAGTTATCAGACATTACAGACACATGATAAGCTATTTCATGAAACCACATCACTACCCAGGTAGTTGACTAGGTTGTGCTACCGTCTGCATGCTAAAAGTTAGCCGTCTTTTCCCAACTTCCCAATCAGTGATTTCCTTTTGATAGTTGGCTATCTACCATGATGGAAAATATGGAAATTGGCAAAGTTATTTTGATGGAGACCATTGATTGTCAACTTGACGGAAATCTAGAATCACCTGGGAGACACACCTTTGAGCATGTGTGTTAGGGGGTTTCTAAATTGGGTTCCTTGAGACGGGAAGACCCACCCAGGACAGCACCATCCTATAGGCAAGGGTCCTAGACCGAGAAGAAAAGAAAAAGCAAGCTTAATATCACCACTTATCACTATGGATACAATGTCTCTGATGGACAACGCCCTCAAACTATGAGTAGAAATAAACTCTTCCTTAAGTTACTTTTGGGCACTGGAGAGAGAGCTCAGTGGTTAAGAGTGCCAGCTACTCTTCCGAAGGACCTGGGTTCGATTCCCAGCACCCACATGGCAGCTCACAGCTGTCTGCAGCACCAACTCTAGGGGACCTGACAGCCTTGCACAGACATGCAGGCAGAACACCCAGCATGAAAAGTAAATAAATTTTAAAAAATTAGGTTGCTTTTGTCAGGTCTTTATCACATGATGAAAAAAGTAACTAATATAGTTATAAATCAGGTGCCTTTCGCCTTTGGCCAAGTCTCCCCAGCCAGAGATTAACTGATTCCCAGTAGAGTTCTGTGTGCTGGCCTAGTGAAAAGTATCAGCCCTATGGTAATCTGGACATGCGGTTCTCTTACAAAAAGCAAAGGGTCTAGAACTGATCTGAGACCCCAGCCATCACAGAGCACAGCTGAGGTGAGAGAGGGGACACACGAGTGCCTTTGCAGATCTCAGTAGAACATGGGTGCTCTGTACAAGAAGTGGGTTGGAAGCAGAGGACCTAAGATGATACAGGGACCCTGCCCTCAACCCAGCTGTGGTCTTGTGGGAGAGCAGTCCCCTGGCTGAGGGGCTATGACTGTGAGCACCACTCGAGCATTTGAGGACTGTAGCAGAGCCGACCACAGAGGCCCTTATTGTGTGCATCTGCAGAGCAGCCGTGGAGAAGGCTGGGCTGTCTTAATTTTATCCCAGGGCTTAGGTCTCAGGTGTTTAAATGAGTCATTTTGCTTTCTGGATAATGCCTTCACTGAGATGCTTATGACGGTCCTGGGCATGTGATTGTGCTGTGCAACTTCTACCTGGACAGCCAGTCCCTTAAACAGAAGGTGAACACTACCTACCCCTGTCCAACTAGAAGAGACCATGATCAGTGGGACAAACCACCACGATAACATCCACACCTTTCAGCTGGGTTGCCGTAAGCAGAGCTGGACCTCAGGGTGAAGGAAAAGACGCTTAACAACACAGCCGTTGGCTTTGATCCATCCTGCGCTGGCTCTTCACCTGATGACCAAGCACGCTCAAACAATGGAATGACCTTGCAATCCTTTCCGTAGACACATGACGAGCACCCACCGTCAGCACGTATGGGCATCGTGATTAAGCGCTGGACCCAGAGATGACTGGAGCCATGTCTGTCTTGTGGCTACAATTCCCAGTCTCGACATTAGGCTTTGGCTTGCAAACAGGAGGGCCACCCTGTCTTGTCTTTTCCATATCCCACACCTGATCCTAGTCCGTATCTCCTGACAGCATTCGTCATTATTTTCTCTGCTCTCTGCAATGTCACATGGCAGAGACAGACCAGAGTGAGGATTTGCCTTAAAAGAAACAGTGCAAGGGGTGGACAAGCCTGAAGACTAAGCGAAACGCGGGAAGGGTGTCAGCAGGAGGGAAGGAAGAGGTGAAGCAAAGCCTCGTGTAGGAAGGAAGACTGTACTAGGTAGTAAGAGCACTGGACCACGGGAAAATAAACATGGGAGAGCATCATGCCGCGTGTTTATTTTGGAGCTTCCCTACCTGAAGCGTTAAGGAAGGGGTGGCAGTGTGTGCAAGTCATTCCTTACGCTGATGAAACTCGGGGTAGCAATTGGAGAAGGCAGAGCGGAGCTTGCTGCTAAGGAGCCGGGGGATGCTGCCTCGAGAGCGCTGGCCCCTTGCATCAGTCATCTGTTCATTTATTCGCACCCAGCCCCACGGGGAATTCAGGACTCTGAAAAAGAGACATCGCCAACTTGTATTTGTGTCTAAACTTGTCACAGCCTTCTTTGTTAGGCCATGAAGGAGCCGCCTTGTCAAGTTAGGAGGGAGGGAGCCCTTGGCAGCCTCTGGAGTTTGGCCCTTGTTGAATGGCAATTTTTGTTTGTTTTCTTTAATCTCTTTCAACTGGCTGCAGAGCAGCAGAAAGAGGCACGCGTGTCTGAGCCCAGGCAGCTTCCAGCTCCTGGGCAGAGAACAGCCAGTGGCCCTTCAAGGGTGGTGGTGGTGGAGAAATGTGAAAAAGCTTTGCTTGCGAACACAGGCTGATGAGATCTGTTCACTCAGTGTGTCGTGCGGCTCGGTAGGCACGGCTTAGGTAGGCCTTTCTGTCTAGAAAGGAGAAATGATTGTAGCCTGGGGACTCTGCTGGGACTTTTGACTCTTGAGCTACCAACTTGAGTCATGGGGTTTGGCTTATTTTAATATTTGGAGCTGAAGTTTTAGTATGTAGTCTTACAGTGATGGACTCAAATATGCCATCCTCCTCTCTCAGCCTTCCTCACCCCAAACTGCTGGGAGTAGAGGCATGTGCCACCACCTCAGGCTTGTTTTTTGGTTGTTGTTGGTGGTTTTTTTGTTGTTTTGTTGTTGTTGTTTTGAGTACTAGAGAGACCACTGTATCAGGTGGTTCAAGCCAGCAGACCTTAGATGTAAAAGAATTTTGGTATTCCAGGATGAACAGACTGGAATGTCTGCAAATTTAAAGCACACATAGAGTAAGCAGAGCTGGACCAGGGCAGTGCTCACGCTGAGCAACCAGACTGTTAGAGCCAGATACTGCAATCACTGGTGTGAACATGACCTGAGCCACCTCAGGACTGAAGGCAGCAGAGATGGAGCAGGCTGAGGGTTCTGGGAGCCTGAGGTCCAGCTTAAATTGCCCACTGGGTTTTGGCAAACTCTGCAACCCGCAGAAAGACAGAAGCTGCCTGCAAACTGATCAACTTTAGAAACTTGGTAAGCGGTTGTAAGTGGGAGCGGGGTCATCAGTTAAATAGAATAATTAGTGTCTCTTGCCACCTTGGGAAGAGTCGTTGTGTAATGAGCTTTAGAACTGTACTCCAGCCTGTGGAGATGAGAAGTGGCTGGCCAGTCCCTTTGGAAGATTTAATCAGTATTTAAGTATGGTAGGAGCAGCAGGAAACAGTGTCAAGCTTGTTTTCCTTTTTGGAAACTAGGGACCTTGTCGCCGTTATCTGAGCCCTGCCCAGCCACTGCTGCAGGACAGGTATAGAGGCCACCCTGTGTTCTGAAGCGCCTCTTTTCAGGCACTGATGGTATGTGTGTGCATGTGCTTCTCTAGGTAAACATGCTGCAGGCAGGCAGCTCCCAACTGATGTCCAGGGAGGCATGAGAGACCGAGGGAGAGAGCTCAGGATTCAGCTTTCTGCAGGCAGATGGAACTGACGACTGGAAGGACCCAGACCAGACCAGACGGGCTCTACAGTTCTTCGTGCTGTGTTGACCCAGCCAAAACAAAGAAACAAAAAACCTTATTTTGTCGTTACTTCTTAACTATAATTTCGCTACTGTTGTAGATCATAATGTGACTATCTGATATACAGGATATCTGATATGCAGCCCCCAAAGGGGTCTCTAACCACAGGTTGAGAACCCCTTTCCTATAGGCTGGGGAACTGCTAGCTTATTAGGCTGTGACTCAGACTTTCTCTAATTTACATGGCCAAAATAAACTAGGCAGAGCTCCCTGGCTGTGGCCTGCCCTGCCTTGCTTTAACTCTTCCTAGCCCTGAGCTTTCAATCTCAGTTCTGCTGGTTGCAAGTGCCCCCCCTCCCCCACCACATGCCCCCTTCCCTCGTGTGCCCCAGCCTTGGTGCAGATGCAGATTGAGCTGAGAGGAAACCAAGAGCCTCAGCTTCCCTCTGTGTTAGCTGCATGGGTGAAACCTGTCCCTGGGGCTGGGATCTTTACTCTGTAACGAGTGGTACCTCAGCCCTTTCGCTAGTCCTGCGGTCCACATTGCATCACAGGGAGGAGGAAGCAGACCTTGGGGGCAGTCTTTGGGTTTCTATTCCTCTTTTTTGGGGGAGAGAGAGGGGGCAATATAACTTGTGAGTGCTGGGATTACAAGTGTGAGTGCCAAATCTCTGGGATTCTGCTTGCATAGCTCCTTGCACATGGCTGAGTCCTACTTTGATAAAGAATGTGTCCCATCCAGGGGCCAGGGCAGCCGCTCGCTGGTCTACTGGATAGAAGCCCAGCTTTCCCTGATTGGGTTCTATTTCCATTTCTGTTGTCTTGAGTCACTTCCCCTCCTTCACAGGAGGCCATGCTATGGTCTGGGGATTCCCTCAAGGGTGTGTCCATCCTGTACTCAGATTGGCCAGTGGTGGGGATGACAGCATCATCCCCTCCTGTCATGAACAGTTCCTTCCTATTGGCTGGCTACACATTTCATCCTATCTCCTGCCTCAGTGGTTGCAAATTGTGAATGAATGAATGAATGAATGAATGAATGAATCACAAATTACATTTTATTGTGCCTTATGTAAATATTTGGGAAAGTATTATTTAAGGATTCTTTATAAATATTATTTACTTGGCTTCCTTTTGAATACATTTACTTTTCCATTTCTTTTTCTTAATTTTACTTTTCTGCATCTGTATCTGGACCAATAAATAGGCCCTGAAAATCTAAGTTCTGAATTGTATTTATTTTCTTTTTTTTTTTTTCAACTAAGGAACTCACCGCAAACATTTTGTATGTGTGTGTTGTTGTTTAAGTGGATTCATATTGGACCTAGGGAGATGGGGTAATCATGTGGCTCACTGAGTTTGTCTTAAGTGTAAGCCTGGAGGTGTTGCTAGAGTCTAGTGACTGTGTGTGGCCCCTGTGCTCCTTAATATCATATTTAACAAGAAAGGACCGAAGACAAAGGAATGGGTTGATCTTAGTGCCTACACTGGCATTATTATCGTGATTTTCAACTTTTTATTTATTTAATTTTTAATTTTATCTATGTCTGTATCCGTATGAGTGTCCATGTGAGTGTGTGTGTTTGTCTATGTGTGTGTGTACTCATACCAGACTGTATACATGGGGTCAGACGGCAGCTTGAAGTCACTTCTACCCTTTTGGGCACTAGGGCAGGAACTCAGGTCTCTGGGCTTGTTGGCAAGCTCCTTTATCTGCTGAGCCATCTTGAGAGCCTCTCAGTTTCTTCAACTCTTACAATGGCCTTTTCCCTTTAATCCTTTTTTATTTGTTTGTTTGCTTTTGTTTTTCAAGATAGGGTTTCCCTGTGTAACAGCGCCCTTGGCTGTCTTGGACTTACTCTGTAGACCAGGCTGGCCTGGAACTCAGAGATTTACCTGTCTCTGCCTCCTGAGAACTGGGGCTAAAGGTGTGCACTCCAGTGTCCGGCTCTTTAATCTGGTTTTTTGTTTGTTTTGTGTGTGTTTTTAAATTAATTTCCCTTCAATTTGATGGTATAACCTATCAGTAGGGTATTTTATGCTGTCTTGTCTTTTTCTTTTTCTTTTCCTTTTACCATAAAAGTCATAAAAGTTCTGTTGCTACCTAAAGCTGTGTTTTGCTTGTCAATGCTGTAGAGAGAAACTCCCTTAGTACATTCACAGTCTGGGCCAACACTCTACTCAGCTATGTCCATAGCCTTGCAAGTAGGTATTTGCCTAGCTGCTCTTCCAATAGCTGGCTGTTCCGAGGAGAGGCAAGTGCTGCTTTTGAAACTGTCCCTGGAGACGGGCTTGCTGTTGGCTGTGTACCCCCGGTGGTGGTACTCTTCCTGGGTATGATGGTTAGTAGTAGCTGTCAACTAGACAGAGCCTAGGAGATAAGCCTCACACCGCTGTGAGGGGTTCCCTAGAGTCTTGGACTGAATGAAAAAGGAAAAGCAAGCTGCGCATGCACAACCACCTCTCTCTACTTCCTGACCGTAGATGCAATGATTCTGATGCCATGACTTCCCCACCACCATGGACAATCACCTAGAACTGTGAGCCAGAAGAAGCCCCTCCTCACTCAAGTTACTTTTGCTTGGTTGTTTGTCACAGCAATGAGATGATACAAACAGTGATTGCCTTAGCTCGGTGAGGTACTGGTGAGCTTCGGTACTGCTCAGGTCTGATGCAGGGAGAGAGTGTTCTAAGCTCAGTGTCAGTGCAGGCACTCTGGGCTCCATTGTTGACTTTCCTGTCAAGCTTGGCACAGGGCCCAAGCTCAGCAGGACACACATCTCAATGCCTGCAATGGGGCGGCCAGGAGGCACCGGGGTGGAGGTGCAAAGCATGGGTTTGGAATCAGTTTTGCCCACGGGGTTCTGAGTCCTGTGATTCTGGCCAAGCCGGTATTGCTATGCCTCTTAAGCTTTGCAGAGTGAGTGGCACAGAGGGGCTGTCTACTTCCTCTGCCCTGTCACCACTGGTGACCTGAGGTCCTGTTCATTTGTGGTTTGAAGGTTGCTTAATCCATGGTGCCACCAAGTTGTTTTTAATGCAATCTCCTTGCTAACTTGATAGTAATTCTGATTTGTCTTTTTTAAACCACAATTGGAATTACCCTAATAGTTGACCTAAGAAATCAGTGGGCCAAAGGGGTCAGAACTATCCGAGCTTTGATTTCCCCAGCAGTTGTTGCGTTAGCCACTTTTCTTCTTGTTGCAAGAAAGTGCCTGCCAGATACAGCTTCAGGAAGGAAAGGTGTGTGTTGGCCCTCAGTTCAAGGGCATAGTGGACCATGGAGGAGAAGTCATGGCAGCAGGAGCATGGCATCCACAGTCAGGAATAAAGGAGGCATGGATGTTCAGCTCACTGCCTCTTTGCTCATTTGTTGAGGAGTCTGGCCCATGCAACTGGGTTGTCCACATTTATGCTGGGTCTTTCCACCCCAGTGGAAACCAGAAACTGCCTCAGTGCTATGTATGCCCAGAGGTTTGTGTCCAAGGCAATTGCTGATCCTGTCAAGCTGACCATTGCTAATGGCCATCGCCTGTGTTTAGGCTGGGAGGGGAACATACTTGTTGCCTCTGTTAGCTACTCATTGGGGAGTGGCTCCTCCACACTTCGCACCAGGGCATATGAGTTCCGCCCTGCTTCTGATGATAGACAACTGTAGATCAGTCTTGATTGACACTTTGTTTTTCCTTTTAAGCTTTAATTAGCATTTATAAACTTTCAGGGAGTTCAACGTAATCATGAGATAATGGGATAATGAGAAAGCGAGCCCTTTTTAGATAATTGTCTTCAGCTGAAGGACAGATGTCAGACTTCGAGGGGGGGCAGTTACGTAGGAACTGGATTATTTATTTACCTTCAAAGGAGGAACTGGTTATACAGTAAATGGTATGAATACTACCTGGAATATTATCAAAACCCCCAAAATAACAAGTCACTAAACAAATTGAAAAGCATTTTGAAAGCTCACTGATAAAGAGCAAGGTGTTTTGAAAGTTCACTGATGAAAAATTTTTATCCAGACCAACTCCAGGACCGTCTCTCCAAATCTCAGACATATTTGATGTATGCACTGTACTGAAACACAAAGATAAGCCAGTGATGAATGGACACATAATCTCTTAAGTATTTAATGCCTAGAGATTTAATGTATTCCATTTGTCTGAATGTAAGTTAAGATTTGCAAACATGTTCCTGACTGTGTGTTTAGATTTGCGAAGGTCAAGTCCACTCAAGAGGCCCATGTTGTAACAACCTAGAGTCAGCATTAATCCCGAGTGTCTCTGGATGGAGGTCACAGCCACTTTTATAATCACTGTGACTATTTGTTTATGCTAATGCTATGCAAGTGCTTCTGTTGCAGCAGCAGAGTCCCTGATAAATGTTTTCCTTGTGAGTTTAGAAGGCCTGAAGAGGGTCAGGGTGAAATAAAGCAGCTCTTCAGAGGGTGTGGAGATGGGTGCTACTAGTGGTCAGTAGTTAACTCTACTGCAGAGCTTCAAACTAGTAGACCTCAAGAGCTGTAGCCAAAGAAAACCTATGCAGCCAAAATCCCACCACATCTGATGCATTCATTATTCATTCAGTGAACGTGTTAAGTAGTTATCACATGCAAAGCCCTGTGCTATTCATTGGCTTTGATACATTGAGTAAGGTACTGCAGAATGTCCTGACGACTCATTATCTAACAATTTAAAATGTGTGTTGGGGTCAAGGCAGTCAAGGGCATGAATAGACAATGGGGAATGTGTTCCAGTCATTAACTGCTGTGTAACAAATTAGCTTTGCACCTGAGTTGCTGAAAGCAAGCATTCATTCTGTCCTTGGATTCTGTGAGCCTGGAACAGGAGTATGGCCCTCTGGAGTCTTCTCTGGTTTTCACTGGCAGATTCTACAGCTGGGGAGCAGGAATCAAGGGAGATGTCTTTATTCACATGCCTGGCAACTGATGATGGCTACCTGTTGGGGCCTCACCTGGCCTCTTAAGAGAACACTTTCTCTGCGAAGCACCATCAAGGCGGTGGGCTTTTTAGTGCCGGTGTCTGAGCTCAGGGGCAGAGGACCGCTACCTTATGGCCTGTCTTGAAAGTAGACCATCAGGAGTCAAAGGGATGGCTCAGCAGGCCACGTGCTCGGTGCCCAGGCACCCATGTTAAATGCAGGCACAGCAGTACGAGTGTATAAAAGCAGAACTGCCGGGGCCAAGACGGGTGCATCCCAGGGCCTCACTGATGAGCAAGGCTAGGTTCATTGGAGACATTGTCCAAAAAATAAGATGGAGGTGATAGATGCAGATCCTGGACATCCACCTCTGGCTTCCAGTCATGCTGCACATCAAATTCCTCTCCGCCCATACATACCTACACACATACACATTACATATACACGCACATGCGCACCCATGGCCATGTATCACTTCCACCACTTCCTCCTGGTTACAGGCAAATTAGTTGTCCTCCCAGGTTAATTCTCTCTCTTGATGAAGGAATAGCTGTGTTCTAGAGAAGCACAGGGAATCTACAATGCTACTACCAACATTTTTGTAGAGTGTAATGTATTGAGGACGATCATTAAAAATATCTCAGATAGTTTTTCTTGTAATAAATATAACCTATTGGTTATAGGAAGGACTTAGTGTCTTCCATTCAGTTAAGCGGACTGAGGGTGAGTTCCAAGGGAGAGCCATTAAAGCATAGCTTCTGTCTCCCCCTTCTCTGTCATCTTTCTCTCTCTCACTTATTTTATGTGTCCGTTTGTCTGCATGTATGTGTGTGCACTGTGTGTGTGCCTGGGGAAGCAGGGGAAGGTCTTAGGTCTCCCGGAACTGGAGTTACAGACATTGAGGCGCCGTGTGGCTGCTGGGACCTGAACCTGGGATCTCTTGAAGAACAAGTGCTCTTAACCACTGAGCCACCCTCCCGCCCCTTTTTCTTTCATTCTTGAGGAAGCCTACTAACAAGACTTTCACTTCCGAGCAGCCCTCAGAGAGAAGCCTTGGGAGGAAGGGGGTGTTAAGATCGGCAGCTGGCCATCGGCCTCAGTCAACTGCAGCTGCCATCTCTGAGCACATTGGCCCAGGAGACCCCATGCCAGAACCCCAGTGCTGAGCCGTGCCACATCTGAATTCTTGACCTTCAGCTGCTGTCAGGGGTATCTAGTACTCACTGTTGCTCTGAGGCATTTATGTTCAGCAGTAGGCAGTGGATGTGTGGCATTATAGTGGCATTACAGCATGGAGGAGTGTGTCCATTCACACATAAGATGCACATAAGAGCATCAGAACATGACAACATCACAAGTAGAAAAATAATCAGGGAGAAATAATGGCCAAAGCCTAGATTATTGCCCATTTGATGGGGCTTCCTCCTGGTTAGGTTGGAGACTGACTAGACTCATTTAAAAGATGAGGCCTTGTCCCGTCCTTTGGGACACAGTGATCCCCACCCTGCAGCTGCCCTTTAGGTCAGCCTGGCCATCACCATGGAACTACATTAAAAAAAAAATGGAGAGTCAGTGGGGGGGATGGCCTCACTGGCCAACTGCTTGGACATAATTTGGTCTGTGGAACCCGCATGAAGAATCTGGATGTTGGTATGTGACTAAAATGCATCACTGAGGAGGTGGAGATAGATGGATCCCCAGGGCGTGCTGGGCAGCTAGCAAACCCCAGGTTTTGGTGAGAGACCCTGTCTCAAGTAGTAAGGGAGATAGTGCCCTGAGGACAGCCTCTGACCACCATATGCACAGGCACATGAACCTGCATACACAGGTACCTGCATAGACTTACACGTCTGTATAATACACACCAACACAAAATGCAGAGTCTCAGGCCATTGCCCCTGACCCAAGGCTCTGCTCGCTAGCATGGCCCATGCCTACAGGGCATGTTCTGATTTGAAAAGCCCCCTCTGAGGGCAGAGTTCCAGGTACCTTCCAAGAAGTTCCTGCTTGGGGAATTGAGATAACAGCCTTAAAGCCAGAGGTGACTGACTAATAAAAGAGGCAGAAAACCCAACATTTCTCCTGGTTTTTATAAATGACTTTCTTTCTTCTGCATTCTATTTTTAACCTGAGGTGTTCTTTGAATGAAAATAAGACTTAAAAAAAAAAAAAAAGAAGCCAGTCAGCTCTATAATTTTCTTTTCTTCAGATACTTTAACATTTCCCCAGGGACCGTAGCACTCATTAATCCAGTCCCAGGGAAAATTGTCATTTGTCATTAATGACGTCTTAACCTTCGCCTTATCTGATTAGGTGCAGAATTAAGACTATTAGACAAGCCTCAGTCCCCACCCCCAACCCAGCCCATTTTCTCCAGAAAGGACCTGCATCATCAATACCATCAAGCCAGAGCAGATCAATGGAGTGAGATTTCCTTGTCACACAGCTCAATTGTGATGGCTTCGTCTCTAGCTGCTGGCCAGGTGGCCGAAATCTTGACGCTTCCTACAGCAGCTGATAGAGAAATCTCTCAGCTCAGTCTGGGCTCACCCCTGCTGTCTGTGTAGTCTCCAGCATCCTGGGCACAAACATTGTTTTGGTGCCTTTCGTAAGCTGTACTGTGGCAGGGAATGGCTGTTCTGTGCTTGTGAGTCTAGACAATCAGAAAGTATAGGATGTGAAGGTATGGTATAGTGGTAGAGCACTTGTCTAGCTTGCACAAAGCCATGGGTTCAATCCTAAGCACCAAAAGGGCCAGAAAAAAAAATAACCCTCTAAGAGGTTAGAGCTGTCTGATGGCCATGTGCCAAATGGACCAGATTGCTTCAGGAATGCCTGGATCCCCCTTGGATGAAAACGCAGAGTCTGTGCGTGGCCCATTACCTGGAACAAGTGAAGGATGTATTCCTGTGGTCCAAGCCACCATCCACATGTTTGGGTTCTCCAGTATTTGGGCCAGATTGGTTAGACACTGGGACAAACCTCTCACTGATAATTAGGGCCTTGCCACAGATGTCTGGAGATAAAACGGTATGTTGTTTAAGATAAAACTCTTTTAGGTCTAGACAGCCTACTTCGTTATCTTTTGGCGTGTAAGCCCCTTTCTGTCGGGTTGTTTGGCACACAGAGTTCCACTTAAAATATTAATAACACCCATTGAACGCATTCAGTACCAGCGATAAGTATGTCAGCATTTGCTCTCTCTGCTTGTCTACCAGGCTTCCCATCAAAAGAGCACGTGGCTTTGCTCATCTGCCTGGGTCCTTACTGAAGGACTGGAGCGAGCTTTAAGTTTTCCCATTTGCCTTCTGCCCTTCCTTCTCTCCTTCTGCCCCCCCCCCCACTCTCATCCTCATGCTGGATTTACTTTTTGAGAAATATGCTTCAGCATCTTTTCCTGTTTCCCATTCTCCATCCTCCTCTTGCTATGGCCATGCTGAAGGGAGACTTTTAAAATGTAAACTAGCATTGTTCCGGAAGTCCAAAGACTATAAAGTCTTTATATAGAGTTAGTGCTCTGGTGGGATAGGGTAAGGGAAGTGAGGAGGCAGGAATGCAACTCAGACAATTTCTCTAGCTGGGATGACGGACCTGGCCCTCATTCCCTACCTCCCTCTCAGCCTGCTACTCATGTGAGCTCTCTATCATCCAGGCTTTTAAAAGCATCAGTGTTGTGTGTTTACTGGTGTGCACAAATAGACCCCTTTGTAGCAGCACCCACGTTAGCATTTGGTTTAGTCACTGGGTACTGTAGCCCAGCCAACTAGAAGTCTCAGTCAGTTGCCATTGCACCAACCAGAAAGAAAGAAAGAAAGAGAGAGAGAGAAAGAGAAAGAGAGAGAAAAAGAGAGAAAGAGAGAGAGAGAGAAAAGAAAAGAAAAGAAGAAGAAAGAAAGAAAGAAAAAAGAAAGAAAGAAAAAAGGAAAGAAAGAAGAAAGAAAGAAAGAAAGAAAGAAAGAAAGAGAAAAAAAAAAAAAAGAAAGAACTTTGTAGTTCTAGAAACTACAAGAAACCACTTGTAGTTTCTACCCTGACCATTGGCCACACTGGCCTATGCTTTAGCCAAAGAAAGAACTAATAGTTCGTGCCCTGGAGGGGAGGGCGTGACCTGGAGAGGTGCTGGTGAGGTAAGGGCGTGTGCTTGCTGAGCATATTCATGGGGCTGTGCAGCAGCTCTTCTGTACCTCTGGAAGCCAGAACAACGTTGCATTATGTCATCTCTCTAGGAAAGACCAAGAGGCCAGTCATTGCTCTGTAATTAGCAAGCTGGAGTCCTCTGAAAACCTGTGTTAGGCTTGTCTGTTTCATGCAGATGTTTTCTAATAGGCCAGTGACAAATGCTTAGACTTAATGGAGATAATCTTTCCCAAGGGCACACTGTGGCATGGATTTCTCTTAGGCTGTCAGGATAGGGTTCTGAATTAGTGGCGATTCTGGTGTATGTTCCTTTAAGGGTTTTCTAGAGAGAGTTCAAATATGGAATCTGGATAATAGAAACAAGTTATTTTTCCCTTCAAGCTATGCTCTCATATTCATTAGAATAAAAACAACCAAGGTCAGTCCCCAGCTTAACATTTACACACTTGGCTAAAGAGAAGGGGTGAAATGGAGTCCATAAAGCAGAAGATGTTTTAGGCACTATCCCATGACAGATGGAGAGATGGAGGCAGCTTGGGGTTAAGTAACTCCTTAAAGGTATCACAAGTAGTAGGTGGGTGGGGGCAGTACACAAGCGAAGAGTGAGGGTGCAGCTAACTGAACCCTAGAGGGAGGGTGCCCTATGTCTCATCCTTGTGGTGGCCGGCAGCCATAAGGCAGGTTTACTGTGGCAGCATGACTGACATTTGATGCCTGATGACTACAGTAAGAGCATTGTAGGATGCTTAGCTGCATCCTGCTGGTTCCAGCAACACCCCTCCCCAGGTGTGACAGCTTAAAATAGCTCCAGACATTGCCTGAATGTCCCCAGGGAGGGGATATCATGAGGCAAAGGATACCTCTTGGCCGAGAGCTGTTTCCCAGACAGAAGCCACTTGCCGACTGCAACAGGTTTAGAGTGTTTTATTTGTAAGAAACAAAATATAAATTGTTTTTCTTATCCACTTTCAAACTAAGAACAAGAAACACAAAACTCTTCGATAGAAAAGCCTGCCCCAGTTCCTTTATTTTTAAATAAAAGAGTTAAGAGAAATATTTTAAAATGCAAAGCAAAAGAATCATGCTATATTGTGATTGAGAAATGTCCCCTGCAGGCTCCAGGACCCGGGGTTTGTTGCCTGGTGATGGATGTCTTACTTAATCAGGAAGTTCCCCCTTGGTGAATTCATACCATGATGTTATTGGGAGATGGTGCTTGAGAAAGCAATATCAGTGGAGGAAATATGTTGTCTCTCACCCCTTGCCTTTCTGTCTCTTCTGCTTCCTGGCTGTGCCGGCGTGAACAGTCTCCTGTATCTCTTGTGTGGACCCTTCTTCTAGACCAGCGGTTCTCAAACCTGTAATGCTGCAACCGTTTAACACAGTTCACCATCCTGTGGTGACCCCAACCATAAACTCACTTTTCTGCTACTTCATAGCTGTAATGTTTCTGATGTTATGAGTTCTAATATAAATATCTGACATGCTACCCCCAAAGAAATTGTGAGCATCGTCTTCCTGGGTGGTCCCCCGCTCTGTCTTTTCCCTCCTGGCTAGAATTCTCTAAGAACAGGCCAAATCATTCAACGGAGGTGCGAGATTCACCTTCTGGTTTTGTAATGGTGACGTCACAGCCCATTTCATTGTTAGTTCTCAAATTCTAACCCGTTCGGAGGTTCTCGAGTGCCACGTGCCACACAGCTGCATGTGTGCGTCAGCCATACAGCTTTCTGAGGAGAGGAGAAGCTGCCAGGTCATCAGGCGAGGGAGCGAGGCCGGTGCCAGCAGCATCACGGCACTCAGGGAAGAGAAGCCTTCCTGCCAGAGTCTCACCTGAGTCCTGCCATCCAAAGGCCAGAAAGTCGGGGCAAGGCGTAGTGTTTGTGGGACCTCCTCTTCTGTCTGAGGTGTCTAGGTATGCATGGTCTGGGGTCTGAGAGAAGAAGCTTTCCTACCTAGTCCCATGCTGGAATTTTCTCCTCCTCAGGGTGGCTGAGGCAACCACCCCCTCCTCCGCCCCCAACACACATACACACTCACCCCACACACACACCCGCACTCTCTCTCAGCCTGTATCGTCCACATCCTCAGGTGTCTCTCTCGGGACACTTGGTGAGTTTTGAGTCCGCTTTAATTGCACACTCCACAAACATATACCTGGTGACGGGTCCTATCCAGTGCACCTCAGGAAATCCTTCCAGCTCTCCCGGAGGTCCTTCTGCCATGCAGGACGCCGCATCTCCCAGGCACAGGGTCGCCTTGTTTCCAGATGGTTTGACTGACCTACATTCACCACATAGCTCAGCTCCAGTGAATGTTTGCTTAGGTGTTTGGAGTCCAGCGTGCATTCCTATGTGCTGGCCTTTTCAGAACACTTGCGTCTGTCTGTTCTGCAAACGGGAAGTTGGAGTGCCCTGAAGATGGAAGACACTTTCTTACCTTAAAAGCTTCTGATAGGGTTGCTCTACATTATTTCGTCTTAATGTTAACACTGTTAATTGTACTGTTATAAATTATAAGTAATACACATAACACAAATAGTATAAATATAATTATATTAATATACTAACATGATATATCATTTCATATGAGAGATAAAAGACTATACCTTTTACTGCTGGTTGAGCCTGAAAGGTCACAGCTTTGGGTAAAAGCCAAGCACCCTGGTGGCCAGACCCTGGGCTAGGCAGAGGGCCCCAGGCATGCCAGGATGCCCAGGGCAGCCCTTAGAGGTCAAGGAGAGAAGATCATGACACTGTAGGTTGCATGTGTGAAAAATCAGAACACCAAGTCCAGAATGTCCATTTTATCTTTCTGGAGAGAACATTCATTTCAGGAAAGAGTCCAGAGTGCTGGGATTTGCTGGAGAAAGGTCCTGCTGCCATGGTGAAGGAGAGGATGTGGTCTTGTAAGGGCACATGTATTGATGTAAGGACACGTGGCATCCTCTCATGTCTAGGTCCAAGTCCAGTGACAGAAATGAGTGAAGCAAGTGTCTTCCCGAGGAAGCATGCACGTGAACACACACAGTACCACACATGCATCCAATCACACATATAGTTACAAGGCAGAGGCATAGGGTTTTGGGGGAGGGGAGTAACGGCAGGCACATCTAGCAAGCAGGCTGACAAAGGGGCCAGCGACAGCTCACAAAGGGTCCCTGTGAACCTTATACTTGTATCTTTTTATTAGACTTAACATGTTTATATATGAGCATCTTGCCTGTGTGTACCACACATGTCCCTATGGAGGTCAGAAGGCATCAGATCTCCCGGAGTTAGGGAACTGGAGCTAGGGAAGGTTATGAACCATCATGGGGGTGCTGGGAACCACACTCGGGTCACCTGGAAAGGCAGCCAGTGCTCCTGACCCCTGGCCCATCTCTCCAGACCCTATTTTTGAATCTTACCTGTTTGGACCATCCACGTGGGACAACTGTGGACCGTGGCGGCAAATTCTTTGGCATGGGGGAGTCAAGGCTCCTTACCTCGAGGTAGCTGGGCTTACCTACCTCAAAGTAGGACAGACTCACCTTTCCAATGCGTGAAACCTTAGGGTATTTTGCCCGTCATCTGTAAACCACTTGAGACACTGGGTAACATACATTTCAAATTCTTTTTAAAAGAATCAGAGCTGTCAAGATACTAAGGATATTCAGGTAAAATTCAGGGACTCAGGAACCTGGAGGCAAGGCACTCTCTATCTTCTAACTATGCTTTGTACTCCAGGCTGGTTGGCCTGTGAGCTCTTAGAAAATTCCCTTGTTTCTGCCTCCCATCTCTATAGGAAAGCTGGGGTCTTGGGTGCACATACTGCATTTGGCTTTTTTTTTTTTTTAAGCATGTTTCCATGATTGAAAGTTTGTCGGGCTTGTTTAGCACAAATTACCTTCTGAGTCATCTCACCATCTTCTAGGAAGGTGTTTGGTTTTGGTTTTGTTTCTATGAACCAAAAAAAAAAAAAAAAAAACCTGTAGAAAATTTTTTTAAAAAGTACAAAATTAAGAAAATTCAATGTATAGTTTTACTATCATCTTACACACACATGAAACCAACATTAGTGGACTACAAGATGAAGCAAAGATATGTTTAGAATTTGACAGAAAAACAGATGAGAAAACATCAGAAAGTACAAGGCGGAAGTCGGATCTATCTAATAGGAGCTGGAAAGAAGACAGAGGCGAGGGCTAAGAATTTTCTAGAACTGATAAATGAATAAATCCAAATATTCAAGAAACTCAGTGACATCTGTGGATAAAAGCAAGTCACACTAAGACAGACTGTAGTAAAATTACAGAACACCAGAAGTATGAAAGGAGATATCAAATGTAGGCAGAAGGCAACAGACACCTTCACATAGAGTGACAGAGGATGTATGTTTGTTGTGTTTTGGTTTTTGAGACAGGGTTTCTCTGTATAGCCCCCTGTGTCCTAGAGTCACGTTGTATACCAGCTGGCCTCTGCCCCTGTGCTGGGAATAAAGGCGTGTGCCACCACACCTGGCAAGTGGCTGATGATGCAACTGTGCCTTTGATATGTGAGGAAAGATGAGGATGTGCAATTTGGACCTGATAGTTCTAAGCCCGTTTGTGTACGACCCAGCACACTAGCCCTGGCCCTAATCAGGAGAGAGATGTGAATCAGTTGTTAAAGTAACCATTGGAATAACAACAGCTTCTATAGTGTAGCTCAGTTGGTAAGGCACCTGCCCAGCATGCACAAGGCCCTGGGTTCAATCCCCAGTACCACATAATCTAGTCATAGCACATACTTACATATGTGTATAACAACACCTGTGTGTACTTACAGTATACCTGTGTATACTATGTACTCCAGGATTAGAAGTTCAAAGTAATCCTCAGCTATGTAGGGAGTTCAGAGCCTTGGCTACATGGGACCTTGTCAAGGAAGGAAGGGAAGGAAAGGACAGAAGAATAAAGAACAGCTAATTTGCCCGTGATCATCTGGAAAAGCAGCACCTAACTGCAGCATCCGTCCAGTCAACAGTGACCGGAGGCTTCGTTCTGCAGCCTTGGGAGCTCTCTCCTACACTTACACTTACGTATCTACAGATGTGACAGCTGGGGTGGTCTTCCGACTCACGCAGTGTACAGCCGACAAAATCTTTGCCGCTGACACTTTAAAAATCAGTCTACAAAAGCCACAGTGCTTTAACTTAATCTTGAATGTGTTTTAATTACTCAATCGATGTCTCCAGGGCTGGGATGGGTGAAGGGAAAGTGTGTGCATCTCAAACCTCTAGTTCGATTCCTTGTTTCCTCCTATCCAGAGCTTCAGGGGGGGGTATCTAAGAGGCTGGATCCTTTTCTTGATTCTAATTTAAGGGGCCAGGGAGGGGGGGAGAGCAGTTGGCCTGGCTGCCCTAACCTGGCATTCAGAGTGGCTTCTGTAGTGGTGTTTATAGCACAACCTGTTTTAATTTTAGCACTGTTGGGGGATAAGGGAAGTTAGAGATGAGGCTCTGTGGGAAGGTCCTTAGAGAAAAGGGAGGGGATCCATGAGGCGAGGAGTGTGTTCCCATGGTGACTCAGAGTCCAGGCAGTGGGTGGGAGGAAGTTAAACAGGAGTGGGTTGGTAAGGGCACGGATTTGGGCACAGGGTGCAAAGGATAGGCGCACCGCCCTGGCTGAGGCCCCTTGTGAGAAGGGCGCAAATAGCAAAAGTCTTGGCTCTCTGTGGCCTGTGACAAGCCGCTCACACTGTGCCTGTTACTTTACCTATCAGAGGAACATGAACCCTGACAGGCGACTGTACGGCTGAAGAAATGAGTTTCTGTATGACTTAAGACTCCTCTACTGCTTACAGTGTGTGAGCCAGAATCTTTGCCCTGTCCCCTTGACTCCTCATCGCCTTCCTTGTGCCTTTATCCCATTGGTGCCTTTGCCTGGGTCATGGATGTCACTCTGTGCTGTATGAGCCCCGCCTCCAGTGTCATTGCCGTACTAACCCTGAATGTCTGAGCTCCCATAGCCTTATATTCAACACTTTGGTTGTTCTCCATACCAAAGGCCAGGTGGGATGACCGAGAAAAGTTCACATCCTGTCTCCTGGTGTCCCAGGGCTTTCGAGGTAATAAGGGGTTTTAGATAGTCACTTGTAACTTCACTGGCAAGCTCAGACTAAACACTGGGAGCATTGTTTTCCAGGAGCCCCTGACAAGGTAGGTGTATAACTTAAGCTCAGAATTATTAATTTTCTGAGAAACATGTATCCTGCCTTCTCATGAGGCCAGGAAGAGGCCTGGATTCTCAGTGGGGAGATGCTCAGAGCTCTCAGCAGCTCAGGACAGTCAGTGTGCTGGACAGAACCGTGGGAAAGCCTCATAGGTAGTTTGAGGTGTGGCTATCCGTCTGGTCAGGCGCTAGTGGCCTGTGGAAGCCCTGCACCCCCATTGGAGGCTGTTTACCCCTGAGAGGTTACATTCCCCATCCTCCCAAGCTGTATCCATGAGTTGCATCAGGGCTTGTTGCCATGGATACTGCTGGGCTGATAAGGGCTCAGATTACTAGACTTAACAAATAGAAATTCAGGGCACCAGCCACATTTTAATTTCAGACAAATGATGAATGATGTTTTAGTATTTGGCTCCAGTGCTGCATGGCTCATAATTTATTACTAATATGTCTTCCATCTGATGGTTCATGGTCATGTTTATGTGAGCAAATGATATGCAGTTTATGGGAAATTAAAACTTAGTTGTATACCTTCTGTTTTACCCAGTGACCTCAGTAGGGACAGAATATCACTTTTATCAGAGTGGAGGGTTTCCCTGGCAACATTGGACTCTCAGTGGGCAGAGGACCAGTAGGGGAGAACCCCAGAGCTGGGTGAGGGTATGTCTCGGAGCTGGGTATGAGGAAAGGACCAAAGAGGTGTGCTGAAGGAGGAACCCAGAGATGTAGGAGGTCAGGGGAAGGACCTCAGGGCTATGTCAGGGGAAGACCTCAGAACTATATGGAAACTTCACTGGTCCCCAGTCTTGGAGAACACACAATTTATACCTTTTCCTTCATAACTAAAACTTTTATTGTATTTATTTGTTTGCGTATGTGTTTTATTTGTTTGTGTGTTTGTTTGTATATGTGTCTGGGTGTGTTCATGTCCTGCATGTGTGAAGGTCACAGGACAATTTGTGGACCTCAGCTCTTGCCTTTTACCATGTGAATCGCAGGGGTGGGATTCATGTTGTCAGGTTTGGTGACAAGTATGTGCCAAGCCATTTCACTGATTCTTCCTACATAATTAACTAGCTCTATTAAAGGTCTTGTATTTCAAAAGAGACAGAATTAGATATCCCGAGGTCCCAGCCTAACGGAAGATGTCTCTTGTGAAGAAATGCTTTTCAAAAGCAGTTTTATATTTCTTTCCTAACTAGTTTGGTAGTTGTGTACATTTTAACATCTTCTTTACCCCTTTCAAAATTCTGATAAAGCTGGTTCGGGTGTGTGTACATTCCTATTCTCTGTGAGTAATGAATTTGCATTTGGAAAATAAGCCTTGTTCTATTCCAGTATCAAGAAAGAAAAAATAATGAAACTTTAAAAAGCAGTTGCTTCTTGTGTAGATTTAAGTTTTAATCTAAGCATCCCTTAAATGATACTTAGTGGAGTCAGAGAAATAGCAGAGGTTAAGAGAATTTACTGTTTTATTTCCAGAGGACCTGGGTTTGATTCCTGGCACCCACATGGCAGCTTACAACCCTCTGTAACTCCCGTTTCAGGCGATCTGGCGCCCTCTTCTGGCTGCTATAGGCACCAGGCACGCACATTTTGAACATTTAGATGCATTTGTTTTAATTGAAAGATTAGTAACTTATTTTTGTTGTTGCATTGAGAGAGAGTCTCACTGTACAGCCCAGGCTGAGCTCAAACTCATGGCAACCTTCCTACCTCAGCCTTCTAAGTACTGGGATTACTAGTGTGAGCTGCCGTACTTAGCAAAACTGGTAACTTCTGATGGTGTTTTTAGAATATCATTTAAAGGCTTCAGGACTGAATCATTTGTAGTTTTGTTGTTGATAATTCGTTTTGTCTGATTGAAGATCTCTATCTTTAGCCCAGGCTGCCTTCAAACTTGCTGTCCACCTGCCTGAGCGCTGGGGTTACAGATACACACCATCATGCCTGATTTAAAACATTTTAAAAGTCTATATTGTAGTCTAGGCTAGATTGTAGTTTGTGTAGCTTACTACATAGCTAGGGATAACCTTGAATTCCTTACTCTCCAGCCTCCATCTCCCCAATTCTGGGATCACAAGTGTGCACCATGTCTGGCTCCCTAGGTGACCTTTGATGTGACCCTGGACCCAGATTGTTGGTTTTCAGGGCCAAGGAATTCGGTGTGCTCCCAGGAACAGCCTTAGCTGAGACCCACGGTAGCTGAGGAGTTTGTACTGTGCCTCGGCAAGTGTTGTAAGGAGCCAGTGAAAGCGTGTGACAGGATTCAGGTAGCAGCGCAGTGTGGGAACCCGGTAACATGGAGACAGAGACTATAGGCATCAAGAGACAGTGAGGGCTACGTGAGGATGGAAGGAAAGGCGGGTGGCGGGAGATACAGTAGAGGTATGGGCAGGGCTGAGTGGGTAGCAACGGCTGTGGCTAGGTGAGCAGGTTAATGTGGAGCTTGTCATAAGTTAACTGGCGCAGGAATGCCTCACGTGGCTGCGTGTAGAACAGTGAAGGAGAAACAGGGTGGTGAATGGAGTTTCCTGGGGACAGCAGGTTTTTTTTTTTTTTTTTTTCCTAAGAATCATTTCCTTTTGGGGCACAGAGCCTCAAACTTACTTCAAGGATGACCTTGAATTTCTGATCCTCCTGCCTCTCCCCACCTGGTTTTATGTAGCGCTGGAGACTGACTAAATCCAGGGCTTCACGCAAGTTAGGCAGAGACTGTCACAGGGCTACTTACACAGCTGGCAGGCTGAGGATTCGATTGTCATTTTACCCTTCCTTTGATTGGCTCCTATTGAGCGATCTTAGGAAATAACTGAGGTTTGAGGATGGGAGGGCAGTGGAGTCATGGCTCAGCAGAAGTACTGAGATGGGTGGAGTCTAAACCACAGTTACACTCTAACCGCGTCCTGGCGGCTGAGCAGAATAAGCTTGGAGTCTTGGCCGAGGGAGAGGGATGTGCTAGGCCTCATTTGTGACTCGGGAGGGCAGGAGCGGCAAGGCTGGGTCTCTGTGCCCGTGGACCACTCAGGGTGTTGTTAGGTCTCCCTACCCAAGAGTGAGAAAGGCTGTAGCTCTCTTGTAGCCAGTGTGCCTCTCCGTTTATGGAATCTTCCTACAAATGTACCCACTTCTTTCAATTGGCATCTGAACCTTGTCAGGGAACCATTTGTGTCTCCCCTCCACTACCCTCACCCACCCATGCTTTGATAAGAACATCTTATACCTCCCATTAACCCCCTTTCACTGCTATAATGAAATACCTGAACTTAGAAACTCATAAAGAAAAATCAGTTTATTGAGCCCGCATTTCTAAAGCTTCAAGGTCATAGTTCTGGTATCAGTTTGATTCTAGTGGAGGACCTCCTGATGATGGCATCTCAAGAGCAGGTGCTCTGTGACAGAGAAAGATCTTACGGCCACATCGAAAGCTAAGACGTGAGTGGGAGGAGCCACCCTTGCTTACCTCCCTTATGGTCATATCTTGAAGGTGTCACTGCCTTAGTACCACCACGCAGAGGACCAAACCTCCAACATGAGAGTCCCTGGTAGACTGTGGGGGTGCCCCTGTCTCCAGTGCAGTAGTGGAAACAGTGTTGGAGGTATGCTTCTGTCTTCAGGAAGTATGTCACTTCTCTAAAGGATACAGAGAATGGCCCTTGCCTTCTGATGGCAAGTCCAACCTTTTGTAAATGACATGATGTGATATTGTCATTTATAGAGTTCACACTCAAAAATCATGCAAACAAACAAACAAAAAACCCTCAATGTTTTAAGTAAGTTGATCTTGCATTGGGCTCATTCATGAGCATCCTTGGGCAAATGTTTCCCATGGCCTGCAGGTTTTACATACCAAGTGTCATGAGCACCTCAGAACATGACTGTGGCTTCAGAAAAACCTTTCAGCCATCCTCAGGGATGGTAGAGGTCTTGGTATCCGGTACTCAGACCTATCAGAACCTTATTTAACTTAAGTCACCCAGAATTCCTGTAGCCCTGGAGTGTCAAGGCACACACCCCCTCCCCCCATAGCTAATGAGACAGGGAAGGACATTTGGGAAGTTGAGGGCTCTTCTGAACTGAAGCCTGGAGTAGCTTGCCAAAGGGCATTTGAGCTCTGAGCTCATGGGATATGGGGCAGATAAGAAGAGGGGCTGGACTGAGTTCTCTGTAGAGTGGTTTGGACCAAGGTACTTGCAGGTCTCAGGGAGGGACCTGAAGGAAGCTGTGTGGCTTCAGCATATCTCAGATTGTCCCTTAGAGGAGAGACTGAAAAACATCTTCATCCATAGCTACTCATGAGGGTCCCTGGAATATTCCTGGGGAAGGAGTAAAGGGGATGTTCTCACACATGAGCCCTGAATGAGCCCCGAATTCTTTCTTCTCTCCCCTTTTATGAATCCTTGAAGATGCTGGAAGCATGGGAACATGGGTGGCAGTAGAGCCACCACTATGGCTTGTGCCTCTGTGGCAGGCACTTCACAACCTGCTGTTGCACTTTAAGTTAACTTGGGTGTCAGTGGCCTTGGTTCTGTAGAACAGACTGGAAGCTAACAGTCAGCTCCCTTTTCTCTGCAAGACAGCCCAGGGACCTGACAGAAAATGACCCTCATTGAGCAATCCTTGCACCCTCTTCTCAAGATAGAAAGAGGTGAGGCCTCCCTCTGTGCCATAGCAGCAGGTACCTATGCCTTGTCCCATACCCTGTGCTGGCATTAGCACCCTGTCGCAGCCCAGGAGAAGGACATTACACAGTGTCCACGTCAGACAGCAGGAGCCAGAAGCCTAGGCATGCTGGCTTCCTCCACAAAGCTGCTTAGGGAGCCTTAGACCATTCAAAGGCTTCACATTTAAGGGTATGGAAATGCAACTTTTCTACCTTTCATCTTCATCTTCAGAAATGAAAAGGATGGAGGTCTGTCTGGGAAGAGTCTTGTTCTGCATTTTGCAGTGTGTGTTCCTCCTAATCTTTCTTCTTGCCCCCCCCCCCAGGGAAGTGGTGGGGGTGAGGGATCCCTGCTGAGGGGCTTAGAGAATGCATGTGTCATGGGCTCATTGATTTCCTAAGTCTCAAGTAGAAGTGGCACCTTGCTTGCTCTAACTTTGTTACTATGACAATTTACATATTATACACATAAAAAGGAATGAGCCCATGACACACGTGGTTTACACACACACAAGGATTCTCTGTGTTTACCTGGATCTAACTTTATGTACCTCATCCTGTCTGTGGTTATGGAATTATTAATCAACTGACAGACATTTTTGAAGTGATTTCCAGGCACTGTAAGTCATGAACTATCACTCAAATTATGAGACAGGTTTTTATAAAGAAAAAGAACTTCTTACCAGATGTGGTGGCACATGCCTTTACTCCTGTCCTGACCTCAGGAGGCAGAGGCAGGTAGACCTCTGAGAGTCCAAGGCCAGCCAGGACTATGTAGTGAGACCATGTCTGAGGAAAAAAAAAAAATCTTAATATGTAACCGCTGGCTAGGGCGGTGTTCAGTGAGTGAGGTGCTGCTGTACAATATGAGAACTTGAATTTGGATCCCAGCACCCATGTCCAAATGCCAGATACAGCATCCTCCACCTGTAACCCCAGTGCCTCAGGACAGAGATCCGTGGATTACAACGGCTCACTGTGCAGCTAGCTCACTGGCCAGCCTGCTGAGCCTAGACTCTGAGCTCCAGCCTCAGTGAGAGATGACACCCTGCTTGCAATCCTTCCTGCGTGTCTTCTTACTATTTTGTTAATATCCTGCTGTTGGCTTCTCCAATTCTTTCTGAAATGTCTTTTAAAAAAAATAATTGGAGCGTTTTCAAATCAGGCTGTAAGTAGGAGCCCCCACACCACATTTTGTCAGTGTCTCTGAAGTGTCTCTTAATTTAGAAGAAATTTCTGGCCTTTTTTCTTGTCGTGGACTTGTGGCCAGCATCGTGGCTACAGTCCACATGCACTCATCCCTCTGCCAATGTTCCTATGAACCAGAAGTTAGATGTGAGTCCTTGGCAGAGGCAAGCATTCTAACAAGGCAGTTTTGCCTCCCTGTGAGCAGTGTGCATCTTGATAAAAACCCGGCCGGAACCAGCAATCAAAGGACTAAATCCCATGCCCTTGAGCTTGCCGGACCCCATTCCTCTCCTGTGTCTAGACCAACAGGGCCCTAGCATCTGCAGCTTCACCCCTCTCACATCCAGCTACCTCCATCAGCCACAGATCAAAAGTCCTAATTGGAAAATTCCTGAAATGAGTAATTAGGTAGCTTTGAAATCAGATGCCTTTCTAAGTATATTGATTGGCATGAAGTCTAGCTACCCACTGGCTAGTTACCTAATAGCTGGCTCGGTTATCCAATAGACTGCCGGTATCTATCTCAGTGGGTAGTTGGAGATACGATGGATGTGGAAGTCCAAATGTCAGGATGCTGGAGAGGAGGTGGTGAGCACTCTGGGTCTGCCTGCTCCCAGGCTTCTCTCCCCGTGTGCCCTGGAAACCCGGAGTACCAGGCCTTGCTCTGCCTTTACACATAGCGCTTAAGCCTTTGACCTCCTGACATTGCCTCTGTCTGAGAACCAGCCCGGCCATGCCAGGCACAGCGGTCATTGCCGTAAGACTCACCCACAGTCTGAACCATGCACATCTATAGACACAGGCCCAACGGTGAGATCAGCGTTTTTAATCTTTCTGTTCAGCTCATTTTAACAAGCACACAGTTGTGTAGGAGCTCACGTGCTGCCTGTGGCGCAGTGTGTACATTAACTATGTGTATATATCTTTGTTAGAATAATAATTTAGGTTGGAAATTCAACCTCTCTTCCTCAAGAGCCTCCAAAACACAAAAGCCCACCCGGAAAGGTCCTGGTGCAGGGCTATTGTCTCCCAGTGTTAGAGACAGGCGTGTCTGTGTCTCGTCCCCTCCTCTTCCCTCCTCTGTGCATCTCCCCATAGTCAAGAAGAGCCAAAGAGTAGATGCTGTGTGTGTGTGTGTGTGTGTGTGTGTGTGTGTGTGTCTGTATGTATGTGTGTGTCCATGCCTGTGTGTGTGCAGAGCCACACCATCAGCTCACAAATCCCATACTGGCTCCAAGCCCAGCCTAAACCTGAAATCAAAAGACAAATTCAGTTGGCAGAACCTGAGTAAACAGAAAGCCCTGACCGAGGCTTGGCTGTGTTTACTCAGAAAGGCTGTCCTGGGTGAGCCCCAGAGTGGGGCTGGAGCAAGAGCCATCTCTTTGTATGTCTCGGTAATGTAAGCAGCAGTCTGGGATTTCCCATCTAAGGTGGGGTGAAACCGGCATGCTGTATATCAGCAGTTCTCAACCCGTGGGCTGTGACCTCCGGGGAGGGGTGGGGTGGCGAACAGCCCTATCACAGGGATTGTAAGTCAGATATACTGCACATCAGACATTTACATTGTGATTCATAACAGTAGCAAGATTACAGTTATAAAGGAATAAAATAATTTTATGGTTGGGGGTCACCAGCATATGAGGATCTGTACAAAAGGGTCGTAGCATTAGGAGGATTGAGAACCACTGTTGTCTGTGAAATCACAGGTCCCCCATGCTTGCATTTTGCAGCGCCCAGGCAGCCCTGTGGGCCTGGAGTCGGGGTTCACCCCATCTGCCGTGTCCCAGGCACCCGTCTTCTCAGCCAAGCATGAGCCCTCTCTCTCAGGATCCCCACAGGCTCACATTTCCCAGGAACCTCATGTGAATCTCAGGCCTTAGGATGCCAGCTCCTCCTGGTATCGAGGGCTATATTTACCGGGCACTTCCTGTTACTGTATTTTTTAATATTTTTAGTTAATTCAGTAACATAAGTTACTGGGTTAGTTAATTAGTTACTGAATTTAGTTAATTCATGACTACATTTCTGTAGGCACCAGACTGGGAGCCAGAGTGGTGCCTGTGACATTCCTGGTCCCATTCTGGGATCTCTTGAGTACCTGTATTTCCCAGGTGCTTGGACCACCAGGTGAAGCTGAGGCAAGATGCCTGGTGACTAAAAGGACTGTGGCCGTTGGGAGGAAACCACTGAGGAAGCTGGGCCCTTGCTCTGCAGGTGATGGGGTTTCCCACCCTGAATTTTCCACTCTGACTTCTCTGTTGAATCATTTCTCATGTTCCTGAACCTCCCCAGGCTCTATGTGTCCTGATAGGTCAAGTATTTATGATTGGACGGTGTTGTTCCCAAAGGCCCAGAAAATGGCTGAGGAGGGAAGATAGAGAAAAATCTTACGTTTTCCTTGTGTCGATGTAAATACATAGCTCTTACCACAATATATATGTTTATAATATACACACACAGAGAGACATACACAAGACACACACACACACACACACACACACATTATTCTGGAGCTAAAGATGAGTAACTGTAGCCTGAGAATTCTGATTTAGGTTTCTCCATACACCATGCTCCAAATCAGAAATCAGTAATGGCTACATTTTAAAGATAGATTTATTACATATACGTTTATGTGTGGGGTGGTATTTTGCCTGCATGTGTGTGCCCACAGAGTCCATAGAAGGCATCAGATCCTTAGGAACTGGAGTTATAAAGGGTTGTGAGCTGCCATGTGGGTTCTGGAAACTGAACTCAGCAAGAACAGCCAGTGCTCTTAAAGGCGGAGCCATCTCTCCAACCTGTTTACGAAACTTTAATAGTAAATGAAGAAAGAAAAATCATAGATCAAGGTACTTTAAAGCACACTAGTGGGAATATCAGGTGAGCGGGAAACAGCAATGGTAGGAAACCTCTGCTATAGGCTCCCGGTACTATCAGATGACATTTTTAGCCTTTGAGTCAGGGAAGGCCAGGGGTCTGTCTTCCCCAGAAGAATTTTAATTGATAGTCACACACCAAGGAGGGTAACAGATTATCAAGGGAGTTAAAGATAGGCTAAGGTGACATTGCTACCCGCAACATTCCAACCCCCTACAATCACGGGAGTTTTGATGAGTGATTTGAAGTCAGTCTTGTAGAACGCTTACCGTAAATGTTACTGCCTGGAAGTGGCCACTTCCCTGCCGCTTGCCGACTTTGCGTTCGTTGTTCTCCTCCATGATGATAGTACCATGGAGAAAGCCCTAGGGTAGCAGGCAGATGCTGATGTTTTGAGGGTAGTAACAGTTAACAAGCCTTGGGATTATACATTTTGGTCTTTATGTGGTAGATAAGGTGGGCACACATTTGCCTAGGTTAAGGTGTGGTCCTGCTCTTGTCTCCCTTTTACCCAATCATGGCTTTTACATAGTCAGGATCTTGGAGATTCACACTGGGCTCTAGGAGCCCTCCCTGGGTTCAACATGTCTATACTATGGCGTTGTGAGCCATAGTCCCCCCTCTCTGTGATTCAGTATCATTATTTACAAAATGGCTCTTCTGGGATGTGCATGCCTCCCTTTCCTCTTTCTGCTTTCCCTTGTGCCTTCTTATCCCTACCTGTAATTCCTTTAAACAGAATGGCACAAGAGCAAACAGAACAAAACCAACTTCTTCAGCAGCCAGAGTTTAAAGGTTGCATCCTTCAGTTAGTTCCAAAAGGCAGGTTTTGGATTTTTTCCAGTGATGTCCCTTCCTGTAAACACATCCCTTCCTGGTATCAAGTGCCCAAGGCCCACTCCAGGAATTTGAAGAAACATAGCAGCCAAGAACCAGGGCCAAGGCTGGACACCAGGTGCAGCTGCTCTGAGTAGAGGCAGCTGTCACTGTTCCTGGGAACAGCCTGGAGAAAACTGATGTAGGCAGCATTGGGCAAACTGAAACATGAGAATTGAGAGAGAGGCTTTGAGAACGGTTGCTGGCTGCTAAGAGACCCACGTATGCCTCCTTCTCCCTTTTGTTTCCTGTGCATCTTCCCCCATCCGCTGATTTCACAAGTGCTGACCTTCCTCTGTTGGTTTATTCCAAATCAAAGACAAAGTAGCTTGTGGATAGAAGTGGGGTCTGTGCCTTGTTTCCCAGTAATCTGGAAGAGCAACTTAGGATGGACACACAGGCAGCCAGTTGGGATGGTTGTGTGTCTGGATGTGTTCAGTGAGGCTCAGCACTGCCCGGAGGCTCTGGATAATGATCACCAGGCTGCAGCCTCGGTTACGTCATCTGGAGGGCTGCTGTAGAGCACAGAGCATTCATTCGCGCCCTGGAGCAGTGCTGTGATGGAGTGCCTGAGCCTGAGAATCTGAGGGTTGTTGGTCATGGAAGGATACTATCCTAGGAGGAGGAACAGAGAAAGAGATGGAACCCAGATTCCTTCATGGACTTCGGAAAAGTACTTTCCTTGTATAATAACCCAAGTCCTGGTCTAGAGGCACAACTCTGGGATCCCAAACATCTCAAGTTTAGTCTTGTCTTAGAGAAAGCAAACTGTTGAAATGGTGGAAAAGGCTTGTTGTTATCATTTTGGCCCATCCAGGGTACTAGCAGGAGCTGTAGGGATTAATTGCCAGCAAGCGGGGCAGGAGCCTGAATCTGCACAATTACGTGACCTGGATCAGACAGTGATCTTGTTGCTTGGCATCTCAGAGATGGTTCTGCAAGGTGGACCTGGAAAGGTTGTATTGCTTGAAGGGACAGTCTTACTCCCCTGAAATGATTGCTCCTGCTTGGGGTCATGGAGTGATCTATAAGATTCTGTGTTTCTGGAATCTAAGGCGGCTACACGGTTAGTCTCTGGCTTTCAGGCACTTTGAGAGTGGGATCCTGCCCAGGATGTCGTGAAAGAAGACCGTGACATGTCAGTCTTATCTACACCTTCATGCTTGAAGGGATGAGATAGCTGAGGTACCATTGTATTTAGACTGATATGCCTTCAGTGATGGACAGGCCTACCTGCAGAGTTAGGCAGGTCTGTACCAATGATTTAAAACAAGGCAGACAGATAACAGAATGAAGAGACAGGTTCCAGGCCTTTATCCTGCTTTTAGTTTCCTTTTGAGATGGCGTTTTCCAGCACAAGCAGTTTCTAAATGCTGGAAGTATCAAGAAACTCTGCCCGTAGTCTCCTCAAATGAGATTTATTGGAAGGACAATTGGTGACTCCCACCAAGTGTCTAGTCAGAAGAGCCAACCTGAGATTATGAAAAAGATGAACTAGGATGGTCTCTCACCTGTGTGTGACACACCTGACACTGTCCCATGCCTGACTCCTGGTTCCAGAACGGACTAACTGGCTACAATGGAGCCGTAAGCCTAAACCACTTGAAGGGCTCAATCCTACCCACAAGCCCATGGGAATATGTCAGATGATTCCTATGTCTATAGCTTTTGAAGAGTTAGGCTTTTGACCTGCATTTAAATAGGACAAAGGCCCAGAGAGACTATCAACAGTCAAGGTGACTTGGTGGCTATTGGTGTCATTCACAATGCCAGACTCACAAACTGAGCAGAGGAATGTCAGGGTTACTTCAGTAGAGTCACTCCATGGGGATGACCAAAGGTGACAACAGATGCTTCTCCATTGCACAGTATGTCTATTTAGCCTTATCTCTACCTTTTTTTCTTTAGTGGGCTTGAGGACAGCAGGTCCCCAACCTCGGTGACTCAGCCTCCGGGCACAGGGGCATTCCCTTGGCAGTGATCACAGGTATAGCACAGTGGTCAGCAGGATCAGTGACATTCTCCTTACCTGGCAGCCTCTGCCACTTTCCAAGTGGGCTCCCAGGAGGGAACCAAAGTGGTCCTGACTACCAGTTGTTTTCACAAGACCCCCCTGAGGCATCTGCACCCCAAAGACAAAGACATGACTGAACCGTAGGATTGGTTACAGAAAGCCTACAGGGCCACTGCTGAGAAATTAGTTCTTGGGGCCTTGTAGATGGTTCTCATGCTTCATATTTAACATCCGGTCTGGAAGAGAAAGGTGTGTCCGGGGCAACCAAGGTCAGGCCCACTTGACTTGTGTGTGTACCTGTGGGACGTTGGAGCCCTCTATAGAATGTGTAACCCTCCCCCCAAGCACTATAAACAAGGGTACAACCTTCACAGAGAACTCAGACAGCACACACCCGCCTGCCAACACCTCTCACCCTCAAAGTTCTCTTCAGGGGGCTGTGCTGTCATTCCCATTCAACTCCATGTCTAGAGTTTCTACTGCGCAGCCTTTTCTTGAGACTCCCAGCCTTAGAAAGTTGGCCGCCTCGAATAAAGGCGCCATCCAAGAATACGTTTGGGTTGAGTGTCACCTGAACACAACTCTTTGTTTTCACCAGCCTCGGCAAAGACTATGGCAATAATTTTGTTGAAGCCTACAGAATGACAACTCTGAGTTTCTCGTGCCATTGAGATGAAGAGTCGTGCGCTCCCCTCCACCATGGTTGGGTCATTCTTGGCGTCATCAGGTGTCACAGTGGGGGAAAAGGAGTTGGTTCTTTGATGGAGTATAGAAGCATATCAGTTAGTCATTTTCCAGAACATATATCAATTCAAGCAGTCAGCCCAGAGACACAGATGTAGGTGAATCTAGACTCTGATTTTATTTCTCTTTAGTTTACCCAATCAGGAGGTAAGAAATGGCCACCTAGAAGTGTCCTATCTTTCCCTGCAGGCTGTTGCAGGGTCTTGCTTATCTAGAACCCTTTACTTTGAAGCCCTTTCAGCCTGTGGAGTTTGGGCCACAATGCTCTGTGATTTAAGCCTTAGAAGGAGCTTTGCCTCGTAGCATAGCCCAAGAGTAGCTGACCCAGGACTCCAGGATGGTGGAGTAAATGTGTGTGTGTGTCCTTGTGGTTTGTTGCAGAGCTGGTGATGCTTCTGGAGTGGTGGTCAGGCACGGAGTGCACCATCTACACCGACCCAAAGGCCTCCCCCCACTACGGGAAGGAAAACGCCATCGTGGTTCTCAATCACAAGTTTGAGATTGACTTCCTCTGCGGCTGGAGCCTGGCTGAGCGCCTTGGGATCCTGGGGGTAAGTGGGGCATGCCTTCACCTTTCACACTTTCCTCTGCATCTGCCGTTCGCATTGCCGTCTGTTCCGAGTCTCTCAGAACTTCTAGAATTAACGGGGTTTGTTGTTGTTGTTTGTATTTAGGGGGCAGAGGGGACATATGATCTTGCTGTGGAGCCGAGCTGTTCTAAAATTTGTCTTTCTACCTCATTCTCCCAGAGCCAGGATTAAAGGCACAAGCTACCATGCCCAACATTGGCAGTGTGTTTTATTTTATTGGCGGGGGGTGGTGGTGGTGGTGGATGGTTATAGTGAGAAATGCTCTCAGAAGCTGTTTCTATTGGCTATTTTTCACCTTGCTGGGACAAAATACCGGACAAGAGCAGCTTGAAGGAGGTAAAGGCTGATTGTGGCTAGCCAGAGGGCAGAGCCCATCCTGGTGGGGAAGACTGGCAGTGAGAGCTCAAGGCAGCCAGTCAGTCCATGTCCTCTGCAGTCAAGAAGCAGAGCGATGAATGCTTTTGTTTAACTTGCTTTTACCTATCTATCTATCTATCTATCTATCTATCTATCTATCTATCTATCTTTCCCTGCAATTCATTCCAGGGCCCTGGGCCATGGAATGGCACTACCCACAGTGAAGGTGGGTCAGTCTAACTCAGTTAGCCTAGTCTAGATAACGTCCCACAGGTGTGCCTGGAAGCGTGGCTCATAGGTGAGTCTACAGCAGTAGTTCCCAACCTGTGGGTCATGACCCCTTTGGGGGTCAAGTGACCCTTCCATAGGAGTCGCCTAAGACCACCACAGTTATGAAGTAATAATGAAAATACTTTTATGGTTGGGGGTCACCACGACATGAGCAACTGTATTAAAGGGTCACAGCATTAGGAGGGTTGAGGACCCCTGCAGTGGAGCCAGTCAGGTTGACAACATTAACCATCACAATGCTTCTAGTCGTAGCTTAGAATCGGGATTAACATCTTATGAGCAGTAGCACAGTGTACCCAACTGCGCCATGCTTTAAGTAGGTTTAACAACTGTTATTATTTTTAATCCTTACAGAAGCATTTGTGAGTGGATATACTATCATTCCTTTAAAAAAATACCCCCCAAAAAAGACCGAAAAACCAAAACCCTCAATTAGAGTTTCCGTAGTCAGGGCCACCCAGCTGTAATTGGATTTGGACTGGAACTTGTCTAGTTTGGCCCTAGTTCCTATCCTTAATTGCCTTAGCTTAAAAGCAGAATTCACCCAACTTTGAATCGCCTCAGGCTTAAATTTAAGAATGTTGAGTCTCTGAGTGTCAAAGTTTCAAGAGCAGAATTTGGACTTATTCCTAAATTCTGCTTCCCTCAAATTAGTTTGACTTCTCGAGTGCAGCTTTCTTGCTTTTATGCCTGGGCCTCTTCAGTCAGCTTTCATCATCCTTAACAGTGTGTCATGCTTGAGCCTGTAGCATATTAAAGACTCAGTGTCACCAACGGCCTTCAGATAGTGCAATGGAACACATGGCCCCAGGGTGGAAAATGCTCCAGAGGTTTTCATGAGAACTTGGAGGTGAAGTTTTGCATTTGGAATGATGGTCCACAGATAGGCAGGGGGCTGCTCATGGCACACCTGGTTTTGGTAGCTTATATACATAGGACCATGGTGTTCTAAATACAGAACTGTGACCGTGGAGTATGGGAGGGACTAGAGAATTGTGGCTCTGCTTCCTTCAAGAGGTGAAGAACCTTCTGTCAACAGCATCAGTCAACAGCATCTCTTTTATATTTCCATTTGTTTCATTTTAGTGACTGGTGATGTTTTCAGAACAAAAATAAAAGTTCTAGTACAGAGGTTCCCGCTCTATGCCCCCCCATGGACATATTCCAAGGCATGCCAAGGAAAACTGGCTCTGTGGGTAATATCAGATCTTACATGTGCTGTGTGATGGATTTTTGGGTTTTGGTGTTGTGTGTGTGTGCATGTGTGTTCCGACCTAAGACTCCAATTTGCTGATAAGGATGGCGAGGGGTGCATAATAATTTTAACAGAGCAGTTTTTGTCATGATCTTCAGTAGCAGAGTATTTGAACTTTATAAACTTTACATGTGGCTTTGGAATGTTCCATTTACCATCTCCAGACCACATTGCCCCTGGGTACCTGAAGCCATGGGTGAGGTCAGATCTTGTGTTTGGAGGCAGCTGGTGATCTCCTGGATGTTCCAGGTGGCTTTAGTGGCTTTTCTATTTGGAATGTGTTGGCTTTTCATAAGTAAGGAGTCCCTGTGGTAGGGCGCTGTGAGGCCCTGTTGGCTTCCTGCCCTACCCAGGGAAGCGGTATAACCCTGAACCCCACATCTTACATACTGTGCTGGTTTGGATAAGAATGGCCCCCATAGGCCCTAATAGATTTGCACGCTTGGTCACCAGGGAGCAGCAGCATTAGGAGATGTGTCCTTGTTGGAGCAAGTGTGTCACTAGGAATGGGCTTTCAAGTGTTCAAGCCAAGTCCAGTGTCCACCACTCTTTCTGCTACTTGCCGATCCAGATGTAGAAATGTCAGCTTCCTGTCCAGCACCATGTCTGCCTGTGTGCCTCCATGCTTCTGCCATAGCAGTAATGGCCTAAACCTCTAAATGTAAGCCAGCCCCATTTAAATGTTTTCCTTTATAAGAGTTGCCATGGTCATGGTGTCTCTCCACAGCCATAGACTACTGACTAAGACCCTTACTTATCCGTACTTCTGAGTAAACTCCACAGCCCCAGTTACTGTCCAGTTTGCAAGGAAGCAACGGGTGAGTTTGATTCTAAAGCCTCCCCTTTCCTTGGAAGAAGCAGGGTCAGAGTTGGAGCCCTGTTCTGGGAACTTGAAACCGCAGGCCGCCTGCTAGCAGAACCAACTTCATGGATAACTGTAGCACTCCTTATGAGGAGCAGGAGTCACTGGTACCTTTATGAGGTTGGAGATGGGGCTACAGGACACTGAAGTTCAGAGAAGCTTCCACATGGCCCAGAATCCAGGGAGAGGCCTGTGGCTAAGCGTCCACAGCCAGGGGGAAGGAGGCAGACATTCAAGAGAAAGGGAATGATGCAATGCACATGAAGAAGTGACACAGAAAGGGGACTTGGGGCCAGAGGAGTGACCCTGGGCCAGACAGGGGACCCATTAGAAGAACATGGATCTAGAACTAGAGAATGGGCCCAGGGCTGGAGAAGGATCTGGAGGGTATACAAAGGCCAGACCTTCATGAAGCAGAGATACTGTCTCAGCAGTCTGGGGTTTCCCCAAAGGCTTTGAGCCCTGGGAAGGCTTTCCAGCTCTGAGTGCTGGGTAAGACACAGATGTGCAGAAGCAGAACACGGCCCTTCCTGCCAGCCACAGACTTCAGAGCCAGACTGTGGCTTATTAGGTGAGTATTAGATGCAGAGGTTTTCATTTTTTATCATCTTTAAACCTGGCCAGCCTAGGTTAGAAGTGAATGGGTAATATACCAGGTCTGGACATTCCCACTGGTGTGGTGTAGCTGGAGCTTAGGCATTGGGGAGACCCCACCAAGAGGTTCAGCAAGCAGGTTTCGAACCTTAAGCCAGGGCAGGCAGTATCCCCTAAAGAACCAAGGAGAGAGGAGGCAAGTCACTTGCCCATTTTCTCCCAATCACCAGAGAAGTAGCCAACACCATTGCCTCACAGACTTCAAGGCTTTGGGAGAAGAGGAGGAGGTGGAAGATGAGTGGAGGAGGAAGAAAAGGAAAAGTGGAAGGAAGAGGAGGTAGAAGGGAGAGTGGGAGGAAGATGATGATGATGATGATGAGGGCTGGCCATCACTGCTGGATGGGAGCAGAAGTCAAAAGCCATACGTGAAGTTTTCAGACTTTTTCCTCTCTGACCTTTACCTCTCAGGGCCGAGTATGACCTAGGGACAGCTAGTCAGTATGCCACTTCGGAGCACAGTGAATCAAAAGCTTCAAGTCCTATTTGCTTACCTCTTTGCCTCAGTGGAGCAGGAATATGCCAAGGTCAAGACTGGAGTCCCTGGGCGGTCCCAGGCCTAGTACTCCATCACTGCTGTGCTAACCTGCTGCCATTCTCAGTGCTCATCTGCCACCCAGACCGTGGCAGGCAGGCTAACTCTGAGGCCAGCTGGGAGGTTTTGCTTCAGATCCTTAATGAAGCTGTGTGTCTTAGTCATCTGTGGCAGCGCGTGGTCTCCACAGTGAGCAGGGTAAAGCAGGGTAAAGCAGGGCATGCAGACCACTGACTGCCTGCTTTGCTGGCAAGGCAGGCACCAATCAGCCAGGCTTCTAGCAGGGAGCTGGCAAGGCTCTGGTCACGTGCTTGCCAGAGTGATGGTCTCAACTGAAAGTTTGGCATGTACTGGCTAGCCTCCAAGCTTAGCCACTGGCTTATTGTCCATGCCTCACTCCCCAACAGATGGGCCTCTTGGAGGTTTTCCCTGGACGCAGTAGTAGCCCCTTCTCCCAGGGTATATGCAGTGCCAAAGAGAGCGGGGACAAGCACTCAGGGCCAACAAAAGCCACAGCATTGTGTGGTGGAACCTTCTATGAGATTCCATTTGAGAGAGGTGAACTCAGAGCACAGCCCACATCCAGGGAAAGCTCTAGGTCATGGGACCATTTCAGAGGCCACCCACTGTGGCATTTTGTTTGAGACCCTCACTTCCACCTCTCTGTGAATATCACTCAACTAATTTAAGGAAGCCTGCCCCCCACCCCAACGGGTTAGAATTTGTTATATTTCTCTGTGCAAAGAACAGGGAAAAGAGAAGAGTTGAGATTCCTTTTCAAGTTAATTTTTTTCAGACTATATTTTATCATGTTTTTTTTCTCTCTCCCAGCTCCTTCCCGCCTTTCTACCTACTAACTTTATGTTATTTCCCTGTCTCTCTCTCTCTCTCTAAAAAAATAATCAAAACAAATGGTTATTATCCTGGGGTTTGAGGTTGTTGCCTCTTCTGATGGTGGGCTCAGTCATGCAGCAGACGCTTGCCTCTTCCTGGCCACCAGCCACCCGCTAGGGGAGAGGGGCCTAGCACCTCCTGTTTACCTTTGACCTCTCTGATGAGCTCTGAGTACACCTCCTACTGAAAATGGGCCCTGATAATTCATTTCTTACATTTTAGCCAAGATTAATTAGCACCCTATCTGCAGATTTTGGCAGGCCCCACCGTGACAGCCGGAGTGGACAGATGTGCCACCTCAGGCCCTGACCATTCGTTTACTGAGCCGGGTGGGGTAGGGGGGTAGAAGGGCTTGGTGTTACACAGGTAAGGAACCCAAGTAAATGGTCTCTCTAAAGTGACCAAGTGAGTCCTGGGTAGAGAAAGCCCCAGGCAGCTCACAGAAGCACAGCCTTTGGGGGTGATGAGCCACCCCCAAAGTGCAATTCCAGGCTAGGTGCGGCAGGGCCTCCTCTTTTATGGAACGGACTCCTCCCAGCAAGCCAGTTAATGTATCCTGTACGAGCCTGGAGCGAGCCAGCCAGAGATTAGGCTGACCAGCAGGACTGGCTACTCCCTCTTCTGTAAACCTCCACAGCCAGTGACACCTGCTCTCAACAGCTCTGCTCCGCACTAACTACCCTCACAAACCCCCAGCCGTGCCCGCCCAGGGCCCCACACACCTGCCACTTGAGCTCCTTCAGTTGGCCACGCCACCCAGGACACCTGTCAGAGCAAGGCGTGCCCTTATCTCGTGCCTGTAAGGAGCCCTGTGTGTGTCTGCCTGTTCACACTCACCGCACCCCCGTTCTCTCTCTGCTTATCTTCCCAGACACTCCGGCCTAAGGCCATTCTAGGAGTATCTGGGCCAGCCTTTCAGAAAAGTTAAGGGGGGTGGGGTGAGGTGGGGTGAGGTGGGGCGGGGGTGGGAGGGTGGTGAAGACTGGAACTTTTATCTGTTTTCTTCTGGCCACCACAACTCCACAGAGAAGATTTGGGTTGATAGACTCCCCTTGCTGGTTTCGCACACTTCTTGGCCACCAAACACCCCTCCTCTCCTCACTACACTTTGCACACCCGTCAACTCTAGGGGACTTTTGCCAAGGGGAGGAAGTCGCTGGGTTGAGGGGACCGTTACTGGGTGCTGAAGGACCTTGCACATTGGGCTGGGCTTTGATGCACGATACTCGGTTATTTCCAGCCTGAGGGAGAGAAATTCTTAGAGAGTGCTTTGTTTCACGTTTGGTCTGTGCATTTCCCCGGTGGCTGTGACTAATCGTGAACAGGCTTCATTTTGTTTGGACAGGCTCTTGGGACTTTCTGGTAGGAAGCCGTCCACAGCATTTCACAGCATTCCCCTGTGTGTGAGGCCCTGGAAAGCCAGAGCAGGGCCAGCACTGTAACAAAGAAATAGCCTCTATTTCTCAAACTTTCGGTGCCCACTGCTACTCCCAGTTCATCATTTTAAGCTCTGCTCTCCTCCTCCCCCCCACCCCGCCCCCAGCTTCCTCGTGCACTTCCCTCTCACAGAAGGCTAGCTGCTTAGTCTGTGCTCAGGGGAAGGGACCAATCAAATCTCCAGTGTGCCACTACTGTTTGCCTCTAGACTTTGCCTACCTCCAAGTCACAGGAAGCCCCCTCCACCTTTGTGTCCCCAGCACTGGGACCATCCCTGGCCTAAAGGGGGTCCTTACGTGGACTCGTAAGTTTGAGGGTAACATTTCCAGGAGATAAACTCTCATGTCATGGGGGGGGGGGACCAAGGCTGAACTGTTGGTTGCCTTGCTCATGCTCTGTTGAGATCAGGCTAGACCTGACCCCACGGCGGGCAGGACCTCATCAGACTTGCTACTTGTTTTCAGTTTGTACGCAAGGAACAAGAAGACGGAAGTGTGTCCTTTTGACAAGCATCTCATTCACCAATTTCAAAGTTTCACTTAAATGACCTAATTTATTTATTTTTTAATTGAAATTTTAGAAGAAACTTTAAGAACACAATGATGAGTGACAAGTGATAGGTATTCTCCGCTGATGAAATGAGCCAATTCAAGCCAAATTAAAGTACAGAAAAGCAGGTTTACTGGGACAGCTCTCAGGCGCAGTCACTGATAGTCAAGGGAGGAGGAGGTCAGGGGAGTAGCCATGCAGACCGGGAGACAGAAAAGTGGAGGTTGGGGGGGGGGGGTGGCGAGAGAGAAGGTGTACAGGGAAAGAGAACCAAAACGTCTGGGTTCTGTGTTGAAGAGCCTCGGGGAATAGGAAGCCCAGCTGTAGCCTGGAAAGTTCAGGCAGGGACGGAGGGATGCTGGGAGAACCTGGAGGCCAGGTCCAATTTGGTTGGTAAATCGGCACCTCAGCCACTTGAATCCTAACAACAAGCTCATGACATCACTAAACTCCAGGAATTAGCAGTTTTTAATTGTATTTATTTGTAGTGTGTGTGTGTCAGAGGGTAATGCACAAGGATTCCGTTCTCTCTTTCCCTGCGTGGGTCTAGGAGTTCTAACTCAGGCCGCCAAGCATCTTTTCCTGCTTAGAAATCCTGTCAGCTTGAATTTTTATATATTTAGTGGAAATAACCAACTGTGGCTCAACCCAAGGACTAACTCATAAACCTTCAGGAGTGGTTTCATCTTTGAAACCTAGTAAGCTATTAGTGTAAACACAGCCTTGAGCAGGAACCATCCTGCTGAGTGACCTCAGCCCTGAGCAGATATCTACCAGACCCTGGGGGTTAGAGGACAGGAAACATGCTGGCCGTCCGTCTTAACGTGCAGGCCAGGCGATGGTTTGCATCTTCCATTTGGCAGGCTGCTGTCCTGGACCTAGAAGGGGTCTCATTTGCAGTGTGGTAGTGAGGTGAGTTAAAAGTCACCAAATTTGAGGGTTCAGATGCTCCGAGCCCCGATGCTATTTAAAGCAGTTCTTTCTATGGCTGAGCTGTCTTAGGTGGAGATGCTAAATTCATGCTTGGAGAATGGCTGTGTTCCCTGAGAGGTGGGTGCTATCCTTCTTGGCTGGGTAGGACACCCATGGTAACATTCTCAACCTTCATCCCCCCACCCTCACCCCCCAGCCTTAGCTTTTACATCCCCCACTCCTTTCTCCCACCTCCATGAACTTTCCAGTTGTAGGATGTATGGTCATCTAAAAACCTGGCTAAGGAAGATACTTCAGCACCTGGTGGTTATGGGTTACCCTTAGTAATTTTAGGTTTTCCTAGACATGTTTATGTCTTACTGTCTTGAGAGTTTCCAGAATGTCAGGCATAAATGAGTTAACTTGTATCTTAGCCTAGTGCACCCCTCCCCAACTAACTATCCATCTTCTATTTAGCATAACATGAGATTTTAATATGGAGTGCATATTAGTGGCTGCAAATTAATGGTTGACTAATCTGATTTGTAGTTGGCCAGCCAGAGCGAGTGCTTCAGCTCTGTGGACCGCATCGTCTCTCTGACTGCTCTTTAGCCCATGGTAGCAGCTGTGTCGCCCCTACATTCAGGTGAATGCTGGCCCTTGTGCCAAAAACAACCTGCATTGACACAGAGTGGCCCTTGGGCTCTGCTTTGAGGCCTTAAACTGCACTATTGCGTATTACCCGATGTATAGTATGCGCTGTAGTCAATGAATGGCTTTACTGTGGGACATTAAAGCGATGCTTGGTGATAGAACGTGATGGGAATACAGACCCTTGAGTCACCACACACACACACACACAGAGAGAGAGAGAGAGAGAGAAATATGAATCCTGCAAGGTAAAAGTAATTTTTCATCTCTCTGACCTCTTGCCCCATTAGATCGCTAGTTCCCCATGCCACCCCTGGTAGCTGAGGAGAGAGGAGAGGTGTTGGCCTGTTTCAGTTTCAGAGATGAGTAAGAACATCCATTTGACCTAAGTTGATTTCCCAGCCTCTCCCGCTCCCATGCCAGCTATGGAGCCCCTCAAACTCTGCTGGCCTCCTCTCACTGGCCTTGCCTGTAAGAACTCAGTGGCTTTGCTGATGGTTTGACCGGTGTTATACAGACTTACCAGACGGAGCTTCAGGATGAACTTGGTGAACACACAGATGCCAATCATCTAGGAAGGTTGTGATCCCATGAGTGCATCCTCAACCCCTTCTACTTTTAGTTGATAGCTGGCACTTTCAAAGACCCCTATCCATGGACTGTCCTCCTCCAGTGATGAGTATGACCTTGACCTCAGGTCAAAGAATGCAGTGGGAAGGGCTCCAAAACCAAAGGTTTGCAGCTTTTGGTTTGACAGGTCACTCCTTCCCCCCTAAGATCTCCTACAGCCACAAGGTAACTTCTGTCTCCTTCACAGACACCCTGAGGTTCTTCCTCTATTTCAGAACTCAAAAGTCCTGGCCAAGAAAGAACTGGCTTATGTCCCCATCATTGGCTGGATGTGGTACTTCGTGGAAATGATTTTCTGCACGCGCAAGTGGGAGCAAGATCGGCAGACAGTCGCCAAGAGCCTGATGCACCTCCGGGACTACCCAGAGAAGTATCTGGTGTGTAGGCACAGGGACAGTATGCTGTCTGGGTCCTGTGGAACTATATGTGTCACCACACACAGGAGTCACTTCAGGAACATGTGTGAACACAGAACTGTGCGTGGACTCTGTGTAATGTGAGGACACTTTGGGACTGACCTGGGGTCAGGTGTGACTGTGAACCTCTTTGGGACTGTGGCCTCTGGTTGACCATGGGGTTGTGTGACTGGGGGCTCCAGTGTGACCAGCATCCTTTGCTTTCCAGTTCCTGATTCACTGCGAGGGCACTCGGTTCACGGAGAAGAAGCACCAGATCAGCATGCAGGTGGCCAAAGCCAAGGGGCTGCCCAGCCTCAAGCACCACCTGCTGCCACGCACCAAGGGCTTTGCCATCACCGTGAAGTGCTTGCGAGATGTAGGTAAGGATGTTGGCGAAACGGGGGTCTCGCACTCCTGCATCCCAGTGAATACTTCCCTCTGCTGGTCAGTGGCGTCATTGCAGCATGTGTTCAGAAAGTTCAGGGTCCCTGAGGTGGCCTGATCGCAGAGCTGCAGAGTCCTGAGGCCAACTCTGGCTTGTTTATTGCTGTCAACCATCTGCAAATGACCTGACCTGTATACTATAGAGCCTCAAGCCACTATAGATTAAAAGCCCCTGGCATCTTGCCATAACTGCCCTCATTTCCTTTTTAACCCTCCTGTTCAGTTGAAAATGTTTTCTTGTTCTTCTACATAAACCCTCTCACATCCCTAATCCCTGGTCCTTGGGCTGGCCAGGACTTGACATAGCTTCAAATGTGAAGGCACCCAGAGCTGGCCAGGCCTTCCTGGAACTTCATATATATGCTAGGCACGCCAAGAAAATGCTTTGTCTCGCAGGTGGCCCAAGCTGGCCCTACTCTGTTGCCAGAGGCAGGTCAGATGTGGCTTCTGGATCCATGCTACTAGCTTCTATAGCCTTGTCATCTTAGCCCCATGTCAAAGATGTAGTCAGGGCACCAAGGACAACAAGTTACATATCTTCTGGGCTAGTGCCCACTGGTAGGTAACAATGCCCACCAGTGACAGGGAGAGTGGTGGGTCCTTGAGGACACTGCCTCTGGGCACTCTCCTGTAAGACAGCATAGGGACCTTCTCCCATCAACAAAGACAGTGGACCTACCTACCTGAAGGGGGAGAAGCAGGCATCAAGTGATCCAGATACCATTTACAGTTTAAAATGATCCCCTCCCCCACTACTTGTATTAGCAGTAAGTGCATTCATGTAAAGCTTTCAGCACAGGGTCACAATCATATCATCGTGAGGACAGTGGGCGTGACCAGCAGTTGTGACTGGCATCTATCACCTCAGCCACTGTGATGAGGTGACTCGTGAGTCCACTCTTTAGAACACCTAGGTTTAGAAGATTGAGTGACGGGTCTAGGCAAACTGCCCACTGCGAGGAAGAAGTGGTAGTGGCTACAACACTCATCCACACTCTCAGGCTCCTCCCCTTTCTCCTTCCTCTGCTGCCTGCCACAGTAAAGAGAAGCCGTTTTCCCGAATTGTATTCACTTGTTTCTTTGACATTAAATCACCCATTGAGGGCTCGTTGGGCTCCAGAAGCAAGCTTGAATGAAATGCTACCTTTTCCCTCCAGGGTTTAGATGTCATATCCTGGCTTTGTGGCTGCTCTGTTGGGGTGGGTGGGGGAGCACAAAAATGCTCATAGAAAGGGTTACAATGGGATTGGAGAGATAGCTTAGTGAGCTTGCAGAAGACTGGAATTCAGTTTCTATCTCTATTCTCTGGCACCTCACAACTGCCTGTAAATCCAGCAACAGGGGATTGGATGCCCTCTTCTGGTCTCATGTACACGTACACACACAGACATGCATTCACATAGTTAAAAGAAAATGGTATTTGATAATTTTTTTACATTTAAAAAATAATAGTTGTATAACAGACTCATCTTTTGAATGAATCTAATTCCTATTTAATCAACTCTCAGCGTTTGCAGCTATGCTAAGCTCTGATGATTATTGCCACCATCATCAGTGTAGATCTGATAGTCATCACTGCTTTAAAGCCCAAGGACTACAGCAGTTACCGTTTCTATGACTCGCTTACCGTTGGCTTTTTGATCACAAAAGATGACACATGTTCTATCTAGAGCAAGGGACCAATCTAGGGAAACCCGAGGAAGAGATCATTGCCACGTGTGTGGTTGGTAGACAGTTTATGGTGTGCTTGTGTCTTCCAGTGTGTTCGACTACCAAACAGAACCGGCCTCACCTGCTATATATTGCCTTGTGTTTGTCTTGTCTTATAGTCCCAGCTGTATATGACTGTACACTCAATTTCAGAAACAATGAAAACCCAACACTGCTGGGAGTCTTAAATGGAAAGAAATATCATGCTGATTGCTATGTTAGGTAAGTTGGCCCTGGTTCCTTCCTAGCAAAGGGAGGGCTTGTTTCTGAGTGCTAACTAACAAGGAGGCTGCCTTCCCGAAGCTTCTGGTTAGCATCTTGATTAAAGTCTGCTTCCTATTGAACTTCCAGTCTTTTATTTATATTATTGACTTATACGATGTACCTAACTCTTGATCTCCAGCATGTCACCAACACTAGTGGAACCACAATGGGAAGATGCAGCAGACAGGAAGCCACAGGGTGATTTGTGACCTACTCTTAGAATCCAGTCTGAGTTGGGTCAGGTGGCACTGGAGTCCTCTGCTGTAGGTCATCCTTGAGAGCTGTCAAGAGGCCCTAAGATGTCCACACAGAAGTAGTCAAATGGTACAGAGCGTTTTGGGTACAGGCCCTTTGGATGCCAAATCCCAGCACAACATGATGAAAACCCAATGGCTAAGCACTCCGTCATCCCACTCAAACTGTTCAAATACACAAATGCTTTTGTGGACTGACAGCCCATGTTAACTCCCTGGAAATGCTTCCAGCTTTTCCACAAAATGAGGAAGAAGCAGAGGATTTACTGTTATCAGTTTCCTTTTCTAATGATGCTGGCACAGGCTGCCATATTGCTCAGTATATGGCGGACATAAAGGCACCATCATCACCCGATAAGACTGGCACTCCCTCCAGGACCACCAGAGACAGAGTGGGTCCTTCCTCCCTGGAGTTCCTTTGACACTTGGCAAAGAGCTCCACTCAGCTGGACCCTGGTAGGGTACAAGATTGGTTGTTTGACCCTCACAGGGGCAGGGATGGGGGATTTTCTTAGTAAACTGCAGTTCTTTGGAGCATATGTAGGAATTGGAATAGAATACACAGGCAACCATGATACTTTCAAGTTCACCCACCAAAGCCAGCAAGTGTTAAGATGACTGGGACATTCTCCAGTATATACCACAATGCCATGTACAGTATTAACACATCTGGGACACTACTGTCCAGTACATAATTAAAAAAGAGTAGGTCTGTGGAGTCATATTTAATGACCTCATTTGCAATCAGGTCACAAAGAAGAAAGAAAAAGTGTCAATTTCATGGAAACATGTAGGGACCGAAAAGGTCAAGGAAAGCTTGCAGGGATTTTTAATATCAGGAAGAATTTACTGACGGAGACTACTGCCCCACAAGGAAGCCATCAACCTAACAGAGGCAAAATGAAATCCCAGATTCTTCTCTGAGTCCCTATTGATGTGATGGGTTAATCTCTCTTTAAAAAGTCTATCCTTACTAAGATATTTCTGGGTACACTGGGGTGTGAAATGTCCCATGGCAAACTGTGACAAATCCACTTGTCCATGGACCAAAGCAGATGAGTTTGAGATCCCAAGAGCCAGTAGGCTGAGATCATATGGACCAGAAAACCTGGAAGTTACTTCCTGTTTAACTAAAAACAAGAAGTTACTTCCTGTTTTAAAATGGGCTCTTGTGCTAACAGTAAGTCCCTCCAGCCCGTCAGGGACAGAGTAACTCAGAGGTCCCTATTCTGTCCATATGCCCTGCTTTCTCATATGTGTTGCTGCAGGGGGTGAGGGCTGAGCCTCTGCCTCAATGGGTGTGACCCAGCGGAGGCCAGGGGCGGTATTGTGTCAAGTAGTCCGCCCCTTCCTGCTGCCCCTTGGCTGAAGAGCGAGCTAGCGTGTTGCCCTACATGCATGGGTTCTGCTGTTGCTGGACGGCAGGAAAACGAGGCAGCACTGTCCCCTTGGGCGGAAGCAAGTGTTGGGATTTGGGAGTGGGGCGGAGGGGGGGATGGGCAGATGTGGAAGATGGGCAAAGCCAGATGCCCACAACTGGCATCTCTGTCACTGACTTGACCAAAGCTAATTCCGCTCGGCCACGGCTACATTTGGGGATTTCCACCCATGGACTGCCCCCTCACCCCCTCCACATGGTTTAGTCAACATAGGCAAAGGGCCCACGAAGCCAAAACCGTCTCTCAGAAATGTGGCCTGGGACCTAGGTGTGGTTCTTTCTCTGCTAGCTCTTCTCTGCTTTTGCAGGAGAATCCCCATGGAAGGCATCCCAGAGGATGAGGACAAGTGCTCGGCCTGGCTACACAAGCTCTACCAGGAGAAGGTGGGTGCACTGGGGTCAAGGTGGGTGGACCTATGGGGTTTAGAGTCCAAGATGCCACTCCGAAGGGTGGGCACCGGGAGCCAGGTCTTGGTGCCCCTCATGATCTACATGTCAAGCTGTGATAGAACACAGCAACACACATTGCTAGGTGGCCTCACAGGTAGTAAAACCATCATGTGTGCAGTGGACCACGAGAAGGTAATGCTGTTCACTGAACTTTCAGTTTCAAGTGAGCAAGTTTTTTTTAACAGGCAGCAAGCAAAAGGAGGGGAACAGCAAGAGGTAGAAAGACCAACAGCAAACATCCTCAGTTGGGGACTTAGAGCTTCCAGGAGGAAACAATCACCTGAATGGCAGTCACGCTGGAGTTCTCAACCGAGCTTTCTTCCTGTTCAGGCATTTTTATCCCATGGGCAGACAACTGTAACTTCTGTTGGAAATGGTTCATTTTCCAGAAGTTCTCAAGGGCTCGATGTTTTTCATTCTCTTAGCTGCTTGCTCTTTTCCTTTCATCCCCAGCACAGTTATGGAGGACACTTGAAATAACAAGCTCAATGAGATGAAAGCCTCCTTGTTCCCAGAGACCCCCTTCAACAAGGTTAAACAGTACATGACTGTTTACCAATACAATCTATCACAGTGGTCTGGCCACCCCGGACCACTCCTTTTCATGCAGCTGGTCTCTCGGGCGCATTTCCCTATGGGAGAGCTCACTTTAGTAATAGACGTAGACTTTACTGCTCCTGGGCAGACTATTTGGTGCCCATGTCACTTCAAAGTGTGACTCAAGAAGTCAGCCCTGAAGAGTCACCATACCTTTCCTGGCCCAGCTCCCCAGCTTGTTCTTCCTCTGGGCACAGCCTTGCTTTTCACAGGCTCCTCAGCACATAATCACCACTGCCCTGACTTGACCTCATGGAATTCATCCCAAGCAATGGCTACCACCACTGCGAGCAGTGCCTTGCAGACCCCCAGCCCTTTGTCTTCTAAGCTCCAAGGCTTCAAACGGGCTGATGGGAAGCTGCATCTTGAGAGGTCACAGTGACAGTGTACAGTGGATCCTTGGTTGAGTGTGGGTGGAGCTCATGTGGCCTTTCACTTTCTTTTCAACCTAGCCCACTGTCCTGCTGTGCTTCCTCAGTGCCCGGGATATGATGAGCATGACTGAGGCTGCCAGCCCCAAGCTTGAGCTCCTTCTTCCTGCACACAGGAAGGCTAGTGGCAGCTGTCTCTCCATTTGACACTGGAGGAAGGGGACACCATGTAGCATTGAAAGTCCCCAGTGCCTGCCCACAGAGCACTTTCCATAAAGTTTTGCCAGAAGTCTGCGAAGTACCACATGGAAGGCAGCATGGCGTCTGAGGCACTTTCTCCTTCCTGTCCCTCCAGGATGCCTTTCAGGAGGAATACTACAGGACAGGGGTCTTCCCAGAGACTCCCTGGGTTCCCCCACGGCGGCCCTGGGCTCTGGTCAACTGGTTGTTCTGGGCGTCGCTGCTGCTCTATCCCTTCTTTCAGTTCCTCATCAGCATGGTCAGCAGTGGTTCCTCGGTGACACTGGCCAGCCTGGTCCTCATCTTCTGTATGGGTGAGTGCAGAGCCAGAGGCTCAGAGCAGAGCCAGCATGTTTGGCAGGTACCAGACTTGTGGGAGTGGGGTGGATGGGGAGTGCTCCTTGCAGGCTGAATAGCACCCTCAAGGGCTAGGCTCCCAGTGCTCCCTGCGGTCTACAGGTGTGCCTGGAGAACTGCACCGCCAGATGGAGCTAGAATTCCCTGACTGGCTCTCTCTCTTCTCCAGAGGAAGGCACGACAAAGGTCTTGAGGGTCCTAGTTGCAGGCTCTTTGCCTTAAAAGCAGACATCTGACCCTCCCTAGGGGACTCCTCTCCTGTAGCCAGCTGATGGGGTTTGAGTGAGGGAGCTTAGAAAGCGCTTTCTTCATTCTTCACAAAGGTTTACTTACCCAGGGGGTCCTCTTACACCAAGCCTGTGTGCACCGGCCAAGGAGACTGGTATGCATGTCCTGAACAAACAGGCTGGCTAATTCTGCGAAACAAAAATACTGTGGTCTCCAGGCAATGCAAGGGGCTTGAGCAGGAAGTGTCTCAGGATGGACTCCCACTTGGTGCTGACAGCCTGGTGCTTGACAGCATCTCTTAAGGATCAAGGCACAACCCACTACGCCCACCTGGGTCCTACATTTCCCCCGAACTGCTCTGAGCCAGCACTCTTCCCCTTCCTGAGGCCTCTGGAGCAGAGTCCACATCTCTTACCATTTCCTCTATGTCACTGTCCGTCCTGCTGCTCCTGAGACGCTCCACCCAAGTACCGAAACTGGGACAGGGCTTGTCTCAACTTCCCTATGAGGCATCCCAGTAGACACCTCTTTGTGTGCATAGGCTGGCCTCCCTGTCCGCTGCATGGCCTTGAGTAGTAGCCTACACAAAGAACGTGATGCTCCAGCTTTGTGCCACGCACACCGTAATTTGGGGGCTGCAGCTACTCCCCTACCCCCTGTAGCATACACAGTGTCTGCAGGCTGTGTGCTCAGTGATTACGAGGGGCCTAGCACACAAGGAGCTCACCAGGCCCCGCCTCCAGACGTACCGCTTACATGGCAGTGTCCGGGTATGCTTCCACCGTCTGTGACAGCCTCGGCTTTACAGGGGCCAGTGACTTTTGCTCCCTGCCGTCAGCCGGACTAGTGGTGGAGTTTGTGGAGCTATGCCTGCTTCCTCACAACGAAGCCACTCCCAAGCCACTGCCTCACAGCCTCCCAAAGAACCATCTTTGTCTTGGAAATCGGTGCAGAAAGCAGAGAATTCTGTGAACCCTGAGGACACTGTGTGCTGCTTACCCAATTCTGTTTCCCTCTCCCGTGCAAGGGTGACCCTCCCCGCAGAACAGCCCTGCTGTTTTACTTTTAATGTCATTTTGGCATGCAGAGGAAGGCCCCGAAGCTGGAGTCAACTGGTACACCAGATTCACTTGCGTTTCGCAGCCAATGTTCTCCTCAGGGCTCCCACTGGCAAAGGGCCCCTGGAGTGTGTTGGGACGCTAACTGCTCTTCCCTGCCTCTGCAGCCTCCATGGGAGTTCGATGGATGATTGGCGTGACGGAAATCGATAAGGGCTCTGCGTATGGCAACAGTGACAACAAACAGAAACACACAGACTGACTTCGGAATGTCACCTCCAAAGGGAACCTTGGGGAACTGTTGGCCTCTGCCTAGCCTTTGTAGCAGGGTTCAGTGATGGAGACAGGGAAGCCTGGCTGGGATGAATGGAAACCACAGCCTCTCAGCGCCTGATGGGAAAAGAAGACGTTTTTAAACCGTTTCCCCACCACAACCCCCACCCAACCATGTGAATTAGTGGGTTTGGTTATCTTTCTTTTTTCAGTTTTGTGTGCGTGTGTGTGCGTGCGAGTGTGAGAGAGATGTGGAGGGGAGAATGGGTGCGCTGTCGCGTGTGTACTTGTGACCCTGTGACCACAGGGCCTGGGAGTTTGCAGGGAAGGGCGGGGCTGGAAGGGAAGGTGTCCATGTCATCCTGTGGTGCTGCGTCTTCTCAGACTCTCGATTGCCAGAGACAGAGTGAAAAGTGCTTTAGGTAAGATCACTAAATTATGCCTCCAAATAAGAAAAAGAATTAAAGTGTTTGTCTGGGTTGTCTGTGGCATGTGTTTACATAAATCTGCTCTCCACTCTGCCCTGGATGTGGTATTCCAGATGGCAGCCACTCAGCAGCTGTACTCCCTGGAGAGAGGTGCTGGCGCCTTGTGTTAAGTTCATACGCTGACTGACCATTTGCGTGTGTGCAAGTCTTGTAACAAAATCCTGAACCATCTCCCTGTCACAAAGGGTGTGTTTGGCTCACAGTTCAAGGGTACAGTCCATCTTTCCAGGGGAAGTCATGGCATCAGGAACGTGAGGAACCTGGTTAAAGCCAGAAAGCAGAAGAGATGAAAGCCGGTGCTTGCTCACTCGCTCTCTTGCTCAGTTCAGACTACCCCCCCCCGGCCGTGGAGTAGTGGAGCTAAGGTGGGCCTGCCCCTCCATTAGTCAATCAGTCTGATCTAATGACCTCCTTGGGCCCAACTGAGTCTCTTTCATTTCCCACTGACTCTAGCTCCTATCAAGTTGACAAGCAGCATGCATTAATCACCACAATATCCCAATGCAGTGATGCTACCTGCAAGAGATGTGGGCCATGGGAGCCCCTCTGAGCTGAGCAAGGGTGAAGACAAGGGCACTGGTAGACCAACCGAGTGCTCCCTTGAGACACACGGAGGGCAGTGCGGGACAGCTTTGGTTTCCCACTTTTGCTGAAAAGGCATCCACTAGTCTTGAAGCTTTTAAGCTGATTTTTGAAACCAAATATTATGAAAACATCAAAAACAGTCACAGGAGTGGGGGAAGCCCTCGAAACAAGGGCAGGGTCATGTACAAGATGACACCATAGTCCTTTTTAGCTTGTCTGTGGGTGCCAAGGAGCCTGGTGCTATCTAGAACACATCCCACAGGTGAGGTGGGCCTAACTAGGGGCTCTGCTTTCCCCGCTGAGCTTTCAGTTGGCTCCGAAAGTTATAACATGAGGGGGTCCTGTTCTCCTCAGCAGTCTTTGGAGCATAACTCATGCATAGACATCTGCAGACTGAGTGTAGTCAACAGAGGCCAGAGGCAACCAAAGCAAGAGGAGGAAAAGGGCGGTGATGTTCTGAAAGCGATCAGTTATAACATTAGACAATGTGTCCTGTTAGAGAAGCCAGCGCTGTTTGGACTGATAACCAGGTGGCAGTTACATGTCACCTGGCATACCTCCCCCACTGGAAAAGCTGACCAGGGGGTCCACAAAGGCACATCCTGTCCAGACTCACTGCAGCCTTAGATGTCTCTGTGCGAGTCAGTAAATGGCAGCCACACATGACTGACCTTGAAGAGCCAAGGGCTGAGCAGAGTTCTAGAGCCCTCTCTGTTTAAGGAACAGCAATGTATTGTCAACACAAATGAATCTCCATTAGCAGAAATCAGACACCACTCTGGCTTTTTGTGGGGCAGAATAGAGCACGGGGAGCCTGAGGTCCCACAGGGTACATCTGTCCTGCTGTGAGGCCCACAGATGCATAGAGAGAAGACTAGACATTGCTGCTCAGGGGACCTTGGGGTTGCAGAGGCCCTGTTTGTGAATATCCCTGCAAGCCTCTCCAGAATCCAAAGGGCACTTTAGCTGGGACCTGAGCTAGCACAGCTTGCCCTCAACTGTGTAGCTTGGTCAGGTAAGAATTCAACCTGGCAATCCAGCCTAATGACCTCCATGAGCCCACCTGTAAAATGGGACTGATGCTCACCCCACAGACTGCTGAAGAGTAGAAAGAGGCTCACCATGGGAAGGTGGGATCTCAGAACAAGTCAGGCAAAGGAACTTGAGGCTGCCTCTAAGCTACAGCTTCTCAAAGTACTCAGAACCAGATGGTGCTAGCAACTCCCACATCTCTTTGGTTTTGACCTGGCCTTTGGGTGATGGTGTTCTGGAATGTCCCCAGAACACAAACGTGGACAAGGAGTGCGAGAGGGACCCCAGCAACCTATGCCTCAGCCACTTGACTGGCACGGCCTGGCTCTGCTCGAAGCCCAATCCCTTGCTGACTAGGCATGATGACCACAGGAGAGCCAAGGTTCACTGGAGTCTACCCCATTAGCTTTCTAGAATTTCAACCTCTTTCCATGTGCTAACATAGGCCTGGACTTCATCTTGACTCCATAATTTCTAAACTGAGCAAAACCTTGGGAAGGAACGAAGATGTTGCAAATATTACAGCATGTGCATCTTTCTTTATGCTCACTGGGGTCTGAAAAGAGGCATCACAATATAAACTGCAGTGGTAATTGTTCAGCCCAAACTGGCTGCAGGCAGCTACCTGGTGTGGCCAGTCCAAGGTAGAGCACAGCAGAGTAGGCTCAACACTGGCTTCTGAGCTTGTCCATAACGACGACAGCATGGATGTAGGTGGCTGCTGGGTCCTTTGGGATGGTCCAGTCTTCACCAAAGCACTGTGCATTTAACACCTGCCAGAAGGTTAAAGAAATTGGACCCCAGGCTCGGAAAGCCACCTGTAGGACCAGGGCGGTCTGGATGAGTGCCGAGTACTGGCCTGACTTGTATCAATCAGACTTGATGTTTGAAAGGGTAAAAGATGTACTGCTCTGTGTCTGAGGTTACTTGTGAGGCCACAGAGCACTGAGGTAAACACTTCCTAAGTTCAGCATCTCATGAAGTTGAAGGCTGGAGAGGAAAACAGTTGGAGCTTGGTGACAAGTTGGCACTGGCTCCCTTCCTGCCACCTCAGGGTCAGTCACAGAAGAGACTGAGCTGTGATGACAGCTGCTGCCCATTAGGGCATCAGGACCCAGAGACAGTTCAGGCTCTCAGAGATTCCAAAGTCTATGCTGAAGTGAGTTGGCGCCCCTTCCAAGGTCTGCATACAGCGTGCTGTCCTTCCAGATGCCTGCTGGGATCAATGAAGATGTTCAGCAGTGGCAACTTGGAGCCTCGGACTTCGGCCCTTATTTTATTTATTTATTTATATTTTTGCCTCTTCCAAGAAATCACGTATAAACTTCAGACTGGTTGCTGGCATGTTTGTTGTTGGGGTTCCTCCTCACATACATAAACATCGAGTGTCTGTGAAGATAGCAGAAGTTGTTGCCCATAATACGGCAACTTTCTAAATCTGCTTTCCCAGACTTCATTGGTAATGGTTTCCTTTTTTTTATTACAATAAATGAGGCTCCAAACAGAGCTGAAGAATGCTTGCAGAGCAGAAGGGTTGAGCTAGCTCTGCAGACATAACCCCTCTGTCCAGAGTCAGACAAGGCAGGCACAGAAGGGGCTCCACCAGCACAGAACCTCAGGCCTGCCTGGTGCCCACCAGCATGTCCTGTGCGGTGAGCAAGCGCACAAGCCCTGCCTAAATCACATCCTCAGCACCGTGCACACCTGGGCTCCTGCTCAAGTGTTTCCTGACCTACAATTTAAACGAAAGTCAAACCATGCTTTTGGGGTTTTGACCTATGCTGCAACAGACACATGATAAGAGGAGAATAAAGGCTTGAGGGCATCGTTGAATTGCTGGGCCCCAGACACTTAGTATCACTCATGGCATCAGTTGCTAGCCAGCAAATTACCTGTTTCGTGACATCAAACTGTTCAAAATTATTACTTTGGTCAAGAACACATCACATAAAAAAAAAAAATGCCACCTAAGTAGTGTTCATCTTTTTAGGAAATCATCTGAGGCGGAGATAGCCTCCCGGGCCTAAGGCTTTCCTGGGTGATCCTCCGAATACTAGCTACAAAAAGAGGGACACAAGCTTTAAAAGTCAGCCACAGAATGCCCATCATCTTAGCATTCTCCTCCTTAAAGCAACTAGGTTAAAATAATTAAGCTTAGGGTACAATACCTAGCTGTTGTGCAGAGGAGAATAAACAGTGACAAACTAGGTCCCCCGCCTGCTGCAGCCTGGTCCTGGTTAGCATTGAGGCTGTGGGCTGACTACAGGCATGCATTTAGTCATCTAGGACTACGTGAGGAAAGGCTTACACGAGTTAGTTTTAAGATGGTCATACCCCTCAAGCCACAGTAGACAGTTTTGAAATTTCTGGCATTCATGCTACATTCAAGAATCATGAGGGGAGTGGTGTAGATACAGTGAGAGCCATTAAGTGGTAATTCCTCTGACTTCTAAAATGAACCAAATTGTATTCACACAGTTTTCCCTTTCTATATTCCCTAGAGCTGATTTCAGCCAGGTATTTATCAAACCCTCTGGGACACCTGGTAGTCCCCAGTGGTATCTGAGGGGCCATTCTATCCAAGGCTTTGCAGGTGATGAGAAAGAAACTGAGGATACAGTCCAGAGTCTCAGTCATTCTCCAGCTTGGGGGTTACTGACACTCACTATGGGGATGGTCTTTAGGGGAGGAAAGACCTGGAGCAGAAGTGTGAAGAGAAGGATGAACAAGCTTTAAAGATCACTCTGTCACAGCATTCTGGGAGGTCAAACAAGGATCACTCAGCATGTGGATGCAGTGGTGCCAGCACTGAGATGAACAAATGCACTTCTCAAGCACATTATCAAACCAGCAAGTCCATCTTTCAAACTGTGTAGAACAGAGTGCCAGTACAGAGAATGGAATGGCCATAGCAATCCCTCTCATTCTTTACTGGGAAAAATGGGCCGAAGATAACAGGTAAAGGCATCTGCCACCAAGAGACATGCATTCATTCCCTGGGACTCACGTGCTGGAAGGAAAAAAACAGTTCCCACGAGTTGTCCTCTTACCTCCAGATGCTTGCTGTGCATGTGTGCAGGCACACTGCATGCCCACACAGTCGCCATTTGCACTGTCTACTGCTTTACAGCTGCCCTCTTGCCACACTGCTGAGCTGAGTAGCTGCCACCAAGACCATGTGACCCACAAACCGAACATTGGTCCCTCTGGACCTCCACAGACAGCACCTGCCATGTGGGTTCTAGGGAGGCTAATGCCAACAGATGGAAGCTGCCATTTTAATAGGCTTGGTGTCTGTGGTATAACATTTTTTCTTACTGAGAAGTAAAGAACTAACCAAAGTAGTTAGTTTGGTAGATTGTTTTTATCATTTTGTCTTCAGTGTCTTGCATACTTACAAATTTCTGAAAGACAGGTGAATTAAACCCAAAGCATATTGAAGAAAAGAAATCATAAAGATCAGTTCAGAAGTAGAAACAGAAATCAGAAAAACAAGAGCAAATATTAATGAAACCGGAAGCTGACAAGATGGACAGACTTTTATACAGCAAAGAAAAAGAGAAGACAGGTGGGTCAACTCAGGAGGGTGAGCAGACAGCAGCCATCCAGACATGAGCAAACAACCTTCTGCCAAGAAACCAGAACACTTGGTGAGTCTGAGTGGAAACCCTAACATCCATTAAAATAAAAGTTAAAACAGACCCGCAGCGATTACAGAGTAACCTATAAATGACCTCCACAGAGGAAGGGCAGTCCTCATGGGCTTTGTGAGCAAGTTCTACTCAAGACATAAAAGATGAAAAATAAATAAAACACCAACATGCACTGTCTCTGAGGAGATAGAGGAGGAAGAGACGTCCAATCCCCAGAAATTCAATCTACAGAGTAAACACCCTGAAAATACAGAGGGGGAAACGCCTCCAAAAGTATCATAAATGAATGCAGTGGTGTCCAAAAGAGACTGCCAATTAGACTTTACCCCAGAAGGAGGGAAACTGCCCTTGTTCCTGGGCGACATGTCGCTGTATGTGGATGGAGTCTACAAAAGCATCTACTATAACTTTTACAAGGCCTCACAGTAATTCACTATGTCCGTGTCCTTGTGCGATGAATGGCTGGATGTGAACTTATACAAAAATTAACTGAGAGAGGCCTAACTTAAGATATACGATGAACTGCTAGGTCAGGCCATGGTTTCTTGAACATAAAACCACAAGCACAATCGATAAAGAACATGATGGCTGCAGTGGTGCACACCTGTGATCCCAACAACAGGGGAGGCAGAGGCAGGCAAATCTCTGTGAGTTTGAGGCCAGCCTGGTCTACACAGTGAGTTCCAGGACAGCCAAGGCTACATAGAGAAACCCTGTCTCAGAAAAAAAAGGGGGGGAGGGCGGGAGAGAAAAGATTGTGAATGGGCTTCTAAGAAAATAAACTTTTTTGGTTCTCATCGATATGACAAAGAAAATAAAAGACAAGATAAACCACAAACTAGGGAAAAACGTATCTTCACACTACACAGTAGGAAAAGAAGGTATACTCAAGAACGCATTAAAAAACAGCTCTTTCAACTAAGCAAGATGACAAATAGCCTAATTTTAAAATTGGAAAAATATCTCAACAGGCATTTCCCCCACAAAGGAGACAGGAATGGGGCCAGCAATGTGGCTCAGCAGGTAAAGGAGCTGGCCACCAAGTCTTAGGACTGGAATTCAGTGTCCCAGGACCCAAACGGTGGAAGAACTGACTGCAGCAACTTAACCACTCATGACCATGTGCTGCAATATGCAAACGCAGAGATGCACTCATGTGTGCATGCACACCCAAGTAACAAATGGAGCATTAGAGGGACGCCCTATCACAAGCGACACTACTGTCAACAGGCATGGCACCATGAGGGCAGGAGACCCGCACGCCTCAAAGCCACTGGAGGAACACGAGATGGCAGTCACTGCAGAAAACCCTCAAGAGTTCCTGAAAACTTCAACACAGACTGACACAGCAGCACAGCGCTCCTAACTCCTGACAGATGTGAAAATGTCCACACAAACAGCTGTGTGTGCAGAGCAAATAGGCCAACAGGGGGCAGTCCAGTGCCCACCAAGAAGTCCAGGGACAAACACAGCAGGGGGCACAAGTGTCCAGTGGAATAGGACTCTGCTGTGGAAAAAGATGCTCTAGCTCATGCTCTGTCGTGACAACCTCAGGAAACACCAAGCAAGAGAGGACAGAGACCACCACACCGCAACATCCTAATTATGCTACACACCCATGATGCACAAATCCTAGGCAGGAGGTAGCTGAATGGTCGCACAAAAACAGGTGCAGAGAGGAGTGACAAACTGGATGCACACTTCTTTTGTGGGCAACGGACAGGTTCTAGAATTAGGCTGAGACAGCTCTACAGCTCTGCAGCTTCGATAAAAACCACTGGTGCGAACCCTTTACATAACATAACCTAAGGACTATACAAGACCATTTTAAATGAAATCCCAACATCTGTATAAATCCTAATCAACATTCTCTGGGAATCCATCCCTTAGCAAACGGGACCAAGAACATTTGAAAAATAACCCAGCTTGGGTTGGCTGCTGTGTGAGGAATAAGTACATGATCCATTGAGGCTTTAAGGTCAAACATTAAAAACAAACAAACAAACAAACAAACAAAAAACAGTAAAGAGAAAAACCACCAATTGCAAAATCTGGCTATTTCAGAGTCCTAGCTTCTGAGAGTGGGGTTATACTCTGAATAGACATCTGCCTATCAAGAGATCATCCAGCACTCTTGCCTCTGACCGGCTGGCTTCTACACACCCAGCACCAACCAGGGCTCCAGCATGGGACAAGGCCCAGGCCTCCACTATGGACGTGGTGATTGCGGTCTGCAGCCAAGCACGACCACCTTATATCATTAGCGCTCCTTCATCTACGTCATGCCCTTGGCTTGTCAGCAAGCTGAGCCTAGATCAGGGGTACCCCTCTTAAACACTGTGATATGCTGTCACCTGCAAAGATGTTGGGCCACACGCCTCGCTATCCTAAGACGCACATGGCCCCAAGGCTGCCATTGGTCACACCCAGCTCAGTGTCCCACCGAGCAAGGTTGGCTGTTTCTGAGGAGCAGCAAGCAGAGGGAAGCGGCAGACCTCCACACCCTGCCCTGCTAGCTCTTCAACTGCGAGCCAGAAAAAGACACTGACTTAGCTTTCCTAAAATAAACCATTTATTGAAAAAGAGCTTTTTCTTCAGTTTCACTTACGAGCCTTTGAGTAACAAACCTGCAGCTTGCCAACAAGGAGGTTTCACAGTCAGAGCACTCAACAAACGGGAGGTTAAAGTACGGTCCTGGGCACCCGACAACACTAGATTCTTCTGAACCCCAGAAGCTCAAAAACACTACACTGATGTCACGGTTCTCAGTCACACGAGGAACGGAGGAGACAGAGGTGATGGTCCGTGTACAGTAGTAATGGCACTTGGCATGCAGCTTCTTTCACCTCGTCAGCACTGTCACTCGGACAACAGGAGCAGCAGGAGACGTGAGGCTTGTCCCTGTGCGGTCTTCAGCGTCGGAAGGCTCAAGGGGCTGCCCTGCGCTCTGCGGTCATTTGTAAATATTACATACAGTAGTGGTCAGGGGACTCTGTCCACACACTACTAGGCCACGGACTGGTTCGCTTCACTCTTCGTCTGTGCAGACCTGCGGGGAAGCAAGAGAAAGCTGAGAGCCTGCTGGGGCAAGCATGCTCGTGTGTGCCGGGGTGAGTAGGCTTGGCCTGTGGCCTACGGGCAAAACCTGGTGGCCCCCTTGGCACCAGCCCCAGCTTGTGAGGCACGCCTGCTCTCAGGGAGGGCTGGGCTGAGCACTGGACAGCTTCTTGAGGGCAACGGATTTCATCTACTTTACACCTATGACACACTGCTCCTTTATACCAGTTCCCAGTCCCTACACAGGAGCCCACGCGCCACCCCCCTGCCTTGTATCAGGGACACTCCTAACACTACCCCAGCCCGCTAACTACTACAGCCCACTGTACTGTATCGATCTCGACTGCCAGCCCCAAGCAAGCAAACACCCACCTAAAATCCCGAGCAAATGTTTCAAACAAATGTTGAATTGATCTTACAAAGAGCCTGTCAGTGCCTAGACTGCTCCCGCCTGCTGCCCTCTAGCTCTGCTGTGGTGGGTAGAACTGTCATGACTCATCGGGCCATGAGGTGAGACCACCCTAGACACCTCTAACCTGCTCCACAGCCAGGGCCATTCCAACTCCTCTGCACAGCGGAGAGCCACGCTTGGCGGCCATTCCCCGCCTGCAGCGCACCCTCCCTGAAGAGCTTGTTCTGCAGGGCCATCAGCATGTTATATTAACGGAGATGCCCGTGTTGCTCCTGCACCTTTGCCAGCCTTGTCTCCTCCCACTTCCAACACCTTGAGTTCCTCACACCTCATTCACACAAAGCTCCTCAGTGGCTCTGACCCATCAGCCTCTCCATGCCTGACCTTCCTGCCTGGCCACAACCTCTCAAAGAGAATCCAGAACTGCCCAGGATTACCACAGGGCACTAAATCCTCAGCTACCCTGCAAGTCACATAGGCCATCATCACAGCTCTTATCACAATGACAGGTCCAAGATGACCACACATTCTCGAGGGCAAGAACTATGCTCTTCTGTCAAACAGATCATGTAGAAGGGCCTCAGTGAACACTTACTAATGGAAAAAAAATCTCTGATATATTAAGACATTTAATTCCTGTCCATTTTTGGGCATTTAGTTCCTGTCCTTTTAGATGTAAACATTTCATATTTAATTGTCCAAATTTCTTGTGCTAGATGCAAAAATGAATGTTAAGTGTTTAACCCCGAAGAGGGTGATTTCAGCAATTGGTCAAACCTTGACAAAAGCATGGTCGAGGAGCTGGCTGGCCGTCCATCTCATCTTTGGGTCACTTTCCAGGCAGTGCGAGAGAAAGTCTTTTCCTTCAGGGCTTAACCTTTCGGGAATCGGTGGCTTGTGTCCCATCCCCACCTTGTACATAATCTGAAAGTTGTGTTCATACTCATGCCAAGGCCGCTGTAAAGGCAGGAAAGAACCAGGCTCTAGCATTACACCATCACAGCCACAAATGCCCACTCCCTCTCTAGGATCTGAAGAACACGTGTCCCAGACAGCAGCAGGAAACACCTAAGGTTTAGAGGCCAGGTAGTGTCTGTCAGAGCTTCAATCAACACATATTAACAAGTGCGGCCAAACGCAGCTGGCCAGCCAGCTACCGGTCAGAGCTGCTCCCCACCCTCCACCCACAACAGGTACGCCTGTGCTCCAGGGAGGCTGTGTGTCTAAACAAAGGCATGCAGCTACAGCTTGTCTGGTGCACTGGGATGTGTCATTAGTTCAGTGTCATCTAGATGCCACCGAACAACTGAAAGATAGCAACAATCTCGTGGCCACTTTGTTGAACATGGAACTCCCATCGGCACAGACCTTATCTTAGTGTGACTATAGGAAAGATTTTATAGGCCATTAAGAGAGAAGGAAGTACATAATGATTTACATATTACTCTTCCATTACTGCCAACACGCGCTCCTCAGCCCACCTGTTCTTACGTGCTTGACTACAATAAAGTGGGTATCAACGCCGTCCTCCCCCTCCATGCTGAGGGGGCGGCAGCCTTCATCGCCTCCTGATAATGCGCAGGCTCCAGCCCCGTGCTGCACGGACAACGCCAGATGGCAGCCACGTACTGCGCACACGCACTGCTGTGTGACTACCACGAGGTGCGTCACACATCTGCGTAATTACTGACCAGCAGGGTCTTCATTGTAAGGACGTTTCCTGGTTCAGGGTGAATTCATTTAAGTTTCACCGTACGGAAAACTGCTCTAGAGAGCACTCTTCCATTTTGAATTTTGTCTAAAGCGGGACTGTTTGTTTTCTCATACCTCTCTTAGAGTGATATCATAAATCTTATCAATGTTATTCATGTGCGAAGGAAAAATTAATTTCACTCTTAAATGGAGATAGTGAGGACGGCCATCTGGTTTGTTTGTTTTTAAATTGTTGATTGCGTTTGTTTATTCTGTGTGCCGTGATGGAGGTCATTGGACAATTTGTGGGGCACTGTTCTTTCCTTCGACCATGTGTGTGTCAATGACATGATGTAGGCTGTCAGTCTAGGTGGCAAGTTACTGCTTTAACAGTTATTTATAATTTGTGATTGTACAACTTCCTGTTTTAATATCCAAACCCTAAGTATTTGTGGTAATTTTTTAATTTATTTTTTCATTTTTCTTTTTTTACAATTTATTCACTTCGTATACAAGCTGTAGGCCCCTCCCTCACTCTCTCCCAATCCTGCTCTCCCTCCCTCTTCTCCTATGCCCCTCCCCCAGGCCACTGATGGGGAGGTCCTCCTCCCCTTCCATCTGATCCTAGGCTATCAGGTCTCCAAAGGACTGGCTGCATTGTCTTCCTCTTTGATAAGGAGAACCCTGGGTGAGATGCTCAATCCTCATTCAGAATGCAAATGGGATGGACACAGGAAGGAGAAAACTGGGAACAGGACAGAATCCTACCACAGAGGGCCTCTGACAGACCCTACCCAGCAGGGTATCAAAGCATATGCTGAGACTCATAACCAAACTTTGGGTAGAGTGCAGGGAATCTTATGAAAGAAGGGAGCAATAGAAAGACCTGGAGGGGACAGGAGCTCCACAAGGAGAGCAACAGAGCCAAAAAATCTGGGCCTGGGGGTCTTTTCTGAGACTGATACTCCAAACAAGGACCATTCATGGAGATAACCTAGAACCCCTGCACAGATGTAGCCCCTGGCAGCTCAGTGTCCAAGTGGGTTCCCTACTAATGGGAACAGAGTCTGTCTCTGACAAGAACTCAGTGGCTAGCTTTTTGATCACCTCCCCCTGGGGGGAGGGGCAGCCTTGCTTTTTTTATTGCACTTTAAGGTAACAGAAATCTTGCCTGGAAAGTGGTGGGTCCCCACACCTCCTCACTTGCCTTCATCTCACTTTCTCCTATGAGTCACAGTTTTTTACAACTGGTGAATCAGTGTCTGTCTACACTGTTGCAAATTAGCATACACTCTCACGGTTCACTTTCTGTCTTATAAGTTCTGTGGGTTCAGATGCAAGTGTGATGGGAATCCCTTATCTGTTGTGATTTGAATGTGAACTGTCCCGTAGGCAAATACTTTTGATCATTCAGTCCCCAGCAGGTGGCACTGTTTTGGAAGGCTGTGGACTCTTTAGGAGATGGGGCATTCATGGAGGAAGTGGCCACTGAGGATAGATCTTGAGGTTTCATAGCCTGGCTCCACTTCTGGCCTCCTCTCCTTCCTGACTATCCGTAGGATATTACTAGTTGCCTCACATTCTCGCTCATCCAGCATGCCTTAAAGCCAGGATGGGCTTTACACTGTGATTCAAAATAAACGCTTTCTCCTTTATATTGTATTTTGAAGGCATAGAGAGAACTGATGCAACTGGGAAAAGGTTCACCATCACAAAAACCTCTTTCCTCTGTTTATTCCTTTGCTCCCTACCCTTGCAACATGATCTTTTGTCTTTTCTGAAATAGGGCCTTGCCACGCAGCCCAGGCTGGCTCCACGACCCACCCAGCTTAGTCTCTCACGTAGAGCAGTTACAGAGCGTGTCCACTAAGCCTGCAATTGTAAGTCCTTTTGACTGTCCCTGCAGTTCTGCCTCTCGGTGTAGTGAAGACCTCTCACAGCAGACCCCTTTGTCAAATGTTACCACCTTTCATCGCTTACCCCTCTCCCCATCTTTCAGAGGATACAAAGCCCATTTCTTTATGTGAGCAAGCAATGGTCACTTGTAGGGATGTGGCATGGCAGGGAGGTGTAGTTTGCTGAGCCATGTATCTACTGAAGGACACCTTTACCGCTTCCCAGATCGGGCTACCATAAGCCTTCACGTGCAGGTTTCGTGCAGATGTAAGCTTTGGACTTCATGTTTCCTGTTGCAGCTACACATTCCCCCCATCCTTTCATCACCCCTATTTCCATACTGAACCCCCAGGCCCAGTATTTCTCTTTCATTTTTCCTACTGAATGTGTCTAGTGCCTTCCCTACTGCTTATCCTTAAAGCATTGTTTGACTCCTCTCTTGGGATTCTTTCTAGTTTCCTGGCACCGCTATCCAGTCACTCCCACATAAATATGTATATATTAAAATTAAGAAGCTAGGATTTGCATATGAGAAAGAACGAGTGCTATTTGTCATTTTGAGTCTGTTATCTCAGTTACTATTTTCTAGTTCTGTTCATTTTCTCGTAAGCTGCATGACTTAATTTTTCCATATGTCTGAATAATATTTTCCATTTTCATTATCCTACTCATCTGTTAGTGGTCATTTAGGTTCATTCCATTTGTTGATATTGCAATTAAAGCTATAATAAATGGAGCAAGACTCTTTCTAGCAGGACATGTAGTCCTTTGGACACATTCTTAGGAATGGCATAGTTCAGCCCTATGATGGTCTAGCTCTGTGAGATGCTTCCATACAGATTTCCACAGTGGCTACACAGGTTCTAACTCCCAGCAATAGTGAATAACACCTCCTTTTTCTTTATATTCTCATCTGTATTTGTTACCTTTTGTTTGTTTGTTATCGACAGATATTCTGACAGGTGAGAGGGAGCCTCAGAGTAGTTTTAACTTGCATTCCCTTGATCGCCAAGGGTGTTGAACACTTATTGAAATATGTATTGGCTGCCTCCTGTGTCTGCCTTTGCAGGTGCTGGCTTACAGACACATGCTTTCATGATCAGCTTTTATTTTACATGCACACTAGGAACCAGATACTTGCATAAGAAGCACCTTTCCCACTTCCCTGTCTACCCAGAACCTGCACAGAATGCTTTAATATCATGAGCGCCCATCTGTTAAGTGCCGGCCTTATTTTCTGAACAACCGGAGTCCTAACTACAAAGTCCTTACCCATTCCCAGGTCCTAAGTAGTCCCCAACTTTGTAAGATCTTGAAGATTCAGAATTTATGGTCTTACATGAAGGAAACTGATCCTCTTGGAGCTGTCCAGAGTGACAGATAAGCATCTCCCACACATCGGCATCAGTCAGACTGTCTTTTCTCCTTTGTCAAAAATCAGGCAGCTATGGCTGCATGGGTTTATGTTTCTCTGTTTATACTTTGGAGCTGAAACATATAAATTCACTACTGAGAGCTCTCTGCAATGTGTACCCTATAGACAGTGGTTCTCAGCTTATTTCCCTGAGCCTCACTGCACCTTTTGATTGACCTTGTTTACTCTCTGGTCATGAGCTCAAGAAGGCAGGTGTCCATGGCACTTATGATAAAGCCTCAGTTTTGTGGCTGGCCTGCACAGAATCTTCCTTCACGTGCACAGGGAGCTTACCTTGCCGGTTACCATCTCTATGACGACACAGCCCAGACTCCAGATATCTGCCGCACGGCCATGGCCTTCTCCTTTGGCTCGGGTAATAACTTCAGGTGCCATGTAAGCTTTACAGTCAGATATGGTGATAGCAAGGGTTAGCAACACAGCACTACGTATCAACAGTACCAGGCAATACATTAATAACCCTCAGCAACGTCCTTCCCCAAGTTACAGGCAGCAAATGTTAAAAGCTTTCATTTTCAAGTCAACTTGATGGGCATTTTAGAGACAGAATTCTCTTTTAAAAGGAACTTTAAATGTGAAAATTTCCTATAAATTATATTATCAATGGAAACAGGAAATTTAGCCTAACAGCAACCAACCACACCAGTTGCCATATAACTGGAGATTTAATCAGCTCAGTTTCAATCCCACCAATGCAAACCACCAAGCATCCTTCTGAGAGGTAAAGAGGGCTTCCTCAAGTCAGAGCTCAGGGGCTGGATGGGCTCACCCTTACCTGCTGTTCCGAGGGTGCTATTCACCTCACCAGGCATAGTCTGGGCATTGTTTTTAAGCTTTACTGAACATCCAAAATCTCCCAGTTTGATTAGTCCAGACGACGTAAGGAAGATATTGGCACCTGAACAGAAATAAGCAGCTGCTGAGCTGGCTCCGGGACACAATGTGGGTATCTCAAGACGTTTACATGGTAACCCAACCTTCTAAAAGTGTCATTCACAATCTAAACAAAATCAAGTGTTGTGAAACTCCACTTACCTTATGCAACCACACGGAAATGCATGGACCACAAATACAAACTAATACAAGTCAACACAAACTAACATCAGAGCACACACATTCTGACTTGAGAGACACAATTCATTACAGACTGAGACATCCTTACAGAGTAGTTTTATACAAAATCCAGATGTGTGTGGCAGTCCCTGACCACTGTGACTATATGCTAAGGGCAGTTTCTCCAACAAGGACTCACATGAGAGACCGTGCACACACTGGGGACTTTAGAGTCACACACTAAGGCCACCTCTGAATGCATTTTAACTATAACTGAAAATAGTGCTGTGTATGTTTCCATTCCAATGTTCCTACAAGCAGTACACACACCTATCACTCACTACCGCGGCACTGGAGGTTACTGCTCATCTCTCAGAGCGGCCTAGATTATTGCAGGCAAGACAGGAGTGCTGAAATTAAGTTGTACAATATACCTTAAAAGTAACACAGCAGGGGTTGGAGAGATAGCAAAGTGGTTAAGAGTACTGTCTGCTCTTCCAAAGGACCGGGGCTCAATTCACAGCACCCACATGGCAACTCAGTCTGTTACTCCAGTTTCAGGGGATCGGACACCCTTACACAGACACACATGCAGGCAAAAACACCAATGCACATAAAATGGAAAAAAAAAGTAACTCAGTACACACCCTGGACACTTGGCTCGGCAATGGACTGCTGATAGCCCATCCTTACCAAGAGGAGCCTCCCAGAGTTGGTTTCTACAATGACTGACAGTGGCCATTTGAAACTGTTCTCTTTCTGGCCATTCTTAGTAATTCTTAGCTACAAAGCTTTTGACGAGGTCACCGATGAGCCAAACTGAGTTAGGGGCTCAGAGAGTCTGCCATGGGGACAACAGGGGCTGAGTGTGCTGTGGGAAGCAGGACAACTGGACATGGGCAATGACAGCTAAGCAAACACCCAGACTGACCCAGCAAAGCTATGTGGCAGACAGCCAGAGAGCCATCAAGCTGGCATAGGCTGAGGGGCTCAGGGTGAGGCACCCAGCAGAGCAGGAACATTCCTCAGACCCAGGCCAAAGCAGCTTCCAATGTTACCAAGGCTGCTCAGAAATGGCGTCAAGTCCTCGGTCAGGAGGCAGGTCGCTCTGGAGTAACTGTCTGGGCTAAGCTCAGAGTACAGGACAGCATGGAACTCTGAGCCAGTTAGGGGTGAAAGCAGTCTCCTGCTTTAATTATCTCAGGCCCCTCGAGAAGGTCAGTGTCATGGTGGGGCTCAGGCACTGGATGTGCGACAGATCTGAGGCAGGAGCTCAGCTACTCCCCTGTCACGGAAAAGCATGACCTACACAAGGTTCACCTAGGAAGACACAGCTCTGTTTCACACTCAAGTACTTATGACACACATTCAGACAGGAATGTACAAAGACCTTGACGCTGGTTAGGAAAGGGAGTTTGTCCAGCAGGCACAGAGTGAGCTCCAGCAAAGGAGCCTGCAGAACAGCGCTCTCCATCTCCAGGAAACTACCGACTTCCCTAAAGCGGGCTGCACTGCACAGGCAACCTCGAACCCTCATGCATAGACACCCGGCTTCTCTGTTGTTTCTCGGCACAAGGCCCGCATTAGAAGTGCTTGAAGCTGAAGAAGTGATGGCGGGTGTAGGAGCAACCACAGCTGAACCCACTATGGCGGACACCTGGAGTCTACTGTGGAAGCCAGGTGATGAGGTGTACCTTTGATGTCTCGGTGCACGATACCATGCTCATGGAGGACATTGATTGCGACGGTGATCTGCTTGGAATACAGCCTGATGACGTGCTCCTGAAGGCCCAGCCTGGACACCTCCTCTAGCGTGCCCTCGTCACAGTACTCCATGAAGATGTACATCTCTTCCTGGGGAAGCAACACAACACGTAAGCTGTGAACTCTTGACCTAAACATGAGGAACACCAGGAACCTCAGGGCCCACTCAGGAATCTGTCTTCCTCCTGCTGAGGTGAGGACTCCACCCTGAGTGCTGAGGGAGAGGTAGAGCTGTTCCTGACTCTCCCGAAGGGGGGCTGCCTGCCTGCTGTCTGGGACTGTAAGACATCTGCGAATCCCAGGGTAACTTGTGCTCATCCTGAGACTTGAGGACATGTCTACGACATGCAGCCTTAGGCAGGGAGTGACAGCCTGCCTCCAGGTATTGTCAAGTACTGAAACACAGCCCTGTCAGTCACAAATCGTCAGTGAAAACGCGGTGATCAACCTCTGGCAGCTCTGGCCCCTCACCAGCATGCTCCAGCTGCCCCCATTCCCTCTGTCTCATCAGCCTTAGATCTTAGGTTCTTCCTATTCCATGTACGCTTATTAAAAGCAGAGGGAAGAAGGAGCCTCTGACAGCTGGGTCAAGCAGCACAGCGGCAGGAAGGGCACTGGAGAAGGTCTGCCTGCCAGGAGAGCTGTCAGCGCTCGTGACATGGGGCTGACAACTACAATCTGCGACTCAATTTCAGGAAGAAGGCCTCTGGCCTTCAGAGACGACGCAGTTTCTGGGCTCAGCAGTGGGAGACCCATGACACAGGACCACACTGCGCCCTGCTGGGTCTCACGGTTGGTGAAAGCTGCTTACTCTGTGAAGCTCCACGCCGAAGTACCGGACCAGGTTGGGGTGCTTGATGCCTTCAAATATTTTCAGCTCGTCTGCCGTCTCCTTGATAGTTTTATGGTCATTAGGCTGAAATCGAATCTGGAAAAGGAAAGTTACAGTTACTACAGGTCTGACATGTCAGTCAGAGGCATCAAGGACCAGGGCAGCATGTCCAGGGCTTTCCTTGGCTACGTGCCGTCTGTGGCCTTTTGACTACCTGCTGACTCACAGGTAGCCCCAGAGCACTGACAACGTAAGAGGGTCTGACTGACTCTGTCCTTAACACATCCAGGGCTACTGCTGGACTCCACATGTGAGCAAGGCTGGACAACATTTATGCTTGGCTTCCTGCTTCACTCAGCCATGTCCTCCAAATTAATCCCAATTGTTAAAAGGATGACTACAGGTAATAATATGGCACTCACTTAGAGATATCCTAAAGAGTAAATCTTGAGTTAACTAAATGTGAGGCAGGGGGCATGTCTGATCCAATCACTCCGTATTTTCAACACATTTTATGAACCACTAAGTATGGATAATTACATTGTCAACTAAAATTTTGTATTTTGTCAATTAGGATTGTAAAAGTTATAACAAAAGTAGGTGATGTATTGGAATCTGGAGCAAGGCCAGCAAGAGCCATTGTTTCCCGTCACCCTTAGTCCCCACACACCTGGCAGGCCCCCAGCTTCCCTGCACTTGCCCATTCTCGCTTCTGCAGCTTACTGCCTTTTACTCACATGTGCCCAGAGGGTACTAGTGGTGGCTCCATTCCCTAAGCTTTCCACAGCTTTCCCAAGCTGCCTCCATGGGACACGCCCACCTGCTTTGCAGTGGAATTAACTGGGACCCTGGTCTCTAGAGTCATCAGTCTTCCACTAAGTTCATCTCAGGTAGCTGCCAGCTGGTCCTAACTGTCAATGCTAAAACACAGGGCCCAGGCCAGGTAACTCATCACTCAGGAGTCCTGGGGGCAGCTGTATGAACAAGGACCGCAAACATGACTTCCCTGAACCTAAATCACTCAGGTTTACCTGACACCACGGCCCAGAGAGCCGTGACTCACCTCCTTCATGGCCATCAGCTCCCCCGTGTCAACGCTGATGCAGGTATACACCTTTCCATACTGTCCTTCTCCTGCGAACGACACGAAGAGGCCACTCTCCCGGTCACTACAGACAGCTGTGAATGCAGCTCACAATAAACTCTAACTCTGGAATGTGTTTATAGAACTATCAGTACACTCACTCTACTTTACTACTTAAGACTAAAGGAGGTCTTAGTGTTCCCTGAGATCCAAGGTGGTGGGCAACCGTATCACTGCCACGTCCTGTCTATAAATGTCACTGCAGAGAACACGTGCTTTAGAAAACCCCAGGAGAGCTAGGAAGAGAAGCAAGTGGTGCACTGTTCCAGAACATTTCTAAGCCCTTAGTTAGCTCACGGGGACTAGGGCAGACGGGAAAGGCCAGCAGCATGTCTGAACCCCCTCTGGACATACTGCTATAAGACCTTAAGTGTGAGGGGGCCTTCCCACACTGCTTCTGGGACACTAAACCAAGGGACACATGACTGAAGGAGATCAAGGGCTACAATTTAATACAATTTTACAAAGCATCTAACTGTTTGGGCCGAGATAGTGGGAAGAATCCCTAGTTTCCTGGGGTCCACAAAGTTCTTAAAACTGTGTTTGCCTCTCAGACTTAATGCTTGACAGATAATCGTGTTTCAGGAAAGAGTCTGGACATCACACTCCACCACTAGCCATTTTGTGAGAAGTTAATTCCAATTAGAAATCAATTAACTAAGCAATATGATTAATTTTTTTTTTGCATGTGCTGGGGTGAGGGGAACAGGACATTGGACTGAACAGGAACACGACTGTCCTGTCCTGATTTATGTCCAGTCTCTTTTCAAATATTCTTGTAGGAATAAAAGACACAGATGAACAAGAGGGCAAAATTTCAGTAGTTCTCAAATGGAAACTTCTGGATTACTGAGAGCAAAACTAATCAATTTATTGGACTACCTAAAAGTTTTTTCTCAGTTTTCATTTGAAATTGTTTTCTAAACACATTTTAGAAATGGAGCACCAAAAGGAATCACATGAAAAACACTAGGAAGAGTGTCATTTCTAGCAAGACAATCCTTTGGCTTCCTCACCGATTTTGTTTCCTCTTTGCCACTTGAATGTCACCTTCCTCAATCCAACATGCATGATGTTATCATAGGATTTAGGGGTATCACAAACTTGGCCAATGATATTCTTTCTCCTCATTTCTCGATACCTCCTCTCTTCAAACAGTCGGACTGACTTCTGGATAGCTTCTATAGGCCCCTGCTTAGAGGCAGAGTCTGTGGAGAGATGTGAGATCGTCAGTCCCAGAAAGTAGGAAAGTTGGTTTCCAAGAGGAAACAAAGAAAACATCAACACGTGATGTGTAACTCCATGCATTTCCGTCACATGACATCATTTCCTTCTCCTTAGCCGGAGCATGTTTTATTCCATGTTATATGTGTTTGAATGCACATGCATGTGTGTGACACTCATCACATCCTCTGCCGATGGACACTAAAGCTGATCACATTCATACTGACCATGCTTACAACCCATGACTTAGCTATCTGAATGCTTCAGCTTTGCTGAGCAGACAAAGGGATCTTTGAAGATGTGTGACTGTAAGGTTAAGTGACATTACCAAAATTAGCTCACTCATCTATCTACTACAATAAAATTTTTAAAACCTGGAAATCTAATTTGTTTTTTATGTAAATATATAACACACCAGGTTTACCTGGACAAGTCTTCAGCTATGAGGCTGTGGGCCTCCCTGTCAGATTCTCTGTGAAACAATCTTGTAATTACACACTAATGGGCCTTTCTGCAGACGACTCGGACTTTAAGATGTCACTGGGAATCAAAACTGTTCTGAGAGGGACATAATCCTAGTGGTTCCCAATTTTACATAACCACCAGGTATTTATTTTCAAAAGCATGGCGGAGTCAGGCCCACCACTGTGTCCAGGGTAACCATGGTTACAAACAGGGTAACCATAGTTACAGGTGGGCTAAGGCAGATACTGGTTCCCAGTTTCTGGGCTCAGGTCCAGAAGTCTCTCCCTCAGTGCACACAAACCTGCACAGGGCCAGCCAACTGTTGCACCAAAGCTGTTTCTTGCTGCCGCCCGCTCTGAAACCCCATGTTAACCTAATACTTCCATCCGCCTGAGTCACTGTACTGGAACTCTAGCCTTGCCCCCATTTCCTCCCAGGTCAGCTGGCAGGACGATCTTCTCACAGTAACTCCTTAATCGCCACCTCCCAGAGTTCTTTCTCCAGTTTCTTAGCAAGAAGATGAATGCTCACATCCACAAAAGCCGACAACATTGAGGGATCATGCCAACTACTAACGAATGGGCACACCCAAAGGCCCTTGTAGTATACTGTACAGAACAGGTGTCCAGAAAGGCCATGGCAGGGACGGTGAGGTCAGAGACACCAGTGAGATCACAGATCGTCAGGGGTGAGACCTAACGAGTGAGAATCACAGCCCAAACACTACCAGAGCAACTCTGCGCTCATACCTTTGGTCTGGCTGATGAGCGTGCGGAGTTCCCAACTTCTCCGTGCCGATCCACTCATGTCACTTCGAGGATACGCTGGCTCTGCAGGGAGTGGTTTCCACACAAATTAAGACTTATGAAAAACTACCCTATGCTGAGGTGTGGTGGTGCGGACGGCAACAGTTGCTGCCAATTGCCTCTTACTGCTGGCTCGTTCTTAGTGGGTCTGATGTCTGTATTCACTTCTAGAAAATGGCACCTAATGAAGAAATTGTTACTGGACTCTTAAACCTTCCACAAGTAACAGACAACAGAACTGCACAAAAAAAGCATTCTGGGAGACCCTATTTAAGAAGCAGTTTTGGGAGACTGTCACTATATTACAACAAACATAGTAACAGTTCTGTATTCTAAAGTGAGTAAGAGTACTCAACAATTAAAAGTAAGACACAAGGAAGAAGATATAGAATACATGAAGCTACACTGACCGGCCAAGGTGAGCAAGGCTAAGTCTGCTCCTTAAGCTTGCTGGCTCCGCACACCGCTGTGTGTTCAAGGACATCAGAACTGGCGGACTGAGATAAATAGGTATGCTGGTGGGAAATGTGGTCCACGCTATGACACTCACCGTCTCGCTCTTCTGTGGGGCTTGAGTGGCGACTCAGAGACCTGAACTGCAGTTCCGCAGCTATGGATGCCAAGCGATCATTTTCAGGGACGCTGGAACCCCTGTTTTAACATCAACAAAACAAAACAAAAAGCAAACCCAACTAAGCTTTCAAGTGGCCGGAGTGTAAAGCAAAGGTCTGGGAGGTTCTTCTAGAGTCCCGATTCTCAGCAGGACAGGACTGCCTGGCGGACGATGGTGGTGTCTGTAGACACTCATGACTAATGACTGCCAGGGTATAACTGGCATCTAGTGGGCAGAGGACAACACATGGGCAAGCCCCACAAAGTCTATCACCCAAAGAAACAGAGCTACCACTGAGATAGGATCTCCCCTGGGGACTGACGGGAGGACACTTAGCCCCCAAATTTGTTCATTTTGTATTAACAGCAGAAACAAGAATAAAGCCCGCCTACTTAAGCGGCAGTGCGTGGAAAGCTCCATGGTCTAAGCCTAATGCGATAAGGGTGTATTAACCAAATTATGTGATATTTAAGATTGCCAACAAATTACACTCAAATACTTAGTTATAACAAGAGTGTTAAAATCATTACATGGTTCAAAAGACTGCAAGTCTCTAGCAGTAAGACAGGAGCACCTGACAGTTGCTCAAGCAGTAGCCAAGCACCAGGAGAGCAAGAGACTGGGCATGTTAGAGACAGAGTTAGTCAGCTGCTCTTCTGCGATGAAGTGAACTGCTTGTACTAGGACGAGCTCAGAGGAGTAAAGCTGCGATTGAACAGGAAGTGTTAAACTACAGTGCACATAACCAAAGACCACATGGAGATGCGATCCCGCTTAAGAAGCTGCTGCTGTCTACACAGCTCAAGTGTCCAGAAGTGTGTGGTACATGCAAGCAGAGCCAGGACAGTGTGGCTCCTCTTCCCAGTGCCCTCAGCCTGGGCTAGTCTGTGTACATCTGATGTCGGCCCCATTTCTGCTGCCTATTGCTCCTTGGAATAGTTTTGATGGCAGTTGAGGGTCAGGCCACTGAAAAAGGAGTGGACTGTGTCCACAGGGGTCACTCAGTGTCTCTACCTTCTTACTTTCCTGAAAATGAAATAAGTCAATTTTTGACTATCAGAGATGTTCTTTTGTAAGGGTAAGTGGCAAGAAGCACCCTTGAATTTGTGAATGGGATGTGGAGTGTATCTGTGGATGTAGGGGTCTACTGTGGATGGGATGGAGGGGTCTACTGTGGATGGGATGGAGGGGTCTATCTGTGGATGGAGGGGTCTATCTGTGGATGGGATGGAGGGGTCTATCTGTGGATGGAGGGGTCTATCTGTGGATGGGATGTAGGGGTCTGGTGTGAATTAAAAGTTTGCTAATTTCTGTGGAATAACAATCAGATTGAAACAAACAGGCAGTTCTTGAGCATCAGTGGAAGCTGGCTCTGGCAAGACCAGCAGTTAAAAAAAAAAAAGGTTTTGTTTTCAGGTAAATACTGGTGACAGAATTTGAGCCCAGGATAGCTATTTCCAAGGTCATTAAAATATTGCTGAACACCAGGGGTGGGGGTGGGGCCACAGGAGGCTGTAGGCTGACACTGGAATCATGGGGCTCCCTTTTTCAGGCCCATGCTTCACTATGACTTGGGTTCTCAAGCATGTGCTGCAGGCCTGAGCAAGAATGCACCACCTGGCAGGCCCCTCATGACAACCCTAGGATTGCCACAAAAGGGAGCAGTGAGGCAGGAGCCTGGGACTACAACGTATGTTTGTGGGATTTGCTTTTTCTATCGATGTTCACAAACACATTGTCCCAAAAGCAAATTTTCTTTCTTTGTATTAAAAAAGAAAAGAAACTATGCTGCTGCTAAAGCCACTAGAGGTCAAGTGGATCTGCATTAAAACCAAGACCTACACAATTCTATGTGTAAAGATGAGCAAAAACTGCTGACAGACAGCACAGATGGATGAAGGGAAGAGCTGTCTGCAGCACGGGAAGACTGCCCATGCACTCACGTGTCCTGCACTGGCTCCCTGGCCTTACAGAGGCAGGTGTCTCCAGGCCAGCAATGGAGCCTCATGTGTGATGCAGACGCAGCAGCTGGAAGCTGAGCACCAAGGCGGCTAGCATTCTCCACCACTTCCCTTGATTCCGCACACTTCACTCTAATGAAACTCTAACTCCCCGTGGTGAGATGGAAGTGAATGTGAAGACCTATGCCACCAAATTCTCCAGTACCAAAAACAAGAAGAAAATGGGAGCTCTCATATTTATCTTATTTTGTTGTTAGTGGATTAAGCTGTAACACAATTTTTAAGGTTACAGGCATTTATGACTAAAAATTAGGAATATTAATTATTTTAATAAGTAGTAATACTAGAAGTGTTTGTAGAAATTTTAGACTGGTGTTAAAGTCAGTCTGACATCATTTTAGTCGTCTGAGCTGCGGAGCCATGTTGTCTTTCCTGATTTCATACTGTGTCATCCTAGGTGCTACATCTGGTCAAGTCTCCCGACACCACTACTTCTGGCTACCTCCCCCTCCTTCCTCACTGGAAGACAGGAGCACTGGCAGTGTCCCTTCTGCTCCGATACTGGGTGAAATTATTAAGAACTGCTTTGCTCCTACCTGGGATAGACTGCTAGGGCCCAGCTTCGAGTCCCCTTGTCCACCCCAAGTTGTTTCCTCTGGTGCACTAGGGCGAAGGCTGGCAGAGCCAGGGGTCATTTTAGCTAATGCTGGTTCCAAAGGAGAAACATTACCATCAGTAAATGGTCTAGTGCTGCCTGCTGTCAGGGTCTGGAGGCTCTGACAACCCACAGGGGACCCCATTCCCAGAGCTGTCACCCCGTGACACATCCTAAGAGCTAAGAGCCCCGTGGAAGGGCACAGGGGCAGAGGGGCGGGACCCACACTGCTGGTGTAGCGCGACTACCTGGTATCAGGGGCAGTGCTGACAGGCTTGGCCGGCGCAGAGTCACCACCACCTGGGCCAGGGCGGCCAGCAGCAGTGGTGGCGGCGGCGGCAACAGCAGCAGCAGCAACAGAGTTGCCATGGTTCCGAGCGTCGGAAGGCACGCTCCGGGTGCTAAGGCAAGGAGAAAGGCTTCAGGAACATAGGTAAGAAAGGGGGGACTGGCACGTAACACACGGGTAGAAAGTGAAAAAATTTAAAATTAAAATGCACATTGCTACATGAGAGTTCTGGTCTATGTGCTGGGAGGGATGCGGGACCACTAGTGTCAAAGGTTCTGACCTAGAAAACCCTACCACATGAAACTGGCTTGCCAAAGGCAGGAAAAGAGGACACCCAATGCAACGGAAATGTTACTTCTAGAGCATCGTGTGAACATGGCTGTGTTTCCTACTGTCCACTTAATCACAACTATATACACTCACAGACGTAAACAGTGGAATGGTCACTCCAGCTTTCTCCACTTTTAAGGAGACACTGTGAACTGCCGTCACATGTCACTATGCTTGCATGCTTGAATTTGTTTTCCTAAGGTTATTTTTCCAAGGAAGAAAAAGAAAAAAGAACTACTCCAAAGCTGGAAAGCACTCAGTAGCTGGGGTCATATAGAAGCGGGGGGCTAAGTTATCTCGAAAGGCCAGGTCTGTCTTTCCTTTGCAACTAAGGCACTCCGGCATGTCCTCAAGATAGAAGAGCTTCAGGAAGCATCCGGCAATCAGAAGGAAAACCACTGCGCCCCGAGCAAGCACCCAGCTAACTCTAAAGTGTGAGCATGCACAGCAGAGACAAGTCCAGGATGCAGGACCGCCAAATACCTGAACCCCTCTGGAGTGGGGATGATGAGGTGAGGGTTAGGAGGGTCGCTGTGGCATCGAGGCACTTTCACAGGACGGGGGCTGTTCCGATGGATAGCTGCCAAAATGGGGACAAAGGAAGCTTGTGAAAGTGGGCAGCAGGCAGCTGCCAGGTCAGGCCACTTAGTGTAGCTGAAATGGTGATCGACTCTGCCAGGGACCAAGACAAATTCACTCACAGGGTGAAAAGTAAGTATTACCAAATATGTAACCCTGGTAAAAGCCAGCAAAGTTACATTACACATTGAGACTTTTCTCCACCCAAACCATGCTCCTGTGAAGACCAGCGTGAAGGGCGCTCAACATCTGCGGAGCAAGAGGCTGGCATCCATCCAGACCCAGTGAGTCGCTGAGGGTACTGAGGCTCGCCAAGACGGAGGATCTCTTTCTGCCACATGCACGTGAAGAAGATTCTGCACGCAAACCTTTGTGCAGGTCCTGGGATGGAGGTCTCTGTGACTCAACACACACAACTATGCTCTACTACCTAACGCTAAACCAGGCCCAGGTAAACTCAGTTTACCTGGCTTCTCCCCTACAGAAGATTCCTCCTCTTCTCCTTTTAAATAAGTTAATATGAGATTAACACAGATACAATTCAAGATAGAACTAAAATCTAAAAACCTTATCACATTTAAAATTAGACGTTACTATTATTGACAAACTTCATGGTGCTGGGGATGGAGACCAGGCCCAGGATACACTAAGAATGTACCCTACCTGTAAACTATGTCCCGGTCCTAGAATTAGATGAAACTCAAAAGGAAACGTAAAACCAGTGATTTTCCGATTACAAAATGGACATGGTTCCCCCTCTCCTACTAGGGAGAGGCAGTGCTTGACATGCCACTACTCTGCCTATGCTAATATGTCTTTCTCTTATGGTTGCTTTCCACAGCCACCCGGTACCTATATTCCTTAGGTGATGGCGTTTGTTCTCCATCAGTTAACAACACAGTTCACCCTAAGTGAAAACCCTCATGTCAAGGTTGTTCGCTTCCTCTTAGTAACATGACACGTAGGAAAACGTTTTGAGAAATCAGAATTTCAAATTCTATTAAGGCTCTGGACCCAGAATGAGAGTCTGAGGAGGACAGAGTGACCTGCAAAGCACTCCTCTCTATAGTCACTGAGTTGGTGTATGCCAGTAACTGTCCATTCACGGCAGCCTTGGGAGAAGGGGTGAGAATCAACCCAATGAATTTTACGTTCCAAAACAAAACCAGGGATTAAGGCTTATTTTATAAATAAGGCTTATTTATATAAATAAAGGCTTATTTTAAATATACTTCTGTGGCCAGCAAGTATATTTAACCAACATAGCTCATGTTCAGCAAATTTACTGTTTCTGTACTATTTGATACAATTTAAAGTTTCTATTTTGACATGCTTATGGCATGACTATGACTTTGCTTTATTCACAGACTATATCAAGAAAACTCAATCTCTCTTAATAAATACTATCTTTTTTAAGGACTCAGGATACACTGTAAAACTGTTTGAAAATAAAAATACCGTATGTTTTGGCAAAAAAACAAAAACAAAACAAAACAGAACTTTTTTTCCCAAGACAGAGTTTTTCTGTGTAGCCCTGGCTGTCCTGGAACTCACTCTGTAGACCAGGCTGCCCTCGAACTCATAGATCCATCTGCCTCTGCCTCCCCAGTGCCCAGATTAAAGGTATGTGCCGCCACCACCCAGCAAAGAACTTCATTTTGAAAAATTGAAACCAAGTCAATATTTATTCACGTGAGTGGGGAAGTGGGAACAGCATGGAAAAAACAGATAGCCCTCCTTCATGAGATAAGGGAGAACCAGAGGAACCCCTCCCCACATGCCCCAAACACAAAGACTTAAGAAGGAGAGCAGGCCGCAGTACTATCCCTAGAAAAACAAAAACCAGTTCAATTGTATGGCTGCAGGGAGCACCTTGCGCTGTCATTTTAATCTTCCTGTAGGGTTTACAAAATGTGGAATCCCCTGCATAAACCTCATCTCTGTTACCTTCTCAATATGTTTAAAAATACTGTTGAAAATGACATCAATCCCAAGACAATTTGCTCATCATAGCCAATGTGTGCTGGTTTCACCAAGGTACAGACCTGTGACAGGGCTATGTGGTTTTCCTATGACGTGGCCAATGCACTCATTCATCAAGGCTTGCAAACTCTAAACACCAAAGAAAAAACAGAAGATAAAAGAAAGTAAATTCTTAATTATAGACTCATCACACTAGACTCAGTCAATCTGAAAGCAACACTTGACAATAATATCTTTGTTAGTTCAAAAAACAAAAGCTACAAATACAAACTGGATACAAGTTAAACACTATAATGTAGTATAAATTCTATTTTCAAAAATAAAAGCAACTTAGTGGACTATTCTCCATAGAACAATGTCGTCCACAAGCAAAGATGCATGTGTCTCCACGAACAGAGGGCACAGGAGGAAATTCACATCTGTGCAACATCACCAACTGATGCACCGGACGAGAACAGTAACTGACTCTGATGATGGACACTGAGGGAAAAATCTTGTTCTCCAGTCACTGAGCTTGGCAGTTAATAAAACACAGACACTAGCATCTATTTCACAAGCGTGAGGGCCAAGAAACCACCAGATCGTCAGCTGCACACAGCTGCAATAACAGAAGAATACTGAAAACCATGCCGCATTTTTAAGAGCTCAGCATTTTAATAGCTCGTCATCCTCACAGCAATGACAGGAAGTGTACTGAGGAACCAGGACTCCATAAAAAATACACCATCTAGGAGAGAAAGTGACCCAATTGGCTCTTCTTTAACAGAAAAAGTATTTAGAGTATGTCATACCAAGAAGTCGTCTTCTGGTAAAGCTGAAATAAAGGCAGGTTCAATGGCTTGTAGGAAGTCAAATCCTTGAGTGGCCCACCTGTCATATGACAATATTCAACAGTCACATAAGAGCTTGGGAAACTACAGAGTACAAAATACTAAAATCAGCATAGAACAGGCGTTTACTATTTAGTTACTATCAGTTTAGAAGACAAAAGATAGAACGCAACTGTATGTAAGTTAGTATCATTTAAATAATATATTATAAATTCTATTTTCATAAATAAAAGCAACTTAGCAGATTATTCCCCATAAAAATGACATCTATAAGCAAAGTTGCACGTTTCTCCATGTAATATGTCAACTACATATTGTAAAATGCTTGGTCTATTCTGAGTGAAGGGGGAGGTGGTTGTATAAACACCTGAGCAGAACAAGCTTACAATGATTGTTTTAAGGACAGGATGGCTTTTTATAGTCAAGCTTAACATCGAGAAGCATGAGGGCATTTAGGACAGCAGGCACCCCACATCACCTGTGAGCTGGTAACACCAGCTCCCAGCTGTGATTTCACACGCAGAAAGTTTGCAGTGTTCTGACTCAGAAAGTGATTTCCAAGTGTTCCATGTCTGCTCATATGGATCACAGAATGCCTGGCAGTTTTTACTCACACACTTTATTGACAACTTTATGCCAAAGGAACAACTGCAGAGTATTATAAACAGGGATAATTCATACACACTCATACACAAACACACACACACACACACCCTCTTAGGAGGCATTCCGCTTAGGACATATTATAGATTTCCTTTTCTCTAAAATTAGTTCCAAGCTTCACGTACAAATATTGCCATTTAAACAAAGTGCTGATTGCTCTCCTTGTATGATCTGCTTATAAACTTCACCTGGCACACAGAAACAACATACTGCTAGTCCCACACGCCTTGTGTAAGAAGTAAGTGTTTTTTGGCTGTTACCTGGGTCTTGTGCCTCTGCCACTCTCACATTTGGTCAGGACGTAATTCATCCACTTCTGCGCAAAACTTATATATTTGTCTCCTATCTTCTGTCTGAATTCTCCAGACATCAGACGAACAACTTCTTTATGATACTGTAAGATTTCATGTATAACAAATTTAACAAAGCCATCTAGCAGTGTCTCTACAAAATAATGCCATATTTTTCTAAAAATGAACTAATTAGTACGTATACTTTGAATACCCCATAGAACTACAGAATATAGCCACAAAATATAGTTTGATAAACACATTATTCATATTTAAATTAGGAATATATTTTTATTGCACTAAATATCTCTTAAAGTTTTAAAACATAGTAGATATCTTGTGTAGAAATAAAGTCTGGGCAACTCTCTGAATTTTGAAAGAACACTGATGTTTTGGACACTCCATGGCAGTTTAAGGTGATACTCATGACAATGCAATCATTATAATTACTATAATAGTTGTCCTTTAGAGTCTAGAATTCCTGTATGCCACAAAGCAATTTCTGGATTGTATGGTGCTCCCTCACATTTGGTACGTACCTCGAACCCAAAGTTGTAGCCCTGAATCATGGCTTCTCGGTAGTACTGCTGCAGTGTGGCCGACTCAGACTCGTCAACCTCAGCATCGAACTCCAGAGTGAACATGTGGTCTACACGGTCAATGGCATCGCTTATTCTGTTGCACAGCTCAAGCGCATCGTTCTGAAGAGTACCAAGCCATGGTGAGCCCAAAGAGAGGCAAACCAGCACCCACCACAGAAAGACGCCTCCATCGCCACAGGCAGAAACCACCAAGACACTTTCTCCGAAATGTGTCAGAGAAATCTGTTTCCACCGTTCTGTGTGAGGCATTTTTTCACACCTTGCAAAACACCAGGTGGAGACAACCACATGAGGCGGTTGCGTGCCTAACTGCATTTTGTTCTCTCAACAGGCGTTGATGTGGCTGGCATTGTTGTGCAATGAGAGATCATCAATGCAGGAGGAAGTTAGACCTACTGCTACTTGGTGGGTGGAGGCCAAGGAAGCTGCCAAATATCACATAACACACATGACATATCCCTAACACCATCCCAAACAACAGGAGACACTCCACAAGCCCATAATGGGAGACACCCCACCTGCCCATATAGCAAAAAACAAAAAAACAAAGAAAAGAAAAAACATCCCACCACCCCATACAACAAAGAATCACTGTCTCCAGTGTCGACAGAGCAAAAGTTGAGAAAGGTGTCTTAATCTAGGCTCTCCGTGCTTCTGTAAGCGGTATCAGGCTAGCTCCATGCTCATGCTCATCCCCCCTTCCACCCATCTCACACACACCCTTCTACACTGGGAATCTACCACTTACTCACATTTCATTGCAAAGCATTCTTCAAAAATCTTCCAAACTCCCAAGGCTCAGTAAATAAAATTCCTCAACAAGCCAGTCAGGGCCAACCTTATTTAGCCAGCTTTGGCTACTATATTATTTCCTTCTTTTTGATGTGTACATCAAACCAGATTGTGACACTTGGTCAGCACACCCCATATTCTTCATCCATGGACATAAATACACAAAGCTGCTCCCCAGTCTTCATGTTTTGAAACTCCCGACCTATGCTACCATAATGCAACTCCCAGCTGCTATGAGGAGCTGCTGACCTCTCCATGTGACAGTTCGTACCCTTGAGCCAGGATTCTCCAAACTCAAGTAAAATCAACAACGTATACTAGAACTAAAAGATAACAGCTCCTTGCCCTGGTACTGGAGTTGGGCAACAGTGTATAAGAGACTCATCAATAAATAAGATAAATTGGACTAGCAGAAGAAAACCAGTTCACTTAATGACTTGTACTTCCTAGGAGTTTCTAAGGAGCCACAGCTCCACAACTATGAAGACTTAACTGACGGCTTCTGGGAAGAGCAGATGAAAGCAGGACCCATGTATGCAGCACCAAACACAGCAGTCAGTGGGGAAAAACAGAAAAGAATGAGAAGGTGCAAAGCTATGGCTGCCAGACTTGGACTCATCATGTCTGCCCACACCCATTCTTTCTGTTAACTTGTATTAAACAAAATGATAAGCAGCTTTTCGGCCATGCATAAAGAAGATCTGTAGCAAATACTGAAAACTGCTGAAGCTGAAAGACACTTAACAGATGGAAGAAACCTAGATCTTGATCTCAACTTTGCTAAACAACTATTCCTGAGGCATATACAAGATCATGAAATCCTTCCCAGGTCTACAGTTTTGGGAAACTCCTAGGAAACGTTTCATTTACACATGTGCCCAAGTGTGCACTAGGAAGAATGGGGGGTACTCACATCCCTCAGATGACACCACCTCACACCACCTAACACTTCCACAGCATCCCACCCACAGCAAGAATGGCGTGCTCAGTACCTTGAGCTGCTGCAAAGCTTTGGCGATGACTGGCTGACTGGATGTCTGTTCGTGGCGTAGAGTCATCAGCCCCTCGATGGACTGCTGAAAGGCTTTTCTCTGAAGGATGAGATGAGCAGACTCCATGACAACCAGCAGAAGATTGTCCACCTGGAAGGAAAACCAAACATAGGAATAAAAACAGACCAGCAACTGCTTCCCACTATATTGCAACCCCAGCCCCAAAAGCGCCACCGTCAAGATGACCATGCACCATCATAGCCCTCTGGCCAGGACCATCTGCAGGCCCAGCCCACAGGGGAGGGCAGCAAGCACTGGTGACCCAGCTCTGCAGCAAATGGAAGAAGAACCCAACACTCCACCAGGAAAGGGTGGGACACACACAGATTGTGTGCATTGGATCAGCCCATGAAGATGGGAATGACAAGGCTAAGATGAGAGCCCTGAAGCTGATCTCTCAGGGGTCAGGACTGCATAAGGTTAACCTTTCAGAGACTGAGAGTTACTCCATTGTTTAGGGGATCTGTGTGTTGCCATCATCACTCTGAAACTGACCACAAACCTAACTGGAGAATGGGGGAGGGGGAGCTTGAAGCAGGAAAGCATGACTGTTCGGGAAAGGCAATGATGCTGGACTGTGCCAGTGGTCCTGAGAACAGCAGACAGAGCATCTGCTGAACACAAGCCTGGCTGCCAAGCTGGTGGTTAGCTACAAGTGGGAGGCACACTTACATTCACTGTCACAATTCTGACTTGAAGAAGTGGGCATGCTTGACTGAGAGTGCAAGAGAAAGAACAGCTGGGCACACGGGGGTGGGGGGTCGGGGGGGCATGGCAATGGTCCAGCAGAGCTCCAGATGAGTGTGAACACCTGCCCTGCTCTCACAGTCCCTAAGCTGGTGAGGAGCCTCCTGGCAGTGGCAATCACTAAATCTCAAAACCCGCCCTGGACCGATGAGGTGTCTGTCACAGCTCGAGTGAGACTTAAGCAGCACTCCTGGCAGCACCATATCTGCTCTTCAGGGGCACTTCCGGACTGGGTTGTCTGGAAGGATGACTCACCAATGAAATGACAACTTGTAAAGCTACCTGACCGAACGCAACAAAAAGGTATAAATCAAATATGCAGGTCATTTCACACACGCCAGTACAATCTGACACACATAACAAACTTGCCGGGATACTTCAGTACAATCATGTTAACAATTCATGTAGTAAACCATACAGGCTTGTTTCTAGGGAGCGTAGCCTGTTTCCCTTTGGCACTCCAACCTCGCTGATGGCAGGCGAGGCCCACCCACCTGCATGCTTCTCAGGGTGTCGACAGTCTCCACCTGAGGCACAATTTTGACAGCCTGTGCTTCCCACGTGCCCCAGGTGTCTTCTGAGTCCCGGGTTCGGTCCCCGTGCTTCGTCAGGAGCAGAAAGGCATCAATGAAGACGTCGTCCGGATCCTTTGAGCAGTCCTTTCCTGTGGCAGCATTGAGCAGCTGCAAAATGATTTTCTTCTCCTCAGCAAGGCTGTCGGGAACAAACACGTGCAAATTCTCTAGCCCAGGAATGTGTACCTGGAAAGGAAATAACCCATTCTTAAACTAAGAAACATGAGGTCAAAAGCAGCCAGGGCACAGGTGCATGCCTGTATTCCTAGCACTCAGAAGGCATCAATCTGAGGCCAACCTGGGCTATACAGTGAATTCAAGGCTATATAGTGAATATAGGGGCTTCAGAATGGGAGTGGACAGGCAAACAGGCTCAAGGAAGAGGGTGGGTTTTGGGAGAGCCATGAGTGCCAACAGCAAGCTGAACTGCAAGTACCTCAGCTGAGTGAGGCTGAAGGAAGAAGGGAGAAGGGCTGGGAGGAGACTGGGGACAGTATTGAAGTTTCTCCAGATACAGGGCACCGGGCACCGCTGTTGTCCCATGTCCAACATCGTGCCTAGAACAACCTGTGATGCTACTGTCAGCTGTTCTAGGAGGCAGGGTCACCTTAATATGGGATGTAATGTCATGACAGGGTGAAGAGGAGGGAGCTTCAACTGAGAAAATGCCTCCATAAATCAGGCTGTAGGCAAGCCTATAGGGAATTTTCTTAATTAGGGATTGATGGGGGAGGGCTCAGTCTATTGTGGGTGATGTCATCCCTGGGCTGGTGGTTCTGGGTTCTGTAAGAAAGCAGGCTGAGCATGTCCTGAGGAGCAAGCCAGCAAGCAGCACCCCTCCATGGCCTCTATATCAGCTCCTGCCTCCAAGTTCCTGACCTGTTTGAGTTCCTGTCCTGACTTCCTTCAGATGAACAACAATACGGAAGTGCAAACAAATTAAACCCTTTCCTCCCCAAATTGCTTTGGTCATGGTTTCATCACAATAATAGAAACCCTAATTAAGATACTCTAGGCTTGACATACAGTTGCCAATGACATGTCATACGCAGGTCCCAAAGTGACAAATCTCAAACAACTTAAAAAGGAGTAAAGTCATGCCCAAGAAATAACTATGATGAAGACCAGGATAACCATTGTCAAAGAGTCACACAGACCTCAGGACTGCGGAAGACCTCAGGACAAACACTAAGATCACTACCAAAGTTGGCGATATTGCTTATATTCAGTATTACAGACACTATTTTAAATATGTATTTACAATGAAATATGCACAATTGTTGGTGTAATGTCTCATAGAATGTATACAATGTACCCTGGTTCATTCAAATGCTGATTTCTCTATCCCACTATCTGGTCTCAATCCACTGTGATTCGTATTCTAAGCATCACCTGTCTCAAGTTTGTGTAAACATGCCACCATTTGTTCTCTGTAATTGTAAATTAAACAACCAGCCAGTGCTGTGCAATGGAGAGAATAGGGTGGGACATCCTGTTCTGGAGGGGAGGAGAAAGAGAACAGAGATCTGCAGGAGAGGACTTGGAACCAGGAGGAAAGATGAACTGGACCTAAGATATGACTAAAACAAGTATAATGGGTGAAATCTGAATGGTAGGAGGCTTTGAGGGCTTAGAGGTTTAGGATGGAGTAACTATTGCCCAGCATTGTGCTCTAGGTTAAATAAATCCTAGTCTCTGTGTGATGATTTGGGTATACAAATGGTTTAGGTATAAGCACTGCTTAACTAAAAAATATATCAATAGTAAATATTAATAACCTATAACACACAACTAAGTTAACAAGTACTATACATTGTGGTTGATTCTTTGCATTTTAAGAAAGTTACGTATAAGGAAGTGTGTTCTTCTGCAAACCTGTAGGGTCAATATGCAGCCTCCAAAGCCCAGAACTCTGAACATTACAAACAAGTAGCTTCTTTAGAATGCCTTGGAGACTGAGGACTCCAAGAGCATCTTGGGGATTCACCTTAACATACTGCTTTGCTTTCAGAACATCCAGGAGCTCTCGGACCGAGGCGGACAGCACAAACTCTGCTGCTATTTCCAGGTCCTAGGGTCACAGAACAGAAAATTCTTTAGGGTCAGCTTTATGAGAAAGCATGGGAAAGGGCAGCAGCGATCAGGTGGTGGACTCACCTTCCTCAGCATTTTAGCAAAGCCCAGTGCCTTGGAGGCCCTTTCCCTGGCTTCATGGAAGAGCTCCTTGAGCGCTCGGCTGATCTCTATGACAGACCTCCTGCAGGAGTGAAGTTTGTTAGTTCACACTGGAGTACAAGAGCAGCTAGTAACAAACAGGCAGCAAATGTCAAAGCATAGCAACAAACAGCGCCCATGATTTCATCACTGGGAACAAGCAGTTACTGAGAATGTGGGCAAAATACTCAGAAGCCTTATGTTCAGGGCTTTGTGGTAAGAACTGGAGAACTTTCAATGTGCGCAGGGACGTCAACTACCCCTCAAGTAACAAGCAGTGTGTTTAATTTTCTAGTCACTATCACAAGCTCTTCGAGCTCATAATAACTGAAAAGAAATACACACCCAGTGTGGTGGAGACAACTAGCCCCTAATGCCGAATTGTGTAGCCTAGTGCTGCCACCATAGCTGATCACAGGGGCAAGACACCACAGAGCAGGTCTAGTGGAGCACCAATGCTCTTGCACCGAGGGTCCTTCGAGATCCACCTCTGGCACACAAATTGAGTATCCAAACAGCTGCTGCCCAGTTCACTGCTTCCAGTCTTCAATTCTCATGTGGACTTCGGACTTACAACTTAAACTACAAGGCACACACACTGGTCCTCACAGAGAAAGAGGCAAAAAGACAGAGGAAGACAGAAAGAAAATGAGAGAGAAAGAGAAAGGGAGAAAGGAAGAGAGGGAGGGAGGGAGGACAGTTTCAATGGTTCAATAGCAACTGCAGGACACTGGAGGGAAATCAACAGACTAGCCATGGCTCATGTATTTACCCTAATGAGCAATGAGCAACAGAAGGCATAAGCCACGCAGAAACAACAGAAATGTGGCATGTGGCATTAAAAGGTAGCACGGGCTGCTACAGGGTTTAAAGAACAGAAGTGTAACATTTAAAGATACTCCAGAACATTTAAAGATACTCTGGAAGCAGAGTTTGTTGCAGCCACTTTCAGTTAATAGCCACTGTTTGCATCATATTAAAGTCTGTTTGCCTGTGAAGACCTTTTCATAGAAAGCCATAACCAGAAGACCACTGACAATCCCCGTCCATCACTCTCCAGTCTGAACAAAGCTCTCCGGATTCCCACTGGGGAAATAGAACTCCGAGGGAAGAAGTGGCCAGAAAGCCAGCATGATGCCAACCTTAGCTCATCAGCAGCACTGTTGTCATCAGCGCTGGTCCAGAGCTCAGCACAGCTCTCCTGCAGGCCGGATTCCAGAAAGCTCCCTGTGGATTTCAGCAGCATCCCAGCGATGTCACTAGGGACAAACAGCAAAGCAGAAGGAAAATCAGCTGTTACCGCAACACTTACAAACCAGTGGGAGTTTTCTCTTAGCACAACATGACTGATGAGAAAACAGCAATTTAGATGACAGCACAGCCCATCTTTGTTCTATTACACAGCACTCAGGATAAACCCAGGCAATAAATTGTCTGTAGTAGTCATGTGGTTATTGCTTAAATGTTCAAAATGGCATGAGATGCCTCAAACAAACCAAATGATAGGACGGAAAAGCAAAGAGCACTGAAATACATGTTTTTAAACTTTCTCGAGGTTATCTCCTACAGCTGATGAACACAAACACTCTACAGCTGAACTGTCTCAATGAACAATTTCAACACTAGTATTAATGAATGCCCAAGCACACAGAACAGGGTAAATCACTGTGGTAAGCCTCCATTATCACGATTGACCTTGTCAGTGTTTGCTGAAAGGCAGTGATGAACTAGTGAGAGAGAGTGTGTAAGTATGCAACCATCATCAGATGGGCAAAAGGAACAGGGCAGGGCTGGTATCACATGAGAAGACCAGATTAAGCTGGCAGTGAAGCCTCTCCTGGACAGAAAGGCCCCACTACAAGCAATGGCTGAATGTTGGCAGGATTATCCAAAGGGGAATTGATGGATCTTTGGGAAGAAAACTGAGGAGGGGCCAGGAGTTTTGATCAAGGTATGAAGGCGTGTCAAGCACAAAGCATGTCCAGAAAAGGCAACCATCGCTTTTGAAGGAAGCAGAGGTGCCCACGCTGCAATAGCTGGCAAAGACCCAGAAGCAGAGGTCAGGCTGTGCTCTGGAGGGCGGGGCTACCATGCCAGCTATTTTAATCACCTGGCCATCAAAGCAGGCAGGCTTTAAAATGTCTGCGTGGGAAGGAGACTTGATCAAAAAAGGATTTTAGGAACATTATATAACGCATCAGGATACACTTATTTAAAAGTTACTGGGCTCCTGTTACACAGAAGCAACGGTGCACACAGGGATAAAACCCTCAACAGAGAGGGTGCACAGCTGAGCCAGGCACGCGCCTCCCAGGGAGTAACGCAGAGCTGAGCCGGTGCACACGCCTTGAAGGGAGAGGCACGCGGCTGAGCAGTGCAAACGCTGCACAGAAAGAGGCGAAAGTAGTAAAAGGAGTAAGAAGTAGAGGAACTCTGCAGCGGCAGGCTGTGAGTGGGTCTACAAGTACCTGGTCTCATCCTGTGTCAGTGTCAGGACTTAGTGAACCTGCCAGCATCTACAACGGGCCTGATCCAAAGGGATGCTCATTTCCCCAGAATAAGCAGTCTGGGACTGTTCCTTCCTCACGTTTTCCAAGTTCCACTCCTATTCCTTCAATGTATGTAAGGTGTTTATACAGACATTCCCAAACTACTCTCAAGGAAGACGAAAAACTTAAGAGTCTGGTGTCCCCACTAAGTTCACACACACCAGTGTATTCTACCCTTACAGGACCCAAGTCTCCTCCCTTTTATGAACAACAACACAAAAGCAAGAGGCTGACTCATAAAGTGTCACAGGCTCGAGACCCACATTTTGTTACTGTCCTGTGCCTGCAACGGAGCCCGAGCACTCTGCCCTCTACTACCCAATGCTAGCAGCACTCTCCCCAGCAAGATGATAAGAGCATGTCTCCACACACTGTGAAGGCCCCTTGGAGAGCAGAACCATCCAGGTGAGAAGCAGAGTGCGGGCACGCACGCGCGCACACACGCGCACACACACACACACACAATGCAGGGCTGGGAGATTTCATGTAACTGACATTTGAATACATACAAGAGAGTTGTGGGATGTGGGAGGGGCGAGAAAGGAAGGAATTCAAGCACAACATTCCTACCAGAAAAGCTTTCCAGCCTGCGCCTCTCCTCCCCGGATGTAATGAGTTATTTCTTTGGTGAAATTCCACTCTTCTTCTAACAGATTTTTTAAGCTATGGGAAGCCTGAGGTAACTGCTGTAGCATCTGGATCCAGCTTCTCATGTAATCAAAGTATACCTTAGCATAAAATAAAACAACACGTTTCAGAGGATCTAGCAACTTAGAACTTGACCTGTATATAAACCAGAAGAGTGAGGAGGAACCATGGAAGGCATGGCATGCTGGGGAACAAGACCACACCACAGCCAGCTGATGTCTAAATAAGGACTCTTCTTCAACTCATGAGTCCTCTGGAACCTTCTGCAACACATTTACAGCCTTTCAGAGTCCTGCAAAGCAACTGAAATAATAACAAAATACAGAAAAGTGCAATAATGTAAAAAAAAAAAAGCACATAAAAACATTTATCATGAACATGGACATGGTCCCTTTGAGAAGTTACTGGGGTTTTTGTTTGTTTGTTTGTGTGTTTGTTTGGTTACTTATTTTAGCTGAAGAGAGTTATTAGCACATGTCCCACCAACCCTTCCTGACATCCAAATTTGTGACATGAATTTTCCAAGGCTTATTGCATACAAATTATGACACAGAGAAAGAATATCCCGGTGAGCTAAGGTTGAGACTATATCCACTACAAGTATCAACACAGCTTTACTACTCCCAAATCCTCACTTTGATTTCTCCATCAGTTACAGTGTGTGACGGTTAGCATTGATCATCAACTTGACAGAATCTAGGAACATCTGTGAGACGGGCCCCTGGCATGCTTGTGGGGGTTCCTGACTACATCACCTAAAGTGGAGAATTCCCTTGTTTGTGGTCACTGACCTAGGATGACCGTCCGCTGTGGGAGGCACCATTCCCTGGCTGGGACCCAGCTATGTAACGAAGAAAGAGAGCTGAGCAGCTGTATTCAATCGCTCTCTCACTGTGAATCTGTAACCAGTATCTGCAGGCTCCTGCCACCTTGGCATCCCAGCCGTCATGGACTGTATTTTGGCCTGTGAGCCACAAAAAAGCCCTTTCTCTCTTAAACTGCTTTGCTAGTATTTTATTCCAGCAACAAGAAAAGAAGCCATGACAAGAAAAGAAACGAAGCACTTTCCTCTGACCAGGCTCTGGAAAGAAAGCTGCTACAACGCATGCCATTGGTGCATTTTCTGATCTAATGGATAAGCTGGACAAGCAGAAAATATCTGAGCCATGTATTCTCTGCATCGGAATTCGAAGACACAACTCCACCTTCTCACACTCAAGGTGACATTGCCATGAAAAAAGTGATGCTAGCCTCGCTGCCCAGCTCCCAAGCACTCCCCACACCATCACACCCCAAGGTGACCTTCTCCCTTCCCTCTCCTCCCTCCCTGTTTCCTCCACTTCTTTCTTTTCTTGGGCTAGTTCTGCTATGTAGCCCAGGCTAGACTTGAATTCATGGTCCTCCTGCCTCAGCCTCTAACTGCCATGACTCCAAATATACACACCCCAGCTCACTGAGCTATGTGCACTCTAAGTGCACACACCATCGCCGTCTGAACTGCTGTGCACTCCAGTGCTCACACCAGGGCTGACTGAGCTACTGTGCACTAAGTGTGCACACCACAGCAGAATGAATTCCTCTCGACTCTGACGTTCTTATCATTCTTTATCCTTGAGTTTCATGGAGGTTTTGTTTGATGTTTAAACCAGGCTACACTTTAAGAGCTCACTGCGCTTTTTCCCGAGATTCAGGAACACCATTCAGCCAGCAGACTGAGAGACTATTACTTATTTCCAGGCAGTTTTCTGTATCTTTGAATGCTGTGGTCCTGCACTCGCTAGCCTGCAGCCAAGGATCCTGCAGGTTCAGGTTTACTCTGGCTGGAGCTGTACACAAGAAAGACCCCAGTCTCTATGGATCTTGAACTTCCTTACCCATCTGTAACACACCTCTCCAGGGCAGGCCCCAGGTGGCCCTTTCACCTCTCTCAGTCCCCTCCTCTTGGCTTCCCTGTAAGGTGGCTTCATCCTCGAAGAGTTCATGGAACACCTGCCTAATGTGTGCTCAAGGGAAGAAAGAGCTGGGTCCCTTCTGTCCCACTGTTCTTTAAAACAACCACTCTTTCCTACTCTTACTCACAAAACAGAGCTTAAGTTTAGAGAGCACAGCAGGGCTTCAGCCCACCCTTTAAGATTTACGTCACCACCTCCACCATGAGGCCCTTTATCCTGTCATCTACTGAAGCCAGACCTTGTCTGCTTCGGGTCAGTGTAAGAGAGCTCTTCACACAGGGCAGCAGCAGGTGCACAGTGGCGGCGAGTGAGGTATGAGACCTAACAAAAGCAAAGATGGTGAAGCTATACCCTCCTATGCTCAGGGTCGTGGGCTTGCTCCCTAGAACCACACAAAACTGGACATGCTCTCAAATGCACTTAATCCTGCACTCAGGAGGTGGAGGCAGGAGGATCAGAAGGCCAAGATTATCCCAGAACTAGCAAGTCCGGTCTGGGTTATAAAAAGACAATAAACACACAGTCTGGGTGGAGATGCCATGATGACATCCAGTGTGTGTGTGTGAGAAGTGTAAGAGAAAGATGGCTCGGTACTGACTACACGATGGAAAGAGAGAATCAACTCTGGCAAGTTGTCCTCTGGCAACAGCACAGGAGCTGCTCCAACCCTCACCGAGTCACATCCTTGGAGCTGGAGGTGAGCATGGGCTGTTTCTTTATGATGATGTGGCACCCAATAAGGCCCAAGTGTAATTTTTCTACACTGTGACCTGCTGATTCCCGCTCCTCCACTGCAGCCCAGCTCCAGGGGGCAGGTTGAGTGGGAGAAGTCCACGGCTGCAGCTCTGGCCTGGGAGGATCTTCAGAGTCTACAATGCAGTCTGCACATGAGGACTAATTAATAGCTGCTTTGTTATAGAAGATGGATACTCAGGCTGGTTTCCTGTCTGTAGTGAGTTTCAAGAGAATGTGTGGGCAAACATGACCTGAGTGCCTGCCAAGAGCCAATGTATCCTTTCACTCCAATAGAAAGACAGACAGACACTGGGCTCCCTCAGTCCTCAAAGCATGACCCTCGCCCCAGCCTTCCAGCACACAATAGGACACTGGTGTCTATAAGATGCTGCAGTCTGACTCACAGAAGCCACAGGCAGCAAAGCCAAATTGAACTCTACACTTTCCTACAACTGCTGCAAAGTTCTCACCTCAGCATGGGACACAGATACCCTGAGGGCAGGAAAGGGGGTATGGCTTATCAGCCTGTATCCCCACCATTACATGGCAAAAGGCACTAAAAGTGCCTCTGAAGCCCACCAAAGAGGGTTTGAGACCAAAGAAGATCTTTTCAACTGGCTTAATTGGCAAAGTGGTGAGAACTACTTTAGTGCTGCTTCACACAACTTCTCAGTGGCTGGCGAAATCTGCAGTGTCTTGGGTGCAGACACTTCACACACTCTGCCCTCCTAAGTGCTCTCCAAACGACTGAACACAATTCCAAACAAGGTAGCTCTCACAGTATGGCAGCCATCAAACACCCCTTTGCCCGTCACCTTCCTTCTCTCCTACTGAGGCTGGGAGGCCGGCCACTCAGAATGTGAGCCTCCACCCTGTGCCAATAGCTCCAAAGCTAGGCCAGTCTGTTCAACGTGGGCAGGATGGACCTGCACGTGGCTGGCAAAGTGCTTCCCCCTCTGCTCCCTGGGGTGCTGCACTCTGGCCGGGACAGGACACCAACCTATGGATCCCTGAGGATCTCAGATGCTCTTCCTACACATGAACTCCAACACACAACATGGGACACGAAAGATTTTCAAGTGCCAGCCCTCACCTCCCGATGCTTCTGCCTGTTTACATGTTTACATGTTGTGCTACAGCACAAGTCTAACTGTAACTGCTGAGAGAGTTCAAAGGACTCTCTCTGTAACTAGAGAAAAACACATCCAGAAAGTAGGTCCTAAGTGGGTAAAGGAGGGGTCGGTTCTGGCAGGAAAGATAGTATGGATAGCCTGAGCTTAGAAACATTGAGCAGGTACAAGATAGGATCTGTGCGGAAGGGATACACCCAGCCTGAGCCTGCCAATCAGGCCACTGGCAAGCCCTGCTTCTGCAAAGAGGCCTTGGCTCATCTCTGAGATGAAGCGCTCTGTGGACATGCCTGCAGCTGAGAAGTCCCAGGCTCAGCAGACTGTCACAACCCTGGACATGCAGGAATGGAAGCAGCTATCATCGCCAGTCCCCACCGGAAGTGTTCTCTTTTTCTCCACTGTTTCCTGAGCTATGCAAAGACCCCAGCACCCATCTCAGAAATTGTAAAAGGGGCTACTGTTTGGAGATTGGGTGAAGTAAGAACCTATGGGATCCTGCTATTAAAGTTCAAGTCTGGCATTTCCAGATAGCCACTGAGCTCAGTGTATACTATCACTGACTCCCTTTCTCAGCTGGGTTCACTCTCAGCCAGATCTGAGGGCTCATCACATAGCCCTCAGGGAGATTACAAGCCCAACCCTTTCCTGATAAGAAACCCATTCAGCAAGCCCCTAAGGATTCCTAGAAACACCCACCCTATGCTAATGAGATGTCTTGATGTCTCGGCTTTTAAACAATGATCTTTACCCACAGTTCTTCCCCCACCCATAGGATAATTAAGTACTACTTTCCCCTCTTTTGACAGGGCTGTGTTTTACATACAAATCAAGTATTCCTAGCACCCCTAGCCCCACTGACTCAAAATCATTCACCCTTAAAACCCCTCTCACTGCCCAAAGTTTATAAGTCCCTGTTTCACACAAAATAAAGGGGGTCAGCATCATCTATTTTACCACAACTGGCTGAGACTTGTCGTTTATTCTGGGGATAGGACAGGCTCCCCTTCTCCCCAAAGAATTCATCGCTGGACCCTGGGACTTGGCTGATGGTTAGTCTGCCACATGATGCTGGCTGCAGCAAGCTTCTGCCATTTACCAGCATGTCAGAGCAAATTGCTGCTGCCATCTTTCTAGCACACTCTGCCCACTGCAGTGCCACTCTGTGAGAGCAAGTGGCCAACCATTCCCAAAGCAGCCATTTTTGTCCACCTGGACAAAACCAGGCTCCCACCTCTGTCTTTCTTGATTTTGAGCTTGCCTCAATTACAGGCTGTTATGGAACAACCAAAAGGGGTTCTGTCTTTGGCCCCAGTGCTTCACCCTTTTCTGCTCAGAGCATGCACTTCTGGTTTCATGCTCCACAGCCCAGCTCCAGCTTCCTGGGAGAATACCTGACAAAGCCCAGGCTCCTGCCAGATGCAGGATGACAAGAACCAATTTTAATATTTTTTCTAATATAAGATGAACTCCCCTACAATCAACAATAGACTGCATTAAGGCTAGACCAAAATGTCAACTTAAAAAAAAATTGAGAATTTTTTAAATGTTTTTTTTGGGGGGAGGGTAGTCATCCACTGCCATACAGAAAGAGGCTGGTCAGACTGCCACATTCATCTAGCATACGAACCGAGAAACATCCCTCCCTTACCATCAGCATCTTCTGCAGGTCCTCCTCAAAAGCATCCATGTCGCAGTCGGTCTTCTCCAAGCCATCCAGAACCTCTTGCAGCATGAACTGGTAATACAGCTTCATCAGCAACCCCCCCTTCAGGACCTCTTTACACTCTCTCACTAGCTGCAAAAGAGCACACACAAGACACAGCTGTCACCCTCATGCCCTGCCACACAGGCTGCTGGTCCTCACAAATTCCCCCATAAACGTCCCAAGGAGACCTTGCCTCTGAGGACCCCGAAATGGCTTCTGGCTCCTGAGCAGCTCATTGTGTGTGACAGCTGAGCCATCCACAGCACAGTAAGACACCACACAGTGGCCACTGCTCAGCTTGAGTCCATCTTATAAATCAGGTCATACTGAAAACAAATCTCCCTTAATCAGGCCACTTTTACCAATGTATACCGTAAGACAAGATGCAGAAGAAAAATAATCTCATGAAATAGGAATTTTAAACAGAACCAAGATTTAAATAACATACCACAGAAAATGGTGGCTTCTGAGTAACAGCATAGTTTACCTATTGAGGTGTGTTGCTTACCTGCTAACAAAAATCTTCAAACCAAGCCAACTCTAAACTTACCCTGATGAAATTAGACAGAACTCAGGGAAAAGAGAAAAGGACTTCGAGACAGAAGCATCCCAGTGTAGCAGGTGATGTGCAGAGAGAGAATAGAGAGATGAGGCAACCTAGAAGCCCTGCATGATCAGAGCTGGGATACGATGCCCTCCAGCTACAGTCCAGGGCCTCAGTGAGGCAAACTCACACAGTCACCCTGAGTTTCAGAGCAACAGCCACCAGGAGGTCCAGGGCACTGGCTAGGAAACAAAGGCTGTGGCTTTCCAGACTCTAGAAACGGGGCAATCCACTATCTGCTGCTACATTTGAACCAAGAATTAATCAGAGATGCACCTGGACTCACCCACACATGTGTGTCCATACACTGGCATCTGGGAAACACTTGGACCATTTAAAGTCTTGGTTTGACAGCATATTTAGAGACAAGTGGGAAGAATGACGTGTGTGCATGAACACACACATTACAAAGACATACCCTCTCACTCTGATTTTATATATGGGAAATGTATGTGTGCAGGGAAGACAACTGGACGGAAACACATGTTCTGTGGTCATCTCGAGTGCCAGAACAGGGGACTATTTTTTAATTTCTGTTATTTTCTATGCTTTTCAATTTGTCTAAAACAAGAAATAAGACTGCTTTTACTGATAAAAGCCCTTAAATGTTTCTCAAATAGTCTGTACAAGCTAAATCTCCTAAAAGCATCTGTGCCTACTTTTCTATATTAGACGCTGTATGATCCCTGAATTTTTATAACAGAAAATTTCTATTCTCTCTTTGTTTTTCTCTGAAATACTACACCAATCCTAGTACTGTCACTGTTGGAAGTGCTTTATCATAAATTGCTACTTAACATTACAAGAGCCCCATCAGTGACACAGACTCCACCCTGTCCCACAGGGTTTTATCTGAAGCATCTGATGAGAGATGGAGATAGGTATTTGACTAGCATGGCTCAGCTGCCTGCTGTAATACAGAGGACAAGATAGAACTATGGCCACGTGGACAAGGAAGACAATAACGAAAAATGAGATAGTGTGAAGGCAGTGGGTTGGATGTGGAAAAGCTCTGGTGTATGTAGAGTGTCAACTGGACACTCTATTCAAGTGGCAAGTGGCAAGGAGCCTATTCTCCAATGACCTCATTAGTCACTATGGTCTACACTTGACCAAACAAGCAAACACATGTCCTCTCTGGACCTGCTGTGTGAGCGGACTCACCTGCCTTTCTTCAACTGTGCTGCCCTGTGAGTCAGAGCCACGTGGCCCTTCAACCTCTAGCAGGTGGGTGTGAGGGCTGAATGGCTTCCCGTTAAACAGTGTTGGAAACACACCTGTTTGATACTCAGGAGAGAGGGCTCTCCAGCAGGCCTCTGCTCCAGCCGCAGCTTCAAACACTCGTGGATCACGTTGAGCAGGACCCGGCAAAGCACGAGGAAGGCGGGCTCAAAGGAGGGCAAGTCCATGGCCTTCAGCTCTTCCCAAGACACGGCGCTGCTACTCTGCTCCGAGGAAGGAGGTGTCCCAGACAACTGCACATAATCCGAGCCCCACATGGGACCTGGAAAGTCAGAGAACTGCAGCAAAAGTTCAAGACAGATTAAAACTGTGCGCAGGACACTGCCTGAAGCTGTGGCTATAGGTTTTGCTACAACCTGTTGACTTATCTACAAAATTCTCATTCCAAAATGAAAGGATCCCCAACAAGTCACAAGTTACACACTGCCCTCAAGTCTCTGTGGGTTAGAAAACCAAACTGTTACACTTTCATCAAGGGCAGAACAATGAAGTTTCTTTTAAAAACAAAACATTGGGATACATTACACACAGTGCCATCTACAACTATGTCTAGACTGAGAAACCAAGGAATTGCTAAAACGACAAGAAAAGAAAAGGAAAAAAAAAAAAAAAAAAGACTACAAAACTCCTAAGTAGCCGTTTATGTGAAAATAAGATCCAGAGAGTTCGGCCACCCTTGCATTCATTCGGAGTCATGCTTCCTGCTGCTGCAGAGGACACTGTCTTCTCTCACCTGTCACCTGACACTGCCTGGGAGTGCCAGTGTCCTACCCACTCCTTCAGCTGTCCTGTTCAAATTCTTCATCTTTTCTCCAACAAGCAAGGGACCTGGAACTTTCCCCCACCATTCTTCCCCACCCCACCCCTCTCTCTCATTCTCGCATGCATGCATGCTTAGTTTTCCGTGTAGCCTTGCCTGTCGTGGACTCACTTTGTAAACCAGGCTGATATGGAACTCACAGAGATCCGCCTGTCTCTGCCTCCCCTAGTGCTGGGATCACAGACATGTGCCACTATCACCGGCTCTCTCCCATCATTCTTAAGCTTCTGACAACATCCCCACCTCCAACCCTACATTACCATTACCATCACCATTACCACCACCATTACCACCACCTCCTCCTCCACCATCACTACCAACAACATCACCACTACCAACATTAAAAAACCTTGGCCTCTTTTTATTAAGTGAGGTCATCAAAGTTTGAAAGTCTCAACTTTTTGCATCACCAACTGTAGCTCGTTCTGTATCTGTAGCATCATTGGTACCTGTCCACCTTGTCGCTTAGGGAACTCTTTACTGTTCTTCACTCACATCTTCACACACTCAGAGGACTCACCTGAGGACAGTTCAACTGTAGCCTTAGCCAACATCTGGGGAAATCAAGGTTTGCTACAGGCACAAACTCCCCTGACCCGGTCACATCCCCAGTTACCAACTAAAGCCCTGGCCTAGTTCCTACCCTCCTCGGGCCTCACCTCTCTTTAGTGCTCCCACCCTCCCAGGGGCCTCATCTTCCCCAGTGCTCCCATACAAGATTTCTTGGGGCCTCCTACATATGAACATCATGCCGACCTTGGCCCAGGCCGCTTGCTCCCCTAAGAACTTTACTAACTCAGCCTAATTTCCAAGACTTTCTAAGGATTTCTTTCACCCTACAGAATGCTACGCACACTATCCACCGAGTTCATTTTGATTGTCATCGTAGAAATATCACAGTTCAATGAGGGGGGAAAATGAAGGCTCAGAAGTCAGAAAACATGGCTTTGGGTCATCTAATTAGCTATATGGTTCTGGAAACATCAAGCAGTCCTCAGGCTGTTTCTTATTTTAAGAACAGACTGGGACTTAGGATTTGAGCTCAGTATAAAGTATTTTCCCATGTGAAGCCCTACACACACACACACACACACACACACACACACACACACACGCACGCACACATACATACTCAAACACATGGATACCTATTCTTTTTCCTTCCCTCCCTCCCACTCACTGTCCATCTTATACAGGTTGAGTAGAGCAAACTGCGGAAAAGGTACTTATAAACCATTTGCTATGTCTCCCATCCCATTGCTTTGGAGCAAATGCAGGCAAAGGCAGCTTAAGGCAGATCTGTGTTGAAGGTCCACAGCTACAACTTTCAAGAGCTCAATAACAACTTAACAAAGAACCTTGACTGCTGCTGCCTGGATGGATGATTCATGTCAATTACCATCTTCAAGATGGCTCCCTGTCCCTGTGTTTCTTGTGCATCGGGTGGCTCTCAAACAGTGCCTGTCCACAGACACCTTGCCATACCTGAGTTCTGTGGGCTCTTCTTCGTGAGCATGTCTCCCGTCTATGCATCCTAGCCACTGTCAAACACACTGGTTTTCAAGTTTCTCCTGACCCTAACATCTTACCCACTGACGTCACATCAGCCCCATGGGGCTTTGTTCTCATGCTTATCTTACCCTTCCAGCTGACACTCAGAGCACTCAGAACAAGAGGACCTGGAGAGACCATGCCCTCTTAGCCCCAAAGCCCGGTATCCACATAGACTTTGACCACATCAACCTGGGCATCAGTGTAAGATCTTACAATCACGCTCTGTGATTCTGCACCGGTCAGTCCCTGACAAATGACTCACTTTCCTCAAGAGGAGGCCCAAGTGCCAACCTCTGGGATTCTGTGGCTACCTCAGGGAGCATGTTTCTCACAATGTACATGTCTTTCTGGTCTGTGCTTAGACGCAGTCACATCCACCACTGCACACTGAGATCCCTGGCAGCACCAGTTCTGAGAAAAGGACTCTCTATCTCCAGTTAATTAGGATCAGACAATATTCAGGTCAGCATCTATCTTCTTACAGGGATGCTGAGCCAATTTTTGACTAGTAAGTTAATGGTGAACACTCCCAACAAGCCCCCATGGATTCTTCTCCAGCTCCTCCAACAGCAGCACCATGAAATGTCTGACCCCCAACCTTCTATGACCTAGACTAACTCCCTAGTTCTCACACTTGTTACTGTGCTACTTACGGATGCCATCATAAACTGAAAATTCCATGGAGCCAAGTGGGCAGCAGACACACCAAGTGGGTGAATGCGGGAAGAGCTGAGGTGAACTAGCCCTGCGGTGGCTGGTCAGCCTCAGCCAGCAGTTCTTGGGTGAGAATGAGCCCTGGAATTCTAAGAGAAACCCCCAATACAGACTCTTAGATCAACTCGTCCTCATTAAAATATTAGCCACTAAGTTAAAAAGTCTATTTTGTGTGTACACGTGAGAGAAAATGCTAACTCGAAGACGCAGCAGAGCATTGCCAAGCTCAGGCAGGGCTTAGCCAGACTTGTGGGCTCATGTCCTGGCGCTGCTGCTTACAGTGTGTGCTCCCTGACCAAGTCACTTGACCCTCCTCAGGCACAGGCCACCGGTCAGCCGGTGGCTGCTACTGGCTCTGTCCCCGACAGTGCTGTTGCTCTGCTGTCACCATGGGATCCAGCTCTCCCTGGGACTTCTGTCCAATTCCGAGCTTACTATCAGGTCTGATCCAGCTGGCTCACAGCTGTCAAAACCATGCGGCACAGCTTCCCTCGCCTAAATCTGTTTTAAAACAGAAAACCTCTAGGCAAACGAGCAAGGCTGTGCTTCCAAGGCTGTCACTCAATCACAGTTCTTGCAACTTTACTTATGAAATCAGAAAAGCAGTGACTGGAACAGATAGACGAGTTACCCCCGGCAGCCACCCACGGCAGCCTCACGGTAACACATGCCGCACTGCACGGCGGCGGCGGCAGGCTTACACAGCCTCCTTGGTGCTTCGTGTGGCTGACTCAGACCTGCACCGCACTAGCCCGGCCACTTGCATGGACCACAGATTCTTTTTTCATAATGTCAGTCCTGCATTCCACATCAGAAGAGTCTACCTTGCTACCCCAGCACAGATACGTGCATTTTTTAAGGCTCCTCAGGTAATGCTGATGTGTAGGCAAGCCTGGAAACCACTGGCCTATTTTTAAGTCTAATAGCTTGGACTCCCCCGAACAATACACAACACTGTGACTTGGGGGCTACCTCCTCTCTGAGCCAGTTTCCTCAGGGGTAAACTGGAGCAACGACACTGTCTGCCACCTGGTGAGACTAAGCAGCAGCCTTGTCTCGGATGCTGTGTCCATGCGAAACAGCCTCCTGAGGGTTTCCTGTGTTACAGGGATGACTGCATAGTGCTTAACTGTCAAGGCAAGCTGTATTTTATTGGGAATTAAACATAAAATTACGTGATAATTTCTAATCTACAAAAGTAAGACAGTAACTCAGCACTTTCTCAGTCTCTGTGTTAAGATGGCAAAAGCAGCCACATAGTGTTAGTAATTTATATACTACATGAAAATTAATGTAACCTCATGGAGGAGTGCTGGGAAAGTGCACTAACTAGGCAAGGACAATAGCAAAGGGAAATGCATGAACTCTACATGGCCCAGGTTTAGTCCTCATAGGGTAAAAGAGCATAGGAACACTAGACAAGCTCTCACCAGGGAAGGGGAAAAAAAGAGCTAAAATAATGGGGGCCAAGAGGTGGTATCCCACTAGCAACACAGCAAGGACATCACTCCTGCTATGGGTAGATGGAAGGTAATTACAGGCACATGCATACACAGAAGACATCCCGGAGACAGCCCAGAAGCAGGGATACCGCAGCAGCCATGCTCAGTCCCTGATGGGAAGGGCCAGGGATCACTGTACTCACAGACAGTATCTACAGAAGGGTAGGCACTGGAGACTGGCAGCGCTGTACACATTCGAAGAGCCTGGCCTGCTGTTTAAGACGGTTATCAGACACTCAGACTGTGGGAATTCAGATGACAGCAACGCGAAAGAAGTCAGAGGGCCCCTAAGATCTAGGTAAGGCCCACAAAGCTGCAGTGAACCAGCAGATAAACCAGGAAGCAGCGCAGCTCTGGGTGCACTGGGTGGAAGACTGGACCTTCTGGAGCTTCATTCAGTGTTTTCCCCTCTTACATTGGCTTCAGGGAAAATTCTGCTGGCATTATGAGTCTATCACACAGCCTTAAATGTTTCATGGGATGACCGAGAGGCTCTCACAGAATACTCTTTCAGATCACAAACGGGTGACTTCAGTCACCTCTGTCTGACACGTCCGCTCCTCTAAGTGGAGCATGCCGGGTCTGCGTGTGTCCTGGGGAGGCTAGTCTGCAGCCCTGGAGCACAGCAGTCACAGAATTCAAACAGGCCATTCACACAGAGGCTGCTCAAATTACTAAAACAAATGCAAGCAGACTCTATTTCTAACTTGCAATTTTCTTTTAAACAATAAATACAATAAGGCTTTAGGAAGAAAGTAGTTTGTAAACCTTGCTTCCAAAGGGTTATTAATTGCCACTTACAAACACTAGTTACAAGTAATTTAATCATAAAGAATAAAGATATAAAGTCATACATAAGAAAAAACCCAAGTATTACAAATAAATGCTATTTCTTTTCTATCAAATGCCTTAAGCGGTGTCGCCTAGGAACCACAAAGGCAGAAGGCAGAGCCATGCGCTGTGCCTGTCTGCCGCACGCGCCCATCCAGAGGCCTCAACAGTGAAGCAGGAGCACACAGGCAGGTGCACTCGCTCAGGGACTGGGGCTCGGCCCTCACTACCACAAGACCATTTTGTTCGCAAGGCTCAAATGCTTCCAAATATACCATTATTTGCAAGAGATTAAAGAGAAAACAACATTTTAAAAATAAAGAAAAACACGCTGATTTACACTTAGCTTTGACGGGAAAAATAATGTAACAATAATCAAATAATAATAATCAAAACAAAATGCATTATTACATGCATTTCCCAGAAAGAAGCCTCAAAGAGACTGAGTCAATGGTGAGGACAGTCACTCTAGACACTGGGCCTGGCTACCGGACCTTACAACTGGGCTCTGAGCAGCTGCTCACACAGCTGCAGCCCCACAGGCCATCCACTTCCGGTTGCTCAGCAGAGCGCAACCTTTCTTTTCCTCTGCTCTCTCTTCCCAGCCTGCTTTCCTCACACTCTGAGCCTTACTCTTTCTCTAAAGGCCCTCTCCCCACCATGCAGCTGCCCTCCAGGCCAGCTTGACTCCCGTGGTGTAGACATCTCTTTTCTTTGTCCCATCTTCCTTCTCCAGCTGCTGAGCCTCACAGCTGGCCAGCCCTGAAGCTGTTCTTTGAAACTCTAATAAAACTGCCCTTGAGCCTTAAAAACAACTGTGGCTCTCTTCCTGAAATACTTAGTAACATGACTGAGACAAAATAAGCGCAGGATGAGTAGGTGCCTGCGCATGCACGCACACACACGTATACACACACATGCATGCATCCCTTCGCTTACAGACACTGTGCTTGAGGTGGGAATAAAAACAAACTCTTACCTTCACACCAAGTTAACTGGAAGTTCACGGCCCCCTCACCTGCCAGCGCGGCTAGTCTTTGCAGCAGGGCTCCCGTTTGAACTATGACCCACCCTCTCACTGAGTATGACCCCAACAAAAAAACTTTTCTAACTCTGCTCTTGGAAAGGAAAGCAGTCTGAAGGTAATTCTCATTAACAGCCTTTACCAATCATATCACCTCAAAACTAAAGCTTCACAATAAAAATGAAATAATAATAAGACAACGACGAAGACGAAGAAGCAGCCCTGTCTTGCTACACGTGTCCTAATGAAAATCAGCCTCTGGATAAATTCCTAAAGTACAGAATTTGCCATGTGAAATCTGCAACAAGTCCTTATTCTACATCTACACTTTTGATTTGCGAAACCTGCATAATGAGATCTTGGTATAGCGATTCCTGTGTGAAAAAGAAAACTACTTCATTTGTTGTTTACTTGATACTTGGCATCCTCTAAGGCTCGTGATCTGACCTTGAGCATGCAGACATGCAGCTTGCAAAACCTGGTTCAGGTATCTTCTGCCTATGGAATAGCTTCTACCATTTCTGACTCCAAAACCAAGCCATATTATACAATAAACTGAAGCTTAAAAGAATTAAGATGGTAAATATATACATACATGGCTAATAACATTGGAATCACCAACTAACCCAGGAATTTGGAATCTCACAGGATTGAGAAATTTGCTGTCGATATCATATGAATGTGAAAACTCAAAAGAGAAAACCTACTGACTATTTTGGACTCTCTAGATCAGTGCCCACAATATGCCCCTTCCTTATTTTACTACCCTGAACAGTAGGAACTTTCAAAGTGTCACACTTTCAAAATCAAATCACAACCTGCTTCCTCTTAGAACCTTTCCCAAAGTGGAAGGTTCATTCACTAACAACCAATTTCTGTCTGCACAAACATGGCAGCCAGGACTACAGTCCATGCTATTCTCCTCTGGAAATGTTTAGTTTTTTACGGCTTGCACCTTTTGAAAATCCGGTAGCCAAAGCTGGGCTTGCTACTCAGCAGGGTGCTCAGCTGTTTCCACATCTGGTTTGAGGCTCTTTACTGTTTTGGTTTTGTTGTCTTGCCATGCTAGAGGTGGAGAGTGACCCCAGGGGCTTGACATGTGAGCCAAGCACCTGACCACTCAGCCACAGCCCAGCCCAGAACGAGCCTCTTCAAAGAATCCACAGAGCCAGAGATGTGGTTAGCGGTGGAGCACCTGCCAAGCATGTGCAAGGCCTCAGGACCAGGTCAGTGAGTGAGCGAGGGAGCGAGTGGCTTATCTGTGACTCTGAACGCCATGTCCACTTTGAAATCCCTGTGTGTGACACTGACGTATTACTGACTCATCTGCAGCATGTGGTCACCTAGGACCATCTCCCCACTTTACACCCCCTTCACCCTTCTCCAGCTGGGATTTCTATGACTTATGTGTGTTCCTTCCACATGCCACCTTGCTCTTCATTCAACTTACATCTACCATTTTTGCCTTGAAATGCTAACAATATTCAAGTCCGTATGTCAGTCCTACATGCAGCAGGTGGGACTGGAGACGTGATATCATGGTGCAGCGCCCGCTGAAACCTACCTCCACTGGACGGTCGCTCTTCGCCAGGGCTACACGAGCCCTTTGCAAGGAGCCGTGCATTAGCTTATGAAGTCGTAAGATTAACTTCCTAAGCCCCATCTGCTTCAGGGCCTTGTCCACAAATGGTCTATAAATAGAAGTCAAACAGTGCCTACTGACGCCGGCTTCGGCACCACAGTCCGCTGCTCCCCAGCCTGCAGAATCCTCCTCGGACTCAAGCCTCTCAAGTTTCCTAGATGAGCAGTCCCGTGAGTGGGTGTCCAAAATGTTGTGTGTGGATGGCCTGATCTCAGGCACCCTCGGACTTGGGGTTCGTTCTTCATCACTCTCCTCTGTTCCGCTCTCTAGCTCTCTCAGCTCTCCTTCCGTGTCCTCGCCCTCATCTTCTGGCTCGTAGCCTTTGGATGGCCGAGGGGAAGGGATTTCAAACACTGGCCAGCCAATGTCTGATAAGTTCTTGATGCCCAGAACAGTGCCCATGATCCTCAACTTCTGATTTAAGTCTTTTGTGATGTTTAGCCACAGACAGAGTGCCCGCACTCTGTCCTCAAAGTCCTTGGCAGCGTATCTCTCATAGTCCTTCTGCAGGGCCTGCAACGATGGGTAAAGTGCTTCCATGTACTCCAGCAGCTCCATGATCCGCTTCACCTGCTCAAATGAGACCCTCTGGCGCTGGAGGTGCTCGTGGTATGTTGAACAGCCCATGTCATTTGCCTCACGAGGGGTTCTGCACTGCCCCTCTAGTGAAGTACCATTGAAACCGGCTCCATTTCTAGCGAAGGCAATGCTCCCATAATTAACTTTGAATGTGAGGATTTCATTGATAATATCTGGGATGGCTTGGCGGGCCGTGTATAAAAAGAGGTCCTGGTCATTGATGGTGCGGCCTGCGTGCCAGGCCTGGAGCTCTAACCAGATCAGTTCGTTTGATCGGTTGAACCAGAAAGCAGCTGTGTTTTCCTGTCCCCTCTGCTCCCTGTCCTTCTTCTTTGAGACTGAGGTAAGCTTTAGCAAAAGGCGCAGTGTTTCAAAGAACTTTAACCGATCCGCTGGGCAGTCAGTCCGGGAAGTCTGCCGTGCGGTTCGAGCTATAGGCATGGGCATAGAGACCGGCAGCTTGGCGTTGCTGCAGCCGAGGCTGAGGTAAGGCTTATTGAGATCCACATCTGGAATCGATTTTTTTGGCAGAGACCCAGCCACTGAGTCCAACACAAAGGAGCACTGTGCACTTTTCTTATGGTCTCGCTCGGTTGTTCTCAGAGTCGCTCGGATCTTCTTCTCCTGCTTGTAGCTGTATTCTTCCACGGTCTCCGCTCCCTTCCCCGAATCTTTATGTGAAGACTGACTTAGTGTGTTCATTTTTTCTATTAAAAAGAAAGCAACAGAACAGTTTAAAACTCTAAAATATGAAGCTGGTCACTGTTGTAATCCAAACTGATACTCACATGCATTCACACTCGGACTATCACTGTGAAGAAGAGAAGTTCCAGAAGATGAAGCTTGAAAATAATCAAAGGACAACACTTTGTGATTTTCTTAATGATTGCATTCTTTTTTTTTTTTTTTTTTGCTATACTTGTATTCTTTTTATACACAAAACCGCTGAACAAACTATCAAATTTGACACTACAAAATGTACTGAACACCTTAATCTGATGTGACCCCCATCAACTTTAAGAAAGGGAAATGGCACTGGGAAGTATGACAGAGACTGTGTTCAAGAGAACAGCCAATGCCTGCTTTTGTCTTAAAGTATGGTGACCTGACATCAGAATGCTGAGGCACTGGGCTGAGGAGTGGATCCCTAGCACCACGGCAAAGTCAGGTGGGTATGATGGCCACCTGTTAGCTCGGTGCTGCCGGGTGGTGGCAAGGGGGCCTCTGAGACCAGTTAGTGCCATGAGCTCCAGGTTTACCAAAAGACCCAGCTGCAGAAAAGAAGCTGCACAACAATCAAGAATCCAGTGTTGACCTCTGCCCTCCACATGCACTGACACACACAAGAACACACATCTAAACATACAAATGTGCCCACCCATATGCAAAAATCCAGCAATGCTAAAGATACCTCAAGATTATTTTCATAAAAAGCAGAAAAACAGCTGATAAGCAAAACTGCTGATTTCATCTGTTGGTTTCTTCTGTCATAAATGAATGAGCATTAACATTTGAAACTGAACATGAACACACCTGAAGACACACAGACTGAGTCATTATAATTCACCTAGTCTACCACAGTAGCATAGGAAGTCACTCAAAGTCAATGCAAAAAGTCTGCATAGTTCCTTCAAGACAGTGTGAAGACTCTACTGATTTGATATCAAACTTTTGACCACATACAAATCTGCCTTTTATTTGCATTTTAACAGCACTAGCCAGCTGTGCCTCAGCTCCTCATCCCAGGGCCTCCTGGGCACAGCAGCCTCTGAGGCCACTCCCTGAAAGCACTCCTTTATCGCTTGCCTCACTGTAGGAATGTTAATGTCTCCAAAGTTCTGATCTGGAGACTGAGTCTCTCCTGGGCTGTCTTCCCTTCTTCCCACCCCACCCAAGTTCAGCAATGACCGGTAACACCAACCCCATCCCACACGTCCTGTCAGAGTCTAGGACACAGAATCCCTGCTTGACCATCTCTGACATCAGAATGTTAGGTAATCAATAGTGGCGCGGAGGGTTTATGCACACCAATACACTCCATTTATAGGTTTCCTTACACACATAAGGGAAAGAAATGATTTTTTTCTTTATAATCTATAAATATGCAAAGCATAAGAGCTCTCTGCATGGGTAAAAAGTTCAAAGTAGAGGAACACGTGTCAAGTGCAAGCATCTGATCATAGTTGTGTTTTAAGACTTGGTGGAACAGGGTATGTTCACATGAGTTACAGAACAACATATCTAAAAATCAGTGCACCTTACTCTTTCTAGCTATCACTGCTTTCCAACCCTCATTCAAACACAAGATATGATCAACTTTTAAGTCACCTTTACTTCCTGGCTTTTTCCTGTGTTCTTCATTAAGAGAGAACACACACCTCATTCATTTCTGTTTAGCTTCTCAGTGGTGCTTCAAGAGCAGAAAGGACACGTATTTCCAAGATTTTCTTCACAAAATTTTATTTTTTATCGATTCATCCTCTACTTTGTTACTGAAACTAGCACAACTATGTGCGGCTGTAGAAAAATAAATAAAGTGAGGTTGATGGGCTGAGGAGAGGAGCCGGAGAGCCCAGAATACAGAAGTACCACTAACAGGCTGTCGATTACAGCACCTAAGAATGGCACAGGGAAGAGGAGCCAGCGACCCAGGCGACCCTTGCATTAGCTCATATGTGCATGCAGATAAACAGTTTTAGGTTACAGAAAATAAAAATTATGAAACAGAAACAATTTTGTTAGTAGGGTTTATGAGGTAAAAAGAAAAAAAAAAAACTTGAGCTGGGGACATGGTTCAGCTTGTAAAACATGTGCTGTGCAAGCATGAGGACCTGAGTTCAGATCCCAGCATGTGTAAGATGCTGAGGCGCGGCGGCTGGCACCTGCAACCCCAACTCTGAGTGAGAGACAG